>NC_133333.1:193229404-193943154 GCF_042186555.1 Aquarana catesbeiana | reverse complement strand
TCTGCCACTGCTCTGAGCCAGCATGTCCATTTGGCGTGGTGGGGCTTGTTTCTCCTCGGCGCGGGAGCTGCGATGCGCCCTGTGGATCCTTCCTCCCCCTCCCCTTTAGGAGGTCTGGGTGGATACCCCTCGGCGCATCGGCGCCACGTTCCCTGCGTCTTACGCGGGATGTTGATCATGATGTCACCGCGCCGACGTCTGGAGCGTCATCTGCGTGATTACCATTGGGGGGAGGTTTGTGGCGCCAAACACTGAGCAGTCATCCAGCTCAAGTGCGGACGCCGCTCCCCTCCTCCTGCAGGCTCACGCACGTGGCGTTGGCGGCATGTATATATAGGTCCCCCAATCAGAGCCAGCTGCTTACACGGCCAGTCTCCCCTTGGGGTCTCTGCACACTAGCTGATTTCATCTCGCTAGCTGTGCATGTTATGCAGCATCAGGTAAACCCTTTCATGTCTATGCTTACCCTCACTGTCATGCTTTCCGCTCTGTTGCACTTTACACCTTGTTTTTTGTACTAGTTTTTTACACAATTTTTTACATTCCCCCTACCCATTAACTCACACATACCCAGATTTTTCACTATTTATTTCTTCTATCAGATCCCCTTTTTATTATATAACCTTCACGGTATTATCTACGAGCACTTTCCATACATGGGTATCTCTGGACACATCATTTATATTATTTCTCAACACAATTTGCTCTATTTTAATTAATATACAAATATACCATTTTCAATATTTATTCCCAGATATCTTTTTTTGACAAGCCATGCCCCATCATTATTGTTACACTCATTCCCTCAATCAGACCTCCTTTAATATATGACTTCTATTGTATTACTCATCAGTAATCTTCATATACAAGTATCTTTGTATACATTATTTATACTATATAATACTCAATATAACCTATTCTGTTTTGAATGAATACTGATAAATAGGGATGAGCCGAACACCCCCCTGTTCGGTTCGCACCAGAACATGCGAACAGGAAAAAAATTCGTTCGAACACGCGAACACCGTTAAAGTCTATGGGACACGAACATGAATAATCAAAAGTGCTAATTTTAAAGGCTAATATGCAAGTTATTGTCAATAAAAGTGTTTGGGGACCTGGGTCCTGCCCCAGGGGACATGGATCAATGCAAAAAAAAGTTTTAAAAACGGCCGTTTTTTCAGGAGCAGTGATTTTAAAAATGCTTAAAGTCAAACAATAAAAGTGTAATATCCCTTTAAATTTCATACCTGGGGGGTGTCTATAGTATGCCTGTAAAGGGGCGCATGTTTCCCGTGTTTAGAACAGTCTGACAGCAAAATGACATTTTGAAGGAAAAAACTCATTTAAAACTACCGCGGCTATTGCATTGCCGACAATACACATAGAAGTTCATTGATAAAAACGGCATGGGAATTCCCCACAGGGCAACCCCGAACCAAAATTAAAAAAAAAAAATGATGTGGGGGTCCCCCTAAATTCCATACAAGGCCCTTCAGGTCTGGTATGGGTATTAAGGGGAACCCCAGCCAAAATTTAAAAAAAAAATTGACGTGGGGTTCCCCCTAAATTCCATACCAGACCCTTCAGGTCTGGTATGGATTTTAAGGGGAACCCCGCGCCAAAAAAAAAAAAAAAAAACGGCGTGGGGTCCCCCTAAAAATCCATACCAGACCCTTATCCGAGCACGCAACCTGGCAGGCCGCAGGAAAAGAGGGGGGGACGAGAGTGCGGCCCCCCCCCCTCCTGAACCGTACCAGGCCACATGCCCTCAACATTGGGAGGGTGCTTTGGGGTAGCCCCCCAAAGCACCTTGTCCCCATGTTGATGAAGACAAGGGCCTCATCCTCACAACCGTGGCCGGTGGTTGTGGGGGTCTGCGGGCGGGGGGCTTATCAGAATCTGGAAGCCCCCTTTACCAAGGGGACCCCCAGATCCCGGCCCCCCCCCTGTGTGAAATGGTAAGGGGTTACTTACCCCTACCATTTCACTAAAAAACTGTCAAAAATGTTAAAAATGACAAGAGACAGTTTTTGACAATTCCTTTATTTAAATGCTTCTTCTTTCTTCCTTCATCTTCTTCTTCTTCTGGTTCTTCTGGCTCTTCTGGTTCTTCCTCCGGCGTTCTCGTCCAGCATCTCCTCCGCGGCGTCTTCTATCTTCTTCTCCTCGGGCCGCTCCGCACCCATGGCATGAGGGGGGAGGCTCCCGCTCTTCTCTTCATCTTCTTCTTCATCTTCATCTTCTTCTTCATCTTCTTCTTCTTCTTCTTCTTCTTCTTCTCTTCTTCATCTCTTCTTCCTTCTTCATTTCTTCTGCGGGCCGCTCCGCATCCATGCATGGAGGGAGGCTCCCGCTGTGTGACGGCGTCTCTTCGTCTGACGGTTCTTAAATAACGGGGGGCGGGGCCACCCGGTGACCCCGCCCCCCTCTGACGCACGGGACATGACGGGACTTCCCTGTGGCATTCCCCGTGACGTCACAGGGAAGTCCCGTCAATTCACCGTGCGTCAGAGGGGGGCGGGGTCACCGGATGGCCCCGCCCCCCGTTATTTAAGAACCGTCAGACGAAGAGACGCCGTCACACAGCGGGAGCCTCCCTCCATGCATGGATGCGGAGCGGCCCGCAGAAGAAATGAAGAAGGAAGAAGAGATGAAGAAGAGAAGAAGAAGAAGAAGAAGAAGATGAAGAAGAAGATGAAGAGAAGAGCGGGAGCCTCCCCCCTCATGCCATGGGTGCGGAGCGGCCCGAGGAGAAGAAGATAGAAGACGCCGCGGAGGAGATGCTGGACGAGAACGCCGGAGGAAGAACCAGAAGAGCCAGAAGAACCAGAAGAAGAAGAAGATGAAGGAAGAAAGAAGAAGCATTTAAATAAAGGAATTGTCAAAAACTGTCTCTTGTCATTTTTAACATTTTTGACAGTTTTTTAGTGAAATGGTAGGGGTAAGTAACCCCTTACCATTTCACACAGGGGGGGGGCCGGGATCTGGGGGTCCCCTTGGTAAAGGGGGCTTCCAGATTCCGATAAGCCCCCCGCCCGCAGACCCCCACAACCACCGGCCACGGTTGTGGGGATGAGGCCCTTGTCTTCATCAACATGGGGACAAGGTGCTTTGGGGGGCTACCCCAAAGCACCCTCCCAATGTTGAGGGCATGTGGCCTGGTACGGTTCAGGAGGGGGGGGGGGGCCGCACTCTCGTCCCCCCCTCTTTTCCTGCGGCCTGCCAGGTTGCGTGCTCGGATAAGGGTCTGGTATGGATTTTTAGGGGGACCCCACGCCGTTTTTTTTTTTTTTTTTTGGCGCGGGGTTCCCCTTAAAATCCATACCAGACCTGAAGGGTCTGGTATGGAATTTAGGGGGAACCCCACGTCAATTTTTTTTTTTAATTTTGGCTGGGGTTCCCCTTAATATCCATACCAGACCCGAAGGGCCTTGTATGGAATTTAGGGGGACCCCCACATCATTTTTTTTTTTTAATTTTGGTTCGGGGTTGCCCTGTGGGGAATTCCCATGCCGTTTTTATCAATGAACTTCTATGTGTATTGTCGGCAATGCAATAGCCGCGGTAGTTTTAAATGAGTTTTTTCCTTCAAAATGTCATTTTGCTGTCAGACTGTTCTAAACACGGGAAACATGCGCCCCTTTACAGGCATACTATAGACACCCCCCAGGTACGAAATTTAAAGGGATATTACACTTTTATTGTTTGACTTTAAGCATTAATAAAATCACTGCTCCTGAAAAAACGTCCGTTTTTAAAACTTTTTTTTGCATTGATCCATGTCCCCTGGGGCAGGACCCAGGTCCCCAAACACTTTTTATGACAATAACTTGCATATAAGCCTTTAAAATTAGCACTTTTGATTTCTCCCATAGACTTTTAAAGGGTGTTCCGCGGCATTCGAATTTGCCGCGAACACCCCAAATTGTTCGCTGTTCGGCGAACTTGCGAACAGCCAATGTTCGAGTAGAACATGAGTTCGACTCGAACTCGAAGCTCATCCCTACTGATAAACTATATTTCTTAACATTTATCCTCAGGTATTTTTACTTTGACAATCCATTTTTATCATTGCTGCCACATGGAGATCACTTCACTACCTATACATTGTCATTTTATTACCTGATGTCATCCAGACATTACATGCTGCCTCAGCTCCCGCCACGGGGTTTGTTGCCCCCGGCCCACTCCATACCATCTGCCACGTGCCACGCTCAGTGTCAGGATTGGTAAGTGCTTGTCTGGCCAAAATCTTTCCAGCATTTTTTGTTTTGTTTTATTCCTCTCTATACGGATTGAGGTTGACTTTATGTATATATCCTACAGGATTACTATGCATCAGCTCCTGATGAGTGGACAAAATCATCCACGAAACGCGTCGAGCTACAATTGATGCCAGAATTCTATCCATTGTTACCTTGATGTTACCAATTTATATATATCATGATTATATCATCTCGCTATGCAATTTTATTATCAGTTACTGGATATGCCATCCTTGGCACCTATAGGCTATATGCTCTTTTATACTAATATTACTTTGATCATGACTTATCCAGTGTAATTATGTATTCTACTGCTTATACTTTTCCATCTAATATGCCTATAATTTTGTGCCAATTATATATGTATGTCTGTATATACACATGAAATTCCTTTACTATATATTTACTAATATTAATAAAATTACAATGTTAATCCTCCGCATTTCAAATTGCTTCATTTAAAGTCCCAAACTCCCTGTTATATGTACCTGATTTCAGGATGGAGGTGACTAGTGCGCCTCATTTAAAGTCCCAATTCCCCCTTTTTTCTGCTAAACTAACGTGTAAATACTTTAGCTGCCTGCGGTAGTGATAGGATCAGGAAAACACCACCAACTTTCTACAGGTAGCTTTAGCTGGACACTTTGCAAAGGTCGCACTACACTAACTTGTAGCTTTAGCTGAACACTGTTCAGAGGACGCACTACACTAACTTGTAGCTTTAGCTGTACACTTTGCAGAGGTCGCACTACACTAACTTGTAGCTTTAGCTGAACACTGTGAGGAGGACACAATACACTAACTTGTAGCTTTAGCTGAACACTGTGCAGAGGTCACACTAAACTAACCTGTAGCTTTAGATAAACACTGTTCAGAGGACGCACTACGCTAACTTGTAGCTTTAGATAAACACTGTTCAGAAGACGCACTACACTAACTTGTATTTTTAGCTGAACACTGTGCAGAGGTCGCACTACACTAACTTGTAGTTTTAGCTGAACACTGTTCAGAGCACGCACTACACTAACTTGTAGCTTTAGCTCAGTGGTTCTTAACTCCAGTCCTCAGGACCCACCAACAGGCCAGGTTTGCAAGATAGCTGAAATACATTACAGGTGATATCACTTGCTGCTCAGTGATTGCAGTATTCTAGTCTGCATCTCCCCAAGGTAATACTTAAAATCTGGCCTGTTGGTGGGTCTCGAGGACTGGAGTTGAGAACCACTGCTTTAGCTGAACACTGTGAGGAGGACGCACTACACTAACTTGTAGCTTTAGATGAACACTGTTCAGAGGACGCACTACACTAACTTGTAGCTTTAGCTGAACACTGTGCAGAGGTCCCACTACACTAACTTGTAGTTTTAGCTGAACACTGTGAGGAGGACGCACTATACTAACTTGTAGCTTTAGCTGAACACTGTGAGGAGGATGCACTACACTAACTTGTAGCTTTAGCTGAACTGTGCAGAGGTCACACTAAACTAACCTGTAGCTTTAGCAGAACACTGTGAGGAGGACGCATTACACTAACTTGTAGCTTTAGCTGAACACTGTGCAGAGGTCGCACTAAACTAACTTGTAGCTTTAGCTGAACACTGTGAGGAGGACGCACTACACTAACTGTAAATAGTCTAGCTGCCTGACTGTGGTACTAATAGGATCAAAAGAACACCAGCAATTTTCTTCAGGTAGCTGTAAATACTGTAACAAGACAAGCCTGCCTGTCAGTAGGAAGATAACAGGAACTGATCTAGCTAAACTAAATACAGTGTGTATATATATATATATATATATATATATATATATATATATATATATATATATATATATATACAACACCTGGGATGCATATATATACACAATACACTGTAAGTGCAGCTAACTGACTGACTGTCCTGCCTAATCTATCTAATTCAAATGAAATGACACTGTCTCTCTCTCTCTATCCCTCAGCACGCCGGTACACACTACACAGGGCCGCCGTGCAAGCGGCCTTATATAGTGTGGGGCGTGTTCTAAACCCCCTGAGCCATAATTGGCCAAAGCCACCCTGGCTTTGGCCAATTACAGCTCTCTCTACTGATGGCGCTGTGATTGGCCAAGCATGCGGGTCATAGTGCATGCTTGGCCAATCATCAGCCATCAATGCACTGCGATGCCGCAGTGAATTATGGGCCGTGACGCGCTACACGAATTTGGCGCGAACGGCCCATATTGTTTGCAATTCGACGAATGGTCGAACAGACGATGTTCGAGTCAAACATGAAGTTTATCCCTAGGTCAGGAGAACACTGACGAGTATTTGTTTGGCAGCTGCAAATAGTCCACTAAGTGTCCTTTTTTGGTAGCAAAAGGCAAGCAAAAAAAGTCCTTGCAATTATTTATAGAATTCATGAATAAGTGAAAACATATTCAATGAAAAATCTCACTCTGTTCCACAGGGTACCACTATCGCCCTCCTAGTGATGACAGGAGGAAGGTGATGTCCTGACCTGATAGCATTACAAGGTTGTGTATTCAAAGGAGGTCCATGACAGAGTTATGACATGCAATAAACTCCATACCTGAAGTTCAGGTTTAAAATCACCTACTCCACTCATAGACCCACAAGAAAAAGGGAAGCCACTCACCATTAAAAGACTTGTTCAACTTTATTGGCCTCTCCAATAAACAGACTGTTCTACTTGGTTCACCAGCAATCTAACACAATTCTCTCCTTCCAGAGATAAATATAAGATCCAATGAGTAAGCACCAGGTGGAACAGTCTATATGTTGGAGAGTTCAATAAAGTTGACAAGGACTTTTAATAATGAGTTGCTTCTTGTTTTTTCCTGTGGGTCTGTGAGTGGAGCTTGTAGAGGCGCCTCCGATTGCAGGGAGCTGGCTCCCTAAACCTGTGGATTAGCAGGAGGTGAGCCTGCAAAGTAACATTGTCTTTGAAGATCACTTAGCTACTGTACTGTATACTGTAGATACTGTAGTATCATCATATTATTATCTATTAATTATTTATATATAAATCATCCTATGTTCTGTATTCAGCGAGACCCTGTGGTTTTGGGTTATTTATTTTACTTATAACATTCTCTGACATTCTATTGAGCATAAGAACCTTCCACTCTACTCTAATAGAATGGGCAATAGCCATAATAAATAACTACAGATCATGAATCACTTAGGTTTAACTGTCAGCTTTACAGCCATGCAAGGCCACCAACTAAATGGTGTTTACCTTTAGCTGTGATGAATAGTTGACACTTATGTTGCTAATGGCCTATCTGCCAATATACAGAAATCCCAGATAATGTGTATCATGTATTATCAAAAAAATCAATAATTTAATGACAAACAATGGCTGTGTCCAATACATATTAGACATTTCCGTGATGGCCATAGATACTAAATTATATTTTAGCAGAATAAAATGTTTTATTGTATTTCATGGAAATTTCTGATTTAGCATTTAGTAAACAATGTGGGACATTTGAAATAAGCAACTGCAGATGTGAAAAAGCTTTAAAAGAGAGCATGTAAGTTATAAAAAATAGGAAAAGGCTATTTGCTTGGCATAAAAAAAAAAAACATAAAGGCAACATCTGAAAAAAACCCAAAAAACTCTTTCTGACCATCTCCCGCAGCTCCTGGAATTTACAGGAACTGGAAGGTTGCAATACCTTATGGAGAAACCTGGCACTGCAATGTTATCGTATACCTTAAGTAGTTATGTAAAGAAAAATATATTGATTACCAGAAACTACAATATATTATGTTTACTTAATACAAGAAAGAGTTAATCACATAATTTCTCAATATTATTACTATTATTATTATTCAGGATTTATATAGCGCCAACAGTTTACGCAGCGCTTTACAATATAAAAGGGAGACAATACAGTTATAATACAATACAATACAATAGGATTAAGAGGGCCCTGCTCAGAAGAGCTTACAATCTAATAGGGTGGGGCAGGTGGTACAAAAGGTTGTAGCTGTGGGGAATGAGCTAGTGGAAGTGGTAGGAGATTAGTTGGAGACGTGATAGGCTTTCCTGAAGAGATGAGTTTTCAGGGATTGCCTGAAGGTAGCAAGAGTAGGGGATAGCCGGATTGATGGAGGTGGCGAGTTCCAGAGGATGGTAGAGGCTCTGGAGAAATCCTGGAGACGAGCATGGGAGGAGGAGATGAGAGAGCTTGAAAGCAGGAGGTCTTGAGAAGAGCGGAGAGGTCGATTTGGGTGATATTTGGAGACAATATCTATTGGTTGAATTCCTCCATAAGCATTGTACCTTTGAAAGTGCATGCCAGCTCTCATGTCATCTAAGCAGTTGCTTTCTGTAGATTGTGTTATGTTACATGTTCATTTCTTTCCAGAACACTTTTTAATTTTGTCATATGAGGGCAAAAGCTATTAAACCTTTTTCTTTCATATTTTCTGTGATGTACTTTAAAGTGATTGTTAACCGGTTCAATACCGGGCCTTTTCACCCCCTTCCTTCCCAGACCAATTTTTCGTTTTCAGCACTGTCGCATTTTAAACGACAATTGCGCGGTCGTGAGACATTGTACCCAAACAAAATTGACATCCTTTTTTCCCCACAAATAGAGCTTTCTTTTGGTGGTATTTGATCACCTCTGCGGTTTTTATTTTTTGTGCTATAAACAAAAGAAGAGCGACAATTTTGAAAAAAACACAATATTTTTTACTTTTTGCTATAATAAATATCCCAATTTAAAAAAAAAAAAAAAAAATTTTTTCCTCAGTTTCGGCCGATACTTATTCTTCTACATATTTTTGGTAAAAAAAATCGCAATAAGCGTATATTGATTGGTTTGCGCAAAAGTTATAGCGTCTATAAAATATGGGATAGATTTATGGCATTTTTAAAAAAAAAAATATTTATTTATTTTTTTTTACTAATAATAGCGGCGATCGCAATTTTTTTTCATGACTGCGACATTATGGCGGACACATCAGACACTTTTGACACATTTTTGGGACCATTCACATTTATACAGCGATCAATACTATAAAATTGCATTGATTACTGTGTAAATGTGACAGGCAGTGAAGGGGTTAACCACTAGGGGGACACAAGGGGTTAAATGTGTTTCCTAGAGAATACTTCTAACTGTAGGGGGCGGGGACGTACAAGGGGAGGAGACTGATCAGTGTTCTGCTGTTCTGGGAACACAGATTGCTCTCCTCTGAGCTGACAGGACATGGATCTGTGTGTTTACACACACAGATCCACGGTCCGGCCCGGTTAACGGGCAATCGCGGGACCCAAGCAACGCGGCGGGTGCGCGCGTGCGCCCTCTAGGCAGCCGGGACCCGAGGCCGTCATATGACGTCCACCCAGGATGGGAGATCCCATCTGTGGAAGTCATTTGACTATAGGTGGGTAGGGAAGTGGTTAAAGATCACCTTGTAAAACAACACAGTCAGTTTAAAATAGAAATGAAAGGCAAAACATTTGTGTATAGATATAAAAAAAAACATTATAAATACCCCTTTCCCCTTTTTTATAAGTGATTACATTCCCTCTGTTCTCAGCTGCATACGAGCTGGGGAGAAGAAGCAGCAGTGCACTGATCTTCCCAGTGAATGGCTGTGAAGTGAGGGCAAGACAGGACAAGTGTGATAATTGGAGGAGAGCAGCTAGAGGACTGACCATTGTGTGTTCTCCTGCTTAGTGTGTTCAGTTTTTAAAAGTAAGGGGACTGACAAGGACACCAGAGGTTTCACATAAGGGAAGCAATACAAAGAGAACAGGATACTTTCAAATGCAAATACATGGTACAGCAGACACATAGCAGGAATATGAAGTGTTCGGATAACAAATGCTTTAACAAATTCCCCTGTCTAATTATAAAAAATAATCTGCATACAAATCACAGTGATGTTTAGATTTAAGACCAAAATGCCAATATCAGAGCATGGAGACCAACAGAAAATGTATTTAAATTGGTTAATATGGATACATACTATTCAATAAAAATAAATTGAATATTATGATGTAGGACACGTAGACCACTAATGAAGACACTTTTTCTTAGTTATCTCCCTGTCCCAACATCAGCATTTGTAATACAAGGCTTTAGAATGCCAATAAAAACTACATTAAAAAAGTACAAATGTAAAAATAACCCCTACAGGAGTGTAGTGCATAATGTATCAAAATAGACAATTGCACTTAAAAAAAAAAAAAAACTTAGTATAACTTTGTATAAAGTGTGGCAATAATGAAAATAAGTCTTTACATTTTGAAATAAAGTATAAGTGCAGTTAATACACTTGTGATTGAGTCAGTGAACAATACAGCCAATTGTGAATGCTTGGTTCTTCTTCTTTACTGCAATATTTTACTTCTGCACAGCCAATAATCCCTAGCCATATTCCAATATTATTAGCAGTCAGCACTTTGTTGACCACCACATATCCTAATTATAGGATCTGTTTCATCACCAAATCCCTTCTCTACATAAATAGGCAAACATTTTTAGTTAAAACTCAAGATCCCTTTGCAGCAAAAATGAAAAATAAATTATGAAGTTGAGGATTTCTATTACTCTTTATGGTCAAACTGCGAATATAATGTAGTGAAAATAGGAGTTTCTATTACTCTTTATATTAAAACCATCCTCTGCCCAATGTGATAAACATGATACCAACACTATGCTGCATTTTCTGCAGAAGATTATCAAAAGGTTTGTAGTAGAAAGTAATGTTTTAAAACACGCCTGATGTACAAAACAATTCATAAATACAATGAATAGTGGCAATAAATATCCAGTGAAAAATGCATACTTTTCGGCATGACTTCTTAAAAATGTACAAGCAAGGATAGAAGAATTAATATTGCATTTCCTTCAGACATTTTTCTGCCTCTAAAATGTTCATAAAACAGGCATCATTAATTTAATTTCTGCAATAAAATACTTATATTATCAATCATTACTTGTGTTAGCTTCGGGAAAAAAAATATTAGGGCCTTAAACAATTCTCCTGCCATGATTTTAACAGTTACATCTTACAGTATAGGAAGATGATCCTTTCCTGATGGCAGGGTTCAGGTTTTCTTCATTCTCCTATGTCTCCACTCTCCACCCATCTTGCAATCTGCCCTAACAGCATTTCATATAGGCAGCAATAAGAATTCCTATTTATATTCTCAGTAGTAAAATGCTCACATCCGCTCTCAGGTGAAGTCTCCCCATGAGAGTTCAGCAAACAGTTGCAGATTTTGAGAATTTCCCTTTAGCATTCATGAATACAGCAATGACTTTCACATCTTGGATGGATACATTTAGAATTGCAACTCCACCATGTAATTTTTTAGTCCAAAATTAGGTTTATTCCAAATACAAACTATATATAAGAATCAAATGCGTTTCAGGGAGCTGTACACCACCCCTTCTTACAGAGCTGAAATATGACATTAAAGATAAAAAATAATACTAATTATCTTTTATAAAATAATAGCAAGGTATATAATAATAAATACTAGGGCTGTTACTGATTAAAATTTTTGTGCTCGATTAATCAATTTTTTTAATCGATTAATCGACTAATTTTGATTAATTATAACGCACATACAGATCCAACTACTTTTAGCTGATTTAGCACCGTTGTTATGGCAACGGCCAAAGCCAGACATAGCGGGGCATGGCTAGGATGTCACGCGTCATAAACTCAGCCTCACCGTGCCCATAATCTCAGCCTTACCATGCCCATAATCACAGCCTTACCATGCCCATAATGCAGTCTCATTGTGCCCATAATCTCAGCCTTACCATGCCCATAATCGCAGCCTTACCGTGCCCATAATGCAGTCTCATCGTGCCCATAATCTCAGACTTACCTGCCCATAATTGCAGCCTCACCATTCCCATAATGCAGTCTCACTGTGCCCATAATCGCAGCCTCACTGTGCCTATAATTGCAGCCTCACCATGCCCATAATGCTGTCTCACCGTGCCTATAATTGCAGCCTCGCCATACCTATAATCGCAGCCTCACCGTGCCCATAATGCTGTCTCACCGTGCCCATAATGCTGTCTCAACGTGCCCATAATCGCAGCCTCGCCATGCCTATAATGGCAGCCTCACCGTGCCCATAATGCAGTCTCACCGTGCCCATAATCGCAGCCTCACTGTAGTCAGTGTCTGTGTCTGGATTACACAGTCTGCGGGCATTTCCTGCTGTGTGTCTCGGAGCTGAGTGTGAAAACTTTGGCCGCGCTGTGAGAAAAGTCCCGCCCTCCTCCTAGATCAGCTCGTGTGATAGACAGAACACTGCGTCTATCACACGAGCTGATCGAGGAGGAGGGCGGGACCTTTCTCACAGCGCGGCCAAAGTTCTCACACTCAGCTCCAAGACACACAGTGGGAGATGCCTGCAGACTGTGTATGACATATAGTGGAGGAGGAGGGAGCGGAGCATTGCGCTGCAGCCACAGCTTGGCCCAAAGCGGCCCCAGGGCAGGCAGCCTACCGATCAAAAAAATTTTGATTGATCAATTATATCGTTATTGAATTAATCGTTAATTTTTGCAGCCCTAATAAATACTGTATCTTATATACTATAATTTTAAAATAGGTCCAGAATATAGTAAAATAATATAAAAATTATTAGAGAAGAACTATTTTGATAAACACACTATGTTATTAATTATATCTATTTTCTTCATAATAAAAGGTGGTTGCGCAAATCCTTCAGTGTACAGAAGCTGTCTCCCTAATATTCATATGTCCTGATGTCATATCAACAACATACTGTTGGACAACAACAGAACCAAACCATCATTCAATCAAACCTCAGGGCAAATATACTGTATGGAATATTACATCTAGCTCATATTTGCTGTTTAGATGGGGTTTGTGCAATAGCAGTTTATTAGTGTCATTTATGGTAATTTTTGGGGCAATGATTATTTTTTTATTGTATTGTGTGTGTTGTTATGTTGTTTAGGTGTGTAAGGATTGTGTTTCTCTATGTGAGACTGGAATCAAACATTTGGTTGTATGTATCCTATGACAATAAAGGTTTTCTATCTTCTCTCTATTCTATCTCTAAGTCAGGGATGTCCAAACTACGGCCCTCCAGCTGTTGCGGAACTACACTTCCCATGAGGCATTGTAAAACTCTGACATTCACAGACATGACTAGGCATGATGGGAGTTGTAGTTTCTTAACAACTGGAGGGCCATAGTTTGGACACCACTGCTCTAAGTGAACCTTTGCAGGCTACAGTACCTGTTTAGGTCATGGAGTAAAGCAATAATTAAAGTGCCGACTATTGCTCGGGTCTGGAATTTAGATACAGCTTTGGTTCTAAATTGTAACAGATAACTCTAGAGGTATCAACACTTAAAGTGTTACTAAACCCCCAACAGTAAAATAAGTCTGTATATGCAGTAAAGCATGCTTGTTATACTCACCATGGAACCTAAGGGGTTAATTGTGTAAAAAAGGCTGCTTGGTGCCCCCCTTCTTTTACTGTACTGTCCCCAATCCATCTGCTGATAGAACAGAGCCCTAGGTGGCACACTGCATATGCTCAGTTTGATGTGTATTGCTAGAGAGTTTTTTTTTTTCTTTTAGGAGGATGCATGTGACCAGCACAGGGCCAATCAGCACTGTCCAGACAGAAAGACATGGGTCATGTATCCTCATAGGACAGTCAGAGGAGAATAAAAACTTCTCCTACAATCTTTAAACCACTGCACAGCCGGACACTGGTAGAAGTCACAAGACTGCCATATACTGCTGATGAGAAAAGGAATTTAGCAGTTTATATTTACTAAAATAATTGCATATCCATGTACTGTGGGAGACCATATATAGTGAATGCAGGGTCCTGGGTTTAGTAACACTCTAAGTCTAAAACTTAGTTCCCAGCATAGGATCTAGGATGGAAAAGGACCTGGGGGTCCTAGTAGATGATAGACTCAGCAATGGCATGCAATGCCAAGCTGCTGCTAACAAAGCAAACAAAATATTGGCATGCATTAAAAAGGGGATCAACTCCAGAGATAAAACAATAATTCTCCCACTCTACAAGACTCTGGCCTGGCCGCACCTAGAGTATGCTGTCTAGTTCTGGGCACCAGTCCTCAGGAAGGATGTACTGGAAATGGAGCGAGTACAAAGAAGGGCAACAAATCTAATAAAGGGACTGGAGGATATTAGTTATGAGAAAAGGTTGCGAGCACTGAACTTATTCTCTCTGGAGAAGAGACGCTTGAGAGGGAATATGATTTCAATATACAAATACCATACTGGTGACTCCACAATAGGGATAAAACTTTTTTTGCAGAAGGGAGTTTAAGAAGACTCATGGCCGCTCATTAAAATAGGAAGAAAACTACGTAGAGGGTTCTTTACTGTAAAAGTGGCAAGGATGTGGAATTCCCTTCTACAGGCGGTGGTCTCAGCTGGGAGCATTGATAGTTTCAAGAAACTATTAGATAGGCACCTGAACGACCGCAACATACAGGGATATACAATGTAATACTGACATATAATCACACACATAGGTAGGACTTGATGGACTTGTGTCTTTTTTCAACCTCACCTACTATGTAACTATGTGACTATGCATATGTATTACATTTTATTTATAGCTGAAAGAGTTAAAGCCGATGCTGCAGAGAAGGACCCTTGGTCTCTATGTATAAGTGGTGATCTCTCTGCAAAGGTTTGACATGACCCCTGCTGAATCAGAGCTTTTCATTCATCCATCCGGTAGCTTGCTTTTTTAGAACTATAGCAGGGGACATACAGTATAAACCAAATAAAAATTCAAGCGTTCAAGACATTTTAATGGTAAAATTGATTAATAGCAGAATCAAATCAATGTGTTTGGGGGGGGCAAACATACCCCCCATTTATCCAGGCAGAACTGATGATAATTGGGGTTGTGTACCCTCTACAGAGGGACCACTACCACACAGAGAGCAAGGATCGCTTTCTGCAGCATGCTGGCAGGAGACAGACTTTTCTACTCAGGATGTGACTTTTTTTAAAGAGGAAAAACTGTAGGACTTTACACAACTTCTGTTACAATATGTTGCAAATATAATGCATTTACCTGATTTAAACTGAAAGTTCAGTAGGGCTTTAACTCTGGCAATGTTAGATCAGAGAGTTGAATTCTGATTACTATAGGTTACTGCATTATTAGCTGTCTTACCAGATGTGTCTGGTAAATCTAGTATCTGGTATCACTGGCACTGCAGGAACCATAAGCCTGCATAAGCATTGATTGTTTTCTTGTTTAATGCCCACGTTTCAGTCTCAATGAAATATTGTAACTTACTTCATTTCCCTAGAGGTTTAAGAGCTTATTGCAGAATCACAAAGACAGATGCTCATTCTACACCATAAGACTTTTTGACACACAGAATCATTTCTATCAATCTTCTACATTTTTTTCCAGCTGCTTTGAGTGGAAAATGTTAAATGGGGAACGTCAAGCTGAAAACTTAAAGATTTCTTCCTTGTATAAAATTTCCCATTACCTGAAAGAGAGAAACATAGGAACAAAATGTTTTTTGCTACAGCATGCTCCACTGGGAAATGAAAATAAATCAACTCACAATATGTTTCCTTTACCCAGAAAACCTTTTTTTTTTGGCTTATGTATTGTTCAATGCAGATATTCTACTATAGCTATCTTTTCCTGCCAAAATGTTCTTTATTTAGATTAATCCTGATCTGATTCCATTATTACTTGCTTAAATCTTGGAATTTAATAAGGATACAAATATAGCAAAAAATAGAACGCTAATGAAATGCAATTTGGATGCCGTTATGTGCAAATTTGTTTAGATATTCTGATACTTTCTATTGCCCCGTACACACGGTCGGATTTTCCGATGGAAAATGTGTGATAGGACTTTGTTGTCGGAAATTCCGACCGTGTGGAGGCTCCATCACACATTTTCCATTGGAATTTCCAACACACAAAGTTTGAGAGCTTGCTATAAAATTTTCTGACAACAAAATCCGTTGTCGGAAATTCCGATTGTGTGTACACAAATCCGATGCACAAAGTGCCATGCATGCTCAGAATAAATTAAGAAATGAAAGCTATTGGCTACTGCCCCGTTTATAGTCCCAACGTACGTGTTTTACATCACCGCGTTCAGAATGATCGGATTTTCCGACAATTTTGTGTGACCGTGTGTATGCAAGACAAGTTTGAGCCAACATCCGTTGGAAAAACTCTATGGATTTTGTTGTCGAAATGTCTGATCAATGTCCGATCATGTGTACAGGGCATAAGAGTTATCACACATTGATGATTTTGGTTCATTGTTACAGACTGATTAAAAGAGTACTCCTTTTTGTTTAATACATATTATAGTCTATATAAACACCTTTATTTAAATTTATTGTTTTCCCTTCTTTAATATTATTTAAAAATGGGTTCCTTATATGGAACTTGAGCATGAACTGCTCTAGGAATCTCATCCCATGCTTGAAATGACATTGGCTCACTGTTGTTATCAATGATCGTATTCTATTACAAGTCTAGACTGATCATGCTACCTGTAGCAGGGAGAAACTTAAACTAATTTCTCAGGAAAGTGTATGTAATTGATTACGATTCTTTTTTAACAAAAACTAAGTTACACCTTTACCACTTTTTGGCAATCACCTTATCTTCAGATTTTTTGTTTAAGTATTTATGTATGTATGACATGTTTTATAAAATCAAAAGGTATACCTTAGCCAATCCTCCTTTAACTACTGGTTTAGTCTGATAGTGTCATCAAGGGGCAGAGTATAAGAACAGTATGCACCAATGTCCAATGATAGCTTGTAACTTCCATAAAACTTTGGTCACAGTGCTGTGGAATGAATCACAAAGCAAGCTTAGGCAAAAGAGTATCTAATGTTTACTGTAAGTGCTATTGACAGCTGACTTGTTTTACACTGTTTTAAGCATAAAGTCCCCTTACCATGCATGGTCAAAGTACAACATCACCATCTCCATTCGATGTTAATTACCTAAATTTATCTCAGGGCAAAAAAAAAGAAGACATATTCAGCACATCTCTGCAATACATGGCCATTTTCCCATGTTTTATCCTTTTATAAAACACTGTACCTGTACACGTACTGTAAAAATACCAGTTGATCTGCCACAATCCTAGTGTGCCCCTAACTTGTTTTGGTTGACAACACAGTCTTTGTTGCACTAAAACTTCAACTACCCCTGTTCGGTCTGCAATAATGGACTGCAGAACTCATATACACTATATTACAAAAAGTATTGGGACACCTGCCTTTACACACACATGAACTTTAAGGGCATCCCAGTCTTAGTCTGTAGGGTTCAATATTGAGTTGGCCCATGCTTTGCAGCTATAACAGCTTCAACTCTTCTGGTAAGACTGTCCACAAGGTTTAGGAGTGTGTCTTTGGGAATGTTTGACCATTCTTCCAGAAGTGCATTTGTGAGGTCAGGCACTGATGTGGATGAGAAGGCCTGGCTCGCAATCTCCACTCTAATTCTGTCAGAATCCATGAATCTGACCGAGACAGAAGTACAGTTAATCACACTAGTTTAATAATAATAAAAAGGTAAACAGAGTAAGCGTAGTCAATACATAGCCAGAGTTCAGTAACCAGATCGGGTAGTCAGCCAATGCCAATATCAGAGAGCCAGAGATCAAAGTAGTAGTACAGCAAGCAGGATCATGAGCCAGAAGGGACATCAGCCAAGCAAGTTTTCAACAGGAACGCAGGAGAAAGTCTCTGAGATGTGACCAAAGGTGAAGGCAGAGATGAAGTGAGCTGGATGGCTTTAAGTAGGCAGGACTGATGAGCAGATCATCAACAGCTGAGTCACTGTGGAGAAAAAGGAGCTGGCATTTAGCTGACAGCTGAGTGGCCAGCTCAGAGAAGGAAGGGCTGAGCCCAGCCCCGACAAATTCATCCCAAAGGTGCTCTATCAGGTTAAGGTCAGGACTTTGTGCAGGCCAGTCAAGTTCCTCCACCCCAAGCTAACTAATTCACATCTTTATGGACCTTGCTTATTGCACTGGTTTCCAGTCATGTTGGAACAGGAAGAGGCCATCCCCAAACTGTTCCCACAAAGCTGGGAGCGTGAAATTGTTCGAAATGTCTTGGTATACTGACGCCTTAAGAGTTCCCTTCACTGGAACTAAGGGGCCAAGCCCAACCCCTGAAAAACAACCCAACACCATAATCCCTCCTCCTCCAAATGATTTGGACCAGTGCACAAAGCAAGGTCCATAAAAACATGGATGAGCGAGTTTGGGGTGGAGGAATTTGACTGGCCTGCACAGAGTCCTGATCTCAACCTGATGAGGTGAATTTGAGCGGAGACTGCTGTCCCATCATGTAAATCCATGTCAATCATGATGCCAGATGCTAGCTGACTCACCAAAAGAAAAAAACAGCTGAAAAAACTTAGAGAAATTAGATGCTTATTTTATAATCATTTATGCATGAGATTGCTTAGAAGTAGAATAATTTCAAGTTAAACAAAGCTGTTTCGAGTCCTTGAAATACATGTAAATCACAGAGATAAGATAGTTCATTTTTAGTTCACTAATTAATTCAACAGCAGTTGAGCTACAGCCTGATAAGATAAAAACATCTTATACAGGTGTTTTAGAAATAATTATGTGGAATATGGGAAAGTTATGTACAGTACATTAATTAAGTTTGACAGGGTTAAACAAAGGTCTGCTTGTGCCCTCATTAAAACTGTTAAAATACATTGAATAAGAAAACCCTGATATGTATGTATATATGAATAATTAGACAATTGAATAAAGTTATTGGATTTGTATAAATCTTATAAGGACGAGGAGGGTTTGATTTAACACAGCTGGGTGCCATACTGTCTCTACACAGGTGTTTTTAACTGGACAAAACCGGTTATAAATCACTTTAATAAACATATAGGAATTCTGGGAATGGATAAGTTTGTCTGGTTGTAGAACAGGTGTCAGATTTATGGTTAGTTACATTGACGTAGATCTTAGCAATCAATCATATTTAGGAGAGATGGCTGAGATAAGGCTTGTAAAAGGTATATAAATGCAAGTTTTACAATTGTTAGACAGACAAGTCAGATAGGAGCTCATAAGGCTGAACTCTATGTATGCTGCCCTATTGCATGGGTCATAGAGATCAGAACCAATGGGCAAATATCTGTCCTTTTGTTGTAACTTGTCTCCTCATAAGAGTCAAATAAAGAAAACTTCTTAACTTGATCCAGAGTGTGGTCTAAGGTGAATTTGGCTCACAAAAACCCTTAGGTTATGCATTTTGGGAAACCTTTGGGATCTGTGTGGCATTTTGAAGCCAGAATGGAAATGTCATTTGCCAGCAATTTAAAAACATATAATAACACACTTAAATGTCAATACTTTAAAAAGTTACTGCTCCTGGCTGTGATGGAATTTAGAAAAACTTTTTTTTACATTAGTACATACAATGCCTTGAAAAAGTATTCATACCCCTTGACATTTTCCACATTTTGTCATGTTACAACCAAAAACTTAAATCTATTTTATTGGAATTTTATGTGATATTTTATGTGATAGACCAACACAAAGTGGCACATAATTGTGAAGAGGTAGGAAAATTATAAATGTTTTTCAAATCTTTTTACAAATAAGTATCTCAAAAAATGTGGTGTGCATTTGTATTCAGCCCCCTTAACTTTGATTCCCCTAACTAAAATCTAGTGGAACCAATTGCCTTCAGAACTCACCTAATTAGTAAATAGAGTCCACCTGTGTATATTTTAATCTTAGTATAAATGCAGCTGTTCTGTGAAGCCCTTAGAGGTTTGTTAGAGACCCTTAGTGAACAAAAAGCATCATGAAGGCCAAGGAACACACCAGGCAGGTCAGGGATAAAGTTGTGGAAATGTTTAAAGCAGGGTTAGGTTATAAAACAAATATCCCAAGCTTTGAACATCTCACAGAGCACTGTTCAATCCATCATCTGAAAATGGAAAGAGTATGACACACCTGCAAACCTACCAAGACATGGCTGTCCACCTAAACTGACAGGCCGGGCAAGGAGAGCATTAATCAGAGAAGCAGCCAAGAGGCCCATGGTAACTCTCGAGAAGCTGCAGAGATCCACAGCTCAGGTGGGAGAATCTGTCCACAGGACAACTACAGTATTAGTTGTGCACTTCACAAATCTGGAAGAGTGGCAAGAAGAAAGTCATTGTTGAAAGAAAGCCATAAGAAGTCCCATTTGCAGTTTGCAAGAAGCCATGTGGCGGGCACAGCAAACATGTGGAAGAAAGTGCTCTGGTCAGATGAGACCAAAATTGAACTTTTTGACCTAAAAGCAAAACGTTATATGTGTGTCAGAAAACTAACACTGTTATAAATCATTTAAATACCTAAAAAAGTAACTAAGGAAATTATATATATCTTTAATTTAGGTTTACGTGAACCCAATGTTTAATATTTGAAATTTCATGATATTTACCTATATAAACCCTACTGTAAAACAATGAGCTTACTTTATAGATCCTTGTAAACTTACTTTATGTATCTTTATAACATTGTATACTCAATAAACTTCTTTTGACAAGGAAAACTAACACTGCACATCACCCTGAACACTCCACCCCCACCCTGAAACATGGTGGTGGCAGCATCATGTTGTGGGGATGCTTTTCTTCTTCTTATAGGGAAACTGGTCAGAGTTGATGGGAAGATGGATGGAGCGAAATACAGGTCAATCTTAGAAGAAAACCTGTTAGAGTCTGCAAAAGACTTGAGACTGGGGTGGAGGTTCATCTTCCAGCAGGACAATGACCCAAAACATACAGCCAGAGCTACAATGGAATGCTTTGATCAAAGCATATCCATGTGTTAGAATGGCCCAGTCAAACATCCAGATCTAAATTCAATTGAGAATCTGTGGCAAGACATGAAAATTGCTGCTCACAGATGCTCCCCACCCAGTCTGATAGAGCTTGAGCTATTTTGCAAAGAAGAATGGGCAAAAATGTCACACTCTAGACATGTAAAGCTGGTAAAGACATACCCAAAAAGACTTGCAGCTGTAATTGCAGTGAAAGGTGGTTCTACAAAGTATTGACTCAGGGGGGCTGAATACAAATGCATGCCACACTTTTCGCATATTTATTTGTAAAAAAAAATTTGAAAACCATTTATCATTTTCCTTCCACTTCACAATTATGTGCCACTTTGTGTTGGTCTATCACATAAAATCCCAATAAAATACATTTACATTTGTGGTTGTAACATGACAAAATGTGGAAAATTTTAAAGGGCGTAAATACTTTTTCAAAGCACTGTATTTCCCAGGGCTATTTTTTTTGCTAATGCTTTGCCTATTAGCCCAAAAAATATGGGCATTTTAAATGTGACAGATGTGGATCCCATAGACTTCAATTGTTATAGGGCACTGTAACATGCAAACCACCCTGATTGTACTACAATTTAAAAAAAAAATCACCTACAGTATTTTATAGCACTTATTGGTGTTGGTGACCACAAATTGTTTTCCTATTTTCTTTTAACATTATTCTTAATACTCTCACGCCCATGTCATCTACCACAGCTGTACATCAATAAAAACCTGGCTAAAATATAGAAGACAAAAGTTGCACATGGAAACATTTAAAATGGATTAAAATTAGCAGTAGTGTACCACAGAGATCCAGATTACATTATTCAGTATATTTATTAATGATTTACTGGATAAAGCAAAGTAATTTTGCCATTTGTGCTGATGACAAAAAATTATGCAGAATTATTAAAACACAGCAGGATAATGATTTGCAATGTGTTACAAAAATGGCAAAATGGCAATATGGCAGAAAGTTAAATGGCAGAAAATATAAAATTATGTAACTAGTACATAACTGTCTATATTCACTAAACTAAATATATTTGGGCAAAACAGAGGTAGAGCAAAACTTGGGGACATAGGTCAACCATCACTTTAGTAGCGCTACTCAGTATCAAGCAGCCCCTGCTAAAAAAACAAAATCTGGAGTGCGCATGCGCAAGAGCTCCGTGATGGCCGCCTAAGCCCGGAGCTCCGCACCACCCCGGACCGACGAGCAGCACAACCCCGGTCTCAGCAGGCGGAGGACCCACTCAAGCACTCCCCCCGCTTGCGGAACAGCGGGGGAACACGGTGAGATGGCAGGCGCACAAGCTCACCGAGATTTGGGCCTGCAATTTGCAGCGGTGGCGGCGGACGGCTGCACCAAGATGGCTGCCGACGGGGACACAGCTAGGCCTAACCCAGCCACACAGTACAAGGGGACGGAGCAACGTCCTATACTCACCCCCCCGACCCTGACCTATGCCCAGGCAGCACAGGGAGGCCCCAACACGCTCCATACTGCGCATCAGGGCATGCACCAGCACCAAGCCTCACAGGGAGCATACAGAGAGACACACAGCGGTGAGCAGGGGGAAGATGGCGCTTCTCCCTCAGGCATACCCCCTCATCTCCCCTCATCTGCAGGCACCCCACCTGGATACTCATTTAACCACCTCAATACAGTGCACTTACACCCCCTTCCTGCCCAGACCAATTTTCAGCTTTCAGCGCTCTCACATTTTGAATGACAATTACTCAGTCGTGCAACACTGTACCCATATGAAATTTGCGTCCTTTTTTTCACACAAATAGAGCTTTCTTTTGGTGGTATTTAATCACTAGTGGGTTTTTTATTTTTTGTGCTGTAAATAAAAAAGCCCATAAATTTTGTGAAAAAAATGCCTTTTTCTTTGTTTCTGTCATAAAATTTTGCAAATTAGTAATTTTTCTTCATAAATTTTGGCCAAAATTTATACTGCTACATAGCTTTGGTAAAAATAACCCAAATTAGTGTAAATTATTTGATCTTTGTGAAAGTTATAGAGTCTACAAACTATGGTGCCAATCACTGAAAATTGATCACATCTGATCACACAGATGTAGTGATGGTCTATCTCATTTCTTGGTACACTAACAAGTCAGAAAAGTACAAATACCCCCTAAATGACCCCTTTTTAGAAAGTAGACATTCCAAGGTATTAAGTAAGTAGCATGGTGAATTTTTTTAAGTTGTAATTTTTTCCCACAATTCTTTGCAAAATGAAGATTTTTTTTTTTTTTTTACAAAATTGTCATATTAACAGGTTATTTCTCTCTCAGAGCATATGCATACAACACATTACACCCCAAAATACATTCTGCTACTCTTCCTGAGTATGGCAATACCACATGTGTGAGACTTTTACACAGCCTGGCCACATACAAAGGCCGAACATTGAAGTAGCATCTTCATGCGTTCTACGAGCCTAAATGACACATCTCATTTCTCAACCACCATTTACACTTTTGAAGGCCCTGGAGCACCAGGACAATAGAATTGCCCCCAAACTGACCCCATTTTGGAAAGCAAACACCCCAACGTATAATCTATGAGGCATAATGAGTCTTTTGAATGGTTCATTTTTTTCCAGAAGTTTTTGGAAAATGTGGAAAAAAATGAAAACACATTTTTTTTTTACACAAAGTTGTCCATTTATCAGATATTTCCAACACATAGCATGTATGTAGCAAAGATGACACCCCAAAATACATTCTGCTACTCCTCCTAAGTATGGCGATACCACATGTGTGAGACTTTTACACAGCCTGGCCACATACAAAGGCCCAACATTGAAGTAGCATCTCCATGCGTTCTACGAGCATAAATGACACATCTCATTTCTCAACCACCTATTGCATTTTTGAAGGCCCTGGAGCACCAGGACAATGGAATTGCCCCCCCAAAATGACCCCATTTTGGAAAGCAAACACCCCAACATATAATCTATGAGGCATAATGAGTCTTTTGAACGGTTCATTTTTTTCCAGAAGTTTTTGGAAAATGTGGAAAAAAATTAAAACGCATTTTTTTTTTACACAAAGTTGTCTATTTATCAGATATTTCCAACACATAGCATGTACGTAGCAAAGATGACACCCCAAAATACATTCTGCTACTCCTCCTGAGTATAGCGATACCACATGTGTGAGACTTTTACACAGCGTGGCCACATACAAAGGCCCAACATTGAAGTAGCACCATCAGGCGATCTACGAGCATAAATGACACATCTCATTTCTCAACCACCTATTGCATTTTTGAAGGCCCTGGAGCATCAGGACAATGGAATTGCACCCAAAATGACCCCATTTTGGAAAGCAAACACCCCAACGTATAATCTATGAGGCATAATGAGTCTTTTGAACGGTTCATTTTTTTCCAAAAGTTTTTGGAAAATGTGGAAAAAAATGAAAACGCATTTTTTTTTACACAAAGTTGTCTATTTATCAGATATTTCCAACACATAGCATGTACGTAGCAAAGATGACACCCCAAAATACATTCTGCTACTCCTCCTGAGTATGGTGATACCACATGTGTGAGACTTTTACACAGCCTGGCCACATACAGAGGCCCAACATCAAAGTAGCACCATCAGGCGTTCTAGGAGCATAAATGACATATATAATTTCCTGGCAACCTATCATTTTTGAAAACCCTTCATATTTCTAACACATAGCATGCACATACCAAGAATTACAATCCAAAATAAATTCTATTGCAGAAAGGGTAAAAAAAAAGCATTACCTGTGCTTTTAGTAGTATCCACAGAGGAGAGCACTGGTCCAGGCAGCAGGCAGGGAGGTGCTTAGCGACAGCAATATTAACTATCCAGGCAGCAGGCAGGAATATTGTCTATAGTCGGCACAGCACAGTCCATAGAAATTGTCCAGGCAGAGACAGCCAGCACAGCCATAATATTGGTCCTGGTACACTGTTAACTGCAGACACTCATTATTGTACCGCGACAGGCATGGGCATGGTGGCAGTAAGTCAGCAGCAGGCTGAGGGCCACAATCAGGTAAGACCTGTGCACAGGGGCACAGGGATAGAGGCTTCGACCCACCCAAATCTCTATGAAGCCTCCGGACTCCAGACCCTAATTCCGAAACCCGGAGAAAACAAAAATAATTGTTTTCTCCAACCGGAAAAACAATTCTGGAGCCCCTCACATATGTGAGACCCCTGTGTACTACAGTAGCAGGGCAACAGATCAGTCCAAGCGGTAGGCAAAAGCATAGTCCATAAAACAGGCCAGGGTCGGTTCACATGTAAGCAGTCCAAGCGGTAGGCAGTAGAGTAGTTGATAAAACAGGCCAGGGTCAGTTCACATGGAGGCAGTCCAAACGGTAGGCAGAGGCATAGTCACAAAACAGGCCAGGGTCAGTTCACATGAAAGCAGTCCAAACGGTAGGCAGAGGCATAGTCAAAAAACAGGCCAGGGTCAGTTCACATGGAAGGCAGTGGCATGGTTATTTGGGAAAGAATGGAAAATGGTCAGCACAGATGATGAAAATGGGGAAATGGTTAAAAATATGGGCTAATATTTTATGGATGTGTGATAAATTTGGAAGCATTCACCAATGCAAAGGCCAGGTTGGGAGGGACACTGGGGACAATGGTAGCTGGTATCTCTTCTAAATCCTCTTTTGGTGCACACGCAACATTTTTTTTGCCGTCTTCGGCCTGCTTCAGATGGTGGAATGCTGAAGAGGAAGTGGCGCTCATGGAGTCGGCAAACAGCCTCAGAGCGAAGGTCTTCTTGGGGGGGTCTTTGGTGATAGATGAGGGATGTGACAACTTCTTCTATGAATTTTAGGAAGGGGGCGGGGCTTTCAATGGATTTGGTGTAGACTACGTAGGAATTGTAAATGGCCAAATGGATGAGATAAATTGCTACCTTCTTATACCAGAATCGGAACCTCCTGATTGACAAATAGGGCTGAATCATTTGATCGTTAAAATCTACCCCCCCATGTAGAGATTATAATCTTGGACACATGTTGGCTTTTCAATGGGACCTTGTCTTCTTTGTACCACAATTGCAGTGTCTTCATGGATGGTGGACATCATGTGCACGTCCCTCTTATCCTTCCACCTCAAGGCCAGCACTTCGTTGCATCTCAATGATGCTCTTTCCCCCCTTCGCAGCTTTTTGTTCACTAAAGATTGTGGGAAGCCCTTTCTATTTTTTCTGGAGGTTCCACAGGCCAGGGTTTTTGCGATGTATAAGTGTTTGAAAAGGGGCAGGCTGGTGTAAAAGTTGTCAACGTAAATGTGATATCCTTTGTTTAGAAGTGGGTATGCCAGGTCCCATACAATCTTTCCAGTTGTGCCTATGTAGGCCGGGCACTCAGGGGGCTGGAGCTGGGAATCTTTTCCTTCATATATGCGGAATGCATACAAATATCCCGTGGCTCTCTCACATAGCTTGTATAACTTTACTCAGTATCTGGCCCTTTTGCTAGGAATATACTGCTTTATTCCTAGCCGGCCTGAAAAGGGTACCAGGGACTCATCGACGCAAATTTTCTGATCGGGGACATAGAGTTCTGCAAATTGTTGAGAAAATAAATTTATCAGTGGGCGAATCTTGTATAACTTGTCGTAATTTGGATGATTGTGGGGAGGGCACTGGGTATTGTCGCTGAAGTGAAGAAAGCGCATTATCATCTTGTATCGGGACCTGGACATTAGGGCAGAATAAATGGGCATATTGTGGATGGGGTGGGTGGACCAATAGGCATGTCCTTCATTTTTTTTGTAATCCCCATGTTTAGAGTGAGGCCCATAAACATTTTGAACTCCTCCAAATTCAGATCTCTCCACTCAAAAGGACGGGCATAGGATGATTGGGGGTTGTTGGCAATATATTGCTGGGCATACAAATTTGTCTGGTCCACAATAAATTGCAGCATAGTGTCGGGCAAAAACATATGAAAGAAATCAATCTCTGAGAAATTTTGGGTGTTGGTCTGCACACCTGGCAGTGCTGTGAACGGGGGAATAATTGGCGATGCCGAGTTGGAAGGCAGCCATATTGGGTTGGCAAGACCATCTGGCATGTATGTAGAGGCCCTGGCTCTTGGGGGGTGTGACACTCCAGTAGTTGGATTGGAATTTCCTGTGCTGGTACTCAGGCGTGATGTGGCAGGACTGGTACTGGGTCTGGGCATTTGTTCCTGGGGCCTATCGCCGGCGGCAGCGCTGGTACTGGGCAATTGTACCCGGGGCCTAACGCTGGTGGCAGCGCTGGTACTGGGCCTGGGAATTTGCTCCTGGGGCCTATTGGTGGTGGCAGCGCTGGTACTGGGCATTTGTTCCCGGGGCCAAACGCTGGCGGCAGTGCTGGTACTGGGCCTGGGAATTTGTTCCTGGGGCCTATTGGTGGTGGCAGCGCTGGTACTGGGCCTGGGAATATAATCCTGGTTTCCAGAGTGCCGTGCCCTTTTGGGAGGGACCCATTCTTCCTCCGAATCATTTGTCGATTCACTATTTGGTTCAAATGCCGAACTTGAATCAGAATCCAAATTGGAATCTGATGAGAACTCCCCGTTGCTCTCATCGGTCATGGAGAGGATCTGGAATGCCTCCTCACTGCTGAATACTCTTTTGGACATGACGTGGTGTGACAGGTGGCAGGTGACGGTCACTGATGGGCTGTGCGATAGGTAGCAGCTGACGTTCACTGATCGGTGATGACGGTGTGACAGGCGATGGTCACTGATGGGTGGCAGGCCACGGACACTTTCTGGTGATGGGTGACGGTCACTAAAAGGTGACAGGTGATCGGTGATGGCTGACGGTCACTGATGAGTGACAGGTGATGGGTAACGGGTGATGGCTGGCGGTCACTGATGGGTGACGGGTGATGGCTGGTGGTCACTGATGGGTGACGGGTGATGGCTGACGGGTGACAGGTGCACCGCTGATGGTCACTGATTTGTGACGGGTGACAGGAGCACCGCTGGCGGTCACTGATGGGTGACGGGTGATGGCTGGCGGTCACTGATGGGTGACGGCTGGCGGTCACTGATGGGTGACGGGTGACGGCTGGCGGTCACTGATGGGTGACGGCTGGTGGTCACTGATGGGTGACGGGTGACGGCTGGCGGTCACTGATGGGTGATGGGTGATGGATGACGGGTGACAGGTGCACCGCTGATGGTCACTGATTTGTGACGGGTGACAGGAGCACCGCTGGCGGTCACTGATGGGTGACGGGTGATGGCTGGTGGTCACTGATGGGTGACGGCTGGCGGTCACTGATGGGTGATGGGTGAAGGCTGGCGGTCACTGATGGGTGATGGCTGGCGGTCACTGATGGGTGACGGGTGACGGCTGGCGGTCACTGATGGGTGACGGGTGATGGCTGACGGGTGACAGGTGCACCGCTGATGGTCACTGATTTGTGACGGGTGACAGGTGCACCGCTGACGGTCACTGATGGCAGTCCCTTATGTGACAGGTGCACTTTATTGGGTGACACTGGTGACTGTTGGGTGACAGATGACAATTGGGGGGGGCGATGGGACAGGTGTGGTGTTGGTGCAGACACTACAGAACACAGATCGGTAACTTACTGCTTCTGGCTCTTCTCTCCTCACACTGGAAACGGTGTGTGAGGAGAGAAGAGCTGGTAACAGCTAGTTACCGCTCTGTGTTTACATTTATGATCGGCTGTGAATGGATCACAGCCAATCACGTAGGTAAACAGCCAGCCAATGGCTGTTTACCGGCGTCGGTGACGAGTAGTGTTCCCGGGAACACTCCGTCACCGACGTACACGCGCAGCGCGCTCGCGATCGCACGCATGCGCCGTGCACAATGGGGTGGACCTATCTGTGATCGGCCGTGACTTCATCACGGCCGATCACGTGGTAAACAGCCATGTCCAATGGCTGTTCACCCCCCTCGGTGGCGAGCGGTGTCTCCGTGACATGCCGCCACCGAAGGAACAGGGATGCGCGCGCACGATAGCGCGCATTCCCTGTTTAAATGGGAGGACGTCATATGACGCCCTCCCGCAACGAGAGCCGCGCTGCCTGGCCGTCACGGCCAGCGGTCGGCAGGCGGTTAAGGACATTTCTGCTATCCAAGAAGATCTATTCTCCAAATTCTCTGCCCTTTTAGAAAAGGGCCTGGCCAACACAGCCTCCCAGATCACTAATGCAATTAAATCAGACCTCTCTAACCTGGGCTCTAGGATGGAGGCTATGGAAGACAAAATTGACCACACGGTTGCCAGAACCAACCAGAATGCCGCACACCTACAGTCAGTCCAAGAACAGCTAGAAACGGCCCTATCAAGAATTGATGAACTTGAGAACAGGTCCAGGAGGTACAACTTCCGAATAAGAGGCCTTCCTGAGTCTTTTACGGATATCCCCCTCACGGTGCAGGACTTTATCTCAGAACTCATTCCCAACATCCCGCCGCATAGGCTAGAGCTGGATAGGGCGCACAGAGCCCTGGGTCCCCCGAGGAAGGACGGGTCCCCAAGGGACATAATAGTAAAACCGCACTTCTACACGGTCAAAGAGGAGGTAATGAGACAATCTCGCCTGAAGCTCAAGCTCCAACATCAGGGTCACCAAATTCAGGTCTTTGCTGACCTAGCTCCTTCCACCATACACCCTCAAACCCCTCCTTTCAGTTTTGACGGAACGAGACATCAAATACCGCTGGACATTCCCCTTTGCATTAAAGTTCTCCTTACAAGGCAAGACCTACGCTTTCTCCACCCTCCCGGAAGGTGAGAAACTTTTCCTCTCCCTCAAGCTGATCTCCCAGGAAGCCCCCATGGAACTCTCCTCATCTTCTTCGTGCTCATCCAAACGCCCCCCTCCAGGTCCCCATCTTATACACCCAGACCTTCCACGGTCTTTCCTGTTCGGGACTGCCCCCCTTCTTTGATTGAGCTAATGCTCTTCCTTCTAATCCCAAGGCCCAAACGGGGCTTCGGACACAGGTCATTGTTTTTTTTTTTTTTTGTTTTTTTTTACAGAAGGGACACCGACTGCTGTTGAGCCTTTCCGAGGCGAATCACCTACGGAGAACAGTTCACGAGTTTCCTTTGCCTTTTCGAAGCGGAAGAGAGATCGCTTTCCAACCCGATCTGAGATTTAGAACAATGAGACTTCAGTTCTTCATAGCACTCAGTAATCAATTTTCTTTTCAGATCCAGGCGTAGGGTCGTAGGTAGCTTAGAGCTGGTGGCCATTCTTTTTCCATGTTATTTATTTATCTTTCCCTTTTTTTTATTTTTTCTGGGTTGTTAGCTCCACCTGACTCCTTTTTATAGTCTTCACAAATGTTTATATTGTTCTGAGATTGCAGTATAATATTGCCCTTAATGAGACGAAGATCTTATACTACGTTATGCAATTTTTTTTTCTGTTACGGTTACTTAGAAGTATGGGTCCGGGGTGGTACCCTTGCGCCTCCTCTCACTTCAAGGGCAACCAATGTGCTCCCGCGGAGTGAGACTTCTCTCGCCCACTACGAACGAGGGAAGATTTAAAATGGAGTTTAAGCGGTCAGACACACCGCTACCCTCCACGGGTCCTCCTAGAGGGCCCTTGTCATTATTGTTGTTGTCATTTTTGTTGTTGTTTTTTTTGTCTACTTGCCTCTCCTTCTTCCCTCCACTTTTTCTCACCTCTGTTTTCTCTCCTAGCTGGTCGTCTGGGGATGCCCCGGTTCCTCTCGCATGCAGTTATAGCACGGACCCGCTCCCCTTCACGACCTCTATGATTACACTCCAACACGAGGTAAGTGGCTGCTGGGCCGGTGATCACTCTCCCCTCTGTTCCCATGACTGATCTAGTGTCTAAGGGTCTAGATCTCAGGGTGGTCTCTCACAACGCTCAGGGGCTCAATTCACCTAGGAAAAGAAGAGTAGCTTTGGACCATTACAAATCCCTCAAACTAGATGTAGTACTCCTGCAGGAGACGCATTTCCCGATTCGGTACAGTCCCAAGTTCCTACACGCCTACTACCCATCTTTTTTTCTGGCCAACGCGCCAGACAAAACCAAAGGTGTTGCAGTACTTTTCTCTAAAAATAGTAAATTTAACCATATCTCTGATCTCAAAGACCCAGAGGGCAGGTTCATTCTTGTAAAGGGCACTCTGGAGGGAGTACTATACTCCATAATTTCTTATTATGCCCCTAATAAGGGTCAAGCAACCTTCTTCCAGAACCTCTTTGCAACCCTCAATCCCCTCCTGGAGGGAAAAGTCATTTGGGGTGGGGACTCAAATGTGGCGTTTGACCAGGGTCTAGACAAAAACAACCCTCTCAAAGGAAGACTAACACGCTGCACTAAATTAAGCACCAGAATAGCTAAAATGATTCACTCCCAAGGGTTAGTAGATATTTGGAGGGAGCTGAATCCCACGGCCAGGGACTTTACACACTTCTCCTCACCCCACCAGACCTACGCAAGGATAGACCACATACTTATTCAGACTAATCTCATCCCTCTTTCCTCTAAAGCTAAAATCTTAGACATAGTCTGGTCGGACCATTCACCGGTCCTCCTGACATTGAAAAATGTGCTGTCGCGTAGTGGGGGCTCTTATTGGAGATTGAACAAGTCTCTCCTGGGGGATCCGGTTAAAGCCAAATTAGTAGCAGACGCGATCAAGGAATATTTTAGGATAAATGATGTGGGTAATATCTCCCCCGAAAGACTGTGGGCAGCCCACAAGGCCGCGGTCCGTGGTGAGCTCATCAGATTAGCCACTCAAGTTAAAAAGGAGAGGCTGATAGATATTCTTAGACTAGAGCAAAAATGTATTGCTTTAAAAATCGTACACAAAAAAACTCCGTCTAAAGATCTTAATGAAAAACTAGACACGATTAGACTGGAACTCAATTTAGCTTTAACGGCCAAAGCCGAAAAACACATTAGATGGAGCGGAGCTAAATTTTACTGCCACAAGGACAGAGTCGGGATAATGCTTGCCGTGTAACTCTCCCCCAAGTTCCAATCTCGTACTTTCCCCAAAGTGCGCATAGCGGGTCAACCTCCCACGGCCAATCCATCCAAAATCAAGACAGCTTTCCACGAATTTTACTCAGGACTATACAAAACCACACAAACACCGAGCGACAGTTCGATCACTTCCTTTCTCTCGAATATTAAACTGCCCTCTCTTTTCAAGGACCATAGAGACCTGATGGAGGAACCCTTCTCCTCAGACGAGATAAAGGAAGTTATCAAAAACCTTAAGACAGGTTCGGCCCCGGGGACGGATGGTTTGTCAGTCCCTTACTACAAAAAGTTTGGGGATATACTGGCCCCCCATATGGCTAAATTTTTCAATTCTAAGAAACTAGGCTCCCCAATGGACCCCCACCTGAACACGGCTTTCATAACAGTTATTCCCAAACCTAATAAGAACCACGAAGAAGTAGAGAACTATAGGCCCATTTCCCTTATCAATAATGATCTCAAGATACTCACTAAAATCTTAGCCAACCAACTAGCCTCCTTTATCAAGCAGTACGTACACAAAGATCAGGTAGGTTTTATCCCGGGGAGGCAGGGTCCAGATCAAATTAGAAGAGCGGTAGACATTGTCTCCATTCTCCAATCAAATTGGGAAGGGGGCCCAAAACAAGCAGGAATGCTGTTGTCTTTAGATTTACATAAGGCCTTCAACTCAATCGAATGGCCATACCTTTTTTCCCTCCTGGAGAGATGGGGTTTCGGGGCTAGCTTCTTAGGGATACTGCGATCCCTCTACTCCAACCCGGCAGCAATAATCCGACTTCAGGGCCAATACTCCAAACCCCTTCAAATAGCGAGAGGGACGAGATAGGGATGCCCTCTCTCCCCTCTCATTTTCGCCATGGCCATTGAAACACTGGCGATAGCGATTAGATCAAACCCTAATATCCACGGCGTATCCTGTGGGGAACAAGTCCACAAGTGTGGGCTCTTCGCCGATGATATGCTCCTTTTCATAACGTCCCCTATCACATCACTCCCTAATTTATGTAAACTATTGAAAGACTTCTCTAGCACCTCAGGCCTTAAGGTAAACTATTCTAAATCATCAGCTTTAAATATCTCCCTGCAGTCAGATACGGTATCCGCACTCCAAAGCTCCTTTGACTTTAAATGGAATGACCAATGGATAGATTATTTAGGAATTAAACTTCCAGCTAGAACGGAACAACTGTACCCTTTAAACTTCCCGCCAATGTACCGGAAATTGGCAGCTTATCTGGGATCATGGTCCAAGGGTGAGATCTCTTGGTTGGGCAGAGTTCACGCAGTGAAGATGACACTTCTGCCCAGACTGCTATACCTTTTCAGGGCCATTCCAATAAATATAAACAGAGAACACCTATCCAATTTTCAAAAGAAGATCACCAAATTTATCTGGGGGGGAGAGGACATAGATTTCAACAAAAAACCCTATTCCTTCCAAGAGATCAGGGTGGCTTGGGGGCTCCTCAGCTCTTCTGGTACTTTCAAGCGGCTAGGCTGGCCCAATTATCCACGGTTTACTCCAAGGCAGAGAAGCCAGACTGGATTCAGATAGAGAGACAGGCAGTCCCCACATACACCTTGGACTATCTCCTCTGGACTCCTCACAAACAGAGACCCCCAATTCTTTCCCCATCTTTATCTCAATCATTTCACTTATGGGATAACCTAAGGAAAAATTTGGCCCTTATCTCAAGATGTCTTCCTTTAGCACACATCTTCAATAACCCTGATTTTCCCCCTGGGTTGGATATTAAGGCTTTTCGCTGGTGGTTGGACAAGAGACTGTACCGAATCGGACACTTTTTCACGAATGAGGGTCCTATCTCCTTGGAGCAAGGTGTAAGGCTTCTAGAAATTCCGAACTCTGAGCGTTTCAGATTCCACCAAATAAGACATTTCCTCTGCCAACGTTGGAGAGGAGGTATCCCCTCACACACCGCCTTTACGCCATATGAACTATGGTGTGGTCGCTCTTTGGAACAGAGGGGAGGGATTTCTGTCATCTACCAGTCACTAGCCCTTCACCCCCAAAAGACCCCCTATATGCTTGACTGGGAAAGGGATCTAGCTTTCGAATGGGAAGCCTCTAAATGGAGATGCTCCTTTGACAGAGCCTTTAAAGGTATTAAAAACATTTCCTTAATCGAAGGAAGTGTTAAGGTTATGACAAGATGGTACCTTACTCCTGCCAAGCTTTCCAGAATGTTCCCAACAGCTGACCCCAAGTGTTTTCGGGGGTGTCAGCTCTTGGGCTCAATGGCTCATGTCTGGTGGGAATGCCCTAGACTCAGGCCCTTCTGGGATAAGATATTCTCCCTGATACGGAAAACAACACAGATCCAAATCCCGAAATCCCCGACTATAGCTCTTCTCAATGACAACTTTCCCAGGACTCCGAAGAGCTTACGTAAACTGATACACTTCATCCTCCTAGGTGCAAAACTCACCATTGCTAAGGCTTGGAAACAACCCAAAGTCTCGGTGAAAGCGGCAATTCACAAAATCTCATGGATTATGGCCCAGGAGAAATTGGCCAGCATCTTAGATGACAAAAAAACGCAATTTGAAGCTATATGGGAGCCTTGGGCACAGTTCGTCGGCATCTCTCTCATACCCGGAATCCTACCCCAAAACTAAAAATGGGACAAATTGTGGGCGGGGGCCCCTCCAGACGGCCGGCTAACCTTCCCTTCTTACTTTCCCCCCTTCCTCTTTTTCTCTTCTACTATTCTAGTTTTAGTTCTCATCGATTGTGTTCATCTGTTGGGGGAGACTAGGACAGATCATCCTGTAATTGATGTATTGTATTTTCTGATAAGAGATCCTTCATATTGTGACAAATATCTGTTTTTCGTTTCATGGTTCTCCCTGAGGTTATAATCTCAAGTAATTATTTTGTAACGATCCTTTGGACCCTAGGGCCTAAGGTCAATCGCTGGTAAAGGGAGGGTGGGGGCTCCTACTGTGCACAGCATGATCCCTATAGGGGTGCCGGTGGGATCTCCTAGTGCCTCTCTAGTCAACGGTCAAACCTCTTAGTGGTCACTTACTATATTTATACCAGTTACAATGTTTCAGGCATTTGATCCTATACACAATAATCAGACATACCCACTGTGCCTTTTCAATGCTAGTTCTCTAGCCCCAGCAGGCGTATCTTATTTATCAGCTGATGTTACACGATATGTGTTTACAAATCCTGTATTTTATTTTATTCTCTTGTTTTTGTAAAAAAACAATAAAAGATTTTGAAAGGAAAGAAAAAAAAAAAATCTTGTGATACGTAAAAAGGGAGCTAAAAACACACTAAGCAATAAGGGTGGTTAAGCTGTGGGATGCTTTAGTACATAAATATCAAAGATCAACATTTTTATTGTAATGACCAAACCTGAACCTAAAACCTGATTATGCACCATCTTGTAGATATTTAAACATAGTGAGGCCTGCTATCATTTGCTGCATGCATAAGGCCTCAAGCACACTGGGCATTTAGCCCATGTGCATAAAATTCCAGCATTTTCTGGTAGGGAGAAGGCACAGGCGCACTATACAGCCCTACTGCCAGCAGCCTGTAAAACTCTATGAGAGGCTGAAATCTGCTGTGGCTGGATGCGGCTGCATGGCACACCCAGGGGTATTATCATTTATGGCAGTATGCACCCAGGGATGAATGCCAAGAATGCAGACTTCTTGCTTTCTGGGCATTCATTCCTGGGTGCATGCTACCCTAACGGTTTAGCTGCAGAAGCTCTCAGCCCCTTAAAGAGTTTTACAGGCTGTCAGGGGTGTGGCTGGATCGTGTGCCTGTGTCCTCTGCCTGCATTAAAATGCCAGATTCCCATGCACAGGGGCTGAGTGACCCTGGCTAAATCCCATGCACAGGGGCTAATTTAATCTGTGCCCCATGTAGGGCTCTATTTTACCAACACAGGAATGCACGGGTGTTGCGTGCACCCCTATGCCAGCAGTCCCAGTGCTCTTTTTTGGGACAAAGTAGCTGAAGATACAGCCGCTACTCCTAATGTGACATCAGTGCATTCAGGGCCATGCACTCACAGCGGCTGTGTCTTTGGAGCCACTGTGTCCCAACAGACAGCAATGGGACTGCTGACACAGGGATGCACACAACACCTGTCCTGTGCTGTTAAAACGTGGCCCAGCATGAGGCATGGATAAAATCACCCATTGGGAATGAGATCTTAGGCTATTTGATGTGAGTGTGTTGAGTGCTACTTAATCCAAGAGTCATCTACAGATTATTGCCTCTACATGCACTTGCTACAGAATTGGTTGCATATCATCACTCAAATTCTGACAGTAATGCATCATACTTGAGCAATGTGTGTTGGCACAGCCACTTTCAGTATCCACAAGGAGCATATATAACATGGTGTGTAAAAATATTGCTTTATAGCTGTGCCTTTCAACGATTGTGAGACAAATTTCTGATTGTATGACTGAGTCAGCTTGAATCAATCCGTGCGATTTATTTCCACATAAAAGTTACAAAAATATTTACAAAAAGTGTACATTCAAATACAAAAATAAACGTTGCTTCAAATAAGATCAAAGATTTGAGATAAAATTGTGTGTTTCAAAAAATAAGTTCAAGATGTGTTCAAAGATGGCTGATGTGTCCTTTGTTCTGAGAGCATCTGTAAAATTGTTTGTATGCTGAGTTTCTGTAGATATGTTAGCAGTGTAGTGGAAGAAGTGTGTAAGAGACCTTCCTGCCAGCAGCCTTTCGCTTAAATAAATTTGATCCCTTAGTTCAATTTCATGCCGGAACTAACCACTCCCGTATTACTACCATTATCACCTCCCATCTACTCCACACAAGGGTGGGGGCAAGGAGTAAGAACTCTATTCGACCAGCATGTCTAATCAATACCAGACATAGGAAATGGGGGATGATAATCGGCCTGCCACCAAATGAATATACCCACAGTTTCACAAACAGAATATCAGTAACATAGGAATTCCTTTATGAAAATATAACCAGTTATATCAATCAAAAATGATTTGACAGCTTCTTGAAATTGAGAACTTAGTTCAAATGTTAACATCTGTAAGTTATCAATTCAAAAGACCTCACATGTACACATTACTACAGGGGATCTCATAACCTCAGTTATATACTTATAAGACCAAATTAAAATTTAGATATTAAGAATATAACATTCACCTCTGAAATATGATAAACATATTTCATATTCTAAATCATACACACTTCATTCTTATCACAAATACTTTGTCTTTGATTTAATAATTCCAAATGTTTTGTCATTTGCAACTGAGTTTGCAACTCCAGAAACCATTCTTCTTTTAAGCATATTTTGCAACAAATCATCACCTCTCCTGATTTCATTTCTAATTCGATAACCTAATTTCTTCATTCTAATCATTAAGCATAACTGAAATATAATTAATAACATAATAATAATAAAAATAATAACTATAGGATGTGATAAAATATTTCCTGCTGCTGAAGTAATTGAAGTTTTTCCCCAAATTGATATACTATTACTGAATTTTTCAACCAATTATTACCTGAACACTCTGACCATTGATGAGCCATTTCTTGCAAATTTACTTTTTCATGTTTAAACAATGTTTCTGCATTCTGAAGTTCCTTAGCTAAAGCTATTAATAAAACTTTATCCTTTTGAATTACATTTGCCCATTTTTTCCAAGAAAATTCATCTATCTGATATATATTGTATTGTGAGGGAAGAGCACTTATATTCTTCATAAGCATATTTATTAAATTTATTCTCAACCTATTAACACTTATTGCTACAATGTCTCCTTCTATACAATACAAGCCTTGATTTAGGTTTTCTGTATTTGTACAAGAGGATAAAAAAGTTTTAACTCTTTCTGCGTCTGTCATGATCTGGAAACAAACCTTCCTTTTATCTACAAGATAATTCAGATTAATTCAGAAGTATTTTCAACTTTTTCTAATCTTGCTGAACATAATGTATGGTTATGATAACAAGAATGAAATATACTTTTGTCTTGATTAGGTAAACAAATAACTTTAGACTGAAACTGTAAACATGATGACAAATCTAATTGTTCTAATTCAAAATTGTCATTGTTAAATGCAAAATCTGTATACTGTAATTTATAATATAATAATTGTGTATAGCTGACCGGTAATCCCAAGACAGCAATTGGAACCAATATTTGTTCTTTCCCTGCTGTTGGAATCATAGAAGAACTATAACATACATCCTGATTGCATCATATCCATTTGTTTATCCATAAATCTGTATGATTTATTGCACATACATATTCTCTGGGTAAATTCTGTAAAATGCCAAGAGGAGTTTTTCCACTCTGAAATGCTTGCACAATTATTTTAAAATTAGTGGAATATTCAGTCTGGATCCCTAAGCATGCTCTTGCTATATAATAATGTTGTTCACTTAACCATATCTTCTAATATCTGATTTAAATTTCTTTGAACCCTAATACCTTTACTTCCCACTAAACCAGCTGTTTAAAGATCAGCCTTTAAAGTGTTAATATCCATACTATTTCTTATACTTCCAATAGTACTTCAACTATACCATGCTTATTTCTGTTATGATTCCTACTATTAATTCAATACCATCTTTCAATACCCAATTCCATATTAACCAAATGTCCTTGACATTGTGGAAACCTTGTAGAAATTTTCCATTCTGAAATAGTTCCACAATATACAAACTTTCCCTCTCTCAATAGAGCTCTGGATTGGAAATGGTTAATCGGTAAAGGGTTAGCAGGGACACTTTTCTTATCAACACATGGTGTTTTCCTTGGAGACATTACAACAACACTTGCATTAGCACATTTCAACGGATACTTTTCTATTGATATGCAACACTCATATACACCATTATCATTTAAAGATTATTATTATTATTATACAGGATTTATATAGCGCCGACAGTTTTCCTCAGCGCTTTACAACATTAGGGCAGACAGTACAAGTACAATACAATTCAATACAGGAGGAATAAGAGGGCCCTGCTCGTTAGAGTAAAGATACACCTATTTGATGATAAATACATTTATCATGAATCCAATTCACACTACCAAAAATTATTTTATGAATTATATTAGTAGTACTGTGAAAGAACTACCCAAAAATTCACTATTCCTTTTCCAAGTTAACAATGAACTTTGAGGTAAATATATTTGTGTACTACATACCAAATGCAAACTATCTTTGTCTTTAATGATTTTTAAGACTGTGGAGACATTTTAATTTCTGGAACAATCATATCTAACACAGTAATACTAATTTTTACCCTTATTTGAGATAGTTTATTCTTACTTAAAAATCCCATATTCTTACAATGTCCCCTTTTTCATCTCCTAGTATATTTAAATGTTCTAGAACTAGTATTTTTATTTCATATTTTTGTAACATGTAATAACATTTCTCCACTGGATAAAGTAATTTCCCAGATCTTATCATATTATTAGTAACATCTCCAGACCATATTGTTGAACCATTAACTTTTACAAATACTGACCAGAAACCCCTTTCCACTATATTACATTCAAAGGTCCCGGTTTTGTTGTTTAGTTTATAAGATCCCTGCATTTTAACAAAATTTGTTTTAGATTGTATTTTAACTTTGATTTCAACATTGTTACTATGAATGAAATACAATTGCATACAACAATCATATCCTTGTCCTATGCATACATATCCAAACAATCTTCAGCTGTATTGATATTAGTATATCTAAATCTATCTCTTTTGTCATCTTTATTGATATCATTGTCTTTATCATTTTTTTCATCTGTATTAATATCAATGCCTTTATCACTTGTCATCTGTATTGAGATCAATATCTTTATCACTTTTGTCATCTGTATTGATATCAATATCTTGCTTGCTTTTGTTATCTATATTGATATCAATGTCTACATCTCTTTTGTTTCTGAATAATGTAATGTCTTTGTTGTGTACATCTTCAGTCCTGTTAACCTCTGCATAGCTGGAACAGTTTGTGATATATTTTACCAAGATAAAGTTGTCACTAGAGAAAAGACGAATCATGTGATGATGACGATAAATCTTCTCTCTTTAAAACTTTTCTTTTCTTTTGTTGTCATTTTTCCTTCTTTTTGGAATCCATGATTCCTCCAGGTCAGATTTTTAGAAATCATTCCTGAAAAAAGAAATGCAGCATTATCTTGGCATGTACAATTTGCACTGATCAGTGTGTACCCACATTTTTTGTTGTCTACGTGCATTTTTCACTGAACTGAGAGGTCTTTGGATTTGCATCATTACACCTTGAACATCCAAGATGTCAAATGGACCTTCCCAATTACTTTGCCACGGTCCACTTTTCCTGAAAATTTTTATCATAAGTTGTCCTCCTTTCTCAAACTTAGAAATATGTGGAGGAACCATTTTTTGCATACAAGTTGCTGCATGTGGCAAAATTGTTCAGATTGTCCTGTGACATCTGTAACCATTTTGTTTTCTCTATTGCCTCTCTTTGCGGCATAGACAAAAAATGTTCATTGGGAAACACAAGCGGCATTTTCCTTCCTGTCATTAATTCAAAAGGAGAATACTTTGTTGCTGAAGACTTCCCTTTGTTCAATTTCATGCCAGAACTAACCACTCCCATATTACTCCCATTATCACCTCTCATTTACTCCCCACAATGGTGGGGGCTAGGAGTAAGAACTCCATTTGACCAGCATATCTAATCAATACCAGACACAGGAAATGGAGGATGATAATTGGCCTGCCACCGAATGAATATGCCCATAGTTTCACAAACAGAATATCAGTAACATAGAAATTCCTTTATGAAAATATAACCAGTTATATCAATCAGAAATGATATGACAACTTCTTGAAATTGAGAACTCAGTTCAAATGTCAACATCTGCAAGTTAATAATTCAAAAGACCTCACATGTACAAAATATTACAGGGGATCTCATAACCTCAGTTACCGTATTTATCAGCGTATAACACGCACTTTTTTCCCCTTAAAATCAGAGGAAAATCGCTGGTGCGTGTTATACGCCGACCCCCCGCTGACTGTGAGTGGAGGAGCGAGTGCCGCCGACATACATACATAGCCGAGTGTACTCGGCTAGGTTCGGCTAGCTCCGCTCACAGTCACGCCCAGTCCCGCCCTATGATGGACATAACACAGGGACTGGGCGTGACTGTGAGCGGAGCTAGCCGAACCTAGCCGAGTACACTCGGCTATGTATGTATATCGGTGGCGCTCGGCTCCGCCCACAGGACTACGAAAGGAGCCGAAAGCAGCTGAGAGCCGCCGAGAGACACAGGACCAGCTCTGTGTCTCTCGGCGGCGCCATATTTAAAAACTGCAGTGACACTGACAAGTCTGCAGTGTCACTGGGCAAGGCTGCAAATGACACTACAAGGCTGCAAATGACACTGAAAGGCTGCATATGACACTACAAGGCTGCAGATGACACTGACAAGGCTGCAAATGACACTACAAGGCTGCAGATGACACTGACAAGGCTGCAAATGACACTACAAGGCTGTAGATGGACACTGATAAGGCTGCATTAATGGGCATTTAAATGTAAGTTTTTTCTTTAAAAAGTTTTTTCCTTAAAATTCCCTCCTAAACTTGGGGTGCATGTTATACGCCGATAGATACGGTATATACTTATAAGACTGAATTAAAATTTAGATGCTAAGAATATAAGATGGTGACAATGCAAAAGGACAGTTGGGATACAGTTGTTACCCATGAACAGAAAATGCTTGAACAAAGACCTACATAGCAGGATTACAAGGTTTTATTTTTAATGAAATTAAAAAAGATCAAATCACATTAACATGTTTACACCTATATGAGATTTAACTGTTTGGGCTAAAGATGCACTTTATCCACTCCTTAGGCCATCATTAAGTTAGTTACTCTTGTTGGACCAAATACTATGTTAGTAGCTATCTCATGAATGTTTGTAGGCTCCAAACCACGCAGCTTTATCCTGCTTACTATATTTTATTATGTCTTTTACTCTGTTGCTGGCAGATTACTCCTGATTCAACAAATGTTATACTTTTATATGAAAATTGAATACATTTATATTTAAAAAAAAAGATGCTTTTTAAATACAAGATAGAAAATAAAGATATAGGACATGCTGTGTGCAATATTTAATTTGTTGTTTAACTTTTCCCAGAATTAATTAAACTGACTACACTTTTTTAATTACCATGAGTTCCTATTACTGTTATGTTGCCCAATATATAATTACATTTTTTGTTTGACTAAGAGTAACAAAACACTACATGCATAAACATAATATCACAAGTTGTTGCCTTCAACTAGGTAAGATTGCAATTCACATTATCAGCATACCTTTCGAAATTAAATTAATTAGGGTGAATAATGTTCAAAATCACTCCACTAACATTACATGCAAAAACAAACACTAGCCGTTAGCACTAATTTTATTAACAAAGTATTCATTTCAATTACATATTTAAATTGATGAAAATAACTTAGATCATCCTCTAAGTACTGCAGTACTGGAAAAGATTTCACAGGGGAATAATGGAGAAAATCTCATTAAGTAAGATCAAGTTAAATAATAGGTCTACTTTTGCAGTTGTGTTTTTTCCATTTGAAATAGATATAAATAAACTTCTATGGGCTTGTGTAATGGGAAAGTATTGTATAATTTCAGTAATAACATATTTAATGTTATTTTGTGTTATTATTGCAGTATTTACCTTAGAGTAATAAGTAATGTTACTTTCAACACTTGGTATGATTGTTCTGAATATGTTAAATGCAGATAATTGTAGATTTCTGCTTTTTCTCCCATTCTAAGCTCTGTTGTACAGGGAGTGCAATAAGCTAACATTGAATTCAATTTAACTACCTATTTTATATTGCATGCATTAAATAATACATTCAATTATGTATTCATAGAGATTTGCATTTATCTGTGTCTTTTATATCTGCTTAGAGTTCAGATCCAAACTTGTGATACTAGTAATAAATGTCCCGATGCATTTTTTAGTTTTGGATTTCTCCTCTTTTTGCATGGATATTTTTTTTACTGGTCTCTCATAATTTTAAAGTATTAATAAAATGTAGCGCCACTGTAATATTTCTTTTATTTTTGTATGCATAGCAAAACAAAACTCTGAATTGATAGCTTATGACTAAAAGCCATTGATAGCACAAAAATGTCAGAACTTTGTGTGCACTACCTTTTAAATGAAAATATTTCTTTGAAGTACAAGCCTGCAGTCATCATCTAATTGAACCATTCACAGTGGTATGAACAGTAATGTTTCTATGTGCTTTTCCATTGCATGAAGAAGAGAATTCTATATTCAAAAAAATGTGTATATAAGTATTATGCTCAAGCAGGACATCTTCAGGGCTATTAAGGTTACATAATCTTGTTACTTCCTCCACTTTTCTCCCCTTCCCGACTCTTAGTAAATTCTCTAATTTACCCCCGTCAGAATTGTTTCGATACCGCCAAATCAAAAACTTTTACACAACCAACATAAACACTGGTACCCTTCTCAATTATTTCTCTAGTTTTGAGTCCACATGTAAAAATTAACCACCTGCTAGAGCATTGATCTCATCCCCTTACTCCCAACTTTTGGTCAAACCTGACTCGGATAAACCTCAATACACACGGAAATGGGAGGAGGATCTTGGATGTACTTTCAACATTGAAGACTGGTCTGAGATCTGGTCAGCAACTATGCATTAGTGTGTTATACTGCTCTCCATCCAGTAGGGGGAAGCATTGTAAATATGTTCACTCGTGTATATTTCTGGTAGAGCTATGTATTTCTTTAGCATCTATGGTTCCTGTATTCCTGTGTGTGATTAAGTAAAGAAGTCCTGTGAATGCCTGTCCATGTCTATGCTTCAAATTCATTTTAAATACACTAAACTGGTGACGAGGATGGGATTTCAGCAAATGGACACTGCAGAAACACATGCAATCAGCTTGAGTGAAGAATCGGCACTTGTGTGTTAGAGACACATTTATAAATATCTCCAGCTTGGCTTCCCTGGGACACATGGAGGAATTTGATGCGGCTAATCCATCCTCATGGGACTCTTATGCTGACAGGTTAGAGTTTTCCCTAGAAGCCAATAAGGTGGCTGATGCTGAGCAGAAAAGAGCTGTGTTACTGACTGTTATTGGATCTAAGACTTTTGATATTGTCCACTCACTGACATCTCCTGTTAAACCAAAAGACTGCCCATATGAGGAAATACTGGCCCTGTTAAAAAATCATTTTTCACCCACCTCATCTGAAACAGTGAGGCGTTTCCATTTCAACAGATGGAACCAACAACCGGGTGAGAGCATTGCATCATATACAGTATGCAGTAGCACAAAGCTAGCAATCTGGCATGGTGCCTGTGAGATGATAACAATAGCACGGAAATAAGTCTGTCCAAGGATTTAGATACACACTCGAGAAGCTATGGGCAGATGCAGTTAAATTATCAGGACATAGGAATACTTGCTTAATAGTCTCTGCTTCTGGTCTAGGTGAAATACAGCATAATTATTGTTGTGTGTTTAAGGTCATGTAGCTCAGTTCTCTGTCTCCTCTCTCTCTCTCTCTCTCTCTCTCCACTTCCTCCTTCTAAGGTTTCTGACCAGACACACAGATGTACATATTTATGTACATACATAACCTCTGTGAACATTAGGCAGCACAGTCACTTACAGTCAGTAGTGGGCAGCAGATCCTTAAACTGAGTCAGCTCCTCAGCATATCTGTTGCTGCCATAGTTCCTGTGTTCTGCCTACCAGTTTATTCTGCTCTTACTGCCCTCTGCTCCCTCCTAGTGTTATGCACTGAAGCCTCTGTACCACTCCTGTCTTCTATTGCTCCATAACTGCTTGTCCCAGGGGATGACATGAACAGCTATGCCTTGTTTATGCCACTGCTGCCTGCCACCACAGAGTTTGGCAATTAATCCATTCTTCCTCAATCCTCTAGTCCAGGGGTAGGCAACCTTGGCCCTCCAGCTGTTTTGAAACTACCATGAGACAGTGCAAGACCCTAACGCATTTAGTAAGGGGACACCATAATGTGCAATACCAAAGCTTTTATTCCTAATCATTTCACCTTAATTATACTACATTTTCATTCAGCCTGAAATTAATCTCATTTCACTCTGTGAACTGGCTGATATTTTGATTGCTTGTGCATTTGCTAATGAAGCAGAGAAGTAAATATGGTGGCATATAATTTATATCCTTCCCCTTTACAATTAATTCTTCTCTGTATTGCATGTTTTGTATTCATGGATGTGGATACATAACAAAGCGACACACACACAACACCTGGAAGCCAAATTCTCGAATGAGAAATATTGGCAGATTACATTTCTATGAGGTAAAACCACTGAAAAGCAAAGCCACTGCACCTGCCAATAGGCTATAAAATAGTTTACATTCATGTAACCATGCCAGGTCAGTGGGCTCTGCCTGAATGTCTTATTTTTCAAGCTGATTTTATAGGTTGCTGTTGTCCATACCTGCAGGAATTCTACAGTATTGTATGTAAACATCTACTAAGTACATTGTTAAAACAGCTTAGCTATTTTCATATACCCTGGCAGATCAGCATGTTTGCAATTATAATGTTTTACATTTTGAATTTATTTTCTTGTCCTTTGAGAACTGTATTCAATATTGAGAATGCAGCATCACATACACCTTTTAGCTCATATACACCTAATAATTACTAAAGAGAAAAAGTGTATATCCACGCTCAGAACCTAAAAACAAGCAGCTGTACACTATACCCAGACACTAAGCACATAGAACGTATATAAACAAAGTGCAGTGCTAAATGTGCAATTACATAAATTAAAGTGCAAAAGTGCTATAAAGTGCATAAATCAATATAATCAGTATATTCAAATGGGAAATAATCAAACTAAAGTCCATAAAAAGAAGCCTCACAGAAAAATCCAAAGATCCACTGAGGATAAAGGATCCATGTAGTAAGTATGAAATAGAAGAGTCACCATCGTTTCACCCTCCACATAAAGACAGTTGAAGGCTTACCAGTGAGCCAGCGACCACCCTTACTCAGGGGGTCAGACAGCGCTCAATTAGATCCTAAATCCACTCAATAGGAGCCTGTCCATCCTGTTCATCCTCTAGGATAGCCACAAATGGTATACAATGGAGAACTCCCAAACAAGCCAGGAAGCAACTTCCAGAAACACTCCGTATTAATCAATATCCATAGTGCAGGAATAACAAAACTCCACATAGCACAATACTGTAGAAGTTTCACATTTAATACAGTCGTAGTGCACTTACATGAAAACGGAATAAAAAGACATGTATATATATCATATCTAGGGCTGATCAGTTTCCCTTGTGTAAAACGTCTGAATTCCGGTCGCGCATGCACAGTAGCGTTTGTGTATGTAACTCCTCCCGACGTGTTTCCTCATACGTGACATCATTAGGGGCCTAGCTCATATACACCTAATAACTACTACAACACCAAGATTCTTTACAAGTCCCCTGATAAGTAATTTTAGTCAAATTGCCCTAGATTTTGTAGTTTCAATTTGTTTATTTGGTTGTTAAATTTGTTTACTTAAAAGTGGAGTAACATGGTTTAGGGTAATTTTTTTAACTTTTTTTGTGGATCTGACAAAACAAAAAACAAAAAAAAGAGGATCTTGACGGAAATCTTGTCAGTTGACAAATTCTTGTGCTCCCGGGCTGTACCGCACTCTAATTAGTTACACCTTTCTGAGCTATTTCTGAAGAATACAGAATACATCCCTTCTATGTTATTAGTAGAGATGGGCCAAACACTCCCCTGTTTGGTTCACAGCAGAACTCTTGAACAGGGGCTATCCCGAACAGTGAACTCCATTGAAGTCTATGGGAGCTGAACACGAGAAATCAAAAGTGCCCAATTTGAAGGCTTATATGCAAGTAATTGGTCATAAAAGAGGTATGGGGATCAAAGTACTACTCTGGGGGACATGTATCAATGCATAAGTTTGTTCTAAAAACAATCATTTTTTTCAGGAACAGTGATTTTAATGATGCCTAAAGTGAAGCAATAAAAATTAAAAATACCTTTAAATATATTGCCTGGGGGGTCCCCCTAGTCTGCCTGTAAAGTTGCATATCTGTACCATGTATAGAACATATAGAACAACAAAATAAGAATTGTGTGGGGCCCACCACGCCTATTTTTTTTTGTTAAAAACAGCATGGGGCCCCTTCCACAATCCATACCAGACCCTTATCCAAACATGCTGCCTGGCAGGTCAGGGACCATACCAGGCCACATGCCTACAATATAGGGGTGCTTTGGGGTGGAGGGGCTCTGCTCCCCACCCCAAAGCACCTTGTCCCCATGTTGATAGGGACAAGGGTCTCTTCCCCACAACCCTGGGCTGTTGTTGTGAGGGTTTGTGGACAGGGGGCTTCGTGGAATCTGGAAGTCCCCTTTAACAAGATGGCCCTCAGAACTCGGCCCCCCTATGTGAATGAGTATGGCCTACCCATTCACCTAAAAAGTGTCAAAAAGTAATAAAAACACAGACAGTTTTTGACAATTCCTTTATTAAAAAAAAAAGTGTCCTCCGATGTAGATCCATTGTCAATCATGATGCTCGCCACACAGCCAACCCTAAGAAGAAAAAAATGCTCCACCCGCTGTGAAGGCAAACTGCTGAACGGTTGGCTTGCCATTTGACAGTTCTTATATAGGTAAGGGCGGGGCCACCTGGTGACATCACTGACCCAGCATGCACCAGTTGGTGCATACCCCATACTCATTCACATGGGGGCAGGATTTCAGGGCCCGCTTGTTAAAAGGGGCTTCCATATTCCAAAAAGCCCCCTCCCCGCAGACCCCCACAATTACAGCTCAGGGTTGTGGGGAAGAGACCCTTGTCCTCATCAACATAGGGACAAGTAGCTTTGGGGCAGAGCCCCCCTTCCCCAAAGCACCCCCCCATGTTGAGGGCATGTGGCCTGGTATAGTTCAGGAGGTGAGTGTTCGCTCACCTCCCCTTTCCTGGCCTGCCAGGCTGCATGCTCAGATAAGGGCCTGGTATGGATTTTGGGGGGGACCCCCACACCATTTTTTTTTTTCATTTTTACCCACCTGTCAGCAGGGAAGCCCAGTGACAGCTGATGACCCAATGATTGTTAAGGATGCTGTGGCCGGCTTCCAGGCCCGCTCCTTAACAACCAGATTTTACTGCACCCTAATTGGGAAAGGGGGGAAGCAGAATGCACTGTGCAGTGTGCAGTGCATTGCAGGGCGTTCAGTGGGGAAAGCACGCGCTAAACGTCTTGCAAATCAGGTGTTCCCCAAACGGAGTAAACAGTCAATGTTCAGCTCGAACTCATGCTCAGGCCAAACTGTTCGCCCAACACTAGTTATTAAGATGAAGAGAGAGGAAGGTATTCTTTAGTCCTAGCACACTTTCTGTCCTGGGGTGACAACATCAGCCTATTGCATTAGGGTGTGCACCCCAAACCTTAAACATACATGCCTTTCTCTGCAGCCTCAGCTGCACAGGACAGTGAATGAATGGGGAGTGCTCTGTGCTGAGTGGCTTTCTGTTCATTCACAAACTGAAGCATAGTAAACACATTTTACCATGCTTCAGTTAGGTATAAACACAGTGAGGGAGTGTGTTTACTGTATTCATTTAGAAAAGGAAAGGGCCAGTAAACATATTTACTAGCCCCTTCCCCAGCTCGCCATCCTGAAACATCCCCCGCATCACCTGGAGGAAGAGGAGAGGAGGGAAGCCAGCAACACTACAGGGCCAACAAGAGGGGAATCTGTAATTGGAACAGTGATTAGGGTGTGCCGAGACACACCTGGCACATCCCCTGCACACGTCTATGATGGTCCTCCATAGATACAGTGTGGTGAGTGATCACTGTAACCTTAGGCAAGGAAGAGTGTTACTGGTAAAGGTGTAGTAGGACTGAACTGGTGATGATCAAGGAGCAATGTATATACAGCCAACACATATAGGTAGTTAAGGCACTCCCGCCTTCCGGGTTTAAACAAATATACACTCTTTGTAAATACATACGGTATACACAAACACTGTATATACATATATATATATATATATATATATATATATATATATATATATATATATATATATATATATATATATATATAAACACACACAATCACTTGCCCTTCTGGTGACATGGCTGGATGTCCTTTAACCACTCCTGCTGATGGGATAGTGTTAGAGTGGTGCTGCTGAGGAGGAGTGGCATGACATGCTGTAAACTGCTTAAGTCTGCCCTGCTCATGCCTGTAAGGAAAAAATATGGTTGTGTTGAAACAACATGTCATACATTACAAGCAACACACATGCAAGATGAGGTAAGGCCTTGATGGGCTGCAACGTGTTAGTGTTGGCTCTGTTTGTAACATGTGTACTCCTTGAATGAAGTAAAGAAAAATTGTATTCATCGTCATCTGATTACCAACTTTATCTACGTGGAAAGACCACAGACAACAGGCAACAGACAACAGAAAAACACGTCATCAGCAGCATCAGGACCCAGGGAACCAGACAAGAGATGTGGGTAAATATCCCAAGTATCCCGCCCAATGCCCATGCCACAGATGCTCTTAAAGGAGGTTTTGGGGACCTCATATTTCTTCCCCTGCATTAAGGAGATTTCCCTTTATTTCCTTATCAGAACAACAGGAAGGAATAGGGTATTTCTGCAAAGTTAAATAATTTGCCTTTTAGATGGTTGACATCGTAGTCTCCTTGGCGGTTTTCCCGAGTGTGGCTCGGGGTTAAAATTCAGGACCATTAGCGGTAACCCCGAGCCACACTCGGGATTACATCACAGGATCCTGGTGCCTCCTTACTTACCTTGTCCCCGGGATCCTGCGATGTCCCCCGCAGTGTCCGAGGGCTCCGTCCTCCTCCGAAGCCTCTCTGTGCCAGGCTCCGTTCCCTGCGAGCGTCGCGACACACGGGGGTGGAGCCTGGCGGCAAATTAAAAAAAAGTCAAAATCATAACACATACAGTACTGTAATCTTACAGATTACAGTACTGTATAAAATCATTTCACATCCCTTTTGTCCCCAGTGCTTTGGCCCATGCCCTGCATGTAGTTTTATGTGATATATACTGTTCTTTCTGCCTGGAAACTGGAGATTGTCCATAGCAACCAAAAAGTGTCCCTTTACGTCAAAAGTGGCTTTAGACCAGCTAGAAAACAGCGATAGTAAATTAGAACACTTGCAGAATTGAGCGATAGTGAATTGTGGTGAAATTTATTTTATTACTATTTATTTTTATTTTTTTAAATTATTTATTTTTATTTATTATATTATAATTTATGTTTTTGTGTTTCAAACTTTATCATACCCGGGATATCTACTAGACTCTGGTTTGGACAGATTTAAGTGTGTTATTGTTAAGATTTACAGACCTACAATATAAAACGCCAAATTTCCATGCAAAATAATTGTACCGCTTTCAGCACCTAAAATCGAAATAATCATACCGCCAGGGAGGTTAAACAAGTGTCCCTATTCAAATATGGCACCTCTATTTCTGTTAAATTTTGGACTTTGCATAACTTTTTGCGCTAAAGACAAGAGCCACTCCTACCAATCTTCCCAGCAAGGGCACAGGCAGCAATTTAAACATGGCTGGGGTTCTAATCCTAAAACTAGCAATGTTTTGACAATAGGTATAGTACACAAATATGGTGCACCTCTTATGAAAGTAGGGTTGCCTATTCTGTGATTTGGGACTTATCGGAATGTGCATACAGAGCCTCCAAACAGAAAATTATACATTACATTGAGATAGTGTTTTTACATCTTTTGGTTCCAGAGCAGTGGTGCACCAACATTTGAGAGGCAGGTCACGATGCAGATGATGAAACAGTACAAAACACACTAGAAGTAAAGAACTAATAAAGTTCCTCATCAAGTTCATCTGCTGTCATAAAGACCAGTGTAGAGCCTATTGCCCTGCAATAGATGCGAGGACACCGAGGAACAGTCCACTGCTGGAGTGTAGGTGAGCTCCATCTGCCAGAGAGCAAAAGATAAGTTAAGTAAAAGTCACTTTCCTGATCCCTAGACAGAAACAAGCATTTTTTTAAATGTAGTTTACAAGAGTCACATTGCCAAAATCTTTATTGTCTTTTGTTGTATTGCAACATACTGTATTTCTGGCACTTAAAGTCAGACCTAAAGAATCCATGATCTCTGTTTATTGTCATACTTATAATGGTTTGTCACTTAGGGCTCAGTAAAATTTAGACCCAGTTAATATTTTTATTACACACTTAATCACTGCAAATGGGAAACATTTAGATACTACAAATGCCTTTATTTCATTTGCTTAATGGAGCTTCACAGAGTCCAGGAAAGAAACTTTGCTTACTATAATGTATTTTCCTAAACTAAATTATATTTCAGTAAAGTGTGAGCATCATGCCATTAGTGGCTAAAAGAATAGAGTGGATGTAGCACACAATGCTCAACTGTAATGTTATAACAGAAGCACCAATGCACAGACAGGATGGAGAACAATGAGTCAGATTTATTAATAGTAGCTGTATATGCACTTTAATGTTTTCTGCTGAGAAGAATACTTGTATGTCAACCATAAACCAAAAGAGATCTGTAGGAACTTTGCCTTTACCTATTAGTGAATGTTACGCCACTATTTCATATTCCAGATATGTGTATGTTGTATAGAGATGGGCCAAACGACCCTGTGCGCTTTGCGGCAGAACTTTCAAACATTGCAAAAGTTTGGAACCGAATAACGAACCCCATTCTACCCCCCCAAGTCTAAGGGACCTGAACTGAAAAAATCAAAAGTGACTATTTTGAAGGCTTATATGCAAGTAATTGGGCATACATTGGTCATGGGGGTCTGGGTACTGCCCTAGGGGACATGTATCAATGAAAAAAAAGTTTGTAAAAAACATAATTTTTTAAATGAGTAGTGATTTACTGATGCCTAAAGTGAAAACATCAAAATGAGAAATAACAATAAAAATGAAAAATTCCCATAAATATAGTGCCTGGGGGGTCCCTTTAGTCTGCATGTAATGTGACACATGTGTACCATGTATAGAGCCTGCTGCAGCAATAATTACATTTATAAATCCAAACAAATGACATTTTCCATTCAAGCTTTCTTTATTTTATAAACAATGGCTTGGGGGGGCATTCTGTATGATGAGGCCACAATTTAGTGCACTTGGAACAAGATTAGAGTTTTTTTTAATAAATTCTGGTGTCTCGTTTGCAGACTTTGGATAGAAGTAACAGTGGTGGAAAAATTGGGGCAGTCTGTATTATAAGGCCACAATTTAGTGCACTTGGAACAAGATTAGAGATTTTTTTGAATAAATTCTGGTGTCTCGTTTGCAGACTTTGGATACAAGCAACAGGCAAAAAAATTGGGCTTTAGGTGTTGGTGGTGCCTTCACAACATAACCCTATCAAGGTACTCTTGAGGAAAGCAAGAATTGTCCTAGCTGTTAAAAATTGCATTGATGTGCACCTGTCAAACTGATGTGGAAAAACGGAGCTTTGGGTGTCCGTGGTGCAATAATATGCACCTGTCAAACAGGTGGAGATAAATTGGTCTTTGGGTGTCGCTGGTGCCTTTACACCATAACCCTATCGAGGTACTCTTGGTAAAAGCAAGAATTGGCCTTGCTGTCAAAAATTGCAAAGATGGGGGGCCAATCAGCCTATCTCAGACACAACATTGATAGATATGCTGATTTACCTCCGCAGCTCTCTCCACTCAGACATGATGACCTGTATGCAAAGCTTTAAAACTGAGATAAGAGAGCTGGGAGGCAGGGTTGGCCATGTGGAGAGAAAAATGGTAGAGTGTGCATCATCTTACAACTCACTGGTTGACTCCCATAATGAGCAATCGGATGAGGTTGATTCACTTAAAGCAAAAATCGCTGATTTAGAAGGCCGCTCACAAAGAAATAATGTAAAAAATTTGTGGCATTCCTGAAAACATACAACCAGCTCAACTCCATCAATATGCCACTGATATCATAAAGGAATTTCTTCCTGATGTACCAGATTCTGAGATAGTGATTGATAGGATCCACCGTCTTCCTAAACCGGCCTTTTTAGCTGACAGCGTGTCTAGGGATGTACTGATGCGGGTACATTTCTATCACGTTAAAGATCAGTTTATAATGGCATTCCGCAAGAACTCCCAACATCTTACCAAATTTGCTGCCATTCAAATCTTTGCGGACCATATACCATGCAAAAACACAAAAGCTTATTGCCTATCACTAAGGCTCTATGCAATCAAAGCATAATATACCGATGGGGCTACCCCACTAAAATGAATTGTCACAAATTGTCAAATGGATCATCCACCCTGATCTCATCCTTAGAGTAAACTGCTACATTCCTGGGACATATTGCCTGAGCAAGAATCACCGCATCAGTATCCCTCTCCTATGTTTGACACCCAGGAGGACTGGAAGTTGGTGTCTCACACCGTCGCAACAAAAAGAGCAACACATAATTTTCTCACCTTCACCTTACAACAACCCTGCGGAGCTTAGGAGCTTAAAGCCCACTAATTTACCCCCAGTTATAATGCGCAGTACTACTGATAATGGATTCCCATAAATCCACGGGAATCAACTGAAAGGACTGCAGACTCTTCTGGCCTGCTTCAGCAGATCTTCCAACCCTGGGTACCTATTTGAAAAAGCTGCACCACCAAATTGAGGACATGTGCAAGCATGGCACATGTGTCAACTTGCCCTGTCTAACGGTGGACAGGAGGTTTGTGCCATTATCACACACCACCATTCCTGGCTCCAGATGGCATTGCATGAACCACCTCAGGGCCTGCCCCTGCAAAGCTGCCAGAATCTCTGCTACGGTGTGGCTCTTGTGCCCTAGACAGGCCACCTGAAGCACTGCCTGGCACCTTTTAGCCTGACTCATTGAATAGCCCCTTGAATACTTAGGGGATACTTGTAGTTCATGGGACAATTCAGAGGAGGAGGGCTAGGAGAAAGAGGAGGGGGTGGAGCTGACAAATCCTGAATTATAACCACTAGCTGTATGGAGATGTGGTGACACAACAAGCTGCAGCACTGAGCCCTGTCCTGCATCCCTCCAAGTTGCAAGCAGAGTTACCCAGTGTGCTATGAACTAAATGTATTGTCCCTGACCATGGTTGCTGGACCATGTGTCAGCAGTATTGTGGACCTTGCAGCTGACTGCCTTGCCCAATGATGCCACAACATTGCCTTCCACGTGATAGTAGAGAGCTGGAATGGCCTTATGTAAAAAGAAAATAGCGACTGGGAACCTGCCATTATGGCACAGCACATTCTGCAAAGTCACGGAATGGGCAGAATCCACCAGATGGAAAGGCAGGAGTTGTAAAGCCAGCAGCTTTGACAAGTTGAATTTAGACGCTGGGCAGTGACTGCAGCAGATGGGGCAGAGACATTTTTCTGCTGTAGTCTACAGCTGGTGGTGTGCTACTAGCAGATGTGCTGCAAGGACCTGAGACACCCTTCGCTATACCATCATCCCTATCAGTGGAGGCTGCTGAGGGGTCATGAGGAATAGTGGGTATAAACCCGAAAGGTGAGGAGTGAGGAGGAGCAGCTATGCGTCCCTTTTGTGTGGCTTTCAAGTGCTCTTGCCAATGGGGTGAGTGGTGAGAGGTAAAATGCCTTGTCAAGCATGTGGTATCCAAATGGCTTGTGTTTTTGCCACGCTTGATATGCTTGAAGTGGGCCAGGAGATAACAGCTCAACAACCTGGTGGAACAGAGCTGCTCTCTACTCTTCCATGATGGCTGCCTCTTTGGGGTTGTGCCTCACCCTCACTTTCCTCCTATGCTCTATCTGTCACCCAAGTTGCATCAGTGACCTCATCATCATCCCCTCCATCCTCATCATCACTGTAGACAACTTGGCAATATGCTGTGGCTGGGGGAACATGACTGCCAATTAGTTTTTTACCAGTGTTCTCCCCTCTCTGTAGGCTCATGTTCCTACCTTCCTCAACCTCAGAACCAAGATCTGAATCAACTGACTGTGCATTGTCAATGCACTCAAATATACTGTGTTAAATACACGGTAATGCACTGCTATACACTGCGTTTAATGTGCTGTAACACACTTAAATATACTACATTAAATTGCAGTAATGCACTCAAATATACCACATTAACCATGCAGTAATGCACTGAGATATGCTGCGTTAAACATGCAGTAATGCACTGATATATATACTGCGTTAAACATGCAGTAACGTACAGATATATATACTGTGTTAAACATGCAGTAACGTACAGATATATACTCCGTTAAACGCACAGTAATGCACAGATATATACCCCATTAAATGTACAGTAAGGCACTGATATATACTGCATTAAACATGCAGTAACAAATGGATATATACGGTATTAAATGTGCAGTAATGCACTGATCTATACTGCATTAAACATGCAGTTTGGCACTGATATATATACTGCATTAAATGTGCAGTGACAAACTGATATATACTACATTAAACGTGCAGTAATGCATTGATGTATACTGTTTTAAATGTTCAGTAACAAATGGATATATATTGCGTTAAAAGTACACAAATGCACTAATATATACTGCATTAAATGTGCAGTAATACACTGACACAGTATCTCACAAAAGTGAGTACACCCCACACATTTTTGTAAATATTTTGTTATATCTTTTCATGTGACAACACTGAAGAAATTACACTTTGCTACAATTTAAAGTAGTGAGTGCACAGCTTGTATAACAGTGTAAATTTGCTGTCCCCGTAAAATAACTCAACACACACACTGGCAGCAAAAGTACACCCCTAAGTGAAACCAAATTTGGCCCAATTAGTCATCTTCTCTCCCCGGTGTCATGTGACTCGTTAGTGTTACAAGGTCTCAGGTGTGAATAGGGAGCAGGTGTGTTAAATTTAGTGTCATTGCTCTCACTTTCTCATACTGGTCACTGGAAGTTCAACATGGCACCTCATGGCAAAGAACTCTGAGGATCTGAAAAAAAAAAATTTTTGCTCTACATAAAGATGGCCTAGGCTATAAGAAGATTTCCAAGACTCTGTAACTGAGCTGCAGCACAGTGGCCAAGACCATACAGTGGTTTAATAGGACAGGTTCCACTCAGAACAGGCCTCGCCATGGTCGACCAAAGAAGTTGAGTGCACATGCACAGCGTCATATCCAGAGGCCGTCTTTGGTAAATAGATGTATGAGTGCTGCCAGCATTGCTGGAGAGGTTGAAGGGGTGGGGAGTCAGCCTGTCAATGCTCAGACCACACGCCGCACACTGCATCAAATTAGTCTACATGGAAGTTGTCCCATAAGGAAGCCTCTTCTAAAGATGATGCACAAGAAAGCCTGCAAACAGTTTGCTGAAGACAAGCAGACTAAGGTTTACTGGAACCATGTCCTGTGGTCTGATGCGACCAAGATAAACTTATTTGGTTCAGATGGTGTCAAGTTTGTGTGGCAGCAACCAGATGAGGAGTACAAAGACAAGTGTGTCTTGCCTACAGTCAAGTATGGTGGTGGGAGTGTCATGGTCTGGGGCTTCATGAGTGCTGCCTGCACTGGGAGCTACAGTTCATTGAGGGAACCATGAATGCCAACATGTACTGTGACATACTAAAGCAGAACATGATCCCCTCCCTTCGCATACTGGACCGCAGAGCAGTATTACAACATGATAACAACCCCAAACACACCTCCAAGATGACCACTACCTTGCTAAAGAAGCTGAGGGTAAAGGTGATGGACTGGCCAAGCATGTCTCCAGGCCTAAACCCTATTGAGCATCTGTGGGGCATCCTAAAATGGAAGGTGAAGGAGCAACAGGTATAACATCCACCAGCTCCGTGATGTTGTTATATAGGTGTGGAAGAGGACTCCAGTGGCAACCTGTGAAGCTCTGGTGAACCCCATGCCCAAGAGGGTTAAGGCAGTGCTGGAAAAAATGGTGGCCACACAAAATATTGACACTTTGGGCCCAATTTGAACAGTGTCACTTAGGGTTGTACTCACTTTTTTTGCCAGTGGTTTAGACATTAATGGCTGTGTGTTGAGTTATTTTGAGGGGACAGCAAATGTACACTGTTATACAAGCTGTACACTCACTACTTTACATTGTAGCAAAGTTTAATTTCTTCGGTGTTGTCACATGAAAAGATATAATAAATACGTACAAAAATGTGAGGGGTGTACTCACTTTTGTTAAATACTGTATATACTGTGTTAAACATGCAGTAACTCACTGATATATACTGTGTTAAATGTGCAGCAATGTACTGATAAATACTGCAGTAACCATACAGTAAAACTCTAATATATACTGCGTTAAACATGCAGTAACGCACGGATATATACTGCGTTGAACATACAGTAAGACACTGATATATACTGTACTGAGTTAAACGTGCACTAACACACGGATAACTACTACATTAAACGTGCAGTAACACACTGATATGTACTGCGTTAAATGTGCATTAACGCATGAATATACAGTGTCTTGAATAAAAATTCATATCCCTTTAAATTGTCCACATTTTGTCATGTTACAACCAAAAATGTAAATTTATTTTATTGGGATTTTATGTGATAGACCAACACAAAGTGGCACATAACTGTGAAGTGGAAGGAAAATGCTAAAAGTTTTTTTACAAATAAAAACATTTAAAAAAGTATATCTGTATTCAGCCCCCTGAGTCATTACTATATAGAACCACCTTTCGCTGCAATTACAGCTGCAAGTCTTTTTGGGACTACCAGCTTTTCACATCTAGAGAGCAACATTTTTTCCCATCTTCTTTGCAAAATAGCTCAAGTTCTGTCAGATTAAATGAAGAGCGTCTGTGAACAGCAATTTTCAAGTCTTGGTAGATAGAGGAGACAATCTGCGCTATACCTCAACAGTGTATATATAAAATTAATACAAATAAACAAAAAATAAATATTGGAACAAAAAAGGTGCAGCATCTAAAAAAAGCTCATAGCTCATAGAAACGTGTAAAGAGAGAAAAATGTGCAACCAAAATTAGAAATATAAATTATGACTGTGAATTTTGTGATGTGAAAAAAGTGAACATAAAATATATATATCACCAACAATGTAGCAATTAACTGCTGGAACTAAAAATAAAACTGAAAATGTATAACTGTGATTAAACACATAGGATTGTTCTTTCTCTGAAATTGTCACTATGTAATATAGTCCATAGGCTGCTGTAAGTTGTTACACCCGAACACAAAAATTCTTGGGGCATCAAAAAAACGTTTAGATGATTTTGTTGTGTTCCTCAATAATCAAAGCAAACAGCTCAAGTTACCAGATCAGGTGGATCTCAAATTATAGAGATCATACAAGCACACACAGGAGGAGTAGATTTGGCAAAGGATGAAGCAATCAGCGATGACAGAATCCTTCCTCCTACTCCCGCTCTGCACTGCTGCGCTATTATTTTCCTGGATCTTCCAAGGGAAACACTCCATACACAGGTGTATATTATGGAATAGAAGAGAAAGGCTTCATGGTGCAGTACCCAAGAAAATTTTTTTTTTAAAAAAAGGTTTTCCATCGGGACTGACATCCAACATGAGCGGTATACAGACAATTCAAAACAGCCGCGGCTCAAGCCAGCCAGCTGATGCGTGATGATGTCAAGACCTATAGCTCCACCCGATGTGTTTCTCTGTAGAAGGCATCTCCCAGTCGATGTATGTTTAGGGTCGTTGTCCTGCTGGAAGGTGAACCTCTGCCCCATTCCAAAGTCTTTTGCAGACTCTAATGCCCTGTACACATGGTCGGACTTTCCGACGGAATATGTGCGATTGGGGGCTTGTTGTCGGAAATTCCGTCCGTGTGGGGGCTCCATCAGATTTTTTCCATTGGAATTTCCGCCACACAAAGTTTGAGAGCAGGCTATAAAATTTTCCGACAACAAAATCCGTTCGCATAAATTCCGACCATGTGTGGACAATTCCGATGCACAAAGTGCCACGCATGCTCAGAATAAATTCCAAGACGGAACTGCTCGGTCTGGTAAAATTAGCGTTCATAATGGATATAGCATTTTCGTCACGCTGCAATGTTTTAAATTGTTTAATGCAGCACACTCTCTTCTTCTTTATAATTAGTGATGAGCCGAACAACCCCAAAAATTTGTATGAAGGTTAGAACCCCATTGAAGTCTATGGGACTCGAACGTTCGAAATAAAAAATGCTAATTTTAAAGGCTAATTTGCATGGTATTGTCCTAAAAAGGGTTTGGGGACCCGGGTCCTGCCACAGGGGACATGTATCAATGCAAAAAAAAGTTTTAAAAATGTCCGTTTTTTTGGGAGCAGTGATTTTAATGATGCTTAAAGTGAAAAAAATTGAAATATTCCTTTAAATATCGTACCTGGGGGGTGTCTATAGTATGCCTGTAAAGTGCCGTGTGTTTCCCGTACTTAGAACAGTCCCTGCACAAAATGACATTTTTAAAGTAATAAAAGTCATTTAAAACTTCGGCTTTAATGTAATGTCCGGTTCCGGTCCCGGATGAAAATCAGTGAGACAAACGGCATGGGTACCCCCCCCAGTCCATTACCAGGCCCTTTGGATCTTGTATGGATATTAAGGGGAACCCTGCACCCAAATTAAAAAAGGAAAGGCGTGGGGCCCCAGGCCTTCTGAACAGCAGTATACAGGCGGTGCAAACAAGACAGGGACTGTAGGTTTGTTGTTAAGTAGAATCTGTTTGTAATTCTGAACTGGTACATTTTTTTAAGTGTAGCTCCATCCAAAAAATCTAAGCTAATCTAATTTAAGCTTTTTGGAAAACACAGGGAAGGGTTATCACCCCTGTGACATTTGTTTTGCTGTCTGTGCACCTCTTCAGAAGATTTTACCTCACTTTCTGTCCCAATGACAAATGTTTTTTGACAATTTGGGGTCTTTAGTGAAACAAGGATTGGTGATAAAGCATCAGTGGAGAGGAGACACGTTTTTCCCATATTAACTCTTAAAGGAGAGAATTTCCCTTCCTAGGGGTAGATTTCATCTCACTTCCTGTTGTCTCCTTCCGTTTGCAAGTAGGAGTCGTTTGTAAGTTGGATGTTTGAAAGTAGGGGCCTGCCCTATATAGTCTGCAGAAATTGCAGCCTTAGGTGTTGGTGTTGCCACAACACTGTAAGTCCTCACAGTTACTCTTGGTGGGCACAGGAACGGGCTCTGCTGTGAAATATTAAATGAAGAATTGTAATTACATGCCCCTGTTGAACAGGGTCAGAAAAATTGGGCCTTTGGTGGAGGTGCTACAACACTGTAAGTCCTCATAGTTACTCTTGGTGGGTGCAGAAACTGGCCCTGCTGTGAAATATTAGATCAATAAATGTAATTACATGCACCTGTTGAACAGGGGCAGAAAACTTGGGCCTTTGGTGGTGGTGGTGGTGTTGCCACAACACAGTAAGTCCTCACAGTTACTCTTGGTGGGAGCTGGAACGGGCCCTGCTGTGAAATATTAGATCAAGAATTGTAATTACATGCACCTGTTGAACAGGGGCAGAAAAATTGGGCCTTTGGTGGTGGTGGGGCTGGTGCCACAACACTGTAAGTCCTCACAGTTACTCTTGGTGGGTGCAGAAACGGGCCCTGCTGTGAAATATTAGATCAAGAATTGTAATTACATGTCCCTGTTGAACAGTGGCAGAAAAACTGGGCCTTAGGCACTGGTGCCACAACACTGAAACCCCTCACAAATACTCTAGTTGGAGCGCAGGAATGAGCCCTCCTATAAAATATTGCATCAAAAACTGAAATTACATGCCCATGTTAAAGAGGAGCTGAAAAATTGGGCCTTAGGCACTGGTGCTGGTGCCACAACACTGCAACCCCTCACAGATACTCTAGTTGGAGTGCAGGAACAAGCCCTGCTGCAAATTATTGCATCAAAAATTGTAATTACACACCCCTGTTAAACAGGGGCTGAAAAATTGGGCCTTAGGCACTGCTGCTGGTGCCACAACACTGCAACCCCTCACAAATACTCTAGTTGAGTGCAGCAATGAACCCTCCTTGCAAAATATTACATCAAAAATTGTAATTACATGCCCCTATTAAACAGGAGCTGAAAAATTGGGCCTTAGCCGCTGGAGGCGGCGCCCAGAACCAAAAATATTCTTACAAGCTATCAGCATGATCATTGAGGAGGAAGAGGATAGTCACTCAGCATAACAGGATAGTCACTCAGCATCAGCATAGGCAGTCTTGAAGGGATCTGACATTTCAAAAAAAATTATTTGCTTACATCAGCATCAGGTGCTTGGTAGCTGGTGGTGATCCAAGACTGATTCATTTTTATGAAGGTCAATCGATCGACCGAGTCAGTGGACAGGCGCACCCTGTGATTGGTTACAAAACTTCCAGCAGCACTGAATGTGCATTCCGAAAGAACGCTGGATGCAGGACAGGCCAGTAACTCAATTGCATACTGTGCAAGCTCTGGCCAGTGATCCATCCTCAAGACCCAGTAACCCAGAGGATTTTTGGGGGGAAAGGTGTCCAAGTCAGATCTTGCCCCTATGTATTCCTGCAGCATGTAAAACAGTCGCTGGCGATGGTTGCTGGAACCGATCATACCTTGGGGCTACGGACTAAAAAATTGTCTGAACGCATCGGTCAGACGGCCACCTTCTCCACCGCTCCTTCTTTGATTGACCGAAGCCTCAGCAACACGTTGTCCAGGAACAGGAGTTTGTAACCTCCCAGTCTCTGGGAACACGTTGCACAGATCTTTCTGCAAGGCCTCCCGAAGATGTTTCATCTTCTGCTCCCTCTGCGACAGCAAGATAAGGTTCGCAACCTTGCCCTTGTAACTTGGATCAAGGAGGGTTGCCAGCCAGTATTGATCCCTCTCATTGATACCACGAATACGAGGATCCTTCCGCAGGCTTTGCAGGATCAGGGAGGCCATGCAGCGTAGGTTTGCTGAGGCATTTGGTCCGGAGTCCTCTGGGTCACTAAGGATGACATGATCCGCAGCCACCTCCTCCCAGCCACGTACAAGTCTATGGGTTTCTTGGGACTGTAAATGATCCCTTAAAGACTGCTGCTGATGCTGAGTGCCAGGCTCCACCTCCATGCTGACACAATCCTCCTCTTCCTCCTCCTCCTCCTAGTCCTCTTCTTGTGTGATCGGCGGACACGCAGGAACACTGTCTGGATAAAGGGGGCTTTGAGAGCTAAGGAAGACCTCCTCTTCCTGCCTCTGTTCTGCCTCAAGTGCCCTGTCCATTATTCTACACAGCGTGTGCTCCAACAGGTGGACAGGGGGGACAGTGTCACTGATGCATTGACTGTCACTGCTCACCATCCTTGTGGCCTCCTCAAATGGTGACAGGACAGTCATGCATCACTGATCATGGCCCACTGGCGTGGGGAAAAAAAACAAGCTCCCCTGACCCTGTCCTGGTGCCATAGTCACACAGGTACTCATTGATGGCCCTCTGCTGCGTGTGCAGCCGATGCAGCATGGCCAACGTTGAGTTCCACCTGGTGGGCATGTCACAGATTAGGCGGTTCTTGGGCAGGTTAAATTCCTTTTGGAGGTCAGCCAGCCGAGCACTGGCATTATATGACCTGCGGAAATGCACACAGACTTTCCTGGTCTGCCTCAGGACATCCTGTAAGCCCGGGTACCTGCCCAAGAACCGCTGCACCACCAAGTTAAGGACGTGAGCCAAACAGGGCACATGGGTCAGTTGTCCCTGTCAGAGGAGGTTGGTGCCATTGTCGCAAACCACCATACCTGCCTTAAGCTGGTGTGGTGTCAACCACCTCTGAACCTGCCCCTGCAGAGCTGACAGAATCTCTGCCCCAGTGTGGCTCATGTCCCCCAAGCACACCAGCTCAAGCACCGCATGGCATCTTTTGGCCTTCGTGCTTGTGTAGCCCCTTGAATGCCTATGGAGCACCGCTGGTTCCAAAGTCAAATCAGCACAGGAAGAGGCCATGGAGGAAGAAGAAAGGGAGGGGGTGGAGGAGAGAGGTGTGGCAGAATCACAACTAGTAGTATTTTGGAGGCGTGGTGGCAGAACAACCTCCAACACTACTGCACCTTGTCCTGCATCCTTCCCAGCTGCCAGAAGAGTCACCCAGTGCGCAGTGAAAGATAGGTAACGTCCTTGTCCATGCCTGCTGGACCATGAGTCAGCGGTAATATGCACCTTACCGCTGACCGCCCTGTCTAGCAAGGCTAAGACATTGCCTTCCACATGCCGGTATAGAGCCGGAATTGCCTTCCGTGAGAAAAAGTGGCGTTTGGGAACCTGCCACTGAGGAACCGCACATTCCACAAACTACGGAAGGGGGCAGAGTCTCCCAACTGAAAAGGCAGCAGTTGAAGTGCTAGCAATTTAGCCAAGCTAACATTCAACCGCTGGGCATGTGGATGGCTGGGAGCGAACTTCTTTCGTCGGTGCAGTAGCTGGGGCAGGGAAATTTGTCTGGTACAATCTAACGTCAGTGTACTGATAGCAGATTGCCCCCAAGTACTTGGCTGTGACACATCTAATTCTACACCTTCATTCCTCTCAGTGCAAGTCTCAGAGAGGACTGAAGGTATAGTGGGGTTGGAGATCCCAGCTGATGAGGAGCAAGGAGAGGTCCTCTTTGTTCTTTGGTGTGGGTCTTTTAGGTATGCTTGCCAACGAACTGCATGGCAGGTCAACATATGTCTGGTCAAGCATGTGGTCCCCAAGCGGGATATGTTTTGGCCACGAGAGATATGTTTGAGACATATGTTGCAAATAGCAGCAGTGGGATCTGATGCACTCGTCTCAAAAAAGGCCCACACCAAAGAACTTTTGGAATAACGCGCAGAGACAGCTGCACCCTGCACATGCGGAGCTTTGCGGTGTGATGCAGTCAGTGTGCTGCCCTTAAGCTGGCCCCTGGAGGGCATCCTGCCTCGTTGGTGATGTGCTTCCTCCTCCTCCTCTCTCCTATTAGGCACCACGTGGAGTCAGCGACCTTATCATCCCCTCCCTCCTCATCACTGGAGCAAAGCTGGCAGTATGCTGCAGCTGGGGGAACATGACTGCCATATTGCTGTACTTCTTGGGCACCCCCTCTCTCTGGGATCACGTTACTGCCTTCCTCTAGCTGGGTACCATCATCAGAGCCTTCAAAACGCTGGGCATCCTCCTGGAGCATGTACCCAACACTGTGGTCAAACAGTTTGGGGGACTCCTCAGGAGGACATGGTGGGGCTAGGGAAGGAGTGACTGATGCCATTGAGCCGAGGGAAGAGGCCGCGTTGGCAGCTGCTTTGCCAGACAAAGTACCCTGAGCCTGGGTGAGAGAGGATGAGGAGGATGAGGACGGCTTGGTCATGCACTCTACCAAGTATTCCGTATGTTGCGGTTCAACATGGCCAGCTGCCGAAATAAAGGACAAGCATGTCCCACGGCCACGTGCTGATTAGGATGCACCGTCTCCACGACCAGCACTGTTGCCTTTGGACACAGAGCCTGCTTACCCTCTTTTATTGGCTTGTGACTGTCTGCCTCTCCTTGTTGGCCTTCCAGACATACTAATGGCCTGCAGTGAGATGTAGCTGCACAAAGCTGGGATGTATATATATACTGATACTGCAGCTAGCAGAATCAATTGCCTGCCTGTAATATTATTAGTATGAGAACACCAGCAATTGTTTTCAGGTAGCTTTAGGTGCACACTGTGCAGAGGACGCAGTACACTAACTGTAAATACGGTAGCTGCCTGCCTGTGGTATTAATAGGATCAGAAGAACACCAGCAATTTTATTCAGGTAGCTTTAGGTGCACACTGTGCAGAGGACACAGTACACTAACTGTAAATACGGTAGCTGCCTGCCTGTGGTATTAATAGGATCAGAAGAACACCAGCAATTTTATTCAGGTAGCTTTAGGTGCACACTGTGCAGAGGATGCAGTACACTAACTGTAAATACGGTAGCTGCCTGCCTGTGGTATTAATAGGATCAGAAGAACACCAGCAATTTTATTCAGGTAGCTTTAGGTGCACACTGTGCAGAGGACACAGTACACTAACTGTAAATACTGTAGCTGCCTGCCTGTGGTATTAATAGGAGCAGAAAAACAGCAATTGTCTCCAGGTAGCTTTAGGTGCACACTGTGCAGAGGACACACTATACTAACTGTAAATATTGTAGCTGCCTGCCTGTGGTATTAATAGGATCAGAAGAACACCACTAATTTTCTTCAGGTAGCTTTAGGTGCACACTGTGCAGAGGACACAGTACACTAACTGTAAATACTGTAGCTGCCTGCCTGTGGTATTAATAGGAGCAGAACAACAGCAATTGTCTCCAGGTAGCTTTAGGTGCACACTGTGCAGAGGACGCACTACACTAACTGTAAATACTGCAGCTGCCTGCGGTACTGTACTAATAGGATCAGAAGAACACCACTAATTTTGTTTAGGTAGCTTTAGGTGCACACTGTGCAGAGGACGCACTAAACTAACTTGTAAATACTGCAGCTGCCTGCGGTACTGTACTAATAGGATCAGAAGAACACCACTAATTTTCTTCAGGTAGCTTTAGGTGTACACTGTGCAGAGGACGCACTACACTAACTTGTAAATACTGCAGCTGCCTGTGGTACTGTACTAATAGGATCAGGAGAACACCACTAATTTTCTTCAGGTAGCTTTAGGTGCACACTGTGCAGAGGACGCACTACACTAACTTGTAAATACTGCAGCTGCCTGCGGTACTGTACTAATAGGATCAGAAGAACACCACTAATTTTCTTCAGGTAGCTTTAGGTGCACACTGTGCAGAGGACGCACTACACTAACTTGTAAATACTGCAGCTGCCTGTGGTACTGTACTAATAGGATCAGGAGAACACCACTAATTTTCTTCAGGTAGCTTTAGGTGCACACTGTGCAGTGGACGCACTACACTAACTTGTAAATACTGCAGCTGCCTGCGGTATTGTACTAATAGGATCAGAAGAACACTAATTTTCTTCAGGTAGCTTTAGGTGCACACTGTGCAGAGGACGCACTACACTAACTGTAAATACTGTAGCTAATAGGACTAATAGGATCAGAAGAACACCAGCAATTTTCTTCAGGTAGCTGTAAATACTGTAAAAACACCTGCCTGCCTGTCAGCAGTAGGAAGAGAATAACAGGATCGGATCTAGCTAAACTGAATACAGTGTATATATATATGAACTCAGAAAGAAATCTAGATATGTGAATCACCTGGAGTACAAAGCTCCAGATGAGGGAAAGGCAGTCTTGATCCACCCAAGCAAAGTAAGGATTCCTCTCCACAGGGTCAGCCAAAGCTGTCCTACCAGTACTGGCTGAAGGTTCTACGCAATGAAACATCCAAGGTAGAGGAGGTCCGAATCTGACGCTATTCATTCTTACTCCAAACATTAGGGTGGAACCAGGACACCTTCTACTAACGTAATCTGCTCAGTCTTTCGAGCTTGAGTGCCGCTCAGTGTCCTTTAACCTGGAAGACTGAGGACATCCTGTGGCAGAGAAGTGCACCTCCATCAGCCAGGATATACCTGAGGCATCCACTGCAAGCAACAGGGAGCAGTAATTTCCATTTAAAGGAGTACATGCCCATTACCCCTGCAGGGGCACCAGGAGTCGGTGAGTAGGAAATCAGAAGGGGAAGCACAAAAGTCACCTGGCAACATTCTAAGCACTAAAGTCACCCCTGGGAATTCCTGACCTGATGCAGACATAAGTTTATGGGACTACTGTACACTACTTTGATTTAATTACTGCAGCATATGCTGGGTCCAAGTTTCACTATATGAACTGTAATGTACTCATATGGCTCACACTCCATGCTTAATTTATGTACATATATGGATGCGGTTGATGCAGATATAAGCCTATGGGACTAATATACAGGCATACCCCACTTTTAAGTACACAATGGGGTTTATTTACTAAAACTGGAAAGTGCAAAATCAGGCTCACTTCTGCATAGAAACCAATGAGCTTCCAGGTTTTATAACCAAAGCTTAATTGAACAAGCTGGGATTAGAAGCTCATTGGTCTCTATGCAGAAGTGAGCCTGATTTTGCACTTTCCTGATTTTGCACTTTTGTGTATTTAAAAGTGGGGTATGCCTGTACATTACTTTGACATATCTACTGTAGCATATACTATGTTCCAGCCTTATTGTATCACTCAAGTTGCATCTGTGTGGTTGGTATAATTTAGAGTGTACCCAACTGGTTAATTGCTTGTTTTTGCTCTATATAGTTGTCACAGTGCATAGTAACACATACAGAGTGGAACATCTCTGTCAATACAGTGTACCAACATAGGCAATCTACCTATATATCACTCTGCCTACTTTTCCATACAATTTATTCCTATATATACAATAAAATATTCTACCATAACTTATTGTTTAGGGATCCTAGGACCCCTCCTACCCATTTCTACCAGCCACCTGGGTATTCCTTTTTACCTACTGACTGGGATGATATGAACATTGGTGTGTAATACTGTACTAATATAAAACCACCTTTATGGTTTCTTCCTGAATATGCATTAGCATTTAGGTTTTCCAGGTAGCGCCAATCAACCCATTTTTTCTTTTAATTCATGACCGAACAGGCAATGTTCGAGTCGAACATGCGTTCGATTCAAACATGAAGCTCATCCCTATTTATAATGCTAGAAGAATGAAGTTGTTTTGCTGCTTATATTCACAAAGAGTTCTCACAAACTTCTTTATTATTTCTCGCGATTTCATGAAAATAATATTTGTATTCGTCAGATCTAACAAATTTTTTGGGGGTTTTATGTTTTTATATTTTTGATAATTTGGTGTTTGTTTTTTTAATCAATATCTCCTGTTTTTCTTAATTTTTTTTTTTTTGGTGCTCTCCCTAATTATTTTTGTGGGTTTTGTGTGTCAAGTTACCAAAACACCATTATTATATTGTACTTTAGAATCTCAAGGAGATTGGTTAGTGTTGGTCTCCCTTATTAATTTCACATTGTATTTTTGAAATGTACCTGCCTCCTCACAAACAAACTGTCCTTTTTGAAGTAAAACACATAGGCAAGTATTTGTGAAAAATAAATAGCCATTTATTCTAGGTTATAACAAAATAAGGAGGAAGGCAACGCTGGATAAACTGGTGAAATTTGCTAAGCCTTTGTACCCCAGGGCACACATCAATTATTTTACAGTCAAAATTGGTGGCCTGAGGAGTCCTTATAATAGTGAGCACAATCCGGTCCAGGACTACAAGAGATCAGGAACAGCAGCAGACGACATTTATGTCCCCAGGCTGTGGTACTACCACAGCCTGCATCTTTTGCCAGACCAGACTGAACCCAGGGCCATCACTCTCTTGTCTTCCTTAGACGCTTCCTTCCAGGCTGTGGCTCTGGTGTTGGAGGTGTGGCAGGAGGTGGAGGAGGAGGAGGACCTGGAGGAGAAGGACCATGGTTGAACTCACAAACATGGCTTTGGCTTGTGAGTTGGTCACTCAACCCCTTATTTAGGGCCTGAAAGATGAGATACTCACATATTAGGTGTTGGCCCTCCTCCATTTCCAGCATTTTGCAGGCTGTAATGTATGTAAAGTCCTCTTGAACACTGTGGGGGGTTCTGAGCTAAATTTAGAAGATGCACACAAATTGCCCAATGTCAACATGTGCTATCTGCCATCACAGGAGATCAATGTATGCCTTTTGTGGGTGCAACCCCTTCCTCGATAATAAAGTAGCTGAGAGGAAGGGGTTGCACCCACAAAACACGTCCATTGATCCCCCATGATGGCAGCTAGCACATGTTGACATTAGGCAATTTGTGTGCATCTTCTAAATTTGGCTTTTCCAGGGGTGACATCACCCCATCTGCTGAACACAGTATCAAATACAGTTTGTACATACTCATGTCTGATATGCCTTCACTTTATAACAGTTGAACTTTGTAAGTTCCAGAGTTGCGTATTTTTTTATGGTTTTAAACATGCCTGTTTTACCTTAAAAGGCGATTTCTAATTAATGTGACCTAAAAAAATGTTATACAACAAACATGTTGGTTTGTTCAAAAACCCTTTTATAAACGCACATGTGATTGTGCTTTGCTTAAAAAGTTTGATAATCAACAATGTGTGGCTTCTTCTTTCAATGCTCAAAAGCATTTTTTGGAGCAAAGTTGGTGTTTTCAGTGACAATGGGGGTTATTTACTAAAGGCAAATCCACTTTGCACTACAAGTGCAGTTTCAGTGCAGTCTCAAGTTCACTTGTAGTGCGAAGTGTATTTTCCTTTAGTAAATAACACCCAACAGTGCTCTCTAATTTTACACAATCATGCCATTTTCATGACTCCCCAAATTTCGGTCATAGTGCTGAAAAATATTAATATTTTTTCAGTAATGCATTACATACATTAACCACAAAAACAAGGTGTGTGTGTAGCAGACCCACAACATAATAATAATAGTTAGCCGAAGAAGAGATCGTCACCTCATGTGTCAACGAAATTTCGTTTGCACTGTTGAAGAAAAAGGCAAAAACATTAATAAAAGATAACAGAGGAGACAGCTAAAAGAAAGCCAAGCAGTAAATCAAAGCAAATATTTGTTCAGTTTCAAATATATTTTATTTAAAAAATGTCTCAGACATTGTCTGGCACATCGATTGCCCCCCTACCCACACGGGCACTCTGGGTGGGGGGGGGGGCAAGCCAGGATGGCCACTTTCAAGCACTGTCAGGATTGGTTCCAACTGAGGCAGCATAGTTGAAAGAATTTCTCCTTAAAAAGTTGTGGATAACACAGCAAGACAGGATGATGTGATTGAGTTTATATTCCGCCATGTGTATCGGTGTAAGAAATAGGTGGAACCGGCTGGCCATTATTCCAAATGTGTTCTCCACCACTCTTCTGGCTCTGGCCAGCCGGTAGGGATGAGCTTCGAGTTCGAGTCGAACTCATGTTCGACTCGAACATCGGCTGTTCGCCAGTTCGCCGAACATCAAACAATTTGGGGTGTTCGCGGCAAATTCGAAAGCCGCGGAACACCCTTTAAAAGTCTATGGGAGAAATCAAAAGTGCTAATTTTAAAGGCTTATATGCATGGTATTGTCATAAAAAGTGTTTGGGGACCTGGGTCCTGCCCCAGGGGACATGGATCAATGCAAAAAAAAGTTTCAAAAACGGCCATTTTTTCGGGAGCAGTGATTTTAATAATGCTTAAAGTGAAACAAAAATGTAATATTCCTTTAAATTTCGTACCTGGGGGGTGTCTATAGTATGCCTGTAAAGGGGCGCATGTTTCCCGTGTTTAGAACAGTCTGACAGCAAAATGACATTTCAAAGGAAAAAAGTAATTTAAAACCACTTGCGGCTATTAATGAATTGCCAGTCTGACAATATACATAAAAGTTCATTGATAAAAACGGCATGGGAATTCCCCACAGGGGAACCCCGAACCAAAATTAAAAAAAAAATGATGTGGGAGTCCCCCTAAATTCCATACCAGGCCCTTCAGGTCTGGTATGGATATTAAGGGGAACCAAAATTTTTAAAAAAATGGCGTGGGTCCCCCTCAAAATCTATACCAGACCCTTTGGGTTTGATATGGATTTTAAGGGGAACCCCCCGCCAACATTTTTTTAAAATGTCGTGGGGTCCCCCCAAAAGATCCATACCAGACCCTTATCCGAGCACGAAACCTGGCAGGCCGCAGGAAAAGAGGGGGGATGAGAGAGCACCCCCCTCCTGAACCGTACAAGGCCACATGCCTTCAACAATGGGAGGGTGCTTTGGGGTAGCCCCCCAAAACACCTTGTCCCCATGTTGATGGGAACAAGGGCCTCATCCCCACAACCCTTGGCCGGTGGTTGTGGGAGTCTGCGGGCAGGGGGCTTATCGGAATTTGAAGCCCCCTTTAACAACGGGACCCCCAGATCCCGGCCTTCCCCCCGTGTGAAATGGTAAGGGGGTATAAAAGTACCCCTACCATTTCACAAAAACTGTCAAAAATGATAAAAATGACACTTCTCCTCTTCTGGCGGTTCTTAAATAACGGGGGGCGGGGCCACCTGGTGACCCCGCCCCCCTCTGATGCACGGGGACTTCCCTGTGGGAAGAAGCATTTAAATAAGTTAAATAAATTAATTAAATAAACTATCTCTTGTCATTTTTAACATTTTTGACAGTTTTTTTGTGAAATGGTAGGGGTACTTTTGTACCCCCTTACCATTTCACACAGGGGGGAGAGCCGGGATCTAGGGGTCCCCTTGTTAAAGGGGGCTTCCAGATTCCAATAAGCCCCCTGCCCACAGACCCCCACAACCACCGGGCAAGGGTTATGTTGATGGGGACAAGGGCCTCATCCCCACAGGGACAAGGTGTTTTGGGGGGCTACCCCAAAGCACCCTCCCAATGTTGAGGGCATGTGGCCTGGTATGGTTCAGGAGGGGGAGGCTGCTCTCTCATCCCCCCTCTTTTCCTGCGGCCTGCCAGGTTGTGTGCTCGGATAAGGGTCTGGTATGGATTTTTTGGGGGGACCCCACGCCATTTTTTTTTTAAATTTTGGCGTGGGGTTCCCCTTAAAATCCATACTAGACCTGAAGGGTCTGGTATAGATTTTGAGGGGGACCCAACGCCATTTTAAAAAAAAAGTTTGGCCGGGGTTCCCCTTAATATCCATACCAGACCTGAAGGGCCTGGTATGGAATTTAGGGGGACCCCCACATCATTTTTTTTTAAATTTTGGTTTGGGGTTTCCCTGTGGGGAATTCCCATGCCGTTTTTATCAATTAACTTTTATGCATATTGTCAGACTAGCAATTCATTAATAGCCGCGAGTAGTTTTAAATTACTTTTTTTCCTTTGAAATGTCATTTTGCTGTCAGACTGTTCTAAACACGGGAAACATGTGCCCCTTTACAGGCATACTATAGCCCCCCCGATACAAAATTTAAAGGACTTTTACACGTTTATTGTTTTACTTTAAGCATTATTAAAATCACTGCTCCCGAAAAAATGTCAGTTTTTAAAACTTTTTTTGCATTGATCCACGTCCCCTGGGGCAGGACCCAGGTCCCCAAACACCTTTTATGACAATAACTTGCATATAAGGCTTTAAAATTAGCACTTTTGATTATTCATGTTCGTGTCCCATAGACTTTAACGGTGTTTGCGTGTTCGAACAAATTTTTTGCCTGTTCGCAAGTTCTGGTGCGAACCGAATAGGGGGGTGTTCGGCTCATCCCTACCAGCTGGTAATTAAAAACCCTCTGGTCTGGGGTGAGGGTCCTCATAGGGAATGGCCTCATAAGATAGTCCCCCAGCGCAAAGTCTTCATCTGCAACGAAGACGAATGGGAGTCCTTCCACAGTGTCTTCTGGAGGTGGCAAGCCCAAGCTGCCATTCTGGAGATGCCTGTAGAACTCAGTCTGGGCGATGACTCCACCATCTGACATCTGGCCATTCTTCTCCACATCCACATACAGGAACTCGTAAGTAGCCAACACCACCGCCAACATCACAATACTATTGAACCCCTTGTAATTATAACAGCATGACCCTGAGTTGGGGGATGGGACGATGTGGACGTGTTTCCCATCAATTGCCCCTCCGTAGTTGAGAAAGTCCCACCGCTGGGCAAAGTGGGAGGCCACAGTCTGCCATTCCTGTGGAGTGGAAGGAAACTGTGGAGTCAAACCAGAAAAAAAAATTGTCATTTTGCACATAAACATTGAAAGCAGATTAGACACAAAATTCTTGGCCAACAACAGTATAACATTTATTTTAGGGAGTATTTAAAGACAAAAATTTAGGGTCCACTTATCAGATTCATCACCCCCTCTGATGGCCCATTGTAAAAATTTTAGGGGGGGAGATGTTTTGGACAGGTAACCCTCTCCACTTCATTGAGAGATGAATGCCTAAATAATGTATATTACTTTGGCCAGCCCCTCCTTACTTACACTATTGGCAGCCCACTGGATGGGTAAGAAGTGTCATAATACTAAAATATGAATACACACTGTACAAATTGGAGCACAATTTTAACATTCTTCAATTACCTATCAAGATAATAATAGGATACAAAAACTTTAAACAGTACAATTTGAAAGTATTCAGGCAGGCCCTTGCACTACATGCTTTGGGGAATTCATCCATAAATCTGACCACAAAAGAGGTAGGTATAGTGTGTATGGGTTTGGCAAAGTCAGCAGATAGAGGATTGGTATGGGTTGACTTAGCGGTTGGGGGGAGGGAGGGTTCCAAATGACTTTGGAACCCAAAAAAATGCCTTGGGCGCTCTGCCAGAATTTAAGGACACAAATAACATTTGTACACATTTTAGGGGGTGTTTAGGGTAAAGCACTACAATGGAGCTAACAAAATACATTTTTAAGTAACTAGGCGAGGTGGATATGGGCCCAGGAGAGCATGCTAGGGAGGTAAGTGAAGGCAAATATGCATGAAGGACAAAAAAGTTTAAAAATTCCAGCATGCATGAGGACAAAGGGGACATTCACAGCATATTACAATCATGGTAATTAGGGAATGATGAAAGAAATACAATACATTATCAAATATTAAATACAATAAAATGTGATGTTAAAGGAGAAATCTTACCTTAATATAGTCCTTCTGCAAGACCTGAATGATGGCAGAACAGGTCTCTGGAATAATGATCCTGGGGAGATGCCTGTAGAGAACTTGAGGTCCTGCAGGCTTCTCCCCGTCGCCAAGTACCGCAACGTGGCGACTAGCCTCTGCTCCGGAGTGATGGCTTGCCGCATGCAGGTATCCTGCCTGCTGATATAAGGGGTCAACAAAGCCAACAAACGGTGAAAAACGAGGTCCATCATCCTGAGAAAGTTCCTGAAATCATCAGGATTATTCTCGCTGGAGCAACCAATTCTTGGTCCATGAACTCCTCCCCACCCTGTTCATGAACTGGGCTTGTGTCAAAGTAAGAACCCCAACACCACAAACTCTACGATGAGTACGTACACGCAACATGGCTTCAAAACGGTCGGCTGGTCAGATCGAAGTAACAGAAGGCACTGAAGAACAGCAAGGCCTGTGAAGAGCGACCTGAAAATCAGTAACAAACCGACAAGAACATACTGAATAAACCAATGGGAACTCACTGCATACACTGAAGACCAGATACAAACCCACAAGCACAAACTGAACAGCAGAAAAACAATCTGAAAACCACGAGTCTGAAAAAGAGTGAATCGTCTCTCACCAAACCTTTAGTAACACGAGATTAGCAAAAGGAGCCCAAAGGGTGGCATGCTTGGTATTGAACTGCCCTTTTATAGACTTGTCATACGTGGTGTACGTTACCGCGTTCTTGACATTCCAAAATTCCGACAACTTTGTGTGACCGTGTGTATGCAAGACAAGTTTGAGCCAGCATCCATCAGAAAAAACCTGATGGATTTTGTTGTCAGAATGTCTGATCAATGTCCGATCGTGTGTACAGGACATATCAGGTTTTCTTCTAAGATTGCCCTGTATTTGGCTCCATCTATCTTCCCATCAACTCTGTTCAGCTTCCCTGTCCCTGCTGAAGAAAAGCCTCCCCACAACATGATGCTGCCACCACCATGTTTCACGGTGGGGATGGTGTGTTCAGAGTGATGTTCAGTGTTAGTTTTCCACCACACATAGAAAAGCTTTGGCTTTTAGGCCAAAAGTTAAATTTTGGTCTCATCTAACAAGCGCACCTTCTTCCACATGTTTGCTGTGTCCCCCACATGGCTTCTCGCAACTGCAAACGGACTTCTTATGCTTTCTTTCAACAATGGCTTTCTTTTTGCCACTCTTCCATAAAGGCCAGATTTGTGAAGTGCACAACTAATAGTTGTCCTGTGGACAGATTCTCCCACCTGAACTGTCGATCTCTGCAGCTCCTCCAGAGTTACAATGGGCCTCTTGCTTCTCTGATTATTGCTTTCCTTGCCCAGCCTGTCAGTTTAGGTGGACAGCCATGTCTTGGTAGGTTTGCAGTTGTAACATACTCCTGCCATTTTATGATGATGGATTGAATAGTGCTCCGTGAGATGTTTAAAGCTTGGGATATTTTTTTATAACAAACCCTGCCTTAAACTTCTCCACAACTTTATCCCTGACCTGTTTTGGCTTTCATGATGCTGTTTGTTCACTAAGGTTCTCTAACAAACCTCCAGGGGCTTCACAGAAAAGCTGTATTTATACTGAGATTAAATTACACACAGGTGGACTCTATTTACTTAATAGGTGTCTTCTGAAGGCAATTGGTTCCACTGGATTTTAGTTAGGGGTATCAGAGTAAAAGGGGCTGAATACAAATGCACGCCACACTTTTCACATATTTATTTGTAAAAAAAATTGAAAACCATTTATCATTTTCCTTTCACTTCACAATTATGTGCCACTTTGTGTTGGTCTATCACATACAATCCCAATAAAATAAATTTATGTTTTTGGTTGCAACATGACAAAATGTGGAAAATGTCAAGGGGTATGAATACTTTTTTAAGGCACTGTATACTGCGTTAAACGTACAGTAACGCACGGATATATACTGCATTACACGTGCAGTAATGCACTGATATTATGTGCTGCAGGAAACCTGCCTTTACAAATTAAACTGACACTAAAGTAAAAATGAATGGCCACACTACACTCACACTGAACTATCACTAGATTCACACTAAACTAATATCCTACACTGACAATAGAAGCACAATAGAACACTATAGCACACTAACTCGTTAGCAGCACTGCCCTGTTCTATCTCTCTCCACGCCAATATAACACTGCAAATGACTGCGCTGGGGAGAATATTTTTGTAGTCTTGGGCGGGACTAAGAGCAATGAGCCATGATTGGATAGAGTCATCATTACTTTCTCCAATCATGGCTCTGACTGTCATGAACAGGTGTGACCAGAACCATGTGATCTGCGACAGACACCCAAACATATATATGTGAAAATATAATAATTTATTAAAGAAAGTGAGTAATATTGTACAACCGACTCTAATATGACACAGTGCAAAAACCAACCACAGACAGAGACCCACAAATAACAACAGACAGATAAGTGCAATAAATGGGAAATACCAGGATCATAAACAATAGCCAGGGTCATACACAGCAGATCAGCAGATGGACAGGGGATGTTCCAGAGACATAAACGTAAGCCAGGCCAAGGTCATACACAGGGAGGTCAGCAGATGGGGTTGAACACAGGGAGAGGATGGATGGGTCAGACTGCAGGCAGGGATGCAAGGTAACAGGTGGGGCAGGATAGGGATCTGGACAGGGAGACAGGATCAGGTTCAGGGCACAGGATCAGATCGCTAGCAGGTCAGGAGGCAATGAAGAAATCAAGGCAAACATGTGAATGCTTGCCGGGTATTTATAGGCCTGTGATTGGCCTCAAGTGACACCTGATTGTAGGAGGTACTGTCTGCTCCACACTGCCAGGATCCATCCGCTGGTGGACGCCAGTACTGTGGCCCAAAGATGATATAATATTAACAGGGAAAAGCTCTCCTGACAGATCCAAACTGCCAGGAGACACCTGCTGGTGGACCTCAGTACTGCATGCCAAATAACAGGTATTACCAGTGGATGGAACATTTCCTGACACTGACAGTGCTCTGTGCCCTGATTGGGCAAAACTTTCATTGCTTTAGCCAATCGGGCCTTCCAATGCACTGTGCAGCTGCACAGTGCATTGTGGTCATTCGACCAGCCGAACAAAGGTCGAATGCTTCGATAGTTCGGGGTGTTCGATGAACAGGTGAACAGCCAATATACAGCCCAAACTCATGCTCTGGCCAAACCATTTGCCCAACTTTACTGTTGTAGTATGAACTTGTATAAAAAGTATACTGTTCTCTTTGCATTGCTTCCTTTGTGTGAAATACCTGGTGATCTTGCCGATTTCCCTGTCTTCCTATTTTAAAGTGACCATACCAGGGCATGGAAGCACACTCATCCTAGTGTGCAGGGGCGTTGCTAGGTGGGAAAAAGACCAGGGGCTTCAGCCCGAAGTCTGAGCCTGACACCGGAGGGGGTGTAGTGTGGGGGGGTGGGTAAGCTCACTTGCTGGTTGCTGCCTGGCTTACCAGTGCCCACCAATGCTGACCACTAAAAACTGACCTACCTGACCCACACTGACCTACCTGACACACACTAACTTACCTGACCCACACTGACCTACTTGACACACACTTACCTACGTGACCCACACTGACACACACTGACCATTACACTGACCTACCTGACACTCACTGACCTAGCTGACCATTACACTGACCTACCTGATCCACACTGACCATTACACTGACCTAACTGACTCACACTGATCATTACACTGACCCACACTGACCTACCTGACACACACTGACCTACCTGACCCACACTGACCTACCTGACACTCACTGACCTACCTGACCCACACTGACCTACCTGACCCACACTGACCATTACACTGACCTACCTGACACTCACTGACCCACACTGATCATTACACTGACCTACCTGACACACACTGACCCACACTGACCTACCTGACCCACACTGACCTACCTGACCATTACACTGACCTACCTGACCCATACTGATCATTACACTGACCTACACTGACCTACCTGACCCACACTGACCTACCTGACCATTACACTGACCTACACTGACCTACCTGACCCACACTGACCCGCACTGACCTACCTGACCCACACTGACCTACCTGACACACACTGACCTACCTGACCCACAAGAACCATTACACTGACCTACCTGACACACACTGACCCATACTGACCTACCTGACCCACACTGACCTACTTGACTCACACCGACCTACCTGACACACACTGACCCACACTGACCTACCTGACCCACACTGACCTACCTGACTATTACACTGACCTACCTGACCCACACTGACCATTACACTGACCCACACTGACCTACCTGATGCACACTGACCATTACACTGACCCACACTGACCTACCTGATGCACACTGACCATTACACTGACCCACACTGACCTACCTGATACACACTGAACATTACACTGACACACACTGACCATTACACTGACCTACCTGACACACACTGAACTACCCGACTCACACTGACCTACCTGACACACCTGACACACACTGACCTACCTGACGCACACTGACCTAGCTGACATACACTGACCATTACACTGACCCAGACCCACACTGACCTACCTGACGCACACTGACCTACCTGACATACATTGACCTACCTGACATACACTGACCTACCTGAAGCACACTGACTTACCTGACATATACTGACCTACCTGACATACACTTACCTACCTGATGCACACTGACCTACCTGACATAAACTGACCTACCTGACATACACTGACCATTACACTGACCCAGACCCACACTGACCTACCTGACGCACACTGACCTATCTGACCCACACAGACCTACCTAACACACACTGACCATTACACTGACCCACACTGACCTACCTGACATACACTGACCTACCTGACATACACTGAACATTACACTGACCCAGACCCACACTGACCTACCTGACACACACTGACATGCACTGACCTACCTAACCATTACATGTGACATCAGACTTCAGGTGACCGTGACCTCTGGCTCCTCCTGCAGCTCAGGCATAGTGTGTGGCGCCTGTGTGCCCATCCCAGTAGACAGCAGGCAGCCAAAGACAGGAGGGGACAGAAGAGGCGAGCCGAGCACCGAGTGGGGATGTTCTCATAGTGACGCAGCCACTTTGTACTTCCCACCTTCTGGAGGCTGCAGCGCCTATAATGGACGTCACACGTCCCGCGGTCTCGGCATTGGACCAGTAGGATGTCCATCATAGGTGCTGCAGGCTCCAAAAGACGGGACCTGCTATGTCACTCAGCCACGCTCGGAGTCTGATAGGTCCCCGCTCGGGCTCGGGGCTAATAATAGATTTGTGAATGCCCGAGTCCCGGGGCTTTTTGGGGGCCCACTCGGGGCTCCAGATCCACTTAGCCCCCCTCTCGACACCACTGCTAGTGTGGTCAGTTTTCTCCTTTGCATTCTACTTAGGAGCACAGCTTGCTTGTACTTCAGTAGTCAGGCTTGTGCTGACATGCTCCTCTGCGAAGCTCAAAAAATTCAGCAAACGCGTTTCACACACCTGATGTAATGACTAAGCACAGGTGTTTAAAATGCATTTGCTGAATTTTTTGAGCTGGCTGCATGTCATTTCATGCCCTCATTTTTGATGGAATTTCAATAAAAAAATTATTTTATGCTGGAAATGCCGCCGCCCTTTTATTCATTATTCAAAATCAGTACCATATTGGCACAATCAGAAACATATCTGTAAAGACAGAACAAGTATTTTACTAACATAACCAAAGACACACCCACAAAGATGCAATTAGTACAATAATGACACAAGAACAAACATGTCAGCAGAAGCACAATTAGTACTAAACTTACTCAACAAGAAGCAAAATCCTCATAGACACAATCACTACCATACTGATACAACCAGAAAAACGTTCTCAGAGACACAATCACTATCATATTGACACAACCAGAAACATATTATCAAAGACACAATCATTACCATACTGATTCAACCAGAAACATGCCTCAGAGACATAATCACTATTATACTGACACAGCCAGACACATGTTCTCAAAGACACAATCACACAGATACAACCAGAAACGTGTCCTCAGAAACACAATCACTATCACACTGATACAATCAGAAATGTAGACTCAGAGACACAAACTGATACAACCAGAAACATATCCTCAGAGATTCAATTACTACCATACTGATACAATCAGAAACATGTCCTGAGAGACACAATCACTATCATACTGATACAGCCAGAAACATATCCTCAGAGACATAATCACTATCATGCTGATTAACTTAGAAACGTGTTCAAAGCAACTCAATCAGCACCATACGGACACAAGCACAAATGTATCTGCAGAGACACACTCAGTACTGTTCTAACATGCATCCTATGAGGCCTAGCAGCAAATCCGGCCCTGATTACATGTTTGAGCTTTCCATGGAGTTCTGTCCCTACCAAGAAATTGTTCAGAACGCACTTAAAAGTCACCCAAGAACTGCCACTGGAAGGTTTTCTTCTGCCGGGCAGCAATTGTGTAGAATCAGTCTAAGCTTTAAGGTGCATACAGGGGGCACAAGCTACTTGCTTAATGATTCAATATTCAGCTCAAGCATATCTATAATGCAGCATCTCACCTCATTCCCTTTTGTTAGCGATCATGGAATCTGAAAATCCCTTTTGCTTACCTGTCTGTAATGCGGGAGAAAAACTCAGTGCCTTGCAAAAGTATTCACGACCATTGGCATTTTTTTGTGTTTTGTTGCCTCACAACCTGGAATTAACATGGATTGTTTGAGGATTTGCATCATTTAATTTACAGAACATGCCCACAACTTTGAAGATTTTTTTTTACTGTGAAGAAAACAACAAATAGGACAAAATAACAGAAAAAGTCAATGTGCATAACTATTCACCCCCCTAAAGTCAATACTTTGTAGAGCCACTTTTTGCGGCTATCTCAGCTCCAAGTCACTTTGGATAAGTCTCTATGAGCTTGCCACATCTTACCACTGGTATTTTTTCCCATTCCCCCTTGCAAAGCTGCTCCAGCTCCTTCAAGTTGGATGGTTTGCACTTGAACAGCAATCTTTAAGTCTCCGACCACAGATTTTCTATTGGATTGAGGTCTGGGTTTTGACTAGGCCATTCCAACACATTTACATGTTTCCCCTTAAACCACTCAAGTGTTGCTTTAGCAGTGTGTTTGGGGTCATTGTCCTGCTGGAAGGTGAACCTCCATCCTAGACTCAAATCACACACAGATTGGTACAGGTTTTGCTCAAGAATATCCCTATATTTAGCACCATCCATCTTTCCCTTAACTCTGACCAGTTTCCCGGTCCTGACTGCTGAAAAACATGCCCACAGCATGATGCTGCCACCACCATGTTTCACTGTGGGGATGGAGTTCTTTGGGTGATGTGATGGTTTGCGCCAGACATAGTCTCATCAGACCAGAGCACCTTCCTCCATACATTTTGGGACTCTCCCACATACCTTTTCGCAAACTCAAAACGTGCCATTTTGTTTTTTGCTGAAAGTAATGGCTTTCTTCTGGCCACCCTACCATAAAGTCCAACTCTATGGAGCGTACGGCTTATTGTCGTCCTATTTACAGATACTCCAGTCTCTGCTGTGGAACTCTGCAGCTCCTCCAGGGTTACCTTAGGTCTCTGTGCTTCCTCTCTGATTAATAAACCAAGAAAGTATGAGATTACTGCGCTTCCCAATAAACTGAGCTGCAGTTCTAATTTGTAGGCAACTAAAATACATATAGCAAAATAATCAAAAGAACCGCGCTAACAGATGAATTATAGGAATGTGAATAGACCACAAATTGCAAAAAATTCTTACAAACTAATCTCTCAAAGTATGGCAAGTTTGTAAATGAAAAACACACAGTGTATAATCCTTGAGGTCAATTAAATACACAAATGGTGATTGAAAAGTTCATCAGCAAGCACCCAGTGAAAAATCCGCCACCTATAAAAATGCACGCTTACCAAAGGTAAGCTTTAAACCAGCTTATATTGGAAATCCACTCAGTGGGGACAACACCATCAATCTCTTCACAGAGGAAGGACACCGGAACTCTCCGTCCAGAGAAACCAAATGGTCAGCAAGGGGAACCCAAAGAAATAAAAGATACATTCTCCATAGTGTGAATCAGTATGAACAATTTATTAAAATAGGGGATAATTGCACTTACATCAGAAAGTACGATTAAAAGCATGTAACCATGGAACAGCCGGCCGGCCTGCATACAACCCGTTCACAGTGAGATAGAAATTATGACGTCAGCGCGTCTGCCTTCCAATTATCCCCTATTTTAATAAATTGTTCATACTGATTTACACTATGGAGAATGTATCTTTTATTTCCTTGGGTTCCCCTTGCTGACCATTCGGTTTCTCTAGACAGAGAGTTCCAGTGTCCTTCCTCTGTGAAGAGATTGATGGTGTTATCCTCACTGAGTGGATTTCCAATATAAGCTGGTTTAAAGCTTACCTTTGGTAAGCGTGCATTTTTATAGGTGGCGGATTCCTCTCTGATTAATGCCCTCCTTGCCCGGTTCGTGAGTTTTGGTGTGGGGCCATCTCTTGGCAGGTTTGCTGTTGTACCATGTTCTTTCCATTTGGTTATGATAGGTTTGATGGTGCTCATAGGGATCATCAAACACTTGGATATTTTTTTTATAACCTAACCCTGACTTGTACTTCACAACAACATTGTCCCTTGTTTGGAGAGTTCCTTGCTCTTCATGTCAGTGTTTGGTTAGTGGTGCCTCTTGCTTAGGTGTTACAGCTTCTGGGGCCTTTCAAAAAGGTGAGTATATGTAATGACAGATCACACTTAGATTGCACACAAGTGGACATCATTTCACTAATTATGTGGCTTCTGAAGGTAATTGGTTGCACCAGAGCTTTCTATGGGCTTCATAACAAAGGGGGTGAATACATAAGCACATGCCATTTATCAGTTTTTTATTTCTGAAAAATAGTTTTATGTATATATTTTTCTAATTTTACTTCACCAACTTAGACTATTGTGTTCTGATCCATCACATATAATTCAGATTAAAAAAAAAACATTGAACTAAAGGCTGTAATGTAACAAAATAGGTAAAAAGCCAAGGGGGGTGAATACTTTTGCAAGGCACTGTAGATCCCTTAGCCTCAATGTCTCTCAAATACAAAAAGCTTGATATCATTGTTATTGAACTAAGAAGCTTCTCACGGCTACCAATCCATTTCAAAGCCACCTGTCTTGCAGTTTGGATCTGATTAGTTACAAATCACTGTGGTACAGGCTTCAGAGAACATAAACCTCTAAGACACAGAATAGGAGCTGTCTACAATCTGTCTGCAGTGGATAAGGGAGAGCTCAGAATCAGGCATATTGTGAGATTTTTTAGCACATCTGCAATGTCTACTGGATAGCAACAGTAGTTCACTGATTGGTTTCTCTTGTCTGGATTTGCACTTTAATCTCTGTTCATAATTACTGTAATGAATCTTACATTACACAATTTGATCTTATTATTAATAGGATGATTGTAATGACTGCATTAACTGATGAATATTTTAACATCTTTTATGTATCAATAGAAACAAATGAAATTGACAGTATAGGAACATATCTCACAGGGATGTATTATAGACAGAAGCAAAACATTGATGCCTTTCTTCCTAAAAATGGCATTCCTATCTTCTGTATATCTAGTAGACTAAAAGCAGCATCAAAAGCAAAAATGTAATATGCTGCAGCTTGGATGTGGTGACTGCATTCATTTTCTTTTTTATGCTTTTTTCTCTTTTTTCACTTATTCATCTACCCTGTAAATCTGTTATCTTTCATCTTTTTTTAATGGACTAAATTGTTCAACAAAAAAAGCAGTTAGAGTTTTTAGATAAAACCATTTACCACTCACAGGGGTACTTACAATGGTCAGCTTTCAGTTATGTAAAACCTTTATCCCAAAAGGGGAAAAAAAGTGTTACTGTAACTGCTTAAAACATTTGTTACCCAACACTGCATATTCCTGATATGTGCCTACTGTACCATGTATTTGTATGAGAAAGTATCCTATTCTTCTTTTATTGTTTCCTTTATGTGAAATCCCTGCTGATCCTGCTAGTCCCCTTGCTTTCCTATTAAAAACTGACCACACTAAGCAGAAGAGCATGCCATTGTCAGTTCTTTAGCTATGCTTGGAACTCAGTGTACTCTCCTCCAATGAACAGACTTGTCCTGACACGCCCCGACTGCACAGCCATTCACTGGGAAATTCAGTGTACTTCTGCTTCTCCTCCCCCAGCTCTTATGCAGCTGAGAACAGAGGGAATGTGATCACTTATAAAAAAGGGAAAAAAGGTATTTTTAATGTTTTTTTATATCTATAAAAAAAAAATGTTTTTCCTTTCATTTCTATTTTAAACTGAATGGGTTGTTTTACAAGGTGATCGTTTACAATCATTTTAAGAAGTGTTAGCTGGAGTTCAACTATATTTTGTTTGTGTAGTCCATCTAAATCTGCTAGTGTAGTTAACACTACCCTTTCCCCAGAATGACAGTGCTGCTGCAAAAGAGTTGCTCAGTTGCTCCTTCATCCAGAATGTCAACATCGCAAGACAGAAAGTGTGTTACTGGCTGGTTCACTAGGTAAAAATAAAGGAACAAAGCTTAAAAAAGAAAGTGAATGTAGCCACCACATTTAAAGCAGAATTTCATATACAGCTGCAAGTTCTGGTCACCCCCCTTCTCCCTCCATCCTCTGCCATTAATATCAACATTTTTTTTTCTGGTAGAGCTTACCAACAGTATATCTGGTAGGTACCCAATTCGACTTACACTCTGCATGACTCGGTGAGCGGAGTGAAAGTCCGGCCTCTTCCCTCCCTGTGACAGGTCCCAGGAGACTGTGGGACTATTCAGAAAATATGTGTAGCCTCAGATAGACAATTTACAAAAATTACAGTATAAAAAGTACCATCATCCAAATATTGTATAGCGATAAGGAGAGGAAAGAGGGTGCGGACAGTTGCTGAGGCTGTCCTCTCACACCCTCAGACCAAGAGGAAAAGGTTGTGGACTTTCTCGGTACTGATAGACAAACAATCAACTTCAGTAAAAATTCTCATTTATTACATATAAAAAACATACAAATGAACAAAATCAATATTACAATAAAAAGGTAAAATAAACCTTGCAGTATACAATTACTGGTAGGTTTTTTCCAAAAAGGGGGGCCGGCAATGGAGTTATCCTCGTAGATTAAGGATCCTCTACCTTTTGCGCGGTCTTGTTTCCGCCGCAGGGGGAATCATTTGGTGTTTTGGGACCTTTTTGGCTTCGGGCTTGTAGGTAAGCAACCTCTCACTGTTACTGTTATTGCTGTTTTGTTAATATTATATTCTTGCCAATCTGTATGTATGCATGTCCTAAATAAATTACTTGTTTTTATAGATTATTCCTCCTGATGAAGCAGCATTAGGACCGCGCAACTATTAGAGGATCCTTAATCTATGAGTATAACTTCATTACCAGACACCTCTTTTGGTTAAAATCTACAAGTAATTGTATATTGTAAGGTTTAATTTCCCTTTTTTTTGTAGTATTGATTTTGTTCATTTGTATGTTTTTTATATGTGATAAGTGAGACTTTTTACTGAAGTTGATTGTTTGTCTATCAGTACCGAGATAGTCCACAACCTTTTCCTCTTGGTCTGAGTGTGTGAGAGGACAGCCTAAGCAACTGTCTGCACCCTCTTTCCTCTCCTTATCACTATTCAGAAAGTGCAGAGTGTCTTGGCAGTGGGGCTGTAGAGAGTCGGCTGTGAGCCAGCTGGAAGTCACAGCCAGCTTCCCACACTCAAGGGGGAGGCGCCTGGGAACCGAAGACCAATGAAGAGACGTCTGATAAGGCTGGGTTGATTTTATTTAATAGGGCCGGACAGCGATACCATCTGGTTATGATTTTATAGTTTCTCTCTTGCGAGTGGAAGGCTAAGGTTGATTTAAATGTAAGAAAAAAAAAACTTTGTCCCATTCCTCAGAAGCCAATTTATGGCCTAGTTCTCGCTTCCCAGTCTCGGATATAGAAAGGGAGATAAGGGAATGTGTGAGATAGGAGAATTCTGTACATTTTAGAAAGAGCATGTGTACATTTTTGATCAGAAAGACACAACTCCTTAAACTTGGTCAGATCCCTACAGAGCCACTGCTTGCCCAATCTATCATAAAAATGAAGTAGTTGGAGATATTGAAGCCAATCTCCTCGTTCAATGCCAGAAAAAAGCTAAGCTCACTCAGGGGCTTCAGGACCTTTGGGGTGAGTGCGTGTTGGATAGGAGATGGGTGTGGTGGTTGCCAACAAATAAAACCCTTATCTGACCGCCCGGGTAAAAACCTTGAATTACCCAGGAACGTGGTAAGAGGCCCCGGGCGCGAAGATATACTATATGTAGTGATAGCCTTGTCCCGGACATATAGAAACAGAGAGAGCAGAAGTGTTAGCTGTATAAGAGGAGGGCAGTCCATTTGGAGCAGCCATGGAAGAGAAGTCAATGGTACTGGCGATAAGTCAGACTCATGAGTAACCCACTGCTTAAAGTGGAGGTCCACCCACCACTGCAAAAATTAAAAGCCAGCAGCTGCACATACTGCAGCTGCTGACTTTTAATAATCGGACACTTACCTGTCCTGGAGTCCAGCGATGTCGGCACCGCAGCTGATATTTACATCAGCTGTCGGGTGCATGCTGCCTCCATTGCGAGTAAGGGAAACCAGCAGTGTAGCCTTACGGCTTTACGCCGGGAACCCTACTGTGCATGCGCGAGGCTACGCTCCTCTCTCCAACTGGCCCTGCGGCTGGGGAGGAGGGAGCCCCAGCGATGACGCAAATACCCACAGCTGAGGCTCCCGGAAGTGGGGACAGAATACCTGTGAAAGACAGGTATCCTGTCCCCCCTCCCCCCGAAAGGTGCCAAATGTGGCACCGGAGGTGGGGACGAGTACAACGAGTGGAAGTTCCACTTTTGGGTGAAACTCTGCTTTAAAAGGGCCATGATGAAACCAGTCTAATATTCTGCTAAGTAGTACGGCCGTGTGGTATAATTCCAAATGAGGCAGACCTGCTCTACCAGCATCTCTCTTCCTCGCCAGGATATCATACCTATGTCTAGCTGGCTGTCTAAACCAGATAAACTTAAGTAATATAGAGTGTGCCAGTCAGAAGAATAAGAGTGGGATCCGAATCGGGACTGTTTGAAAAATGTAAGGAAATCTAGGGAGGATATCTATTTTAACGAGGGACATCCGACCCAGCCAAGAATGATGCATTGATGACCATGACTTAAAGCGCTGATGTATGGTGTTCAGGAGTGGGCAGTATTTTAGCTCATACAGTTTTTGAAGTTGCAAAGGTACTTGGACTCCTAGGTATTTGATAGAGTGCTGCAACCACTGAAATGGAAATGTATCTGCGATAGAGTCTTGGGTGCCTATAGAAAGTGATATATCTAAGCAATATGATTTAGCAGCATTCATTTTAAAATTACTTAAGATGCCAAATAATTCCATTTCCTTTAATAGGAAAGGGAAGGCTATTAGCAGATTAGTAATATGAAGCAGAAGAGCATCTGCAAATAAGCTAACCTTATATTGCTTACCAGCGATGTCCACGCCTTGTAATGAATTATTGGAATGCAAAGCTACCGCCAAATGTTCCATTGCTAGTATCTACAAAAGCGGTGAAAGAGGACATCCTTAAAGAGTCCCATTAGATATATGGACCGGGTCCAAAAGTACACCATTTACCCTAATCCTAGTTTTAGGGCAGGAATAAAGTCTGTGGATAAGCCAATTTGCTCCAATGTTGCTTTCAAGAATGCCCAATCTAAACGATGGAGCGATTTTTCCACATCAAGTAAGAGAAGACATAAAGGGATCTTGTGTGATTGATGATGGGAGATAAGTGATATTATTTTAATAGTATTATCTTGTGCTTTAGGAGTAGGGACAAAACCAACCTGATCAAGACTGATAATAGATGGAATAACTGACTGAAATCTATCCGCCAATAGCTTGGCATATATTTTAGGGTCAACATTATTTAAAGAAATTGGCCGATACCTTGAGCATTCGACTGGGTCTTTTTGAGCTTCATAAATAAGAGTAATATGTGTCTCCTGCGATTGGCGAGAAAAAGCGCATACATCAGAGATTGAATTAAAGGTGGCATCCATGATGGGAGCTAAAATGTCTTGAAATTGTTTATAGAAAGCACTGGAGAAACCATCTGGTCCCGGGCTCTTGCCCAAGGGTAGTGCATTAATCATTTTCAGAATTTCCTCAGTAGTAAATAGTGCATTCAATGAAAAAGCAGCAGACTGATCTAATCTAGACAAGGCGGTGGTCAACATGTATTCTGAAAACTTTTCATTTCCCAACGTATTAGTGAAGTTTGGGAGGGGATTGTAGATATAAAGAGTCTTGTAGTACTCATAAAATGTCAAAGCTATCTCCTCGGATGATTGCACCAGCCCCTTTTTGGGACATTGAAGTTTGGGAATATACGTATGTCCCGTTTTAGTACGTATAGATTTAGCTAACAAGAGTATTTTGAGACCCTATTCCTGGAGACAAATATTTAGGTCTAACCTTACCTGAAAATTAGGATTTATTCTAAGAAAAAAATATTTGCAATATAAAGGTAGCACCAACAGTAAGGAAGAGTGATGCGAGTGTTAATTTTCAGGGGTTTTCATTAGATGTTACAGGTGTACAGCATGTAAACATATGACAAATGTGAAGAATCTGAAAACATTTCAATCAACCGCTACTAAAGAGAATTGAGTAATTAAAGATTTGATTACATGTGAGACCAAGGGAGTAATTCGTTGGATACAGAGTCCATGTAAAAAAACACATTTTATAGGTTGCGCAAAGAAAGAGCTCAAGAGCCATGTAAGAGAACATTTGTATACCATTATGATGGGGATTTAAAAAGGATCTACTGTCTATTACAATTACTTTTGTAGTCTGTGTTGTATTTTTTGGTGTATCCAGATCTATAAAAAAATAGGTGAGGAGGTAGCATTATTTAGAAAATGTTCACATTGGAAGCCAAGTGGAGTATTAAATGACATTTTCAGACCCCAATATCGGATTTTTGGCCTTTTCTTAATAATGCATTTTCATTTTTATTTTTTTTTTTCATTTTTTAAAGTTTTTTTTTTTTAAATTTAAATTATATATTTGGTATAAAAATGTGTTCTTATCTTTTAAACCCTTGCATAATGGAAAACCACAAGGACAGATAACAAGAGATTCTTATCTTAACACGTAAATCCTTTTAGAAGAGTAATGAAACAAAAACTGAAACAACCACACCACTGCTAGGAGATCCAGATACAACTTTATTTCAATAAAATTCAGGAGGCCAATCCTTAAAATGACCCAGTGTGTTTCTGCGGTCCAAGAGTTTCCCTTCATCAGGGCTTAATTGACAATGATGTGAATAGACTAGAAGTGAACTGGACCTTCAATGGTAATTTTTCCAGTGTGATTACAAGCATGGGCTTTGTCATCACCTATGTTCTTAGCTTTTAAACCCTTAGTTAATTGAAATCTACCAGAACAAATAACAGGAGATCCTTATCGTAACAGGAACATCCCTTTGGAAGAGAGCAGCATTTTCAAAATGCATGTAGGCAGGCGCAGTCTATATTCACCACTGCAGGTGGCAAGGAAATCCTGGGTCACTGTGGAAGCGATCCGACTAGATGCTGCCACCCCATGTGATACTGGCAACATCTTGGGTCAAGCAGAGCATTTTTAAAGCCCTGGCTCCCAGGTTTGGCACACTTTTGGTGAGTTGGTAGAGTAGGGACAGGTACCCTCCTGGAAACTGTGAGTGCACCTGGCTGGGTAGCCTACCCACTGGGTGAACTGTTGCTACTTTACTTCATTGCAGGTTTTAAATTGCACCTGACTGTGAATTATTGCCGCTGCACACGCTGCACACAACCTAACCCCTTGCTTGACAGCAGGAGTGATATTACCTGTACATGTGTATTATTCCTGCCTTTTCACAATTTACCACTGGCTGGAGTAGGGGAATGGCTTTTTGCCTGTAAACAGTTCTAGGAACAAAACACTGGAACCAAACTACCATTTACCACTCTACAATTGGGACTGATAAAGGGGGAAACTAACAAATTCTACAATGTGCAATTGTGAGCTGTGCAAACAGAGCTATCTCTCTATAAATTAAGGGTGATGCAAGCAAGATTTTTTAGAAGAACCTCTGTTAGATCTTTATTGCCATCTGGGGCTCTGTTGGGGAGATTTCTCCTCACTGCATTACTAGGTGAAAACATTTCAAAGGTGTTTTCCACTACAAATTAAACTATGATTATTGGTGACTAGTGTTACAAATATGGATGAGCTGACCACCCCCGGTTCGGTTCGCACCAGAACATGCAAACAAGCAAAGAATTTGTGCGAACATGCAAACACTGTTAAAGTCTATGGAACACGAACATGAAAAATCAAAAGTGCCCATTTTAAAGGCTTATATGGAAGTTATTGCCATAAAAAGTGTATGGGGACCCGGGTACTGCCTTAGGGGACATGTATCAATGCAAAAAAAAGTTTTAAAAACTACAGTTTTTTCAGAAGGGGTGATTTTAGGAATGCTTAAGGTGAAACAATAAAAATGAAATATTCCTTTAAATATTGTGCATGAGGGTCCCCTTAGTCTGCCTGTAAAGTAGTGCATCTGTCTGATGTGTTTTACTGTCCTGCAGCAAAATGAAATTATTTAGATTTAATTTAAACTTGCTCACGGCTGTAATGTATTGCTGGCTCCCGGCAATATAGAAAAAATCAGGGGAAAAAATGGCATGGGTTCCCTCCAGTCCATACCAGGCCCTTTGGGTCTGCTATGGATATTAAGGGGAACTCCACAGCAAAATTTAAAAAAAAAACAGCGTGGGGTCCCCCAAAAGTCCATACCAGACCCTTATCCGAGCATGCAACCTGGGGGACAGGATGGGGGGGACGAGCGAGCACCCGCCCACCCCATGAACCATACCAGGCCACATGCGCTCAACATGGGGAGGGTGCTTTGGGGTGCCCCCCAAAGCACCTTGTCCCCATGTTGATGGGGACAAGGGCCTCCTCTCCACAACCCTTGCCCGGTGGTTGTCGGGGTCTGTGGGTGGGGGGCTTATCGGAATATGGAAGCCCCCTTTAACAAGGGGGCCCCCAGATCCCACCCCCCCATGTGAATGGGTATCGGGTACATTATACCCCTATCCATTCACCAAAAAAAGTGTCAAAATTTAAAAAACACAAAAAACTGTTTTTGACAATTCCTTTATTAAAAAAAAAAAGTGTCCTGCGATGTCCATCCATCTTCAATCCCTGCGCCAACGGACCCAAAAAGTAGAAAAAAAAAGCTCTGCCTCGATGGGAGGCTTTTTCGCAGCCCTGTTGGGGAGATTCCTTTTTACTTCCTGTCCCAGTGACACTCTATAGCCCCATAAACACTATCAGATTTTCTGCTTATTTTTTCCTTCAGATTTACCAAAACCATATAATATGAGGTCAAACCTTAGGAGTTTCAATTTGTATGCAATCAGTCAGGCCCTTGCACTACATGCTTTTGGTAAATCTGAAGACAAAAATCTGCAGAAAATCTGATAGTGTGTATGGGGCTTATCTCTTGTGCATGTTATTAAAACCTATAAATGATGTTTCATTTTTATTCCTGTTTGTATCTCCTTTGGAAAAATCTGCCCAGAAGGATAAAGCAAAAATCTCAGTGAAAACCTTACAGAGTTTCTTATGATAAAGTACCGGATTACACCTTCAGAAGCCTTAAAAAATTCATAGAGACCCCAAAAATCAAATGAGTTCTAGTCTCCAGGCTTAGAGAGTCTTGTCTCAAAGGTTAAACCACTTTCCCCCAACTTCTGCACCTTCCTATTAGTCCATTGCTATGAAGGGTAACCAATTGAAAAGTGTGTGAGTGATGGGGATGAATTAAACCTTTTCCACAGTATTAGAAAATGTCAGAGCTTGCAGGTTAATATGTAATTTTGCTTATGTGGGATTACTGGACAGGGAGATGAATATTTGAAATATCTCTCTCTAGCATACCACCATAATATTGTCTGATCTTATAATCTCTTGCAAAATCTTGCAAAAATGTTTTATTAAATCCAGTGTCAGAAAGCATGTGTCAGAATATGCATCAAGGAAAAATATCCCAAGTATTCAGAATAACTCAGTTAAGCTGTGTGTCTGCCCAATGTATTAACTACAAACACAGATCTCTAGGTAGTGAGAAACAGACATAAAAAGCCAAGATAATAGGTTTAGGCTTGAAAAAATTAAAGTACCTGAAATAGACATCTTAGTGTGAATATTTATATTTATAATAAAATTGTACTGACTAAGACTTTACAAATTGGATATTCAGTTTGCTTAGTAAATACTGTAAGTATAAGCTGTGTTTATCTTATGTATCTAATCATATGCAGGCAAAAATCTATTTTCTTTTAGATTCTCAATTTCTAATTATTTTATTAGGCAGTTTACTGATTTAACACCTTTTGCTATAGGACGGGCGGGGGTTCCATTGTTCTGACTGAATGTCATATGACATTCTTCAGAACAAGCTGCTCAAATGCTGTGATCGGTGGTACGGTGTCTCGGACACACCGCATCTCCTATCACAGTTAAAAGCCTATGACATAGGCTCTTTATTACGTAATCAGCTGTGCTCAATCATAACTGATCACAGTGTAAATAGAAAATGCCAGTTATCAACATTCCTCTACTCGTGCTGACAGCATGTGAGTAGAGGAGAGCCAATCAGCGGCTCTCCTGACAGAGAGGGTCTGCACTGATAATCAGTGCATTGATTATCAGTGCAGTCCCATCAGTGATGCCCACATGTGCCCACCAGTGATGCCAATCAGTGCCAACCAGTGTTGCCAATCTGTGCCCATCAGTTCTGCTTTTCATTGTCCATCAGTGATGCCTGTCAGTGCCTTCTCATCAGTTCCACCTATCAGTGCCATTTATCAGTGCCCATAAAGGCTGCCCATCACTGCCGCCTATCAGTGCCACTGCCCATCAGTGTTGCATATCAGTGTTGCGTATCAGTGTCGCCTATCCGTGCCCATCAGTGCCCATCAGTGCTGCATATAAGTTCCTCCTCATCATTAACCGCACCTTATCAGTGCAGCCTATCAGTGACCATCAGTGCAGCCTCATCAGCACACATCAGTGAAGGAGAAAAATTACTTATTTGCAAAATTTTGTAACAGAAATGAAAAAAAACTTTTTTTTCTCAACATTTTCAGGCTCAAAAACAGGGGAGGGAGGGACCGGATGCGGATGTGTCAGAGCGGTGGCTGAGGCCGTGAAGCCCGCGAACCTCCCCCCACGAGATGCCCGACTAGGGAAGGGACGGTGAGTGTCTCCTTTCCTCGGCCGGGACCCCCCCTGTATACAGCAGGCATTTCCACCCCCACGCCACCAGCCTAGACTGCCCCACTGTCTCTACCTTTGCCAGGACGCCACCATTCAGAGGCACTGGATGGTCGTTTGCCACCCCCCGCTCACAGCAAGCTAGGAGAGCTGGCCGAAACACAGCTGACGGGATGCAGCACTAGAGGCTGGGAGCCACTGAAAGTGGAGGAAAGAGAGAGAAGCCTGTGGAGTCAGGAAACCTAGTATTCACAAACCGCAAGTACCTACAGGCTGAGGGAATAAAGTGCAATGCCAAAGAAGTAAAGCGATGTAAAAGCAGGATTTACAGATATTAATGTGAGATAAAAGGTGATCCCGGGATACCAGAAGGCTTTTTGTTTGCGAATTGATGGTTATAGAGACTCACGCTCTTTTATACTCTTTCATGTCTCCGTTCCTAGTGGAAGCCTTTTTAGGGGAAACCCGTCGGGTGGAGCTAGAGGCTGTGACGCCATCACGTTTGTCTGGTCTTTCTCCATGCAGTTAGCCGGTTTGCTCCCGCTCTGCATGTATGCTGAATTTTAGCTATTTTTTATCTTGTTCCTGTTTTTTATCTGGTTTCCGTGTGGTGTATACCTGGGAGTTTTTTTGATTTGTGGCTCCTGATGTGCTGTGGAGTATTGCTGTGAACATTTGCAGTGAAAAGAATCTTTTTGTTTGACTGGAAAAGAGATTTTGTTTAAATCTATAAAACACATTTGCACTATGGAGCCCTTTTTGTTTTATTCCCACTGAGGTGTATCTTCTATATGGATGAACTAATATTTTGAAATCGGATACATTGTATCAATGAGGATAGATCTGCTTGAGAGATCGGAGTGCAGTGGCTGAGGAAACCTCCCAAGAAAACGCCCAGGTGATAATCTAAGAGGCCGGCAGGCTAATGCAACATGCTCATCTGATCTCACTAACCTGAGATCCATCTGATCCGGTAAGCAGCCTTTTCTACTATATCTATGAGAAGGAGAATTATCGGTGTGTCTTTTTCCATAAAGAAGATTTGTGCTAATATCAACCTAACATATTCCTATCATGGAGTGATCATTATTCTTGTATATAGGATTTCTAAGGGGAATAAGTGTTTCACTGATAATTATTTTTAGCACAAATTTGGATATGTATGGTGTTCACTATATTGTTGTGGACTGATACTCACAAGTAACATTGGAACTAGTAACACATGTTTCAGAGTGTTTACAACATTGTTGCGGATTGATATTCACAAGTAACATTTTAACTGGTAACACATGTTTTCAGTAACATTGGAACTAGTAACACAGGTTTTAGGTTGTGTACTACATTGTTGCGGACTGATATTCACAAGTAACCTTGTAACTAATAACACATACTTTCAGGGATTTTTTTTCAAGTAATTTTTTTATGACTTCTTTTCACTGTAGAACACCTGGTGTGTGAATATAGGAATATCATATAATTCTTATTATAGTAAAATAAGACAACTTCACGTTTTTTTCAAAAAATATATTTTTATAGTAAAAAGGTTTTCAATGATTTTTGGCCATATTGGAATGGTTTTAAGTGTGATATACCAACAGTAGTCATAATTATTGAGATCACTTATATATAGTACACATTAAGATATGATGCTTGTTACACTATTTGCTAAATTATTTTTTGGGTCTTTTGTATTTATTGACTAACACGAGCAGCAGCACAATTTCTTATTTTTATTTTTATGGTTAGCGCAAAATTACGTTTCTTTTTATAATACTGATACATAGACTACTACTTAATCTTGGCGACTAGATAATGGCTTTAAGTGGGCTTACCTGCTAAGAACTGTGGGCGACCATAAATGTGTGGGGAACAGCAAGATTAAGGAAAGAGGGGAAGGAAGGGAAGGAAGAGGAGAAGAGAGGGAGGTAGATGGGAAGAGAGAAGAAAAGGAGAAGTAAGGGGGCTAGTAGAAATAAAACAGGGACCTGCTCGCATCAGAATTCCCAGAGCACAGTATATACATGTGAATAGTCGTGACTCCCAGCAAAAGCTGGCTTCGCCTGGTGGATGGAGGCAGTGGACAGAAACAACGGTATGGATTCACCAGTGAGAAGGAAGGCTTAAAGTTTTGACTAGCCCCAGGAAGACATAGACTCTGCACAGGGTAGGAGAGAATGAACTGGGAGATATCCAATTGAAATATCTTAAGTAAGCATACATGTATCAAGGAGAAATGAGAGGCAAAACAGTGAAAGGGGCTGTAGTGAACCCTACCCACTCTACCACCCAGCCTAGGACAAGCGCAAGCCCAGGAACTATTACAAAATATATGGTGCAGGAAGGGAGCAAAGAAAGCCCAGGTAAACAGGTGGTTGGTAAAAGCAGAACTACAGAGGGCACTCAAAAGACTGTGGTAAGAAAACAGCTGGAAGATTCTGACACCAGTCTGGTGGGCAGTGAGATGCCAGTAGCAGCAGAAGAAGTCAGAATGGACTACAAACAAAAAAGTACAGCTTCCAACAAAGAGAGAAATGGCAGAAATGTTTGCGAGATTGGAAGAATTTATTAAAGGAGAGATAGCAACCCTCCATGAAGATATGCACCATATAATAAAAAGAGTGGAGGACACAGAGGGCAGGTTGGATACGCAGGGTGAGGAGATAAAAAATCTCAAGGCACAATTAAATGCGATCCAACAAGATCAAAGACATATATTATACATAATTGAAGACCAAGAGAACTGGAATAGAAGGAAGAATCTCAGGATCAGAGGCTTATACAAGGAGAAAAGGAGGACCTGCAGGAGAAAATGGATGGAATTTTTGGGCATATGGTAAAGAGTATGAAGTATGGAGAGACCACTTTGCAGGTTTTCCCAGACTTGGCAGCTGAAACCTTAGCCAGAAGAAGAACCCTACAACCACTACTGGCCCAACTTAAAGCAAATAATGTCCAATACTCTTGGGGCTTTCCCGCATGTCTAATGGGACGCAAAGATGGATGCTCCGCAGTGTTAAGATTCTGTGAGGACACTCCAAAATTCTGCAATTGGTTAAATGTACTTTTAATGGAAATCCCAGGATGGTGGGAACAGAGTAAAAACACAGAGGGCCACGAATTATCGCAGACATGGCAACCTATTATGAATCCAAAAAGACCAATAGGGAGACAGAAGCAATAAGCTTTGGACTTTAAAAATTTAGCCTAGTGGTATAACAAAGCTTGCGGGTTGGTAGGGGGCGGGTGGGGGTGGGCTGTTGGTGGGGGGAGAGAGGGGTGGGGGGAGGGAAATGGGTTCAGGTACCCCAAAACTATCCGGGGGAGAGGCAGCTCTGATTACAGCTTTGCCGAGTTCAACCTTCAGGGGGCCAACCGTGGGACCAGGAGGTATAGGTTGGGTCTCGGTTCACTGGATCATGGGGAGATCTATTTACCCCAAGGGGATGGGTAGGGAGGAGGGAGGTTGGGGGAGGAGGGGGGGAGAGGGAAACGGAGGGGTGGGGGAGTGGGGAGACAGGGTAGGGCGAGTGACCAAGATAGTGGCTCCTACTCCTTGGATCTCTTAAAAAAAAAAGTAAATCCATCTCTACAGTAAATAAAGATGTCTAGTTTAAACATAATAACTTACAATGTAAGGGGATTGAACTCCCCCATAAAACGGGCTAATATACTAAGAGAGCTGAAGTTTTTGAAGGTTGAGGTAGCATTGCTTCATGAGACACACCTGTGGTTGGGCAAATGTCAAAAAATGTATTCTAAAGATTTCCCAGTATGGTTTTACGGAGACTCACCGACTAGGGGCGCAAAAGGTGTCGCCATAGGTTTTACAGAGGAAGTAAGGTTTGAGCTGGAAGAGAGACTGACTGACCCCGAGGGGCGATACCTCTTTTTGAGAGGTCAACTAAATGGCTCGGAATGCTCATTGGCAAACATCTACGGTCCGAATAAGAACACAAATATATATATAATGGGAGCTCTGACAAAGTTTGAGGAATTTAAGAGGGGGGGCCATAATAGCAGGGGACTTTAATTTATGCCTGGACCCAGTGAGAGACAGTACATCCCATGCACGGGGGACAGGAGAGGTTTGGGTGAATAAACTGAAAAAGAAGTTGCACCAGTATCAACTGGTTGATGTCTGGAGGATGCAACATAAAAATGTACATGATTACACATATTATTCCCCTGTGCAAGTGACGTACTTGAGATTAGATTTCTTCCTAGTGGATCACCGGTTACTGGAGGCGGTCATTGGTACAAGTATTGGTACTATGACCCTCTCGGATCATGCGCCGGTGTGCCTACAGATAAAAATAGGGGAGCGTCAAAAACAGAGCAATAGTTGGAGACTAAATGAAGACCTTCTCCAACGTTTTATGCTTTACCCAAACTGCATAAAGATATACGTAAACCAACTGGCCGGCCAATAATTTCAGGCAACAGGTCCCTCACGGAGAAATAAAGCCAATACATAGACGGATACCTGCGGCCATATGTGCTAAGTATACCTAGCTATGTAAAAGACTATGCATCTTCTGCAGATCATAGACAGCATCCAGGTTCCACCAAAATCACTATTGGTGGCTCTGGACTTTGAAGCATTGTATAGCTCAATACCTCATGAAAAAGGACTGGCCTTCATCCGACATGTGCTGTCACGCGATGTCCATCTGAGTGACGGAAAAAGACATTTCCTGATCGATGCTCTAGATTTCATCCTGCACCACAATTACTTTATGTTCAACAGTCACTTCTTCCTCCAGGTACAAGGGGTCGCTATGGGGACGTCTTGTGCCCCATCTTATGCGAATCTGTACCTGGGGGAATGGGAAAGCTGGTTGCAAGAGTCTAAATCCACCTGTCCCCACATGGCCAATGTGGTGGTATTGCGTCAGTATATAGACGACATTTTGCTCATCTGGGACGGCACCCCGGATAACCTCCTAAATTTTGTGCAAAAATTAAACACCAACCCATTTAATCTTACCTTTACCATGACATTCCACGAACAGGAGTTTACCTTCCTGGATGTGACAATCCATAAGCAACAGGATGGTTCACTAACCAGCTCCCTATACCGGAAACCGACATCAGGAAATTCCATTCTTCATGCCACCAGTTTTCACCCCCAATCCTTGATCCGTTTGATTCCCTACAGTCAGTACCTACGGGTCAGGAGAAACTGTACGGACGATACTGTGTTTAAGAGAGAGGCAGACATGTTGAGGGAGAGACTCCTGACACGTGGGTACTCCAAAACATGCTTAAAGAGGGCCTTTAGACGGGCATGTTTGAAATCTAGACAGACACTAATTTTAGATACAGAACCCAAGATTAACAAAACTAATCCCATTCGGATTATAACTAGGTACTCTAACCAACACCGGACTGTAAAAAATATTGTGGAAAGATATTGTCATGTCCTAAAATTAGATCCCACCATTGGCCCCTTTGTGCAGGACAAACCATCCTTCACTTTTAAACGGGCCAAGTCCATCAGGGACAATTTAATATCCAGTGAATTCTCAGGGGGAGGTGTCGGAAAACGTGATCCCTGCAAACACCCTGGTACCTTTCGGTGTGGCGGATGCCCATACTGTCAGTTTATGAATATCAAACCCAGTATTAAATAACCGAATGGCCAAAAGTATGCTCCCAAACACTTCACAAATTGCAAAACAATAGGTGTGGTATACCTGTTGAGTTGCGAGTGTGCATGCTATTATGTGGGCAAAACTAATCAGGAGTTCTGGCGGCGGGCATACCGCCACTTAGCCACTATGAAATCCTGCAATCCCAGCTTACCACTGGGAAGACATGTCTCGGCATTTCAGGCAGGCAATTTCCCCAAAGTGTCCTTTTTGATCTTGGATCGTGTTCATCCAGGGTTACGCGGCAGGGATTGGAATAAAATCCTGTTACAGGAAGAACAGAAATGGATCTATCGCCTACAGGCTGCCAAGCCCCCTGGCTTGAACAAGGCCATCTCATTTCGACCTTTCTTGGAGGGTTTTACCTCTGGGGGCCCCGAGTGGGACCCCTCTGAGGTAAATACACCTAATTTTCTGTAAATTTAGCACCAATGATGCTTTAATGCTATACGCATATTCTTCCCTGCAGGCTATAAAATTCTTATTTGTTCTCAGTGAAACAGGCAGGCTGGTCACCATTGGACTACCCTGTTTCCCTGAAAATAAGACCTAGCGTGATTGTCTGCGAAGGCTGCAATATAAGCCCTACCCCCCAAATAAGCCCTAGTTAAAGTCCTTGTAGGTCTTATTTTCAGGGTAGGGCTTATTTTTGGGGAAACAGGGTATGGCGTATTTGAGGGGTAGGGCTTATATTGCAGCCATCACCGACATTCACGCTGGGTCTTATTTTTGGGGAAACAGGGTATATCTCAATACAGGCCAATCAGGTTGAACCTATGCTGGATTTTTCAATTTAGCTATAATTATATGTTATAACTGGATTACATGCCTGCTATATATACATATATGTGATGGCACCAGCCCACAATTTTGCTGATTATTCCTTTGTGTATAATAGTTCTTTCATATATGCGCCCATTTGACATCATTCTGTCTGTTTTTGTTTCTTGCAGTTTTCCCTATGTTTTCTTTTGACATATCTGTGCTACTGCTGTGGATTCTTATGTTATATCCTCTACCCTTATATAATTTTGGGTATATGTGCTTTGCAATGCTGTGGATCTGGCTCCTGGACCGATGCCGCATTTAGGGGAATGTTTGGCTTGCGCCTCAGCAGTCCACTTGGCGCACGGGGGGCCATTGTGCCATCTCTTCCCATTTGGCACTTCTTGGCCTCCTCTTTTATTAATCGCACATGATTGGGGCAATGTGTTTGTCTCATCATTGTGGTGATCAACGCGCCGTGGGTCCCCGACGTGGACGCCGGTCCCCTCCCAGCACGTGTCAGCTGTTGCCGGAGTTGGAGGTTTCCTCCCTCCGTGTTCTGATACGTGGGTGGGACCAAGGAGGCGGGCCTGCACCCCAGGGATTTGGAGGGCGATCCCTCCCCCCTCCCCTCCCACAGTCTATGATGCTCACTGATTCATCAGCTGTTGCTGATGTTTACATCAATGAACGGTCTTATAAAAGCCCCAGACCCTGAGCGGCCAGTCTCATGCTGGCACAGGCGTCAGACTGACCTCTCAGCCCTACCATCCTTTAAGGTAAGTACTTTATCCTTATCCTCATAGACTGGAGGCTCTGTCTTCAGACAGGGGTTATGTGAGATAAGCACATGCAAGCCAACTGACACATCAGTGTGGTGTAGATTTGCTGTGCTTTTTGCATATTGGTTTCTTGGTGATTTTAATTAATCACACAACATTTTCTGCTTTTGTTTGTGTTTTTCAGCCATCATATGCTGATGGGTTCAAGTATGTTACCTTTCTCCCTGATGTGAGACTTGGTCACACAGAGTCATTTAACACTCATCCCTATTCTGCCAAGCTCCATGCGACTTTCTCCTACCTGATAGGAATGATCTTCATTTTACACAAATTTATAGGTAAGCTGGTGGACGGATTGATATTCCCATTATACTTATATTTATATATATTAGATGTAAGGTTCACACTCCTTGCTTCTGTTTTTGATCTTAATGCTGATTACTTTTTTCCTCTGATATCCATGGGGTATTTTCTATCAGATTATTTTCTTTCTTTCATCTTAGGTGACATAAAAGCACTCACTACAGCTGTGTTCAGTGGTGTTAATGTGCGGGGAGGAGGACGCCCTTCGTGTCCTGTTGTTGGGCTGCATGCCTATACTGTTTCCTTGGAACTGGTTTTGGTCCATGGGTCCTTCTCCTGCCATCAGGCTATTGTACCCACTATTTCCCCTTTAAAGCTGGATGCTTTCTAGTATATGTTCAAAAATTACATGGTGAGAATAGTATTTCACATTACATTAAATATTTTTGATTGTTATCATTATATGCCATTTCTTATATCAGGAACGTTTTTTAAGATGTCTTACCCCCCTCTTTTTGTAAATATACAGATAACCACTTATCTCATCATCTGCCCCTGAAGAAGAGGTTCCAATCCAATTAAAACCTCGAAACACGTTGGGCTCTTTACATGTGCAGACCTTAGCCGCATAAGTTGGTGTGGTGCTCTGTGTTTATCATTGTATCATTAATCATGTTATTATCATTGTGATCATTATTTGTACTGTCAAGCATCCTTAACTTTTTTACTCATTTTTTTCACAAGGCAGTGCCCGGACATTGGTGGGGTTAAAGTGGGCAACGAGGAGTACAAACTAGCTGCCTATGCGGATGACATATTGTTTTACGTCACCCACCCAAGGACCACCTTTCCGAATCTGATATCAACTTTAAAAGAATATGGGAGGCTCTCCAACTTTCGAGTTAACCCGGACAAGTCGGAAACGCTAGAGATTAATAAAAACAGACTAGGGGACTATACATATTGAAAGTATTTCCCGTTTAGATGGGGGATAAAAGAACTTAATTACTTAGGAGTTAAAATTACCCCAACAATAGAGTCACTATTCCAGGCTAACTATATGCCACTTCTTAACGAGATCAAGAAAGAATCGAACAGAATCTCAAGAGGACAGTTATCATGGGGAGGAAGAATGAATCTATATAAGATGATAATTTTACCAAAAATCATATATAGGATGCAAATGCTTCCAATTGCACTCCCACAGATTTACCTTAAAAGTTTGCACACTATGTTGTCGAGGTTTATTTGGAGAGGGAAAAAAACCTTGCATAAATTTCACACAGTTAATTAAAGATAAGACGAAAGGGGGGTGGGGGGCACCTGACATTAGAAAATATTATGAGGCAATCGCCTTATCATGTATACTAGATTGGGTCAAAAATAACAAAGAAAAACAATGGGTGAAAATGGAGAATAGAATGAGTGAAGTTGAATTGGGTAGGATAGTATTGATCCCACCACACTGTAGAAAACTGAGCATGGAAACAATGCAGAGCACTAAGCACGCACTTAAAATATGGGATAACCTGCACAAAAGGGAGCACTGGGAATTTAACTCACCACTAATCCCGCTTAAGGACACAGAATATTTCACTCCGGGTAAAGAGGATATGTTTGGGAAATGGATATTGAAGGAAGACGCCCAATTAAAAGACGTCATGAGACAGGGCAAAATTTGCACCAAGAACTAAAAGATAAAGGCGCATGGTTTGTCATAGACCCCTGGCGATACAATCAACTGAAACATTTTGTTGACTCACTCCCGCAGCCAATTAGGTCGACAGAAAATCTGCTACCCCTGGAGAAAATATGCATGGAGAAAAAAGGGAAAGGGAGGCTCTCTAAGATCTATAGAGTTTTAACAGAATTAGGGAGCGCGGAAATTCCTCCATATATTGAGAAGTGGGAGAAGGAATTGGATATAAAGCTTAATGAACGGGTGATATGGAAGATATTGAAAAGGGTGAACACCACCTCGGTTGACTGTAAGTTAATGGAGATGAACTACAAGTGCCTCGCAAGAATGTACACCACCCCCGATAGAACACATAGAATTCAGAGTGAAACCTCACAACTATGCTGGAGGGGATGTAATGAAATTGGGACAATGGCGCATATTTGGTGGCAGTGCCCGGAAATTAAGAAATACTGGGACGAGATAAGGAGTATTATAAGTGAGATTACTAATATTGACATCCCAGACGATCCTTGGGTGTGCCTATTTCACGGGAGTGAAATGCCCACGAAGACATACTTGAAATCGCTATTACCACAACTTATAAATACGGCCAAAAGTCTTATACACAGATATTGGTAGGATAAAGGAAGACCTTCAATGCGGGAGTGGCTCAACAAAATCCATGAAATTTATTATCTTGAATATCTGAGGTTCAGTGAAGGGATGGGATTGGAAGCTTTCAAAATGAAATGGAAAAATTGGGTAAGATATAGGTACTCAATACGAGCGACTGAAGTGAGGGGTATTTAGTTGGAGGCCTCATAGTAAATAAAGAAACCAGACAGTTAAGATCGGTGAAAGTGTGATGAGTGAAGGGGTGGATTCGACAGGAGCAACGGGAGAACAGGAGCGGGAGTATAGAAGGAAGTAAGAGAAAGGAGGGGGAGGACTTGAGGGGGAGGATAAGGAGAAGGGCGGGTTGGGGGCATGCGTGAGGGTAGCAATGGGGATAGAAAATTTGGTGGGGCTGAGTTGCATTCTAAAGCATTACGACTGATTTGCTAATGACTGATGATAACGCCACAATGATGTGATGATGTAAGGGACAAGACTGTACTGTAAAGTTGAAGTAACAGCCCCGGAAAATAGTTCACTGAAGTGGCAAAGGAAAAAACATTTTCAGGCTTTTTTTATTTGTTTAGCAAAAAATAAAAAACTCAGGGGTGATTAAATACCACAAAAAGAAAGTTATGTCTGTCTTAAAAAAAATTATAAAAACTTAGTTTGCATGACCACGCAATTGTCATTTAAAATGCAAGAGCGCCGAAAGCTGAAAATTGGCCTGGGCAAGAAGGTGCGAAAGTGCCCAGTATTGAAGTGACAGCTGAGCTAGGCATAGCTAAGCTACTTATTTATTTAAAAAAAAGTCCAAAAGTGCAGCGATTGAAATAACAATGAATCCAAAGTAGAGACGATGGATGTACCCGTCACCAACTTCAGTGTATGTAAACAGCAGCACTCGCCACCACGTGGTAAAATAATCTGCTTACCAGATGGCTGGAACTGGTATGCGTGTTATAACAACCAAAGGCACATCTCCCATATCCAGCTACTATATAAAATCCCACACAGGCAGATGATAGGTCTCCAGATGGTATTCACACTATACAGGCTTCTCCAGGTTCTCACATCAAATGTAAGGCATTCAGTTTATTGGTTGACGATACCCAGTGAAGGAAATAAGTAACCAATAGTGAAGCCCACAATGACATTTAAAGGAACTTTATTGTAGTAACTTACAGTTAAAATTCGAAGGTGCATGCATCACAAGAAACGATTGGCTGCAGCATTCAGCGTGCTAGTGACAACCTGCCTGACATGTTTCATCGCAAATGGATATCATCAGAGGCGTGGCTTCACTGACACCAGCACATCCTTAATATATGGGAGCCAATTGTATCTGATTGGGAGGAATTAACCTCCAAGACAGCAGCTGAGTGTGGTATACAATCAAGCGGTGCAACACGCTGTGTGCGTGCGCACCAAAAAACAACTCATCTCAATGGCTTTAAGGTTCGGGTGACGTGAGATGTGGATTATTATCCACCGCACCATTACGTTCACGCGGAAGCGTTTGAACAGTCACTGCCCCTATGGCGCATGCGCAGCTTAACCGGACGCTTCTATTGGCTTGCAACTTAACAACATCTGATGCCGGACTGGCGTCCGCCGCATAATTGCGTCAGGCAAAGAAATTACTTCAATGGAGAGCGGATGTATCGCACATCCGAGCTCGAAGGAAAAAATAAGTATACAGGAAGTCCCAATAGCTCAAGACCGCGATAGTGGGACAAAATGCGCTCCCGCATTACGGTGCATGGGCAAGAAAAAGGACCTGTAAACCCATAATAAAACCACCCCATGCAATATTGATAGCAAGGAGCTGCCAAATGTCCTAATTAGTTGTTAAAACCAAATCAGCATAAGATAATTAATAAAAAATAATAATAAGGAATACCTGTGGGGAGGCTATGGAGGAAGACACCCAGGAGGTAAAACCCATTACAAATATAACAATAAAAAAAAAAATATTAAAATAAAGAGAACTTATTTGGATAAAAACATTGATTTATAAAACGTAGCATTAACTACACATTGGCAAGAATAAGAGGGAGGACTCAATAGAAGAAAATGAAATACAATACAAATAATGTCAATAAAAATTGGAGCATTATAAGTAGTAAATGATAAAAAATATATATGTTCAGCTGTTATTTATGAAACTGTTAACGTCCCATTCTACATTCATCCCAAAAGGGGTATAGCACTTTAAAGGGGTTGTAAAGGTAATTTTTTTTTTTTTTTAAATAACAAACATGTTATACTTACCTTCACTGTGCAGCTCGTTCTGCACAGAGTGGCCCCGAACCTGCTCTTCTGGGGTCCCTCGGCGGCTGTCTCAGCTCCTCCCCGCAATAACTAACCACCTTAATGCGAGCTCTCTCGCATGGTGGTTAGTTATTGCGGGCGCGCTCCCGTGATACAGCCGGCGGCTATAGCTGCTCGCTGTATCACTTGGCCCCGCCCCCGGCGCGCCGCGTCATTGGCTGTTATTGACAGCAGCGCGAGCCAATGGCTGCACTGCTTTCAATCCATCCACTATAGCCAATCAGTGACCAGGCTGATCGGCTGAATGGAGGTCGGGAACGAGCGGCCAAGTTTCGAGGTGTCAGGTAAGTAAAACGGGGCTGGGGGCAGCGGTATTTTCAAAAGTTTTTTCACCTTAATGCATAGAATGCATTAAGGTGAAAAAATTTATACCTTTGCAACCCCTTTAAGTTATATATCCAGCGGGTCTCCAGCCGCGAGATTTCTCTCTTAGTAAAGCTGCCTCACCAATGGGGTGTGAAGCGATCGATAGCAATAATAGTTGTTCCCGCTGTGTTCATTAACCCACACATTCATTGCTCTCATTGTGCGGCCTACATACTGTAGACCGCATGGGCAAATTAACAGATACATCACATTTTTCAATGTGCATGTTATAAAAGTATCAATATTGTAAATTCTTGCGGTGGTATGGGACTTGAATTGACTAATTTTTCTATCTTTATTTTTATTGACGTGACATACTGCACATTTACGGCAGGGAAAAAAGCACTTAGATTTTTGAAAAAATGATACTCTATTTGGTGCATCTAAAATATTGGGAGCAATCTGCAACTTCAGAGGTGGTACCCCCCTGAAGATCACCTGTGGATGCTCAGGTAGAACAGGGCCCACGTCTTTATCATTTTTTAATACAGCCCAGTGTTTTTTCTTGATCTTTTTTATTTCATAATGTTGCCCATGAATAAGTGGTGATCAAAGAAAAATTATGGATGTTATCGTTATTTGCAGATTTATACCTTCCTTTCAACATGGTGGTCCATTGACATAATTTCCTTGCCTGACGCAATGACGTGGCGGACGCCAGTCCGGCGTCAGATGTTGTTAAGTAGCAAGCCAATAGAAGCGTCCGGTTAAGCCGCGCATGCGCCGTAGGGGCAGGGGCTGTTCGAACGCTTCCGGGTGAACGTAATAGCGCAGTGGACATTATCCCCGCATCTGATGTCACCTGAACCTTAAAGCCAATAAGATGTGTTGTTTTTTGGTGTGCACGCGCACAGCGTTCTGCACTGCTTGATTGTATACCACACTCAGCTGCTGTCTTGGAGGTTAATTCCTCCCAATCAGATGCAATTGGCTCCCATATATTAAGGGTGTGCTGGTGTCAGTGAAGCCACGCCTCTGATGATATCCATTTGCGATGAAACATGTCAGGCAGGTTGACACTAGCACGCTGAATGCTGCAACCGATCTTTTCTTGTGATGCATGCACCTTTGAATTTCAATTGTAAGTTACTACAATTTCCTTTAATTGTCATTGCGGGCTTCACTATTGGTTACTTATTTCCTTCACTGGGTATTGTCGACCGATTAACTGAATGCCTTACAACTGATGTGAGAACCTGGAAAAGCCTGTATAGTGTGAATACCATCTGGAGACCTATCATCTGTCTGTGTGGGATTTTATATAGAAGCTGGATATGGGAGATGTGCCTTTGGTTGTAATAACACGCATACCAGTTCCAGCCATCTGGTAAGCAGATTATTTTACCACGTGGTGGCGAGTGCTGCTGTTTACATACACTGAAGTTGGTGACAGGTACCATCTTCTCTACTGTGGACTCATTGTTATTTTAAGCGCCGCACTTTTGGACTTTCTTATTATGTTATCTTTGGTTATCAACACACTGTGCTGGCTGCTTTGACCTATCTTGCTGTTCAGATTAGCACGGATACTGACGGACTTGTATTACTTATTTATTTATGCATATGTCAGTTAAACTACAGCACATATTTATAAAATCAATAATGGACATCTAATAGCATGAAAAAATGCTTTGTTGGGTCTTAAATTACCAAAATGATAAAAGAGTAACTCTCCTCACTGAGTGATCAATGTACATTCCAAGGATTTTAATAAACTTTGTTGCAGAGTCCTAGTTGTTTCTGTTCTTAAGAAAAAGTATGTTCTACTGTGTCCTGGGAATTCTGGTTCCTGAATGGGAGTGTTTGTGTTCAATATAATCACCTGATTATCTTTCAGCATTCTAATGGGGAAAGTTGCAGTGTCTGCATCCCTTAATGAACCCTTAAGGAGTATTGCATCCAGGGCTTTTTTTCAGTGGGAACGCGGGGGAACGCAGTTCCGGCACCTCCTGGGCTGACTGTATGTAATGGCAAGGGGTGCTGGGGTGTGCTGCAGGGTATTGATGCTCACTGCTAGGGATCTATTCTAGCTGGAGGGGATCTATTTTTGCAGGGGGGTCTATTGTTGCTGAGGAGTTCTATTGTTGCTGGTGGGGGACCTATTGTTGCTAGGAGTGGGTCTTATGTTGCTGGGGGGTCAGTTGTTGCTGAAGGAGACCTACTGCTGGGGGATCTATTGTTGCTGGCTGAAGGGGATATATTTTACTGCTTTTCTTGATATCATTACCAAATTCCATACAAATTACTTAGAACCACAAAATGATACTTGGTTCTGTATTGTCTAAAAGGGGCGGTACTGGGAGGTGGGTAGGGGATGGAACCAAGGGACGGTACTCGGAGGTGGGTAGGGGCGGGGAAAAGGGGTGACTCGGAAAAGAGGAGTTTCTGCACCTATTGTCTGAGAAAAAAAGCCCTGATTGCATCAAACATATAATTCCTATTGCAGAAGATGCTTACATTTTTGCTAGTATCTTAGTGCAGAATTCAGCCAAAATCAGTGGACACAAGCAGGAAATGACATTTCTGTGGAGGTTCTGTACAGAACCGTGTACAGAAACCCTCCAGATTGCCCCCCCTAAATACTTACTTGAGCCTGATATCTATACAGCAATGTGCATAAGAGTAGCGTCTCTCTCGGCTCTTGCTCCTCGTTGAACAGAGAGGCAGCGGCAGAAGCCAATCACAGCCAGTGAGAGGGGGCAGAGCTGAGCTGTGCTCTGTGTGTCAATGGACAGACAGAGCCGACTCAGGAGCAAGCACGCAGGAGTGCACCCATAGCAAGCCCCTTGCTATGGGGCACTAACCAGGGCGGTGGGGGACCCAAGAAGAGGAGGATTGGGGCTGCTCTGTGCAAAACCATTGCACAGAACAGGTGAGAATAACATGTTTGTTAATTTTAGAAAATGAAAATGATGCCTTTAGAATCACAATTCAAATATCTATTGTGTTGCAGTTGTACATGATATTTTTTATTTGCTATAATGTTTTTGTTTTTTTTTTCACAAGTAGAGTTACTCTTTAACTGCTTGCCGACCAGCCACTGCAGAATGGCACGGCTGGGCGAAACAACGTTACCTTACCCCGCTTCACCTCTTGGCCATTAGAAGCGTTAGCGCCCGCACCATGTGCTCGAAGCCAATTCGAGTGCCCAGCAGGCGCGATGACCGCCGGGAACCCGCGATCGCTCGTGACAGAGCGAAACCTGGGATCTGTGTGTGTAAACACACAGATCCCGGTTCTCTCAAGGGAGAGGAGACAGATTGTGTGTTCATACAAAGTATGAACACCGATTTCTCTCTTCCCCTAGTCAGTCCAACCCCCCCACAGTTAGAACACACCTAGGGAACACAGTTAACCCCTTGTTCTCCCCTAGTGTTAACCCCTTCCCTGCCAGTGACATTTATACAGTAATCAGAGCATTTTTATAGCACTGATCGCTGTATAATTGTCAATGGTCCTAAAAGTGTCCAATTTGTCTGCCGCAATATCACAGTCCCGATAAAAATCACATTACTAGTAAAAAATAATAATAATTATAATACAAATGCCACAAATCTATCCTCTATTTTGTAGACACTATAACTTTTGCGCAAACCAATCAATATACGCTTATTGTGATTTTTTTTACCAAAAATATGTAGAAGAATACATATCGGCCTAAACTGAGGAAAAAATTTGTTTTTTTGAAAAAAAATGTGGGGTATTTATTATAGCAAAAAAAAAAAAATACACTTACCTCCTTTTAAGAAGTAACTAAAAGGAATAATTAATCGGTTTATGTTTGTAAGCATAATTTATTTTTCTGAGCATAGTTAAGGTGTGCACCTAATTATTACATTCCTTTTGAGGACAAACATTTCCTATCAGACTGAACCAATACTTTAGTAGGTACAGCATGGACTCCAGAGGGAGAGACATCATTTTGCCCCTGTACAAATCATTAGTAAGACCTCATCTGGAATATGCAGTTCAGTTTTGGGCACCAGTTCACAAAAAATGATATCAGGGAACAGGAGAAATTGCAGAGAAGATCAACCAAACTGATAAAAGGCATGGAGGAGCTCAGTTATGAAGAAAGATAGGAGGAACTAATATTTATTCTCTCTCTTGAGAAGAGGAGATTGGGGGGGGGGGGGGGGAAATGATCAACATGTGTAAATACATAAGGGGTCCATATAATGAACTTGGGGTTGAGGTTTTCACCTTAAGGTCATCATAGGGGATGACCTTCCTCTTTTCATCTAGAGGAAAAGAGATTTCATCTCCAAATACGGAAAGTTTCTTCACAGTGAGAGTTGTGAAAATGTGGAATAGACTAGACTCCCTCCAGAGGTGGTTCTGGCCAGCTTAGTAGATGGCAGTAATAAAGGCCTGGATTCTTTTCAAAATGTACATAATATAACTGGGTATCAATATTTGTTAGATAAAGTTGATCCAGGGAATATCCGATTGCCCCTCGGGGGATCAGGAAGGAATTTTTCCCCCTTCTGTAGCAAATTGGATCATGCTTTGCTGGGGTTTTTCCATCTTCCTTTGGATCAACTGTCGGTATGTCGGTATATAATTTTTTTTTTTTTTTTATTGGTTGAACTAGATGGACTTGTGTTTTTTTTTCAACCTGACTAACTATGTAACTATGTATGAAATAGTTTAATAATACACTATTAAAAAGATTAATTTAACATAATTTGAGAAGTTTTTAGTAATGTTTTATTGCTGGATGCAATACAGGTAAGAGCAATATGTGGTAGTAGTAACAGGGAGGTGCCATGTTGCAATTTCTATGTTTTCATATATATGTTATTGCCAGAAAGGTGCTATTTTACTAAATAATTGTTATCTTTTTCAGAGGAGGGGTATAAAACCACAGAGCTGCCAGAGATGCTCCTTATTGTAGATTAAAATGAAGCCAGAGAGATAGCTTATTGCCAGGGTATTAAAAAATTGTAAAGTACATTAGAACGTTTTTCTCAGCTACACACCACCACACATGCTATATTATTTTTTATCTTGGATACAATACTAGTTTACAACAACCACTGAGTGTTTCTGACAATCCACCTCAGTGTGAAGCAATGCTGCAAACATGAATAGCATGTAAGAAAATCAGAACTCATCTGGTTACAGTTCCACTCTGTTTACAAGAGTGTAGAGATGGAAGGGAGCTATGGAAAGATAGGCCAGTGTAAACTGCAACTGAAACATTGATCTTTAATAATAAGGAAAAAACAATGTACTAATGCAATACAGGCACACAAGTCTTTATCAGGAAATGTGTTTTGGGCTGAGTAACCTCAGTTGCCTCAAGCATAGAACTGCTCCCATCAGTAGCTGATTTGGGTTAACAGTTGTACCCAAGACAGGTGTACCTGTGAAAATGTTAGTTGTGAACCAACATCTGTGCCAAACGTCTTTTTTAAAACAAGTACTAAAGTACTAAGTACTTTAGTCTGTATCATCATCTTATGTTGTTTGCGGCTCTGAGGTTATCTAAGAATGGAGTGAACAAGAGCTGGGATGCAAAAGCATCTACTAAAAAAAGTATGTTACCTGAAACTAAAGCCAGCCATACATTATTCAAATTTTGTCCCGTTCAGCAAATCTCAATCCATGTATGGCTACCCTGGTTGTACACAAGTTAATTCTATCTATCAAGATGTGAACTTGCCGGGTTTTTCCTCAAACCGTTAGTACGACGTGCTTGGAAAAGTTCATTAAGTATGGTGCAAAAATCAATATAGCCATATATCAGTGCTCCCACACTCATCAGAGGTGTATGACCCTCAGCGCTAGCAAAAGAGTCAAATAAACATCTCTTCTTCTTTGCAAAATAGCTCAAGCTCTTTCAGATTGGATGGAGACTGTCTGTGAACAGCAATTTTCAAGTCTTGCCACAGATTCTCAATTAGATTTAGGTCTGGACTTTGACTGGGCCATTCTAACACACGAATATGCTTTGATCTAAACCTTTCCATTGTGGCTCTGGCTGTATGTTTAGGATCATTGTCCTGCTGGAAGGTGAATCTCTGCCTCAGTCTCAAGTCTTTTGCAGACTCTAACAGGTTTTCTTCAAAGATTTCCCTGTATTTGGCTCCATCCATCTTCCCATCCACTCTGACCAGCTTCCCTGTCCCTGCTGAAGAAAAGCATCCCCACAACATGATGCTGCCACCACCATGTTTCACGGTGGTGATGGTGTGTTCAGGGTGATGTGCAATGTTAGTTTTCCACCACACATAGCGTTTAGCTTTTAGGGGTAAAGTTCAATTTTTGTCTCATCTGACCAGAGCACCTTCATCCACATATTTGCTGTGTCCACCACATGGCTTCTCGTATACTGCAAATGGGACTTCTTATGGGACTTCTTATTCTTTCAACAATGGCATTCTTGCATTTTGCCACTCTTCCATAAAGCCAGATTTGTGGAGTGCACAACTAATAGTTGTCCTGTGGACAGATTCTCCCAGCTGTGGATCTCTGCAGCTCCTCCAGAATTACTATGGGCCTACTGGCTGCTTCTCTGATTAAATTAATGCTTTTTTTGTGCGACCTCTCAGTTTAGGTGGTTGGCCATGTCTTGGTAGGTTTGCAGTTGTACCAGACTCTTTCCATTTTCCATGATGGATTGAACAGTGCTCTGTGAAATGTTTAAATACTTGGTGTAAAGAACATAGCACATATCATGAGGGACTCCATTTTAATTCTAAGACACCATTTCACGTTTTACAGGAAAATTGAGAAAACTCAAATATGAGTTTCAGCTGAAACCCACATCATCTTTAAGCTGTAATCTATAGAACATGTCTAACTCAGGGTTACATATAAATTTAAATATAGCTAGAATGTGGAGTTTGTCCTAGCTCATGTTTGTTCTTGATAAGATAAATGTTTCCCTCAACATCTGTTTAAGAATACATATATACTGTTATAGTGAAAATGATGCAAGATTTTGTCTTATAACACCAGCTAATAGTTAAATATTAACTGAACTTATTTTCATTTCAATGACATGTATAAGGTTAGTAAAACTCCTCCCATCCCTCAAACAACATATATACTGTATCATTGACCACTGCTAATTAGATGTCATTAAGTGGCTAAGCAAACCTGTCTCCTGTGTCACTTTATTGATATCTCCAGGCCTGGGGGTCAACGGAGGTCTTCCTGCATTACCTGAACCTATCTGGGTGGTCTTAGAAGCTGAAATTGCCTACAATCTGGGGGCTCGCCGGGAAAAAAAGCCAAATAAAATCATATCTGAAGGTAAGTCTTCATTTTGTCTTTATTGACGAAATATTTCTTGCCTCAGCTCTGATTAAAGCTTTTTAGACCCGTAAATTAGTAGGGGATAAGAACCACGCCAGAGGTTAATATTGGAGGGTTTTTGGGAAACCCACAAAGATAAGCAGTACTGCATACACATATATAGAGACATTCCTTTTGGGAAGGGATATGAAGTGGTTAATGAGGAAATAGACTCCGGTGACCCCAAAATCCTTTGCTTTTTCTTATCTATCGCATTAGAAGTTATAAGATAATCTGTTGTGTGTGTGTGGGTCAGAAGACTGGGTGGTAAGAACAGTCGACTCCCACTGTCAATATGGGTCAGAAACAAGGTAAAGAAGATCCTCCCCCTCTTCCCAATCCAGGAGAAACGTGTAAGGATTTTGTAGCCAGAATTTGTGGTACTAATTATGAATTCATAGTCCCATGGGTTTCAAATTTAGCGGGATGGACCGAAGCCATACACAGTGTAGACCCTTTTCCCCGGGATGGCGCTAATGATGAATTTCACATAGATATGATAAAAGGATTGTGTTTAGGAGATAAGAGAGCTTTCCCTTGGTACCCCGGGGATCCTCAATGGGATATGGATTATATGGAAAAGGGAGGAGAGAACTGGTTAAAATACGCCCCATATTGGTTTCAGAGGGATAATAAGAAACAGAAAAAGCCCACCAAATGTTTAAGTAAGGAAGATTATGACCAGAAACATAGAGAAGAAGCCGATAAAAAGAGATTTGTCCCTGACCCAATAGCCCCACCCCTGCCAATAGTCAGTCATCCTCCACCCGCATATGTACATGTCTATCCAAGTTTAAGAAAGGAAGATATTGGTCTCCTGGCTGGACATTATGCAACCAGACAACGGCAGGTCCCCCTCGCTCCACAACCACAACAGCAGATCCCTCCCGCTCCACAACAAGATAGACAGCACCCACAGAGGGCCCGAGTCGAGGTAGGGGAACCAGAAGATGATCAGGGAGCTATAGGAGGGGTAGTTTCACCACCTGGCCAAGAGCAGGAGGAAGAAGACGTTAAAGGGGATAGAATACTTAGTCCCCCTAAAACAAAGAGTGGAACTGTATATAGTAACACTAACCTTCAAGCACCTTTCATGACCATTGGAAATGAATTATTAAAAAAGGTAATAGACATTGAGGACATTGACAGGATAGTAAAACATTGCCCCAAACCCACCGCCTCTGCAGGTGGCACTTTAACTTACTTAAAAAAGGCCTGTAAGGGTAGAAATTACACACAGGAAGACATGCGTCTTATCATTGATGGTATCATAGGAAACACCAGTTCCTGGAGCTGGGCAAATGTTCCAAGTATAAACACTATTGACACTGGAAACGCGGGAGCATATGGGCTAAACACAGTACCAGGTAGGGACACCATGTGGACAGAATTAGAGACTGAAATGATGAGAGTATTTAAAAATAAAAGTTCCCTCCCTACTGCCATAGCATGCAAACAAAAGTCAGGAGAAACTGTAGTTGAATTCTGGAAAAGGTTTCATGAAAATTGGACAACAGAAGCTGGATTAGCTACAACTACTGATGTGGGAGCTTTGTTTATTCAAACTTTTATGAATAATCTAAAACCCCAGTTCGCCTTGGTGGTGAAACAGATGATATCTGAATGGACCACACAGACGATTGACCAATTTCAGGAAACCTTAATACAGAAAGAAGCAGCAGGGTGTTTTGATGTAATAAAAGAGAAAGCAGTGAGTAGCCTTTATCAGGGTGGAGTGCGAACTCAGCCTCCCCAAGATAATGGTGGACAATGGGGCAGTGGAAACAGAGGCAGAGGAAGAGGAAGAACAAAAGGGAGAGGGCATGGTTTTTCCAGACCACCCCAGCAGTCACGCACATGTTGTTTTAACTGTGGACAACAGGGTCACTGGAGAAATCAATGTCCTTATGAATGGAATAACCCAAATACTCAAGATCAAGATCAAATGCATACACAGGGACCCCAATCTAGCCAACCGAATCAAGTTGCCCCAAAGCAACAGGGTCCCCGATTCCCTATACAGTGGAATCAACAGCAACTAAAATGAAGCTGCCCGGAAGGTAGTATCCCAGCATTTCCTTTGATCTCACACTCTTACAATGAACAACCAATTGTGACCCTATATGTCAAAAATAGGCCTGTTCCGTTTTTAACCGATTCAGGGGCAACTCGGAGCACCCTCAGTGAGGACTACTACAGAGGTGAGACTAAAATTGCTGAACCTTCTATGGGAATTAATGGGATACTTACCAAAACATACAAAACACCACCTTTACCAGTAAGTGATGTTGAAAGGGGAGGTGCAACAGTCTTGCATCATTGTTTCAGGATTATACCAAATTGTCCTGTGAATCTCTTGGGTAGAGATTTGATGGGAAAATTGGGTATAACACTGAAAATGACTACTGAAGGAGGGGTCTTCGTACACTCCAAGGTAATACCAATATATTACACTGAGGATAGTGATCTCCCTCCACCAGATGATCCGGTATGGTCAAAAAGCTCCTTGGATGTAGGTCTTATTTCTTGTACCCCATACAAGGCAGCTTTAAAATCATGGGCACAGCCGGTTTATCACAAACAATACCCCATTTCAAAAGAAAAAGAGGAAGGAGTGGCCCCAATGGTGGAAAGGTTCCTGCAGCTAGGAATTCTTAAAGAGACACTGTCACCCTACAACACCCCCATTAACCCAGTAATGAAGCCAGACGGCTCTTACAGGTTTGTACAAGACCTCAGAGCTATAAACAACCTAGTGATACCCATCGCTCCCATAGTGCCTGATGTGCCATCACTCTTAACCTCCATACCATGCGATGCAGAGTATTTTTCGGTCATTGACCTTTGTAATGCATTTTTTTCAGTTTCTGTTGACGAAGAGACACAGCCTATCTTTGCATTCAATTTCAGAAACCGACAGATGACGTGGTGTAGACTACCTCAGGGCTATGTAGACTCCCCTGTAGTGTACACAGTGGCCCTCCAGGCAACCCTGCGGTCTTCGACACCCCGCCATGGTTCCGTCCTACTTCAATATGTTGATGATTTGTTGTTGTGTAGTCCAAGCCAGAAAGCATGTAAAAATGATGGTTTAGATCTGTTACATTGGTTAGCAGACAATGGTCACAAGGTTTCTAAGAAAAAGCTACAATGGTGTCAGGAAACTGTTGAATACCTTGGTTTTGTACTCTCCAAAGGAGAAAGGAAAATCAGTCACAAGAGAGCTGCGGCTCTCGTGGGTCTGCCCCGCCCACTTACTAAGAAGGACATGCTATCCTTTCTTGGAATGATTGGTTACTGCCGCCAATGGATACCTGATTGTTCCTACTATGATAATCTCCTGAGGCAAGCCACAGGTACTGACATGCCAGATTGTGTGAAATGGAATGATGAAATGTACAATGCTTTTGTGTATCTTAAAACTGCAATGGTCACATCTCCTGGACTTGGACTACCTGAATATGGTAAAATGTTTCACTTGTTTGCAAGGGACAACTGTAAAACAATGGCGGGGGTCCTGGCTCAGGAGCATGGGGGGAAACTCCGCCCAATTGCGTTTTTTTCAAAAGTTGTGCTGATGCCAGTACAGGGCATGCCGGCGTGTCTCAGAGCTCTGGCATCCTGTGCGATGGTGGTGGAAATGGCTACATCATTCACTCTAGGGCATGCCACCACACTACACACCACTCACAATGTATCCATTCTACTAAAGAACATCCATACCCAGCACATGTCAGCCCAGAGGCTGAGCGGTTATGAAGTAATTTTACTTTCTAACCCAAAACTTGAGATAAAATATGCCTCTCCCACTTCTGGCCCAGCTCCAATCCTGAATGCCTTGCTAGGCTTGAAAGGTGAAGAAGATGAGGTAGTGCCTCAACATGAATGCATGGACCTCATCCACCAAGACACATCCCCGAGACCAGACATGTCTTCAACTGCTCTCCCTGGAGCACAGAATGTCTTTGTGGATGGGTCTTGTTCAAGACCAAATGATAACACATACCATGCAGGGTATGCTGTTGTTCAGCTGCCTGATAAAATACTGGAAGCAAACCCTGTCCCATTCCAATCAGCACAAGCTGCAGAACTTATAGCCCTTACTCGAGCTTGTCAGCTTTTTGAAGGGCAGGATGTAAACATTTACACAGACTCCAAGTACGCGTACGGTGTTGCGCATGATTTTGGAGTCATATGGAAAAGGCGGGGCTATATAGCAGCAGACGGTAAATCCATCTCACATTCCACGCTTGTCACAAGTCTGTTAGAAGCTATACAATTACCAAGGTCCATAGCTATACTACACTGTAGGGCACATACAGGGCAACAGGATGACATAGCCAAAGGCAACGCCTTAGCTGACAAAGCAGCAAGAGAAGCAGCATCCACACAGCCTGCAAACATACAAATGCCATTACTCTCACCAGAAATTCCTCTTTTGGATCAAACATTGCGTGATCTCCAAGCATATGCCACAGACCAAGACATCCAGCAATGGAACTCAATAGGTGTGCAGACAAACCCAGAAACTGACCTTGTCTGCCAAGAGGGGAGACCATGTATCCCTGTAGCCAGTGCACCCATTTTTATTTCACAATACCATGGGATAGGTCACAGAGGGTGGAAAGTCACATGTGAACTTTTGGATAAGGATTTTTACATTCCAGGTCTTCCATCTCTCGTTAAGGCATATGTTTCCAGATGCATCACATGCATTCGGAATAACCCTAGCAACCCTCACAAAGCAAAACACGAACATCTGATATATCCATCTACACCATTCACTCATCTGCAGATAGATTTTACACACATGCCCAAACTAGGTAAAAGACAGGAATATTTGCTAATAATAGTGGACATGTTCTCAAGATGGATAGAATTGTTTGTAACTACAAAGGAAGATGCACAAACAGTAGTGAGGATTCTGATACAAGAAATTATCCCAAGGTGGGGTTGCCCACTGCAGATCAACTCTGACAATGGTCCTGCATTTGTGGCCAAAGTTTGTCAAGACCTGGTAAAAACACTGAAAATAGAATGGAAGTTTCATATTCCTTACCACCCCCAGAGTTCAGGTATAGTGGAAAGGATGAACAGAACCATCAAAGATAAGATCAGGAAGGCCACTGGAGGTACGTATGCAAATTGGAAGAAGGTCCTACCAGCTGTACTAGCCGAGGTAAGAATGACACCCTCTAAAAAGACAGGATACTCTCCTTTTGAAGTCTTAATGGGTAGGCCATTCCCCACCCCATGGGCCAGACAGCCACTTATGTTAGAAAGAGGGGACCTAGATCTTATTCAGGAAGAATATGTAAAAAAACTTATTGAAACTTTGGATAAAGTTGAAAGGAATGTTGCTCGCACCTCTCCTTTTTCTTCACAGGAACCTACACACCCTTTCCAGGTGGGTGACACCGTGGTGGTCCAGAGATTGAACCGCACCAAGAAACAAGAGTTTCCCTTCGGACCCCCAACCACAGTGATCGCAGTCACCCGCACAGCTATTTTGGTAGAAGGACAACAGGCCTGGATTCATGCAAGTCGTGTAAAGAAGGTCAACCAGGACCCTAAGAAGCAAGGCAAAGATAAAGCACAGAGAGGTGAAGCAAATGATATAAATCCTCGAACACTGAGTGAAGCAGGTGGTCAAGACTCTGAACAAGATGACGTCGCTTATTTCACCACGGACTTCTGGGAAGGCCTTGTGCCTCCTATGCTGGGCTGCCCTGATTGTGTTCCTGCCAACTTGGCTGATAACTAACTGTATTTATCATTCTGAAGATTTGGGACTCATAAAGGGTATTTGTGGGGCCTCTAACACTCTACAACAGAATAATACACATGACAGACACAAGAGAAATGAAAACTCAGAAAGTTTTACAGATAAAATGTTATTGTTGAAGTTTAAATATAAATACGCCCAGAAATCTGGATTTGAAAAATGTTGGATATGTAGTAAACTCCATCCTAGCACTGCTAGAATCCCCTTAATGGCAGTACCTCTAAACTTCACCCCACTCCTTAATGGCACACCTCCTGTCATTCTCACAGAAGTCATAAGAACACTTTCAAATAATACCCTTACTTTCCAAATTACTGGTAGAAGTCATTCCCCAGACTGGTGTTTTAAGTTGGGAAACTCCACAAATGGAGCTGAAGTTTGCCAACAAGCTAATATTAACTTTTCAATGACTTCAATTGAAAGCCCTTTCTTTCATACTTCAGAACCTGCCCTAAACACCACTCTAATAAACTTTCTTAACTCCAGTTCCACTTCCACAGTAGGACAATTATTGTCGAGTTTAACTTTTTCCAGTTTTTCTGATGAAATGATGACAATATTCAACAAACGATCCTTAGCTCTAGGAAACAGTATTTATATTTGTTGTGGAAAAATCTGTCACCCTTGGATCCCCACCGAACCCCAAGGATGGTGTTATCTTGCATCCCTAGTCCCCATCATGGGCGTAGTAGGAGATAGCAAGGGAAGACACCTCCTTGAAGCTAGCATACATCCTAGGTACCCTCTCAAACACCGTAATACAAGGGAGTTATTTCTTACAAAAGATATGGCATGGGCTTGGTTCCCCTCATGGACTGGGTGGGGAATAGACTTAATGAAAAGGTTGAATAATTACACTGGAATCATTGATGAAATAATGGAAAAGAATTCTGATGATATTACTAAATTAAATATAGAAACTAGGGCAATTAGAAAACAATTAGAACTACACGAGTTAGCCATAGAAAGCATGAGTGCTGCTTTAACTGGGTTATGTGAAAACACAGAAGATTATGAGTGTTGTACCTGGTTTCATAACACAAGTATGGAGGTACCAGATTATTATGATATAATTGCACAACACCGGAAAGAAGTAAGCAAATTACAAGATGAAGCTAGAAACATTGCTAAGACATGGGATCCTTTTTCAAACCTAAGTTCTGGGATAGGAATTTTGGCATGGATAAAGAGTACTGCCATAACTATAATTATGATTATTCTTTTTGTTTTGTTCCTATATGCCTGTTACAAGCTTATAATGTGTATAATTGTTAAGGCATCCCGAACCCCTGATCCTGCTGCTGCGAATAGAATTTATCTGAGTATGTATTATGATAGAAGAAAATTTACATAACTGTGAAAGATAGTGAGCCATATAATAATGTCTCAAAGAGGGGATTGTAAAGAACATAGCACATATCATGAGGGACTCCATTTTAATTCTAAGACACCATTTCACGTTTTACAGGAAAATTGAGAAAACTCAAATATGAGTTTCAGCTGAAACCCACATCATCTTTAAGCTGTAATCTATAGAACATGTCTAACTCAGGGTTACATATAAATTTAAATATAGCTAGAATGTGGAGTTTGTCCTAGCTCATGTTTGTTCTTGATAAGATAAATGTTTCCCTCAACATCTGTTTAAGAATACATATATACTGTTATAGTGAAAATGATGCAAGATTTTGTCTTATAACACCAGCTAATAGTTAAATATTAACTGAACTTATTTTCATTTCAATAACATGTATAAGGTTAGTAAAACTCCTCCCATCCCTCAAACAACATATATACTGTATCATTGACCACTGCTAATTAGATGTCATTAAGTGGCTAAGCAAACCTGTCTCCTGTGTCACTTTATTGATATCTCCAGGCCTGGGGGTCAACGGAGGTCTTCCTGCATTACCTGAACCTATCTGGGTGGTCTTAGAAGCTGAAATTGCCTACACTTGGGGTTTTCTTTTATAACCTAACCCTGCTTTAAACTTCTCCACAACCATATCCCTGACCTGTCTGGTGTGTTCCTTGGCCTCCATGATGGTGTTTGTTCACTTTGTTCACTAAGGTTCTCTAACAAACATCTGAGGGCTTCACAGAAAAGCTGTATTTATACTGAGATTAAATTACACACATGTGGACTCTATTAGGTGACTTCTGAAGGCAATTGGTTAGGGGTACCAGAGTAAAGGGGGCTGCATACAAATGCACGCCACACTTTTCAGATATTTATTTGTAAAACATTTTTTTTTTTCATTGAAAAGATGTTTATTGATGTTTTCAACAGTATACAAAGAAATAAGGAAAGCAAGAAAAAAATATAAAATAACAATAAGAAACAAGAATTAAGAAGCACATAACCATAGTAAACGTACTTATGCATCCAGAATTGTTAGAAACTCAACAGTTTATACCTACTGTACAGACATTAATGCAGTGTTATAGTTGTTAGTCCAGATTTCCCACAGTTTGTCAAATTTGCCACATTTAAGTGAGTTGATTGCTAAAAGTCATTCAAATGTATAGTCTTGTTGAACTTTTCTGGTTGCATCAGTAATGTTAACTGTAGGAATGTTTTTCCAATTGTGAAGTATCAGAGACCTAGCGACTAATAGGATGTGTGATACCATATGTCTCATGGTGTATGGAAAGATTTCTAGTCCAATGTGTAGTATAGCCATTGTTGGGTTGGGAGGTGTGAGTATTCCCGTAAGGGATGAAATAAGTTTGAATATTTGATTCCAGAAGCTAGTTAAGCTGGGGCATTCCCAGAACATGTGAAGAAGATGACCTTTGTGTCTGCATTCTCTCCAATAAAAAGGTGAGGTGTTGGGAAACATTTTTGCAATTCTACAGGGGGTATATTGCCAATGATTAATTATCTTGATCGTTGTTTCCCAATGGCTAATACAGTGTGATGTGTTTTGTATAGTTTGAAATGCAAACTTCCATTGTCCATCTGTAGTCGTTGTACCCATATCTGTGTCCCACTTCATATGAGCGGCTGATTTTTTAAACCTTTTTGTTCTGAAGCAGGTTGTAATATAGTGATATATCTTTGTTGTGCATGAACCACGTGTGAGGTGTTGCCATACTAAGGTCGCAAGGTGGGTTGTAGGGAGCGGGTGTGTGTGCATAAAGTGAGACACTTGTATACAAGTGAAAAGCATGTGATTTGTTTTGAATTTCTTTATTAAATTTTGTTTTTGTTTTGAAGCTGTTTTATTAAATTCCCTCATTAGACATTCTGTCGTTTTTGGGCATTTGTTTTGGAGTAAGTCATGCACCGTGTTTATCCCTTGGGGGGATGTTTTCAAGGATAGCATTGGTATACTAGCTTCAATTATGCTTAGAGGAAGCTTGAAGACTATTACCCTGCTGTTGCTGAGTTGGCGGGTTAGGAGGAATCTCTAAGCTTGCAATGATATGTTCATAGTGGGGGGCATATTTCTCGTGCTCCAGGGTATCCAACTGTCTCCCTTAAGAACTGCTGGTAGATCTGGTATGGGAGCTAGAGATTTTTCGATTTCTACCCATAGCGCTATGTCAGTAAGAGAGAACCAATGTTTGAGTTGGTCAAGTCTGGTTGCCCACATATAGTCATGGATATAGATTAGTCCCACCCCCCCTGCAATTTTGTGAGGGATTAGATTAGTTTGTGAACATCTTGCTTTCTTTGTATCCCACAGGAGTGTCCATTGAAGGCTAGAGAGGGAATTGAGGTATTGTGCTGGAATGGCTTTTGGGAGCACCCTGAAAATGTATAGAATTTGTGGTAGAATAAGTATTTTAAATGCTGCTAACCTGCCCATCCAAGATAGTTCACGTTTGGCTATAGTTCTGGTTTGGGTTTCTATTTTGGTTATAAGGGGTTTTAGGTTAGTGAGCTAGTGGTACTAGTCAGGGTAATACCCAGGTATAGTATACCTTTATCAGTCCACAAATATGGGAGGGATTGTTGTAACTTGAGACATCTTTGACTGGTATCCCCAGATTTAGGATGAGGGATTTGGTGAAATTCACCTTATAATATGAGACGTCTCCAAAGGATTTAAGTATTTCATATGCCATATGGAGTGAGGTAAGGGGGTTTGTTAATAGCAATACCACATCGTCCGCAAATAAGTTTATAACATGGAGAGTAGAACCAAATTGAAAACTGGTTATGCTAGCATGTGTTCTGATGGCCTCCGCCAGGGCTTCAATCATGAGATTGAAGATTGTCGGAGATAAGGGACAACCCTGGCGAGTTCCATTGGTTATCTGAAAAGGTATAGAGAGCATGCTGGACATGTACACTTGTGCCGAGGGGCAAGAGTATAAGGCTAGTACTGCATTCAGCATATGACCACAAAATCCGAACTTAGACAAAGTCATTGACATGTACTTCCAGTGAACTCTATCAAACGCCTTCTCTGCGTCTATGGAAAGCAGCAGAGAAGAAGGCGTTTTGATTTTTTCAACATGGTGTATTATATTAATGATTCTCCTTGTAGTGTCTGAGGTTTGTCTCCCCTTCACGAAGCCCATCTGGTCGCGCTAGATAAGGGATGGAATGAAGTCTGCTAGTTGTTTGAGTATTAGTTTAGCGTAAATTTTGATATTGGTGTTTAGTAAAGAGATAGGGAGAAAGTTAGGTGGTGTATTAAGTTCTTTACCTGGTTTGGGAAGGGTGACTATATATGCTTGTAACATGTCTGGGGGAAATGTTGCTGTGTCTGCAGCCTTTGTGAAGACTGTTTGCATATGTGGTGCAAGGTAAGAGCTAAATGATTTGAAATATTCGAAAACCCGTCAGGCCCGGGTGATTTGCCATTCGGTAATGTAGCTATTGCAGCTTTTATCTCAGCTGTGGTAAACAGGGAATTCAATGAGAGAATTTGGGACTCAGAGAGAGAGGGCAAATTTAGTTTCTGTAGGAAGTCCTGAATGTTTTCAGTTATAGGTTGGTATGTGGAGGGATCATCTTTGATATTAGATAGAGTACTGTAGTAAGGAGCGAATTGGTTTGCAATATCCTGCGGGTTACTGATTTTGTGTTTGAGAGTGGGGTGTATCAAGTGGGCAATTCTCATCTTGGTGTGTGCTGCTTTTATTCTATTGGCTAAATATTTTCCTGCTCTGTTGGCGTTGGTGTATTAATTCAGTTTCAGACGTCTGAGGTGAAAGTCATATTTTTGGGACAGTAGTTCTCTCAATTTCTCTCTTAGTTGGGAAAGCTTTTGGGTAAGAGTAGGTTCAGGTGCTTGTTTGTTTTGTTTTTCCAATGTATGTATTTTGGTTAGAATAGAGTTGAGATTAGCTGTATATCTCTTCTTTTCTCTAGCACCGAGTTGTATTAATATGCCCCTCATGTATGCCTTATGGGTATTCCAGAGAGTAAAAGGATTCTCCACAGAATCTGCATTATTTAAAAAGAAAGTACTAATGTGTTGGGAGACCATTGTGGCAGTTCGGGGTTCTTGCAGTAATCTGACGATGCTGCGCCAGATGGGTGGGGAAGAGGAGACAACCTGATCATTAATGGCAATAGTAATAGCTGCATGGTCAGACCATGTAATGTCATGTATCTGCGCTGAAGAGACTTTTTGCAGTAACCATTTATCTGTTAGGAATAAGGCAATGTGCGAGTAGGAGTAATGCCTGTAGGAGAAGAAAGTATAGTCCCTTGCATTTGCATTTAAACATCTCCAAACATCGAACAGTTCCACATTGTGTATTGTTTTTCTCAGATATGTGGAACTATTTGTTTTTTGGGTGGACGTATCTAGTCTAGGATCTATGATGAGATTAAAGTCACCACATATTATGAGATTACCATTTGTTGAGACTTGATTTTCCATAGCAGCCTGCTAAGAAAGCGGATCTGGTGTGAGTTTGGGGCATACAGAGATACCAGCGTGTATAGATTTGAGTTGATATCTCCCTTCAGGATGATGTATCTGCCATTAGTGTCAAGGATGGTTTCCTTATGTTGGAAAGATAAAGTATTCCTCTATACGATTAATACTCCTCCTTTCTTATGGCCTGGTGTGCATGCCAAGAACACATGAGGGAAGTCCTTAATTGAGCATTTTGGGGCTTTGGATTCTTGCAAGTGAGTCTCCTGGACACACAGGATATCAGCCCTGTGTTCCTTGGCATCTTTCAACATGGAGAGTCTTTTTGCGGGGTGGTTCAGTCCCTTGGCATTAATAGATAGGCAGTTAATGGGCATGGGGAGGGTTGTGAGCAGTCTGCAGTGCTATGTAGTGCATGTACTCACTGTGACCATGGTTGATATCCAGAGAAGGAGCATTGAATCTGGCTTTTTCCAGGGTAGAATGAGAGTTCACTGCTGGTTGGCGTGCTTCAAACATCGAGCAAAATAAAAATAATAAAGAAAGAACAAAGTTAATGGTGTAAATTCAAAGAGCACAATAAGAAAGGGATCTTAGAACAGATCCATGTGCAGGCGTAACTGCTGCTAGGATTCTGGAGGGGAAAAACAGGGATTATAACTTGGAACCCCTGTGTCCGGAGAGAACTTAATGATTTGTGTTGCTTAAACTTACATGTTTCACTGGCATTTTTCTTGGAGGAGCGTTTACATGAGACCACTTGCCAGTCCTCTTGTAATGGACTGGGTGTTGGAACAGGAGCAGCTGGCGAAGCCTAGTCTAGTAAAATGCCCCATTGTCGCAATGCTGCTATGCCTTCTTCCAGTGTGGAGATCAAGACTGATATACTGTTGTGGGTAACCGAGAGCTTGGCAGGATGCTTCCATTTGTGGATAATGTTGTGGTTTCTCAGAGCCTTAGTTATTGTCGCTAGATTGCGACACTGTTGGAGTGTGTGCCTGGACAGGTCCGGGAGTAGTTGTAGTTCTGCGTACCATGGGTGCCGGTTCTCTGTTCTGCGAGAAGTAGTGAGGATTTGTTCCTTAACGTGGTAGCAGTGTACCTTGAGTAACACATCTCTGGTAGTATTCTCTGGAAGGAAGGAAGGTTTGGGAATACGGTGAATATGATCCACAATGAGATCCTGTGGTGACAAAGATGGCAGTAAAGTTGAGAATAATGCCTGGGTATATTACAGTAGCTGCGTGGCAGATATAGCTTCAGGGATCCCCCTAATTTTTATATTGTTCCTTCTGGAACGGTCTTCTAAATCTGCCATTTTGTTTTTCAACCAGGCAATTTCCTCACTGTGGTTGCTATGGGCGTCCACCATTGTGTTAAAGGATGAGGTAAAGTCACTCATGCGTTGCTTAACGTGATCCACCCTGCTGCCTAAGGCCTGTACTTCCCTTTGACAGTGATTTATCCCTGCAGTCATATCAGCATGTAGTGAGGCTTTCAGGGATAGCAACATGTCCTTAAGAACAGTGTCTGATACCGGTCTGTCAGAGGTGGGGAATGCTGCTATAGGATCCTGTATGTTGTGCACTCCTGGCATCCCATCATTAGCAGGCCTGCTTACCTCCATGTCAGGGTCTGTCAGAGGCCTGTCCGGTGATGTAATCCTCTTTTTTTTGTTTGGCTGGGCTTCTGATAGATGGGCTAGAGGTCCCAGGAGAGGATCCGCTATGCAGGTGGGCTCCGTGGGGTTGTTGTGAGGGACCGGAGCAGCCGTTAGATTCGATCGCAGCCTGCTGCTCTGCCTGTCTCCCTGAGGCACCGGCGCCATTTTGTTGAAGCTTGCGAGCTTTGAAGAAGATGCCTTTTGGGGTGTGGATGTTGCCGGTGGTCGTGGATGGTGGTGGATTCTCTCCAGCGGCGAGCGGAGCTCTCAGATCAAGCATCCATGTTGGAGCTCGGTCGCCACGCCCCCCATTTGTAAAAAATTTTGAAAAACATTTAGCATTTTCCTTCCACTTCACAATTATGTGCCACTTTGTGGTGGTCTATCACATAAAATCCCAATAAAATACATTTACGTTTTTGGTTGTAACATGTCAAAATGTGGGAAATTTCAAGGGGTATGAATACTTTTTCAGGGCACTGTACTTCATATCCAAAATAACCCTCATCTAGTGCAGCATACATTTACTCCCATGCAAGATCTGGATCAATAACACTTATATTTGTGGACCACAGTCCTCAGATAGATGTGAAGGATGAAAAGGGGAATACTACCATACCGTAGAAATGTTTATTAAGTTAAAATCCTTCAAAATCAATGCACTTACAATTACATGCAAAGGACTAGCCTAAAAACCCAGAAGCGCCACACTGGCATGTGCTCCATGCCCGGAAATACATTTTATTTCTTACCTTTTAAATTTATATTTATTAATTTTTCACATACCAGATTGCACTATTATTGTAGGTATAATTTTCCTTCCTTCCACCCATGGCGGAAGGAAAGAAAATTGCAAAATTCCTGGTCTTAATTTCTTGGAATATAATGGCTTGCAGATACAGACTTGAGCTTTGCAATGACTGTGAAAGAAGGTTTTTCTTTTTTATTCAACAGTCAGAAATCAGGCCGGCCATCTCAATTAAAAAAAAAAAAAAAAAAACATGGCTTACTGTACATGGTAGTTTGTAAATCAGGTGACAATAAAGTTTATTTTTTCATTAGCTAATCTGTTTCTTAACATACTTTGAAATATTCATCACTTGTTCAATGTCTCCAGGTCATACCAGGTCAAGACATCATTCTTATATTTGCTATGGATCACTGAATGCCTTGATGATCTGTATTCAACTTTTTTGCCATTTCAGTTCTGAAGTCTTTTTGGGATTACAGTTCTATTACTTAACATCAATAAGCAATTGGCATTTGAGAGTGAAAGAAGCGGTGGTTAACATCATTGAGAAACACACTTGTCTTTTCCAAGTAAGACTACTTTTATTGTGATTGCTAAGCAAATGACATTGTTCTATATTCTGTCCTTTAATGTCTGTAACAGCCCTGAGTATTTGTATCCGTAGACAGCATAGCATAAAACGACTTTTTAATTTTTCTATTAAATAACTACTTTTTGTTTTAAGCACATTGTTACTCAGTTTTCAAATAATTCATGTTAGCTTTCCATATCATTTTCTTCTTTGAATAGGTGTAGCATTTTCAGTCATAATAAAAAAAATAATAGGTAAGCTTGTTGGCCTTTTTGCATTACTTATACTTAGCACAGCCTTTAGGAATTATAACAGCAATAATAATACTGGTAGTGGGTTCCAGTTTCACAAGATTAGGTAATGAAAAAACTTTAACAATGGGAAAACACATTAGCCCTTTGCTCCAGTACCCAACTTGAATTTAATTACAATTTCTATAATAGTTACATCTGCTTACCAGAATCATTATGTTGCTGATACTGTGTATTATCTTGAACTTTCTTATAACACTAATAAACAGAGGATCTGTGTCCTTTGACTTTTCTTTAATGGTTTCCACTATAGTAGTTGTGCTTATTTAGCACATTGCAAAATGCCCCCCCCCCCACCTCAAAACATGATATTCTACAGGTTGCAATTGTTTCACTTGGTGTATTTACGCACATTTGAGCCCATCTTATTTTCTGAACATAGCTTCAAATTCCTTGCAGTGATAACTTTGCTGCTGCACTGGGGCATAAATGCTGTACATTTTGCTTTACTGTGCTCTGCAATTCAATAGATATATACACCTTAGCTCATATAGTAAAATGTCTGTACCAGTGTCTGTATCTTTGGCATTGCCAAAATTATTATAATCGAAGCATACTGATTTTCGTGGTACTAAAAGTGTTTTCTGAATGCTAGCCACAATTCTATTGTGATGGGTTCTTGGAGATTGGTATTTTCAGTAAAATACAACTATAACCCTTTTTTACCTATGGTGGGCAGTGGAAAGACTATTTTCTGTTCCTCTGTGTATTTACAAATGCCAGTAGCAGTTAGATATATCTCTAGTTTATGTTACAATCTCTTCAAGTTTCTACTAAGGATTTCAGAAAATACCAAGGATTTAAAAATGTAGCCACTGTTTTACTATGGCAGAATAGCACAGCTGGGCGAAACGACGTTACCTTATGTCGCTTTGCCTTTTGGCCACTAGGGGCGCCCACGCCCCCACATCATGTGCCCAGGGCCGATTCGAGTGTCCGGTGGGTGCCATGACCGCGATTGCTCGTGACAGAGCGACAACCAGGACCTGTGTATGTAAACACACAAATCCTGGTTCTTTCAGGGGAGAGGAGACAGATCGTGTGCTCATACTATGTATGAACATCGATCTATCTCTCCTCCTAAACAGTCCCATCCCCCTACAGTTAGAAAAACACATAGGGAACACAGTTAACCCCTTGATTGCTCCCTAGTGTTAACCCCTTCCCTGGCAGTGACATTTACACAGTAATCAGTGCATTTTTATAGCACTGATCGCTGTATAATTGTCAATGGTTTCAAATATGTGTCAAAAGTGTCCAATGTGTCGGCCATATTGTTGCAGTCCTGATAAAAATCGCAGATGACCACCACTACTAGTAAAAAAAAAATAATAATAATAAAAATGCCATAAATCTATCCCCTATTTTGTAGATGCTATAGCTTTTGCGCAAACCAATCAATATACGCTTATTGCAATTTTTTTTTACTAAACATAAGTAGAAGAATACATATCGGCCTGAACTGAGGAAAAAATGTGTTTTTTTGATAAAAAATGTGGGATATTTATTATAGCAAAAAGTAAAAGATATCAGGGGTTATTTACTAAAGGCAAATCCACTTTTGCACTGCAAGTGCGCTTGAAAGTGCAGTCACTGTAGATCTGAGGGGGACATGCAAGGAAAATAAAAAGCAGCATTTTAGCTTGCACATGATTGGATGATAAAATCAGCAGAGCTTCCCCTCATTTCAGATTTACCCCTCAGATTTAAAGCACTTCCAAGTACAAAGTCGAGTTGCCTTTCGTAAATAACCCCCCTTGTGTTTTCTTTTCAAAATTGTTGCTCTTCTTTTGTTTATAGCGCAAAAAATAAAAACCGCAGAGGTGATCAAATACCACCAAAAGAAAGCTCTATTTGTGGGAAAAAAAGCACGTCAATTTTGTTTGGGTACAGCATCGCACAACCGCGCAATTTTCAGTTAAACCTTGGATTCCATCCCAGAGGTCCTGGTCCCTTTGGAGCTCCATACATTGTTCATCTATGGCACCATGCCTGTATGATTCCATGTCGCTGACATTGGAGTCCACCAGTTCCGGTAAGTGCACACACACTTCTTTCCATTGTTGAGGATGCAATATTCTTGATGCTCTCCATACCGAACAGTGTTCGGTATTTGGGTTCTTCTGTCCCTTCATTAACCTGTGGTGGATGATTTGGTCCATGTTGGACTACACTTTATTTATTTTTTTACTGGTTTAAATCATGTTTCCAGTATGTTCTGTTTTTCACCTAACCATATATTATTTTTTTATATATTGGACATTCTGTATATAATTTTTATATATTTTTACACATTGGATTGGTTTCAGTATCACCATTTTATTTTCATCACTTATATCACTATATTTGTGTTTTACTGGCTAGCGCTACATTATTTACCACCTAGCAGGAGAATGTGACAGGCTCTTTATGGAGGCGGTTCACATATCTCCGGGGCGGCTGCGGAGCGCACTGCACAAAAACGCTCCATTTCAGGGCTGAATTCAGGCAAAGATTTGGCCCTGATTCATCCCAGAAATGGAGAACAGGGACACACAGCGTTCCTGTGCAATCCATGGCCAATTTAGATGGGAACCGAGTCTTAAGCATCATTACAATCACTGCTCCTTTAACCCCTTCCCGCCGACCGCACACACATCTGCGTACTCGGCTTTCGGGGGTTATACCGGGATGATGCCCGCAGCTGCAGGCATCATCCCGGTACCGTTGTTCAGAGCGGGCGATCGGCTACCCGTATATAACAACCGATGCGGCTAAAAGCACACCCCCCCACATCCCCTCCCGCCGCCTCCCGCCGCTCTTACCGGGCCTCCTGTGCGATCGGGAGGCCCGGTGTCCAATCGTCTGCCTCCGGCGTCTGGGGGCGGGCTGGAACGAAGCTGTGGGTGGCTTCGTTCCAGCCTTCTCAATGTAAACGCGGAAGCAACATCATGACGTCACTTCCCGTTTACTCGGCTGCCAATGGCGCAGAATTTTAAAAAATACAGTATTCAGAATCGCCGTTTTCAGTGATCTGAATACTTTGAAGTGTAAAGGAGGGACCTGTTTTTAGACCCCCCATCCCTCCATAAAGAGTACCTGTCACCACCTATTACTGTCACAAGGGATGTTTACATTCCTTGTGACAGCAATAAAAGTAAAAAAAAAACATTTTTTTTTTTAAACACAATTTTTAAGTATAAAAATAAATAAAATAAATAAAAAAAAAAAAAAAAAATTTAAAGCGCCCCCGTCCCCGCGAGCTCACGCAGCAAAGAAAACGCATACGGAAGTCGCGCACACATATGTAAACGGTGTTCAAATAACACATGTGAGGTATCGCCGCGATCGTCAGAGCGAGAGCAATAATTCTAGCCCTAGACCTCCTCTGTAACTCTAACCTGGTAACCGTAAAAAAAAATTTAAAGCGTTGCCTATGGAAATTCATAGCTACCATAGTTTGTCGCCATTCCACGAGTGCGTGCAATTATAAAGCCTGACATGTTTGGTATCTATTTACTCAGCGTAACATCATCTTTCACATTATACAAAAAAATTGGGGTAACTTTACTGTTTGGATTTTTTTAAATTTTAAAACACCGCTGCACAAATACCGTGTGAAATAAAATATTGCAACAATCTCCATTTTATTCTCTAGATTCTCTGCTAAAAAATATATATATAATGTTTGGGGGTTCTAAGTAATTTTCTAGCAAAAAATATGGATTTTAACTTGTAAACACCAAATTTCAAAAATAGGCTTAGTCATGAAAGGAAAGGGTTAAAAATGACTGTTTTTAACATCTTTTTGCATTGATACCATACGTATCCGCACCCCATACCCCTTTTATGACCAATTACTTGCATGTAAGCCTTCAAAATGGTTCCTGTTCATGTTTTAGCTGCAAAACCCATGTTTTAGCTGCTGTGTATATATACAGTATCTCACAAAAGTGAGTACACCCTTCACATTTTTGTAAATATTTTATTCTATCTTTTCATGTGACAACACTGAAGAAATTACACTTTGATACAATATAAAGTAGTGAGTGTACAGCTTGTATAACAGTGTAAATTTGCTGTCCCCTCAAAATAACTCAACACACAGCCATTAATGCCTAAACCTCTGGCAACAAAAGTGAGTACACCCCTAAGTGAAAATGTCCAAATTGGGCCCAATTAGCCATTTTCCCTCCCCGGTGTCACGTGACTCGTTAGGTGTGAATGGGGAGCAGGTGTGTTAAATTTGGTGTTATTGCTCTCACTCTCTCATACTGGTCACTGGAAGTTCAATATGGTACCTCATGGCAAAGAACTCTCTGAGGATCTGAAAAAAAGAATTGTTGCTCTACATAAAACAGGCCTAGGCTAGAAGAAGATTGGCAAGACCCTGCACTGAGATTCAGCACAGTGGCCAAGACCATACAGTGGTTTAACAGAATAGGTTCTACTCAGAACAGGCCTTGCCATGGTCGACCAAAGACATTGAGTGCACATGGCCAGCGTCATATCCAGAGGTTGCCTTTGGGAAATAGATGTATGAGTGCTGCCAGCATTGCTGCAGAGGTTGAAGGGGTGGGGGCTCAGCCTGTCAGTGCTCAGACCATATGCCGCATACTGCATCAAATAGGTCTGCATAGCTGTAGTCCCAGAAGGAAGCCTCTTCTAAAGATGATGCACAAGAAAGCCTGAAAACAGTTTGCTGAAGAAAAGCAAACTAAGGACATGGACTAAGGACATGGATTACTGAAACCAAGATAAAATTATTTGGTTCAGATGGTGTCAAGTGTGTGTGGCGGCAACCAGATGAGGAGTACAAAGACAAGTGTCTTGCCTGCAGTCAAGCATAGTGGTGGGAGTGTCATGGTCTGGGGCTGCATGAGTGCTGCCAGCACTGGGGAGCTACAGTCCATTGAGGGAACCATGAATGCCAACATGAACTGTGACATATTGAAGCAGAGCATGATCCCCTCCCTTCAGAGACTGGGCCGCAGGGAAGGATTCCGACATGATAACGACCCCAAACACTGCCTTGCTAAGGAAGCTAAAGCAAAGGTGATAGACTGGCCAAGCATGTTTCCACACCTAAACCCTATTGAGCATCTGTGGGGCACCCTAAAATGGAAGGTGGAGGAGCGCAAGGTCTCTAACATCCACCAGCTCCGTGATGTCATGGAGGAGTGGAAAAGGACTCCAGTGGCAACCTGTGAAGCTCTGGGGAACTCCATGCCCAAGAGGGTTAAGGCAGTGCTGGAAAATAATGGTAGCCACACAAAATATTTACGCTTTGGGCCCATTTTGGACATTTTCACTTAGGGGGGTACTCACTTTTGTTGTAGCATTGTAGCAAAGTATCATTTCTTCAGTGTTGTCACATGAAAACCTATAATAAAATATTTACAAAAATGTGAGGGGTGTACTCACTTTTGTGAGATACTATATCTATAGATATATATCTACATCTATCTATATCTATCTATCTATATCTATCTCTATCTCTATCTCTATCTCTATATCTATCTATCTATCTCTATCTCTATATCTATCTATCTATCTATCTATCTCTATCTCTATCTCTATCTCTATCTCTATCTCTATCTCTATCTCTATCTCTATCTCTATCTCTATATCTATCTCTATATCTATCTATAGATATAGATATATATAGATATACTGGTCAAAAAAAATGAAAGGAACACTTTTTAACCACTTGCCACCCGCCATATAGCAATATGACATCGGCAAAGTGGTTACGTTACTCTGATCAGACGTCATATGACGCGATCGGGATAACAAGCCAGAGCGTGCCCGCGGGGGCATGCATCGCGGCGATTGGAGGTGCGGTGTCAGTGTCAGTTTGACACACCGCAACTCTGATCGTGGTATGGAGCCCCTGACTGAGGCTTCTAACCACGTGATCAGCTGTGACCAATCACAGCTGATCATTGCAGGAACCAGGATGTGTCGGTAAATGGCTTTCCTTGGTTCACGCTGACAGGGAGAGCCGATCGTTAGCTCTTCCTGTCAGAGGGGGGTCTGCACTGATAATCAGCACTTGATTATCATTTCAGCCCCCATCAGAGGTGCCCATCAACTTCCAATTTAGTGCCCATCACCTGCCAGCCTTTGCCCCATAATAAATGCCTGTCAGTGCCCATAAAAATGCCAATCAGTGCCCACAACAGAAATGCCTGTCAGTGCCCATAAAAATGCCACTCAGTAATGCCTGTCATTAGCTCCTCATCAGTGCTGCCTATAAAGTGCCACCTATCAGTGCCCATCAGTGCTGCCTATCAGTGCCCATCAGTGCCGCCTATCAGTGCCGCCTATCGATGCTACCTATCAGTGCCCATCAGCAAAAAATTAAAACCGCAGAAGTGATCAAATACCACCAAAAGATTTATTAAGATCTATTTGTGGGAAGAAAATTATAAAAATTTTGTTTGGGTACAGTGTTGCATGACCGCGCAATTGTGATTCAAAATGCGACAGTGCTGAAAGCTGAAAATTGTCCTGGGCAGGAAGGGGGGAAAGTGCCTCGTATTAAAGTGGTTAGTCAGAGTATAGCATCAAGGCAATTAGACTCCTAGAATATTGATCTGGTGAGTTAAGTAGCAGAGGGGGTTGTTAATCAGTTTTAGCTGCTTTGATGTTAATGAAATTAACAACAGATGCACTAGATGGGCAACAATGAGAAAACCTCCAAAACAGGAATGGTTTTACAGGTGGAGGCCACTGACATTTTTTCCCTACTCATCTTATCTAACTGTTTTTCACTAGTTTTGCATTTGGCTAGGGTCTGTGTCACTACTGGTAGCATGAGGAAATACCTGGACCCTATAGATGCTGCACAGGCATCAATATGTGCCATTGCCAGAAAGTTTGCTGTGTCTCCCAGCACAGTCTCAAGAGCATGGAGAAGATTCAAGGAGACAGGCAGTTACTCTGGGAAAGCTGGACAGGGCCATAGAAGGTCCTTAACCTATCAGCAGAACCAATATCTCCTCCTTTGTGCAAGGAGGAACAGAATGAGCACTGCCAGAGCCCTACAAAATGACCTCTAGCAGGCCACTGGTGTGAATGTCTCTGACCAAACAATCAAAAACAGACTTTATGAGGGTGTCCTGAGGGCCCAACATCCTCTAGTGGGCCCTGTGCTCACTGCCCAGCCCGATTGGCATTTACCATTGAACACCAGAATTGGTATGTCCACCACTGGTGCCCAGTGCTTTTCACAGATGAGAGCAGGTTCACCCTGAGCACATGTGACAGACGTCAAAGGGTCTGGAGAAGCCATGGAGAACGTTATGCTGCCTGTAACATTGTTCAGCATAACTGGTTTGGTGGTAGGTCAGTGATGGTCTGGAGAAGCATATCTGTGGCGGGATGCACAGACCAGATCTGGGAGCAAATACCCCAGGACACCATCCATCGTCTCATCAGGATGCATGCATACAAGCACGTGGGGGGGGGGCACACAAACTACTAAGTACCATTTTTGAGTTGGTGTAATGAAATTTCAGAAAAATGGACAAGCCTGCTGCATATCTTTTTCACTTTGATTTTCGAGGTGTCTTTGAATTCTGCCCCCTGTAGGTTGATAATTTTAATTTCCATCAAACGATGTGACATCCTTTTGTTCCTAACACATTAGACAGTCCATATCAGTATATACAGTGCCTTGAAAAAGTATTCATACACCTTCAAATTTTCCACATTTTGTCATGTTACAATCAAAAATGTAAATGTACTTTATTGGGATTTTATGTGATAGACCAACACAAAGTGGCACATAATTGTGAAGTGGAAGGAAAATTATAAATGGTTTTCTAAATTTTTTACGAATAAATATGTGAACAGTATGGTGTGCATTTGTATTCAGCCCCCCCCCAGTGAATACTTTAGCTGCAATTACAGCTGAAAGTCTTTTTAAGGATGTCTCTACCAGTTTTGCAGATCTAGAGAGTAAAATCTTTGCCTATTTTTCTTTGCAAAATAGCTCAAGCTCTGTCAGATTGAAAAGAGAGCATCTGCGAACAGCAATTTTCAAGTCTTGCCACAGATTAATTGGATTTAGGTCTGCACTTTGACTGGGCCATTCTAACACAAGAATATGCTTTGATCTAAACCATTCCATTGTAGCTCTGGCAGTATGTTTAGGGTCGTTGTCCTGCTGGAAGGTTAACTTCCACCCATTCTCAAGTCTTTTGCAGACTCTAACAAGGTTTTCTTCTAAGATTGCCCTGTATTTGGCTCCATCCATCTTCTCATCAACTCTGACCAGCTTCCCTGACCCTGCTGAAGAATGGCATCCCCACAACCTGATGCTGCCACCACGGTGGGGATAGTATGTTTAGGGTGATGTGTGTTGGCCTATCACATAAAATCCCAATAAAATACATTTACATTTTTGGTTGTAACATGACAAAATGTGGAAAATTTCAAGGGGTATGAATACTTTTTCAAGGCACTGTGTATCGACCATGATAGTTTTCCCCATTGAGATCTGATGTGTTTTCAAAGTGTTCCTTTTTTGAGCGGTATATGGTGTATATATAGTATATATAGAATATATTTATATTGTGTCTATTGTGTGTATATTGTGTATATATACTCTATTTGTATATTATTTTCACATTTTAAGTGCATTTTCATGTAAAACACATGCATATACGTATAAAAAAATAAAACGGACTCTGGCAACAAAAAGCTAGTAACATCATCAAAAAGATAAGTTACCATCAGAAAACAAATCAAGGTACTTTAAAGTAAAATATATCTCACCAGAAACAGATAACTTTCCTCCAACCTAAACTGTTGTCTCTGTGTTTTTCTAGCCTGACTTTACCATTGATCTGTCCTTGACATTCATAATATGCCAAACAGCCATATTCTGTGTGCAGCTTATGGACAAAGGTTAAGTTTTTTGGCCCTCTGGAGCTGCAATGAACCCCTTTCATTGTTTTAGATTTTCCTTGCAGCTGTTCACATCTGTTTGCTTAAACTGAGTAAACCTTGATGGGTCTATAGATATGCTCATTTCTTCCATGTTTCTCCCTCAGTAGGCTGATTCAGTATCATGCAAACAACCTGCAGATCAGATGATAGACAGATATGCCATTTCTCTGCAGAGGGCTGTTATTCTGATGTGATCCATTAGCATATTCATTATAGTGTGCTGTGACTGCTGAGTCTTGCTTGCAAACATTAAGGAACATTTTTCCAACTTTCCTCACATTTTTGAGACTAAACAAAATAATGCATCATAATATAAGAAGTACAGTATAAGTCCTTTGCTATTGATCATTTTTTTCATTTTGATGATATTATATTTATTACAACCAATGTTATATATATAGCCTAGGCCATCTTTATATAGAGCAATAATTCTTTTTTTCAGATCCTCAGAGAGCTCTTTGCCATAAGGTGCCATGTTGAACTTCCAGTGACGAGTATGAGAGAGAGTGAGAGCAATAACACAAAATTTAACACACCTGCTCCCCATTCACACCTGAGACCTTGTAACACTAATGAGTCACATGACACCGATGAGGGAAAATGGCTAATTGGGCCAAATGTGGACATTTTCACTTAGGGGTGTAGTCACTTTTGTTGCCAGCGGTTTAGACAATAATGGCTGTGTGTTGAGTTATTTTGAGGGGACAGCAAATTTACAGTGTTATACAAGCTGTACATTCAGTACTTTACATTGTAGCAAAGTGTCATTTCTTCAGTGTTGTCACATGAAAAGATAGAATAAAATATTTACAAAAATGTGAGGGGTGTACTCACTTTTGTGAGATACTGTATATATATATATATATATATATATATATATATATATATATATATATATATATATATATATATATATATATAGATGTATATTTATAGATGTATAAAATTAAATGTACTGTATGTGTTATAGACATGGAAGATCCAAATGGAGGCAGGGCTTTCAACCCTCCATGTAATGGGTGAGTTGTGACAGAGGATAACATTCAAAACATTTAAAGATGAAACAGAGCACAGATACCTTCATTTAAATATATTACTCAAACGCTTCAAAGGATATAAAACCCCTTTGTAGGCACCACATGCCTTAAAGATCTGGATATTATCTTGTAAAAGGAGTGATGACATCATTAATGTGCTGCACATAGCCTGCACTGGAAATAGAGTTTTGGGCGGTCCCAAGAAAATCCTTCTACTACAGACTGCCTGTAGAAAACTATAGTAGGTGGATACAAGACCATTCACCCTGCACAAGGAGAGAGAGAAACAGTGAGTGGTCTTTGTTAGAGAAGGAACTTTCTCTAACAAAGACCACTCACTGTTTCTGTGCACTGAGGCAAAGTGCAGGAGTTATTTTGTGCTGGATTACTGCACCGATCTGGAAGAACTACACAAAGGGAAACAAGATTTAAGTAAAAATACACATGGCTCTTGTATTTAGGTAATATTTGTTTAGTTCAGCCTTCAAGAATTCCATCCAAGTGTAGCACCCCCTTGTGAACATAGTGTAGGTAAATTTAGTTAGGCTCCACTGTAGCCAGTGCAGCCAGGGTTAATTTGTTGTTAGTTAGCTGTCAGGCTCTGAGGGCTGAGTCTCTGTTGCCTCCCCATGGCTTCTGGAACATTCCTGAAGGTTTTAGAACTTAGAGGGTGGAGGGACAGAGATCAAGGCCTGAATATTTATCTCTACCAATTCCTTGTGTGAGGACAGCCCAGAAGGTGGGTAGATGGCCCTTAAATAGTTGGAAGCCCCGGGGCGTGGCTACCATCGACATGGCTGGACATTTCTGAGGAGAGCTCTGCCAGCCACCCATAGAATCTGCATCAATCCTGCATATTACTAGCAGTTCTCACTCCACAAATTGCTTCCTTGAGGTGCCCAGACATTATAAAAGCACCGCAGGCTTATATTATGAGCAAGGCTACCCCCTCTACACCAGCGGATCATCATAAAGAATTTGCCCACAAGGAGAGACAAGATGGCATCAGCGGCACTCCTCACATGCGGAGCAGCGAAGCGGCTACCGGAGCTACCCCAAAAAGTTGGCACAGCGGCGGCGGAGAAGACGGGTAAGCTGACCCTGGAGCAAGTACATGTCCAGCTTCTTGAGGTGATCATTATGAATGTCAAGGACAGATCAATGGTAAATGTTAGGGAAAGGGTGGCAGAGAATGAGAGGAGAATTTCCACCTTAGAAGATGATTTCCTCCTTTCCCTGTGGGGGTGACAGCTGCTGAGAAACAAATCTCTTTCTGATCCCAAAAAGCTGATGACCTTGAAAATCACCTTAGACGCAACAACCTCAGTATAGTGGGGCTCCCTGAAAAGGCTGAGGGCCAGAAGCCAGGGGACTTTGTGGAAACGTGGCTCAAAACTACCTTTCCTGATGCCAAGTTTTCTGCTGCCTTTGCTGTTGAGAGGGCTCACAGAGTACCAGCAAAACCCCCTATGCCTGGTGCAGCTTCCAGGCCACGGCTGGCCAGAATACTAAACTGTAAAGATCGTGATCTGGTGCTTCATAAGGCCCAACATCTTTCCCGATTTCTCGGTCGACTTGCAGAAGCAAAGAGCCACATTAACTGAGGTTAAATGGAAGATGAGGGAAGATGGGATCATCTACTCCATGGCTTTCCCTGCTCGGTTGAGAGTGATTGACGGTGGTCATGTGCTCTTCTTTACTACCCCGATGCAGCTCAAGAGTGATTAAATGCAAAACGGTGTCCGTCCTGATTATTCTGGAATAGCATTGTTGTTGGGGAGATTCCTTTACCTTGCTTTCCCTAGATCTACATTTTTTCCTGCAACAAGTGCTCGATAGTAATCCTATTACATGCAAGCTCCATTTTTGTTTCTTTTGTTTTCAAGTAAATGCCTTTGCTTCACTGGCAGTGAATGCCTGCAATTTTCCTATTTCCTTTTTCCGCTGTTTGGAGCAACGTAATACTGAACTAAACAGACTACCATTTCAATTTAACACTGGGTTCTTATTTTTTTCACCACAGTTTTTTTCCTGCATTGCCTTTTTTTCAGTAGGTTTTATGAGTTCCAGACTTATTCTAGTCATACCTGGTGTGTTGCTGCCCTCTTCTGGACGAACATGGAACTCCTTATCCAAATGGCTTCTGTTGTCTACCTCCTATCCATTGGGGGGAAGGCTCTGAACTCTGGTAGTATTATACACACTGCAATACGGGTATTATGTGCATTTGACACTGTTCAGTCTGATACTGTTTATTTCATCTAACAATAGCAATGTAGAATGTACCTTTTTATTTTTTTATTTTTGTGAGAGTTTAAGGGGATGGCTACTACCACAATTTACCTTCACATATGCTGTTGCAATGTGCAGGTAATGTCTTGTTGATACTTCTTATCTACATAATCAGTCAACAGTTACTGGCTACATCAGTTATGTATGGTTTGGATTTTGGTTGCAATTGTTACGCTTCTTGACGTTTTGTTCATTGATACATATATAGTTTCACTGTCATGCATTTTATCTTATTACATGCTATCTCATTGTTATTTCCTGGTATGCTGAACATCATTTTTTGATTGTTTGATGGCTAATCTCAGTACCTTTTTGTCATGGAATGTGAGGGGGCTAGGTACCCCCCACAAGCGTTCACAAGTGTTTACCACAATACCTAAATCCAATGCTCACCTGATATGTCTTCAGAAGATGCATTTGACTCCTGAACACATTGATCACCTCAAGAAGCCTTGGCTGCAGTGGACGGGCCATTCCTGTCATTCCTCTTATTGTAGGGGGGTATCAGTATTGGTGCACCGCTCAGTCTCATGGGAGTGTGTGATGGTTCAGGCAGACCCCCATGAGAGATATGTCTTTATCCAGGCAGAGCTACATGCACTCCTATTTGTGATTATGGGTATTTACAACCCCCCTCCTGCTAACCTACAGGTGGATAAAGAGGTGATGGTTTTTGCTGCAATGTATCCAGAGGCCTATGTTTTATGTTTAGGTGATTTCAACCTGCTCTTGGACTCGGTCATGGATAGGCATGGTGACACAGTCCCAGACATTGTCTGCTTTTGGTTCCCTGGTCTCTGAGTTTGGTTGGAGTGACTTATGACGGGTCTCCAATCCCAATACCAGGGCATATTCATGGCCCTTCCCCATCAGAGGCCGTCTCCCAAGAATTGATTTGGCATTAGGTAATGATAAGTTTCTCGCCAAATTGTCCTCTATCACATATCTGCCTAGGGGAGTGTTGGACCGTTCGCCATTGTCACTGTCGATTGATACTGGGGCCACTGGAATCCGCAGACCCTGGCGGTTTCAGCCCTTTTGGCTGTCCCTGATTGGGTCCAATGGCAGGATACCAGATCAACTAGCAGCTTTCCTGGAAGCCCACGGCTCTGAACGTGGTTTAATGTTTTGGGACGCTTTGAAGGCGTATTTGAGAGGGGCTCTTAAGTCCACTATATCATTTATTAAACGTTCTTCCCAACAAGACGAGGAAGATCTAGCAAAAAAGTACCAAACAGCTGAAGCGACTTATTTGACAGCCCCAACTAATGCTAACCATATCCACTGGGAGTTTATGTCTTGTTTATGTTCAGACCATATGTCTGCCGCTGCAAAAAGGAAATCATTCTATACCCAGCAGAAATATTGTGAATGTGGGAACCAGTCCAGTCAGTTACTAGCCCATATGGCTCGACAGCAGTTGGGTAGCTCTGTAGTGAATAAAATAACATGTCCTGACGGTACGGAGGCCCGTTTGGCTGGAAATATCCTTACTTGCTTTCATGACTTCAATATACAAGTATGTATGACTCTACCCTTACATTTACCAGTCAAAGACATACCTTTCCAATTTGATATTCCCTACATTAACTCAGGAACAGGGGGAGGACTTAGATGCAAATATCACAGAAGATGAGGTCAGGGAGGCAGTAGCGTCTATGGCTAAGGGAAAGGCCTCGGGCCCGATTGTCTACCCTTGGAAATATATTGCAGATACCTGGACACTCTTGCCCCCGTTCTGGCATAGGTCTATTCTACAGCATTTTGAGAGGGGAGACTGCCACCATCTATGTACTCTGCCACAGTGATCCTTATTCCTAAGCCTGAGAAGGACCCGGCTGATTGTGCGTCGTATCGGCCAATTTCTTTATTGAATATTGACTATAAAATGCTAGCAAAGATCCTGGCCAAATGTCTCAGTGCAGTCATTCTTAGTATAATTCATCCAGACCAAACTGGCTTTATGCCAGGAAAGTCTACTTCCATTAACATACGTAGGACGCAACTAATAGCTCAACTTAGAAAATTTCTGTCTGAGTCTTGTGCACTGGCTAGACATCGCGAAAGCCTTTGACTCAATAGAATGGCCCTTTCACATGGCTGCATTGCACTCATTTGGCTTTGGCACTAAATTCCAGCAATGGGTCACTATACTTTATAGGGATCCCACGTCTAATCTTTTAGTCAATGGTCTCCTATCCCCATCTATACAGCTTCGAAGAGGTACCAGGCAGGGGTGCCCTCTGTCTCTACTCTTGTTTGCGGTTGCTATCGAGATGCTGGCACTGAGATTTCGGCAGTCTCCTCTCTTTAAAGGCATCACTATGGGTGAGAGAGTAGACACTATAGGACTGTACGCAGATGACATTATTTTATATATGTAAGATACCTCTGCCTCATTAGGAATAGCAATGCAAATCATAGACAAATTTGGCACGTATTCGGGCCTTAAAATTAACTGGCAGAAGTCAGCCCTGATGCCCTTTTCCTCGCAGGCCCTTCCATGCAGTGATTCTCCATGCCCTCTTAAGGTAGTGACTTTGTTTAAATGTTTGGGAATCATTATTACCCTGTCTCCTTCAGAGGCTTCCCAAGCGAATCTGGACCCTCTGGTTGGACCCATGATTAAAGCTAAACTTACTTACTGCCTGGGCCAAACTTCCCCTGTCTGTGGCAGGCAGGATTAATCTCATTAAGATGATCCTTCTGCCCAAGTGTCTGTACGTGACTTCTCACATGCCTACATCAGTACCTAAATTATTTTCTAAAACCCTGGACACTCTACTTATCACCTTTATTTCGGCCACCCATAGGCGGAAACTTAAATTCTCCACTCTACAGCGCCCTAAGGCTGATGCTTGCATGGCATTGCCTAACTTATATTATTATTATTTGGCTGGGCAGCTACACCATCTGACAGACTGGTTGGGACTGGCTACGCCGGCGGTGGTTGAGTCATATCTCATCTATGTCCTTAAATTCAAACTACTGTTGATAGCACTGGGGGAAAGGCATATATCAATATTGGCATTGGCCCATACGGTGTGGGAGGAGACCAAGAAAATTACAAATTTTCAGGGTACTAACGAGGCGCTACCACTCTGGCACAATCCAATGTTCCCCCATTTAAAGCAATTTGTGAACTCTGGATTCTGGGAGCGTAGGGGAATGGTTTCTCTGAACAACATCTATGATGGAAATGTATTGGCTTCTTTTGAGGGATTGCAAAGGAAATATGAATTGACCCAATCTACCTTTTATAGGTATTTACAACTTCGACATGTGCTACATACTCAATTTTGTATTTGTGACACTGACTTCTCTGAATACCCACTAATAGGAGTATTTCGATCTCAGGGCCCTTGGGGTCTTATCTCAAGTTTGTATCTACTTATTTTACTTATTTACTTTCTGCCACGACTAATGGGGCTCCACTGGAGGTGTGCATCTAGTGGCAACAACTTGTCCCCGATTTGTCTGGTGAAGATTGGGAGGAGGCATGCTCCACCCATCTATCTGTAGCTCCCACAGTCAACAATAAATGAATCCACCTATATATGCTACATCAAATATACCCGACCCCGGTCAGACTGCACGCAATGCACCGTATACCTACCTCTGCCTGCACTAGGTGCACCTGTCCGCGTGTGGATTTCACACGTTATGTGGCTCTGTCCAGTTATAGTGAGATACTGGCAACAGGTGACGGAGATACAGAGATAGTGTCTGCGGTCTTATCAATTTCTGTTCCATGTACCCCACTATTGTGTCTGCTGGGGGTCCTCAACGAGGAGCAATGGCCAAGACATATTAGGACTATTTACTTGAGACATTATTTATGGCCCATAAAGCTGTAGCACTTAAGTGGATCCAGCCCACACCTCCATCCATCCATACATGGCTTTGGTTAGTGAATCAGGTATTACCCTATGAAAAACTCATATTTAAACAGAGGAGTTGCCCAACTAAGTATAATAAAGTGTGGGATGCTTGTTCTTCTGCCCTTACTGTAACCAACACGTAACTATATCACTAAAAGATTTTAGAAATAGCTATTGTACTTTTGTGTTTCTATGGTGTTTTCTATAACATGTGTATTAGGATCAATATACTGAGAAATGCAGTGTTTAACATGTTTGTTATTTTAATTTTAAAAAAGAAGGTTTATTGTCACTTTAAGGCTAGGTTCACAATGTTGTGGGTGGTTGTAAGTACAGAACAGTGTGTGAAACACGCGCATTCATGAATACACAAGCACCCACAGCCAAAACATGCATCAATTAGAGGTCTGTCAAAATGGGTTTTTCTGTGAGGTTAGAGGTACAGCATCATATTAGTTGTACCTTAGAATGCACTGCCGCTTTTGTGTTATGTTTTAGGCCAAACATTGCTCTGGCCTCTCTACTGTGGAACTTGTAATGCACTCTTAATTCAATAGATCATTATTTCAGACTTGCCTAATAAGTAGGGTGTTAGTAAGTAATTGGAAATAGTGTTTTTCTCTTGTAATTCCATTTTCCTTTCTTTATCTTCTCATTTGGTGTACTTATTTTCATGCTTTACTTCCCTTGCTCATTTAAACATGGTTAAGTAGTCGTCAAAATCAGAGCCGATAATATGTCATGAATATGGAAGATGTTCCATTGTGACAAAGCTCATTTTGTTTCATTACAGCTAGGCACAAACGACTTTAGTTCCCAAGGATCTTACAAATATAGCACAAGTCTCCAGATGATATTTATTTCCTGCAACACAAATGAACAGCTACCAAAATCAAATAGCAGTTAAGGATGAAGTCATGTCAAGCTTATGCTGTCAGCTGTTTGGTTATAAATGGTGTTCAATATAATAGCAGACGTTCTAAGCAGGGCTGTTTCTAGCTGCAGGCAAGTCATTGGGCTGTATGGCATTGGTGATTCATTGGGCAAATATTAACGCTTTATGTTTTATAGCCACTCATGCAAATTTTATGTGCATGAATTATACAGGCTGGTATGTATATGCATATTGTTTGAGGCTGTCTCCATTATGCCCCTTAATGTGATCTTAACATTTTTGTAAATGAGGTACTACAGTTTTTGTTAATCATTGGAGCTGGTAGTGATGGGGAGATTCATTGGGTTTGATGCACATGCGCATTTAGCAAACTTGTCCAATAATCTGTAAACTGCACGCTGTAAAGAAAAACCCCCATGAATGCCAATAGGAGGTGAATCTTGCAAGTTAATTTTAGGCTAAAATGTAAGTAATTGTCAAACAAACAGTATAGGGAACTGAGCACTGCCCTGAGGAACATGTACCAATGTAAAATTACCATTCAGTGGAAATCTGCTCTTTTAACCACTTTTACCTACAGGTAAGCCTATAATAAGGCTTACCTGTAGGTACTGGAAATATCTCCTAGGAAATATCTACCAAATACAGTACACTTGCACTGACACGCACACTGAAGAAAGGGCACGATTGTGCCGTTTCTACAAGTCCCATGTTGTGACCATCAGCTCCCTCATGCATGCACGAGAGTGACTTTATGTGACTCCGTGTCCATGGCCCCAGAAAGAAGAGGGGTGAAGGTGGATGCAGCCATCAGTGGGGACATCGGGGGGCATTGCGGCCTTCATTTGCAGGTAGGTGGCACATAACGGGGATGTATACTACCCCATTATGCTTTAACATTTCAGGGAAGAACAGAGGAAGTAAAATCCATCAGAGTTTACTTCCTCTTTAACCACTTGCCACCCGCCCACCATCAAATGACGGCGAGGCGGTGCGGCTCTCATTCTGGGTGGACATAATATGATGGCTCTTCAGAACGACGGCTCTCACGCGCCCATGGGGGCACACATCGCGGCGATCGGTGGTGTGGTGTGTCAGTCTGACACACCGCTACAGCGATCTCGGTAAAGAGCCTCTGTTTGTTTACTGCAGGCTAGTACTACCACCCACACTTTGCCTTTTGAAATAAGCTAGGTATTTTTGGATATCAATGATGCTAGTTAAAATGCAATTATAAACTTATGTCTACATTAATTCAAGTAGCTGCAATAAGGAAGGTAGTGTTGATGGTTTTGGTGGTGTGTGTGTTTTGAAAAAATCAATAGAAATAAATCATCTTATTTTTTTTCTTACAGGTTTACTGAGACGGAAGTTGTCATCTGGTTGGTTGCTTTGGGCTGTTGCATATCATTGCTATTTGCTTTACCAAATATAAAATTCTATGCATGATAAAATTCCAGCAAAACAAAATTACCAAGTAGGTGAGTAATGCAAGAGATATAGTTTGCTGCAGCAATCTTTTCAGAATTCATATTTCATTTATCTGACTTTAATAACCTGAAGTTCCAATCCATTTTTTTAACTATTTGTAAGTTTTGTGATCCTGGCCCCCTTAGGCAATAGCTAGCTCTCTGTAGTGACAGGACAGCTTGGGCTTTAATACTCCCTCAGTCTGCTGAATGGACAGTGAAGGAGCAACAAACAGATAAGCCTTCACCATTCTTTACTTTTATCAGTAAGTTCCCTGTCAGCACATGTGCATTGCAGACAAGTCTGAGTGGCTCATGACGATGGCCTTTTCTCTCTATGTCTAAGTTCTGTTTTGGAATAGAAGAGGCTAATATAAAGATAAATGCAAGTACTTCCATATGCATTTAATATATTTCTTATATAACTGCATTATTGTCATTACTATGATTATTATTGTTATTATTACTATTATTATTATTTTGTATTTCCCTTAAATTTAACTTTAATTCAATGTTTACCCAGTAACTCAGAGGACAGATTTGGAGCAAATATTTTTATTGTCAAAAATGTGAGTTTCCTGCGAGCCACAGATGGATAAAAGCCTCTAAGGGGTGGGAACCATTAATTATTTAGCAGCAAACACTAAACCACGTTTCATAGCGTGTAATATAATGCAAAAAATATATATATAATTGTGTCTGCGCTAAAAAATGGAAAAATGACGTGCAAAATTAATGACGTGCAAAAATATTAAATAAAACCACTATACATATGCTAATAAAAAATACATGTGTAGTTAGATAAAAATGTGCGATCATTTATATGACCTCAAAGTGCATATAACATTGTGCAAAATAGCAATATAAATCAATTGAAAGTGCACCATGCAAAAATAAAAAGCCAGGTGTTATCCGGTGTATTGCAAGTGTCCAACTCAATCAGCAGGTTCAAACTCAAAAAAATGTGCTCAAACAGTGTCCATGGAATGAAAATTCCTCAGAATTCTTCTGAACGGTGCCCAAATCACAGCAAACAATATGTGCTCTCCCGTGACACCCCACATGTGTTTGCGCTCACCTCTGATCGTGTGACCCAGTAACTAAACTGTGTCAAACACGCAATGGGGCCACTTCTGGGCTCCCTCAGGATGGAGTGATATGAATACAATGCTCACAGGTGCAGCCAGAATCCACATGTATAAAAGAGAAAGGAGAACTCCATGGTGTAATAAAGCTGGGATAATTTATTAAAGAATTTCCTCCAGGAGGGTACTCACATTGAGTGGGTGCTCCAGTGCACCAAACATTACAAGCATGAAAAACAAGCTGCAATTCAAATGGCGTGCGGTGTGTTGTATGATGTCTCCTCCACTGCTGACAGCTCCATCCTACCCCTCCCCGACGCGTATTCGGCACAGGGATCACGTGCCTTCCTCTGGGGGATATCATTGGACGGACATTCAGTGTGGTTTATATATGTTGACGGCGGCCATTTTGCCGAGGACCGCCGACAGCCTTACTACAAAATGAATAGCTAAGAACGGCCGGCGGCCATTTTGCGTGTGATCACTGGTCTATGGTATAATAGGCTTCGCTTGTGTATGGTAATTAAACACCGCCCATCATCCAATAGAGATGTGTCGGCGGCCATCTTGCCTAGGTCAGCAGACAACTCTAGTAATGGGCTACAGCAAAGAACCCCAATGCATTATAATAGCAATCGACAGTGCTATTATTAAAACTTTAAAATACTCTCCTTCTTAAATTACCTAAGTATAAATAGATCCTCATGGTACATAAACATGATTCTAAATACTTTATTGATATGAACAAGGACAGAGCTGTGCATCAAGGAGTCACCACACCGCACCTCATATGATAATATTAATAAGCCTCCTCATAATAAGAATCCAAGTTAACCATACAATATACATTAGTATTAAAACATGATAATCTAAAACCTATTTTGAACTGAGAAAACTACTGAAATGAGTAAACAACCCCTCCATAAAAATATTAAAGCCTGTATTAAAAAAGACCCATCTATTACAAATATAGAAATAAAATACACTAAAATCAATACGCATTCCTAAACCCTCCTAAGATATCAAAACTGTGAAATCACAATATGCTAGAATAAATATTGTAATAAATAAAATATTAAAATGAAATTTTAATATTTTTATATATATATATATATATATATATATATATATATATATATATATATATATATATATATATATATATATATATAAATATATATATATATATATATATATATATATATTCATTTTAATATTTTATTTATTACAATATTTATTCTAGCATATTGTGATTTCACAGTTTTGATATCTTAGGAGGGTTTAGGAATGCGTATTGATTTTAGTGTATTTTATTTCTATATTTTTAATAGATGGGTCTTTTTTAATACAGGCTTTAATATTTTTATGGAGGGGTTGTTTACTCATTTCAGTAGTTTTCTCAGTTTAAAATAGGTCTTAGATTATCATGTTTTAATACTAATGTATATTGTATGGTTAACTTGGATTCTTATTATGAGGAGGCTTATTAATATTATCATATGAGGTGCGGTGTGGTGACTCCTTGATGCACAGCTCTGTCCTTGTTCATATCAATAAAGTATTTAGAATCATGTTTATGTACCATGAGGATCTATTTATACTTAGGTAATTTAAGAAGGAGAGTATTTTAAAGTTTTAATAATAGCACTGTCGATTGCTATTATAATGCATTGGGTGTTCTTTGCTGTAGCCCATTACTAGAGTTGTCTGCTGACTTAGGCAAGATGGCCGCCGACACATCTCTATTGGATGATGGGCGGTGTTTAATTACCATACACAAGCGAAGCCTATTATACCATAGACCGGTGATCACACGCAAAATGGCCGCCGGCCGTTCTTAGCTATTCATTTTGTAGTAAGGCTGTCGGCGGTCCTCGGCAAAATGGCCGCCGTCAACATATATAAACCACACTGAATGTCCGTCCAATGATATCCCCCAGAGGAAGGCACGTGATCCCTGTGCCGAATACGCGTCGGGGAGGGGTAGGACGGAGCTGTCAGCAGTGGAGGAGACATCATACAACACACCGCACGCCATTTGAATTGCAGCTTGTTTTTCATGCTTGTAATGTTTGGTGCACTGGAGCACCCACTCAATGTGAGTACCCTCCTGGAGGAAATTCTTTAATAAATTATCCCAGCTTTATTACACCATGGAGTTCTCCTTTCTCTTTTATACATGTGGATTCTGGCTGCACCTGTGAGCATTGTATTCATATCACTCCATCCTGAGGGAGCCCAGAAGTGGCCCCATTGCGTGTTTGACACAGTTTAGTTACTGGGTCACACGATCAGAGGTGAGCGCAAACACATGTGGGGTGTCACGGGAGAGCACATATTGTTTGCTGTGATTTGGGCACCGTTCAGAAGAATTCTGAGGAATTTTCATTCCATGGACACTGTTTGAGCACATTTTTTTGAGTTTGAACCTGCTGATTGAGTTGGACACTTGCAATACACCGGATAACACCTGGCTTTTTATTTTTGCATGGTGCACTTTCAATTGATTTATATTGCTATTTTGCACAATGTTATATGCACTTTGAGGTCATATAAATGATCGCACATTTTTATCTAACTACACATGTATTTTTTATTAGCATATGTATAGTGGTTTTAATTAATATTTTTGCACGTCATTAATTTTGCACGTCATTTTTCCAATATTTTTATTGTGTTTGGTTTTGCCCCACTATTTTAGTTTGCTCCCTGCATCATTTTCAAGGAGCTGCTTGTCTGATCTTCAGTATTACTGTTAACTCTGTAGGAAACTTTGCTCCTGCTGAGCCTAAAGGTTTTGGATGCGTTTTCAAATATATTTTTTGTTTCTATATTGCTGGAATAAAATACTTGAGGATTGAGAGAAGCACTATTTAATAAGTTCACTCTGGGAGAAGAGCTTTACGTTTTCATTTTTCCAAGCAAATAAAAAATAAATTTGCCAAAGTCATCACTGCAAGACGGTCTGCAGTCTGTAGAACATGTGTTTTTGAATGCAGGCCAAGATATGTAACCTGCCAAGCTTTTAAATAAGATCTTTAGTGTAGCTAAGATATTTTTACATGCCAGACAAAAAAATCATCCTTGAACTAATTAATGTAATTTTGTTCTTGGTATGGGTGTCTGATTATTTTTCTTGTTCATACATCACAGGACACAAAGGCTTGGTAATTACTTAGTGGGTTAGATAGTACCTTCAGGTGATTGGACACTGGTAACCCTAATTACAAAGTAAGTTCCTCCGCTATATAACCCCTCCCATATGGAGAGTACCTCAGTTTTTTCGCCAGTGTCTAAGGTGGTTGGTCACATTGAAGATGTGCTAAGAAGAAAGCTCTGTTTGATGGTCTGCGAGGACCTAGGAGCTTTACGACCGGATCCATACCTCGGGCAAATGCTAAAATGCCTAAGATGGATGGTACCCAGGCCTCGTGATAAAAAGAAACAAAGTTTTGCCTATAATGTCTCTCCTTGGAGGTCCGGGCTCTGGGATCCAGGCTTTGGTGTACTAATATAACAGTGGCACAACAAGTTTCTGGCAGAGTCTTCTACAAGTCCAGGGAAGAGGATCCTGTGAGTAGGAACCCATAACCCTGAACGTTGGCACAATGCTACACTCTGTGATGGGTGAAGGCTGTAATCTGTCTGCCCTCAGAAGTTCCTGTGGCGTGGATAAAGTAAATGAAGAAAATCCTAAAGTTTACACATTATGGATTATCTTCTGTGAGTAGTTGTATGTCTTACCAGGTTTCCGCCACTAGAGGGAGTAAGAGACAACCTGGTGTATACTTACATGCCTTCCAGGATACACGCTCAGTGAAGCTGGTCTGTGATATGCCGCTCACCTCCTCCGCTGCAGGCTCTGCCACATAAACACAAAGGGGGGGATCCCATGCAGTCCGGGGGTCCCATGCAGTCCTCCGATGGTCTCCTTTCTCTCCCCTCACCCTGGCCGCCGCCATGATGGCCCTACGCGTGCGTGCAAGGGGCGCGCTTTTACAGCAGGATCGGCGGGGAAGGAGGGGGGCGTGGTTGCGGCACTGTGCACGCGTGTTGCACGGTGCACCAGTGCGCAGGCGCAAAGCAGCTGTTTTTAAAAGCCCAAAGCGCCAGAGCTCCTGTAAATGGTGGGACACAGAGCTGTGGGCTTAGTAAGCATCCCAGTGGATTGGATCCTGGCAAACTTAAGACACCTACTCAGCATCAGGTTGTGCAGTTTATAGCTAATGTTTATATTATAGGACTATAGCACAACAGTGATTGCACTTTACACTAGTACCTCTGCTTCACAGCTTAGGACTATGTCTCCTCGTAAGAAGGCTTCAGGGGGAGGTAAAAGAGGCACCAGGAAATCCCTGCCTACATCTAGGGGTTCTGGACATGCCTGCAGGTTACCATCCCCCCTGAAAGACTGGAGGCAGCCTCACAGGATGAGTCTGTACCCCTGTCAGTTTTTGCAGCCTCTCCTAATGTTTCAGTCCCTGTTTATGTCACAGAAGATGCTTTAAAGGCTGCATTGGATAGTTTGGAAGGAAGGATTACTACCTTTGTCACAGCTTCCTTAAAAAATAGCAGGAAAAGGGGTAGATCACCTCTGCTTTGGGTTCCCTATCGGATAAGCATTCTGATAATAAGGAAAGATTAGGGAGAATAGGGATCAGGTGCAGGCGGACGAATCAGAGGAAGAGGAGAAGCTGTCTTCTACCTCCCAGGCCCTCAAAGTGCAGGTGCAATACTATACTGAATTGGTGCGTTCCACATACAGATTACCCTCTGCTGAGGCTGCCATTTCCCATGTTTTCTCCCTGGGGTCCCAGAAATCCCCACAGGCTGCGTACGCCTTCCCAACTCATCCTTTACTGGATGAATTGTTGTATGAGGACTGGGGTCACCCAGATAAACTTTTTTCTCCTCTCAAAAGGTTTTCTATGCTTTATCTGGTGGGGTAAAGTTTCACCAAGAAATGGGGAGTTCCAGCCTGTGGACAATGCTCAAGGGTTTAAGGATCCAACTGACAAAAAGCTGGAAACTTTATTTAAAGCCTCTTTCTCTGTGGTGGGCGCTTTGGTCCAGCCTATGGTTGTAGCAATTGGCATGTGCCAGTTCCTCAAGGAGCAAATGAAGCAGGTGCTTAGCCTCCTTTCCACTGAGGAGGCCGAGGTTTATGCAGAACTTCCTAAAGCCTTGTGTTTCATGGTTGATGCCATTATGGATTCTGCTCAGCAAGCATCTCGCCTCACTCTCCTGCTCGTAAACATGCGCAGGTCCCTTTGGCTTAAGCATTGGGCAGCTGAAGCTTCATGCAAAAAAAATGTAACTGGGTTTCCATTTCGTGGAGAACGCCTGTTTGGGGATGATCTGGACAGATATATCCAGGAAATTACCGGGGGTAAAACCACATTGTTACCCGTCAAAAGGAAGAGTAAACGTCCTTCATTTAGATGTTCTCTGTCCCCAGCCCCTAGAGCCTCATCCTCCAGGCAGTAGCGATGGCCTCCCCAATTAAATAATAGGGGAAAGGTCCAAAGTCAAGCCCAAGGGCAGAAGAAACCCTGGGGTGCAAGATCTGGTAAACAGAACCCTAAAGCCTCCCTATGAAATGGCGCCGCCGCTCGGCTGAGTGGGGGGAAGGCTGCTGCAGTTTGCAGGTGCCTGGCTGGAAGAGATTCAGGACAGATGGGTAGCCTCCACGGTATCTCTGGGCTACAAGCAAGAGTTCTGGGAGCTTCCGCCATCTCATTTCCTAAGGTCAAGAGTCCCCAGGGATCCAGAAAAAAGAAGGCCCTTACTTCTGGCCTTAGAACGTCTGTTATCCAAGGGGTAATTATAGGGGTGGCCCCGGAAGTGCAAGGCTCAGGGTTCTACTCAAACCTCTTTACGGTTCCAAAACGGAGATGTCAGACTTATTCTGGATCTAAAAAACCTGAATCAATTTCTAGACATTTGTCTTTTACGCAGGGAGTCTATCCGCTCAGTAGTCTCCACCCTTCGGGGGGGGGAGAATTTCTGGCATCAATAGACATCAAGGATGCATATTTGCATGTGCCAATATTTCCCGCTCACCAAAGATTCCTAATGTTTGCGGTGGATCAGCACCACTTTCAATTTGAGGCCCTTCCTTTTGGTCTTCCTACCGCTCCTCGAGTATTCACAAAAGTTCTAGCCCCACCCCTGGCAAATCTAAGGGCTCAGGGCATAACTGTGTTGGCTTATCTGGATTATTTGCTACTCATAGACCAGTCCGTAACATGCCTAAGCCACAATGTGCTCTGCACGGTAAAGTACCTAGAGTACCTAGGCTGGGTCCTCAATCTAGAGAAATCCTCCTTGCAGCCCCTAAAGAGGCTGGAGGATTTGGGTATGGTCATAGACTCAGTCCAAAGCAGAGTGTTCTTACCCAGGTCAAAAGCCAGGGCCATAAAAGATTTGGTCTGGGTAGTCTCAGCTAAGAGAAAACCCTCTATCCGACTATGTATGCGAGTATTGGGGAAGACGGTCCCCTCTTTCGAGGCTATCCCTTACGCCCAGTTTCACTCGAGACCTTTACAAAGCAGCATCCTCTCTGCCTGGAACAAGAGGGTTCAAGCCTTGGATCTTTCAATGTGCCTATCCCCAGCTGTGCGCCAGAGCCTCAATTGGTGGTTACTGACCAAGAATCTTCTAAAAGAAAAGTCCTTTGTCCCAGTTGCTTGAAAACTCGTAACCACAGATGCCAGCCTAATAGGCTGTGTAGCAGTTCTGGAAGAAGCTTCCACCCAGGGAAGATGGTCCAGAGCCGAAAAGCTCTTGCCCATCAACATTCTGGAAATTCAGGCAATTCGTTTAGCCCTCAAGGTCTGGACTTTCAGACTATCAATCACCAAGGAGGCACCAGGAGCCTGGATTCCCAAAAGGAAGTAAATCACATTTTTTTCTGGGCAGAAAGGCATATTCCTTGCCTGTCTGCGGTCTTTATTCCAGGGGTAGAAAATTGGCAGGCGGATTTTCTAAGCCGCCTATAGCTGTGTCCAGGAGAATGGTCTCTACACCCCGACATATTTCAGACCATATGTCAAAATTGGGGTACCCCAGATGTAGACCTGTTTGCACCAGGTTCAACAAAAAACTGGACAGCTTTGTGTCAAGAACAAAGGTTTTGCTAGCACAAGGGTCAGATGCCATAATGATTCCATGGGATTGGTACTCTCTGATCTATAGCTTTCCTTCAATTCCGCTTCTTCCGCGGTTCCTTTGGAGGGTCAAAAGGGAAGTAAAGTTGGTCATTTTGGTGGCTCTGACTTGGCCCAGATGACCTTGGTATGCAGAGATCGTAAAGATGGCAGTGGGAAGACCTTGGGTTCTTCCGCTGCATCCAGATCTACTCTCTCAAGGTCCAATATTCCATCCTGCTTTACGAAGTCTGAATTTAACGGTTTGGCCGCTGAGACCCACATTCTGAAAAGCCGTGGGCTCTCAGAATCAGTCTTTTTCACTCTGATTAATGCTAGGAAGACAGCCTCCAGGCTCATTTACTACAGAATCTGAAAGGCATATGTTTCTAATGCCCCGTACACACGGTCAGACATTGATCGGACATTCCGACAACAAAATCCTAGGATTTTTTCCGACGGATGTTGGCTCAAACTTGTCTTGCATACACACGGTCACACAAAGTTGTCGGAAAATCCGATCATTCTGAACGCGGTGACATAAAACACATATGTCGGGACTATAAACGGGGCAGTAGACAATAGTTTTCATCTCTTTATTTATTCTGAGCATGTGTGGTACTTTGTGCGTCGGATTTGTGTACACAACGGATTTTGTTGTCGGAAAATTTTATAGCCTGCTCTCAAACTTTGTGTGTCGGAAAATCCGATGGAAAATGTGTGATGGAGCCTACACACGGTCAGAATTTCCGACAACAAGGTCCTATCACACATTTTCCATCAGAAAATCCGACCGTGTGTACGGGGCATTAGTGTGAACTCAGGGGTGGCATCCTAGAAAGTGTGCCATTAGCAGGATTCTTGCTTTTCTTCAGTTAGGCATTGAAATGAGGCTGGCTTTGAGCACTATCAAAGTCCAGATTTCGGCCTTATCAGTATTCTTTCAAAGGCCACTTGCCTCACATTCCCTGGTCCGGGCCTTTGTTCAGGGGGTACTGCGCTTGAATCCGCCAGTCAAACCTCCTGTGTGCCCATGGGATCTGAATTTGATTTTGTCCATTTTGCAAGAACAACCCTTTGAACCATTGCACCATACTTCTTTAGTTCTTCTGACAAAGAAACTGGTCTTTTTGGTAGCCATTTCCTCGGCTAGAAGGCTATCAGAATTAGCAGCTCTTTCTTTAAAGGAGCCATATTTGATTATTCACAAAGACAGGGTGGTGTTGCGTTCTCACCTGACTTTTTTTACCTAAAGTGGTTTCAGAATTCCTTCTGAATCAAGATGTGATCCTACCGTCCTTTTTTCCAGATCCGCAGTCCGCGGAAGAGGAGTTATTACACCCAGAAAGGGCCAGGCAGCATTGAAATCCACTATTTTCAGATGGATTCGGCAAGTTATTATTCAGGCCTATGGTATAAAGAAGAAGATTCCTCCTTTTCAGGTTAAGGCGCACTCAACTAGAGCTGTTAGTGCTTCATGGGCAGTGCATCACCAGGCCTCCATGACTCAGATCTGCAAGGCTGCAACATGGTCTTCAGTCCATACATTTCATTTACTAGATTCTATCAGGTGGATGTAAGAAGGCATGAGGATGCTGCCTTCGGGCGCAGTGTGCTGCGGGCAGCAGTTTAGATCCTCTTGTCCGTTGGTGGTCTATGTATTTTCTGATCTGTGTTTCCCTCCCTCAATTTGGGCATTGCTTTAGGACATCCCACTAAGTAATTACCAAGCCTCTGTGTCCTGTGATGTATGAACAAGAAAATAGGATTTTAAAATACAGCTTACCTGTAAAATCCTTTTCTTGGGAATACAAGACACAGAGCTCCCACCCCTCTTCGGGATTATACATTGGGGTACTTATTGCTTTGCTACAAAACTGAGGTACTTTCCATATGGGAGGGGTTATATAGGGGAGGAACTCACTTCGTTATTATAGTTACCAGTGTCCAATCACCTGAAGGTACTATCTAACCCACTAAGGAATTACCAAGCCTCTGTGTCCCATGATGTAGTCCCAAGAAAAGGATTTTACAGGTAAGTTGTATTTAAAAATCTTATTATTTCATTTCCTTTTACAGGAGAACACAATAACCTTAAAGACTGTGATAATAAAGGAAAATTGGACACTGAGCACACCATTCATTGTGCCAGCATACCTATTACTACTCATTCCAATAAGCGACTGCAATGCTCATTGTCCTCAGTTGTTATTTTTTTTTTCAGATATGCCAGTCTACCGGTTATAAATTAACACATAAATATGATAAAATCTTACAAAATGTCACCATAAGCTTTAATCTCTTTTGTAAAATAAATTTTAGTAGTTTAAGTGGAACCCCAGATGAATCTTTTTAAGCATTGGGGGAAGGATTTAAACACCTATTAGGTCTTATTGCTTTCTATGCTTAGTTTTGGGAGAGGAGATCTTCCCAAAAAGTATACAAATATCAGTAATGACCTAACAGGTTATAAAATCTCCTCACTCTATTTAAGTTATGTTCTGTTTTCTTTTAGTTTTAATTTTTCATTCTTCATTTTTACTGATGATCTGACCAGTAACACACCTCCTGTGTTAGATTCACTACACTCACTCTTCCACTCCATCTATAGAAGAGCAACATAGCCACCCTTGGACAGCAGCATATTCAACCTGTGGAGAAGTGACCAGTAGATTTAGGCTCCATGCACACTAGCATTCTTTATAAGCTCAAAAAAGCTAGAAAAAAAACACTGGATGAAAAATGCTGATGCTGATAGCATTTTTGTACCAGCTTCTAGTAGCATTTTAGTAGCTTTAATGCCGCGTACACACGAGCAGACTTGCCAACAGGCTAAACTCCGTCGGCATTTCCGACGGAAAGATTTAGAACATGTTCCATATCTGAGTCCATTGGAATACACACGGTCGGGATGTCCGACCAAAAGCTCCCATCGGACTTTTTCTGTTGGGAAGTCCGGCCGTGTGTAAGTGGCATTAGAAGCATTTAGAAGCTTTTAGGCGCATTTGCGTTTTATTAGCGCTTCTTTAGTACATAAAGAAAAAATAAATAAAAGCTCAAAAAAAGCTGTTAGGAGCATTTTAATAGCATTTAGAAGCAGTTAGCAGCATTTAGTAGCATTTAACAGCATTCAGCATTTTTTTTTTCTGCTGGAAAACCTCCACAAATTTTTTTTTCTGCTCCTTGATGCTGAAGCTCCAAAAATGCTAATAGCCTAATGTAGTGGGCATGGACACATAGGATAACACTATTTAGCTTCTAAGAGCACACAAAAAATGCTAATAGCAGCTTCTAGGAGCTTAAAAAAACACTGGTGTGCATGGAGCCTTAGATAGACTTTACTTGGTGACTAACAAATTAAAGTCTAACTTTAGCTGCACCACCTCCCACATATTTTTTTTTTTTTAAACAATACATTTTTATTTAGATTAACAAGGGAAAAGTACAGGGTCATATGTGTAAAATAAACACATCAAAAAAGTACAGGAGTTACAGTACTCAAATATGGTACAGGTACGTACTACAAATTCAATGTAGCATATTTAGTCACTCAGCCAAATGCGCCAAGATTTTTGAAACATGTTAAATGACAAATTGAGAGCTAATATTTTTTTGTAAATTTTATTCAGATTAATACAATCCCTTTAGAGAGATTAGGAGCTAACAGTGACTTATATTGCCTTAGAATTAGAGATCGGACTGCTAGGAGTATAAAGTATGTGTGACAACCTGTCTGCAGTCTTTTGGATATCTGTCTATCTTTATGTTGAGTAGGGCCAGTTCTGGGCAGGGAGAGGGGAACACACCTGTGAAGGCAGATATAAGTTAAAAACTTAGCTTCCAGAAGCTTGTTAGTGTGAGGCACTATATGTAATAAGTTCCCCACTTGGCCACAGTTGTGCCAGCACAGGGGGTAATGTTTTGCCAACCTAAAGGGTGTGTAGTACCATCTGTTGGTGATTTTTAGGGTCATTTCCCAATGGGTGGTGCATTGTGAGGCCCCTAAGAGTGGAAGGTACTCCTCCATTGCTCTGGGGTGAATGAGAGTTCAAGATCTCTTTCCCATTTCTGCATTGGGCTAGTTTTACAGAATGTGCTTTTATCTTGTAAGAAGTCATAAAATAGAGATATTAGCTTATATTTATGCTCTATTGATTGTAATGTGTAGAAGAGCCTCACAATCGGGTGCTTAGATAAAAAATTTAGTATGCGGGTTGATGTGAATGTTAGGCCAAATTCTTCCTTCAGTGACTCTGTGGCTTTAAGCTTGTCCTGATCATAAAAATGCAGGACGTCAGATATGCCGAATTAACAAAGGGATTAGTGTCTAACATAGGGACCGTGGCTTCCAGATTTTCAAAGGGAGTGGTGTGCTAGGTAGTAATTCTTAAGAGTCATGGTATTTGGACAAGTGTCTCCAAGCCCTGAGAGAAGCTTGTGTAGATAGAGGAAGAGGAGCAAGATCCCAGGGCTTCTACAAATCACTCAAGACTCTACCAATTAGGGTGTCTCTCCATTGAGAAACCAGCATTTAATTTGATCCAGGTACACCGCCCAGTGGTAGTCTAGTAGGTCAGGCATACCCGCACCCCCCCAGAGATCTATGCTTGGTAAGAGTGGGACCTGCGCATCGTGCCCTCTTCCCCCTCCACACAAACTTGCGGAGGATACTTGACAGGGTTGTCAATTGCGTGAGTGGAATCAGTGCTGGGAGAGCTCTAAATAGATAGAGAAGCTGGGGTAAAATGTTCATCTTAAAGGCTGCAAGCCTACCCCGTCATGAGAGTTCAAATTGAGCAATTCGGTTCAATTCAAAATTTTTGTGAGCAGGGGCTTATTATTGGAAGGGAATAACTGAGACATATTGTTAAGTATAGAAATAAATCTGGGCTTGGACTTTATAGGCACAATAACCAATATTGTATAATTAAAAACTGAATTTTATTCAATATATAAAGTGTTGTTTAAAAGCAAGAAAAAAAGGAAAACAAATACAGAAATCAGTTCATAGAGATACAGTTACAATTATACACTCCATACATAGCTCAATATCATGTAAATAAATTATATGAGGATAGAATACCGATGTCAATTTGCGAATGGTAGGATGCCCTTTGTGTCCTGCTGTGATCTGCATGTCCGTGCCATGTTTCTGGTGCTAGCGCTGAACTGGGGGTCATTTCTTCATCGGTGATCGACTGCGCTTATCTCTGTTTTTAAAGTTGGATGCTTTCAAATTGTGGGTTCAGGAGTCAAATGATAGTCACTCATCTCACCACTAGCCCCTGAAGAAGAGGTCTCAATCAAATTTTAAACCTCGAAACGCGTCGGTCCTGTGTGAGTTAGACTCCAGTTTGTATAGTTGATGTGGTTTTATGTTCACAGTGTACCTTTACTAGCATACTGTTATTGTCCACACCTGTTTTGTAGCATCCTTCATGTTTTCTTCAGTATTTATATATGTTGTTTTGTTATATTTTTAATCTTTTTGATACCAAATAAACTATACATGTTTTTGATATTTTTGAAGACTCTTGCCTTATAAAGTCCCATCAGAGGAAAACCAGTTTCTAATATATATTTTTTTGTCTGTGTATCCTTAAAATAGAAAATATACAGCTGGAAGCATCCAGTAAAGCATATTGCCGATAAGACGGGAATATACCATTAACCCAAATGGGCTAATCTCTATGTGTGAGGAAAACGGTCACAGTCACCTGTGTGTGGTTTAAGATGATAGTTCAGCATCCAAAATAATTATCTGTGATGCAGGACCTAATGTTGATTCATAATAAAAATAGGTGACCGAAAAAGACGTCTAAACAGCCGCTCGGGTAGAGAGCGACTGAGACATATTGGCCATGAGGGTAATACCCAAGTAGGGTACTTCCTCTGTGCTCCATGGAAATGGGAGTTGGGACTGAACGGCAAGTTTTGTAGAAAAATTTACTCCAAGATCCAAAATCACTGATTTTGAGGTGTTTACTTTATAATAAAAGATATTGCTAACTTGTTGCAGCACTTGTTAGGCTATGGGGAGGGACTTTGCTGGATAGTATTTAGTAATACTAAATGGTTTAGACAAAATACTGGAGGCGTATAATTGTGCCGAGGGGCAGGAAAGAGTGCTAGTATGGCTGATATTATGTCACCTATAAAACCAAATTTCAATAGTACCATGGACATATACTGCTAATGTACCTTGTACTGCTAATGTACCTTGCGTTCGGTGATGCAGGGAAGGAGTTCGGGTCTTCTCAGCATAATGAATCATGTTAAAGCTGAGTTCCACCCAAAAGTGGAACCTCCGCTCATTTGTCTCCACCCCGCCTCCGGTGCCACAATTCGTACCTTTCGGGGGGGTTGAGGGGGGACTCCACTTCCAGGTGTCCGCGCCGCGTCCCATGACATCAACAAAGGGCTCCCTCCTCCCCCTGTCGCCGGGCCAGTAGGTAAGAGGAGCGGAGCCTCGCGCATGCGCAGTAGGGTTCCTGGCGTGAAGCCGTAAGGCTACACTGACCGGTTCCCTTACCCGCAATGGTGGTGGCAGCACCCCACATCACCTGCGGTGCCGACATCACTGGACTCCAGGACAAGTAAGTGTCTTATTATTAAAAGCCAGCAGATGCAGTATGTGAAGCTGCTGGCTTTTAATTTTTTTTGGGGGGGGCAGACCTCCGCTTTAATAATCCTCCTAGTTGCACCTGATGTTTGGCGGCCCATAATAAAACCCATCTGGTCTTTTTTTTAGCAGAGAAGGAAGTATACCTATTAGGCGTCTAGCCAGGAGTTTGGCAAACATTTTCACATCAGAATTTAGCAGAGATATGGGGCAGAAATTGGCATAAGCAGTTGGATCTTTCCCCAGTTTGTGAAGGGTAACCACATATACTCTAAACATCTCTGGGGGGAGTGAGGAAACTAGTGTTGCTTCTGTAAAAACTTTTGTAAAATGAGGGCTCCCTACATGGTGGAATATTTTACCATTATTAATAACTTAATTCATTAGGGAATCCACCTCCCAGATATTAAAATCCAGTTAAAGGGCCTCTGGGAGGTGGTGCAACTTCTGTAGCATGTGACAGCTGTTTTTGGCATTGGGGGGTAAAAAGGTGTTAGCTAGAGTTGGACGTTAATTTGTTAGTCAGCTATGATTATAGCATGGTGTGAATTTCCAGCTCTTCATTCATACCTCCTGGAGACAGCACATCCAAGGCAAAAATCCAATATGCCATTGGCAGAGATGATGAAATCTCTCTGCCTCAGGGAAACTAGCAGGGACAGACTCAATAACCCAGACTTTGAGTCTGGTTGCGGATTGATTGTGGTATTCGGCAAAGTGTCTGGGGAGGCTATGTTTGTCTCCTCAATAAACCGGCGATGTTTACCAAAACGTTCCCTATAATCATATCACAGCTACAAGATCACCACGTGCTATATATTGCTTACTGTATCATAATACTATATTAATACTCTCTGATATCTGTCCCTAACAGGAGGTCTCATTTATATAAGTGTATTCGGACTCTATCTGTGACACAACACCAGTAATGCCGCGTACACACGAGCGGATTTACGGCAGACTTTGTCCCGTGGACCAGAGTCCGCCGAACAATCCGACCGTGTGTAGGCTTCGGCGGACTTTTCCGGTGAACTTTTTCCCTAAAGCCTGCCGGACCTAGATTTGAAACAAGTTTTAAATCTTTCTGTCGGACTCAGTTGCTGGCGGAAAGTCCGCTCGTCTGTGTGCTGGTCCGACGGAAAGCCCGTTAGTCTGTATGCTGGTCCAATGGACCAGATACGATGCAAGGGCAGGGTATTGCATTTCGCACTCGCTGCAATAAGAAAAACAAATCTTCCTATTGCGGCAAGCGCGGGTCATACCAGGCCCTTAGGTCTAGTATGGATTATAAAGGGAAGCCCCTACGCTGAAAAAACGGCGTGGGGTCCCCCCTAAAATCCATACCAGACCCCAATCCGAGCATGCAGCCCGGCCGGTCAGGAAAGGGGGTGGGGATGAACGAGCGCCCCCCCTCCTGAACCGTACCAGGCCGCATGCCCTCAACATGGGGACAAGGTGCTTTGGGGTGCAGGGAAAAAGTGTCAATAAAACACACTACACAGATTTTTAAAATAATTTATTAAACAGCTCCGGGGGGGTCTTCCTCCGGCTTCGGGGGTCTTCTTCCGGCTTCGGGAGTCCCTCCGGTTCCTCTTCTCCCGGTGTTCCAGTTCTTCGGCCGGCTCCTCCGCTGTCTTCAGGCCGCTCTCTTGCCAGCGGAGGTCCGGACTTCCGGGCTTCTGGGCTTCTTGGCTTCTTGTCTTCTTCCCTCTTCTCTTCTCCAGATGTTGACATGACGCTCTCTCCGGCTGGACTGCTCTCTGAGGGCTCCGTTGTGACTTATATAGGCGGAGACCCCCCGCCCCCTTATGATGTCACAGTCCCTGGGCATGCTGGGACTGTGACGTTTTAGGGGGCATGGTCAACATCACCCGGTCACAGTCCCAGCAGAGGAGCCGGCCGAAGAACTGCAACACCGGGAGAAGAGGAACCGGAGGGACCCCCGAAGCCGGAGGAAGACCGCCCCGGAGCTGTTTAATAAATTATTTTAAAAATCTGTGTAGTGTGTTTTATTGACACTTTTTCCCTAGGTGAATGGGTAGGGATACCATGTACCCCATACTCATTCACATAGGGTGGGGGGCCGGGATCTGGGGGCCCTCTTATTATAGGGGGCTCCTGGATTCCGATAAGCCCCCGCCCGCAGACCCCGACAACCAACGGCCAGGGTTGTCGGGAAGAGGCCCTTGTCCTCATCAACATGGGGACAAGGTGCTTTGGGGTGGGGGGCCCCGCAGGGCCCCCCTCCCCCAAGGCACCCCCCCATGTTGAGGGCATGCGGCCTGGTATGGTTCAGGAGGGGGGGCTCTCGCTTGTCCCCACCACCTTTCCTGACCGGCCAGGCTGCGTGCTCGGATCGGGGTCTGGTATGGATTTTAGGGGGGACCCCATGCTTTTTTTGGTGTAGGGGGGCTTCCCTTTAAAATCCATACTAGACCTAAGGGCCTGGTATGACCCGTGGCGGGGCTCACAAGGTGTCAATCTCGCCGATAAAAGCAGCAAGATTGACTTCCTTTTCTAGTCCCGTCGCACCTGAGTCACGTTCAAAATGGACGGACTTGTCCGTGTGTGGGCAAGTCCGTTCATTCTGAAAGTCCGCCGCAACTCCGGGGAAAGCCCGCCGGAAAGTCCGGTCGTGTGTGGGCAAGTCTGTCCGTTTTAAAGTCCAGCGCACCTGGCGGACAAAGTCTGGCGAAAAGTCCGCCGTGCAAAGTCTGCCGTAAAGACCGCTCGTGTGTACGCGGCATAAGTCTCAAAATAGTGATAAGGTATAAGATACACACAAAGCCATTGATTGATTGTATGTACTGTGTATAGCCCTTATCTGCCATTGTTAGACTATGTTGATATTTCCAGACTACACTCTTATATAATTACTCACTACTACTGACATAAAAAAGACCACTGTCATGAACCTTGGAATACTGAAGTATTTCTCCTTTGATTCTATTGCACAGTAGTGGGTCCTCTGCCCTGCTTTAAGGCTAACCCCCCTCCAGACGGCTCTGTGGTCTGGAAGGAAGGCATTATTCTGTGTTTGACCGTTTGTTTATGTTCTTTAATTACCCCCTGGTGCTTCTCCGTGTCATTACACATATCAGTCTTCCTATTCAAGCTATCAGACCAATCCCTGCTGACTAGGGATGAGCCGAACACCCCCCGGTTCGGTTCGCACCAGAACCTGCGAACGGACCGAAAGTTCGCACGAACGTTAGAACCCCATTGACGTCTATGGGACTCGAACGTTCAAAATCAAAAGTGCTCATTTTAAAGGCTAATTTGCATGGTATTGTCCTAAAAAGGGTTTGGGGACCCGGGTCCTACCCCAGGGGACATGTATCAATGCAAAAAAAACTTTTAAAAACGGCCGTTTTTTCGGGAGCAGTGATTTTAATGATGCTTAAAGTAAAAAAAAAAAGTGAAATATTCCTTTAAATATCGTACCTGAGGGGTGTCTATAGTATGCCTGTAAAGTGACGCGTGTTTCCCGTGTTTAGAACAGTCCCTGCACCAAATGTAATTTTTAAAGGAAAAAATCTCATTTAAAACTGCTTGCGGGTTTAATGTAATGTCGGGTCCTGGCAATATGGATGAAAATCAGTGAGACAAACGGCATGGGTACCCCCCAGTCCATTACCAGGCCCTTTGGGTCTTGTATGGATATTAAGGGGAACCCCGCACCCAAATTAAAATAAGGAAAGGTGTGGGGCCACCAGGCCCTATATACTCTGAACAGCAGTATACAGGCTGTAGGTTTGTTGTTAAGTAGAATCTCTTTGTAATTTTGAACGGGTACATTTTTAACGTGTTTAGCTCCAGCCAAAAAATCTTTTTTAAGCTTTTTGGAAAACATAGGGAAGGGTTATCACCCCTGTGACATTTGTTTTGCTGTCTTTCCTCCTCTTCAGAAGATTTCACCTCACTTTTTGTCCCAATGGATTGGAAAGCATCAGTGGAAAGGAGAAATGTTTTTCCCATATTAACTCTTACAGGAGAGAATTTCCCTTCCTAGGGGTAGATTTATTCTCACTTCCTGTTGTCTCCTTCCGTTTGCAAGTAGGAGTCGTTTGTAAGTTAGTTGTTTGAAAGTAGGGTCCTGCCCTATATACTCAGCAGAAATTTGGGCCTTAGGTGTTGCTGTGGCCACAACACTGTAAGCCCTCACAGGGCTCTGCTGTGAAATATTAGATCAAGAATTGTAATTACATGCCCCTGTTGAACAGGAGCTGAAAAATTAGGCCTTAGGCACTGGTGCTGGTGCCACAACACTGCAACCCCTCACAGACACTCTAGTTGGAATGCAGGAACGAGCCCTGCTGCAAAGTATTGCATCAAAAATTGTAATTACACGCCCCTGTTAAACAAGGGCTGAAAAATTGGGCCTTAGGCACTGGTGCTGGTGCCACAACACTGCAACCCCTCACAGACACTCTAGTTGGAATGCAGGAACGAGCCCTGCTGCAAAGTATTACATCAAAAATCGTAATTACACGCCCCTGTTAAACAGGGGCTGAAAAATTGTGCCTTAGGCACTGGTGGTGGCACCCAGAACCAAAAATGTTCTTACAAGCTATCAGCGTGATGATTGAGGAGGAAGAGGATAATTACTCAGGGATAGTCACTCAGCATCAGCATAGGCAGTCTTTGAAGGGATCTGAGATTTCAAAAAAAATTATTCGGTTACATCAGCATCAGGTGCTTGGTAGCTGGTGGTGATCCAAGACTCATTCATTTTTATGAAGGTCAGTCGATCGACCGAGTCAGTGGACAGATGCACCCTGTGATCGGTTACCACGCCTCCAGCAGCACTGAATGTGCGTTCCGAAAGAACGCTGGATGCAGGACAGGCCAGTAGCTCAATTGCATACTGTGCAAGCTCTGGCCAGTGATCCATCCTCAAGACCCAGTAACCCAGAGGATTTTCGGTGGGAAAGGTGTCCAAGTCTGATCTTGCCCCTAGGTATTCCTGCACCATGTAAAACAGACGCTGGCGATGGTTGCTGGAACCGATCATACCTTGGGGCTGCGGACCAAAAAATTGTCTGAACGCATCGGTCAGACGGCCACCTTCTCCACCGCTCCTTCTTTGACTGACCGAAGCCTCAGCAACACGTTGTCCAGAAACAGGAGTTTGTAACCTCCCAGTCTCTGGGAACGCGTTGCACAGACCTTTCTGCAAGGCCTCCCGAAGATGTTTCATCCTCTGCTCCCTCTGCGATGGCAAGATAAGGTCCGCAACCTTACCCTTGTAACGTGGATCAAGGAGGGTTGCCAGCCAGCATTGGTCCTTCTCCTTGATACCACGAATACGAGGATCCTTACGCAGGCTTTGCAGGATCAGGGAGGCCATGCAGCGTAGGTTTGCTGAGGCATTCGGTCCGGAGTCCTCTGGGTCACTAAGGACGACATGGTCCGCAGCCACCTCCTCCCAGCCACGTACAAGTCCATGTGTTTCTTGGGACTGATCCCTTAAAGACTGCTGCTGATGCTGAGTGCCAGGCTCCACCTCCATACTGACACAATCTTCCTCCTCCTCCTCCTCCTCTTCCTCCTCCTCTTCCTGTGTGATCGGCGGGCACGCAGGAACACTGTCTGGATAAAGGGGGCCTTGAGAGCTAAGGAAGTCCTCCTCTTCCTGCCTCTGTTCTGCCTCAAGTGCCCTGTCCATTATTCCACGCAGCGTGTGCTCCAACAGGTGGACAAGGGGGACAGTGTCACTGATGCATGCACTGTCTCTGCTCACCATCCTCGTGGCCTCCTCAAATGGTGACAGGACAGTGCATGCATCCCTGATCATGGCCCACTGGCGTGGGGAAAAAAAAACAAGCTCCCCTGACCCTGTCCTGGTGCCATAGTCGCACAGGTACTCATTGATGGCCCTCTGCTGCGTGTGCAGCCGCTGCAGCATGGCCAACGTTGAGTTCCACCTGGTGGGCATGTCACAGATTAGGCGGTTCTTGGGCAGGTTAAACTCCTTTTGGAGGTCCGTCAGCCGAGCACTGGCATTATATGACCGGCGGAAATGCACACAGACTTTCCTGGCCTGCCTCAGGACATCCTGTAAGCCCGGGTACCTGCCCAAGAACCGCTGCACCACCAAGTTAAGGACGTGAGCCAAACAGGGCACATGGGTCATTTGTCCCTGTCGGAGGGCAGAGAGGAGGTTGGTGCCATTGTCGCAAACCACCATTCCTGCCTTAAGTTGGCGTGGCGTCAACCACCTCTGAACCTGCCCCTGCAGAGCTGACAGAACCTCTGCCCCAGTGTGGCTCCTGTCCCCCAAGCACACCAGCTCAAGCACCGCATGGCATCTTTTGGCCTGCGTACTTGAGTAGCCCCTTGAACGACTACGGAGCACCGCTGGTTCCGAGGAAGAGGCCATGGAGGAAGAAGAAGAGGAGGGGGTGGAGGAGAGAGGTGTGTCACAATCATTAGCATTTTGGAGGCGTGGTGGCGGAACAACCTCCAACACTACTGCACCTTGTCCTGCATCCTTCCCAGCTGCCAGCAGAGTCACCCAATGCGCCGTGAAACTTAGGTAACGTCCCTGTCCATGCCTGCTGGACCATGAGTCAGCGGTAATATGCACCTTACCACTGACCGCCCTGTCCAGCGAGGCATGGACATTGCCTTTCACATGCTGGTAGAGAGCCGGAATCGCCTTCCGTGAGAAAAAGTGGCGTTTGGGTACCTGCCACTGAGGAACCGCACATTCCACAAACTCACAGAAGGGGGCAGAGTCTACCAACTGAAAAGGCAGCAGTTGAAGTGCTAGCAATTTTGCCAAGCTAGCATTCAACCGTTGGGCATGTGGATGGCTGGGAGCAAACTTCTTTCGGCGGTGCAGCAGCTGGGGCAGGGAAATTTGCCTGGTTCAATCTGACGTCGGTGTACCAAAATCAGATTGCCCACAAGTACGTGGCTGTGACACACCTAATTCTACACCTTCATTCCTCTCAGTGCAGGTCTCAGAGAGGACTGAAGGTCTAGTGGGGTTGGAAATCTCAGCTGATGAGGAGCAAGGAGAGGTCCTCTTTGTTCTTTGGTGTGGGTCTTTTAGATACGCTTGCCAACGAACTGCATGGCAGGTCAACATACGTCTGGTCAAGTATGTGGTACCCAAGCGGGAGATGTTTTGGCCACGCGAGATACGCTTGAGACATATGTTGCAAATAGCAGCGGTGCGATCTGATGCACTCGTCTCAAAAAAGGCCCACACCAAAGAACTTTTTGAATAATGCGCAGAGACTGCAGCGCCCTGCACATGTGGAGCTTTGGGGTGTGATGCAGTCAATGTGCTGCCCTTAGGCTGGCCCCTGGAGGGCATCCTGCCTCGTTGGTGATGTGCCGCCTCCTCCTCCTCTCTCCTATCAGGCACCCACGTTGAGTCAGTGACCTCATCATCCCCTCCCTCCTCATCACTGGAGCAAACCTGGCAGTATGCTGCAGCAGGGGGAGCATGACTGCCAGATTGCTGTCCTTCTTGGGCACCCCCTCTGTCCGTGCTCGTGTTACTGCCTTCATTGAGCTCAGTATCATCATCAGAGCCTTCCAAACGCTGGGCATCCTCCTGGAGCATGTACCCAACACTGTGGTCAAACAGTTCGAGGGACTCCTCAGGAGGACATGGTGGGGCTAGGGAAGGAGTCACTGATGACATTGAGCCGAGGGAAGAGGCCGCTGCTTTGCCAGACAAAGTACCCTGGGCATGGGTGAGAGAGGATGAGGAGGATGAGGACGGCTTGGTCATCCACTCGACCAAGTCTTCCGCATGTTGCGGCTCAACATGGCCAGCTGCCGAAAAAAAGGCCAAGCGTGTCCCATGGCCACGTGCTGATGAGGATGCACCGTCTCCACGACCAGCACTAGACACAGAGCCTGCTTGCCCTCTCTTATTGGCTTGTGACTGTCTGCCTCTCCTTCTTGGCCTTCCAGACATACTAATGGCCTGTAGCTGCACTAAGCTGGGATATATATATATATATATATATATATATATATATATATATGTACTGATACTGCAGCTAGCAAAATCAACTGCCTGCCTGTAGTATGAGAACACCACCAACCTTCTACAGGTAGCTTTAGCTGAACACTGTGAGGTGGACGCACCCCACTAACTTGTAGGTTTAGCAGAACACTGTGAGCAGGACGCACTTCACTAACTGTAAATAGTCTAGCTGCCTGACTGTGGTACTAATAGGATCAAAAGAACACCAGCAATTTTCTTCAGGTAGCTGTATTTACTGTAACAAGACAAGCCTGCCTGTCAGTAAGAAGATAACAGAAACGGATCTAGCTGAACACTGTGAGCAGGACGCACCCCACTAGCTTGTAGGTTTAGCTGAACACTGTGAGGTGGACGCACCCCACTAACTTGTAGGTTTAGCTGAACACTGTGAGCAGGACGCACCCCACTAACTTGTAGGTTTAGCAGAACACTGTGAGCAGGACGCACTGCACTAACTGTAAATAGTCTAGCTGTCTGACTGTGGTACTAATAGGATCAAAAGAACATCAGTAATTTTCTTTAAAATACTGTAACAAGACAAGCCTGCCTGTCAGTAAGAAGATAACAGGAACGGATCTAGCTGAACACTGTGAGCAGGACGCACCCCACTAGCTTGTAGGTTTAGCTGAACACTATAAGGTGGACGCACCCCACTAACTTGTAGGTTTAGCTGAACACTGTGAGCAGGACGTACCCCACTAACTTGTAGGTTTAGCAGAACACTGTGAGCAGGATGCACTGCACTAACTGTAAATAGTCTAGCTGCCTGACTGTGGTACTAATAGGATCAAAAGAACACCAGCAATTTTCTTCAGGTAGCTGTATTTACTGTAACAAGACAAGCCTGCCTGTCAGTAAGAAGATAACAGAAACGGATCTAGCTGAACACTGTGAGCAGGACGCACCCCACTAGCTTGTAGGTTTAGCTGAACACTGTGAGGTGGACGCACCCCACTAACTTGTAGGTTTAGCTGAACACTGTGAGCAGGACGCACCCCACTTACTTGTAGGTTTAGCAGAACACTGTGGGCAGGACGCACTGCACTAACTGTAAATAGTCTAGCTGCCTGACTGTGGTACTAATAGGATCAAAAGAACACCAGTAATTTTCTTTAAAATACTGTAACAAGACAAGCCTGCCTGTCAGTAAGAAGATAACAGGAACGGATCTAGCTGAACACTGTGAGCAGGACGCACTGCACTAAATGTAAATAGTCTAGCTGCCTGACTGTGGTACTAATAGGATCAAAAGAACACCAGTACTTTTCTTCAAAATACTGTAACAAGACAAGCCTGCCTGTCAGTAGGAATATAACAGGAACGGATCTAGCTGAACACTGTGAGCAGGACGCACTGCACTAAATGTAAATAGTCTAGAAGATAACAGGAACGGATCTAGCTAAACTGAATACAGTGTATATATATATATATATATATATATACAACACCTGGGATGCATATATATACACAATACACTTTAAGTGCAGCTAACTGACTGACTGTCCTGCCTAATCTAGCTAACTCAAATGAAATGACACTGTCTCTCTCTCTCTCTAAGCACACCGGAACACACTGCACAGGGCCGCCGTGCAGGCGGCCTTATATAGTGTGGGGCGTGTACTAAATCCCCTGAGCCATAATTGGCCAAAGCCTCCTTGGCTTTGGCCAATTATGGCTCTCTGTTAAGGCGGCGCTGTGATTGGCCAAGCATGCGGGTCATAGTGCATGCTTGGCCAATCATCAGCAAGCAATGCACTGCGATGCCGCAGTAAATTATGGGCCGTGACGCGCCACACGAATTTGGCGTGAACGGCCCATATCGTTCGCAATTCAGCGAACGATCGAACAGCCGATGTTCGAGTCGAAAATGGGTTCGACTCGAACACGAAGCTCATCCCTACTGCTGACCCTGTTTCAAGTCCTCATTTGCATGGCCAAGAAGACCTGGGTGAGGACTAGAGTTTACTTTCCAATTGACCAATAGGAAAGTGGTTGTTGGGGCAGAGTGTTCAAATTGCTATGTATAAAAGTGTGTTGTGTGCATCCAATAAAGGTGAGATACCTGTTTGAAGTTGCATACACGTTTGCCTGGTGTTTGTTCTGAGCTATCACAACTGGATTCTAATGGCACATAGCTGTAGTTCAATTCCTGGAGCAGCGGATGACCGAACCATCAGACGTTGCCATCTGCAATCTGATTCAATAGCCACAGAGGAGTGTCGGGAGAGTGGAACCGAGCAAGCAGGGGCTCGTTACAATCACCATTCTAACCTAGTTTGTTTAGACTACCTCTGATTTGAATATCATATTGAGAATAAGCATCTATACCATACATTGAATATCCTCATATTTATGATATACTGTATAATATGTGCTTTTAATACATGTTTTATTCATGTCACCATACATGGTTAGTTCCTTTATGCCATTGACCTCTGCTTGCTACAAAGTACTCTGGCCCTTTAAATGAGGTACCACTGCGAACTGCAGACAAGAACCACGGGCAGCGTTGTTCATGCATCTGTCCTGTCGCAACCACTCTGGCCCTTTAAACCAGAGTATCATGACAAATAATAGACAGACTTGTTTACATGTACTTCTTTTTTTTTTTTTTTTAATAATTTGTCAGTACTGCTCATTTATTTTTAATTTGAGTGCTATTGTTTAACATCTTAGACATGTATTTAGCTCCGTGGCATCTCTACAGTCCATCCCCACCCATAGAGCCACTTGCCTTCCCTTTTATCTTCCTCCAGGCTGTACATAAGCCAACCTTACACACAGGGGCGTAGGTCTGACGAAGGAGCGAACTGTGCATGCTCTGAAATGCCTGACGTCACTTCCGGTTCTGTGAGTTCTAGCATGGTCCTGGAAGCCAGTCAGCCATCTTGCCACCTCGCTTCCCCTTCTTGAATACAGCTGCTGGTTGGCTCTACCCCTAGAGAGGAAAAGGACCGAACAAGATTTTTCCATGCTGACTGACATGCCTTATTTATCTTGGATCTTGTAAGTATTTTTAACCATTGTTTAATAATAAACACTGTGGAATGCTGCACTAAAAAGCACCTTTCTTATCCTTTTTTGACCCTATTAGAGTTACTTCTTCTCCTCTGAAGTGCTTCTTAAAGTGTCATTCCTTCCACCACCTTGTTGCCATGCATACTACTTAGAAGCTTGCTGTTTGATACTGAAGAATAATTCTCACAGAAGCACCCTCTCTCCTCCTTTCCTCTGATTGGCTAATGCTGCATACACACGAGTGGAATGTGCAACAGAAAAAGTCAGACGGAAGCTTTTCATCATCTATTCCGATCGTGTGAATGCCTCATCAGACTTTATTTTGCGAAAATTGACAGACCTAGAAATAGAACATGTTCTGAATATTTCCGACAGAACCAATTCCTATCGGGAAAACCACTCGACTGTATGCTGTTCCGACGGACCAAAAATGGCGCTTGCTCTGAAGCAAGTACAAGACGGAAGCTATTGGCTACTGGCTATTGAACTTCCTTTTTCTAGTCCCGTCGTACGTGCTGTACGTCACCGCGTTCTGGACGGTCGGACTTTGGTAGACATGTGCACACTGAAATATTTCATTTCGGAATTTCGCTTTCGTCTGAAAAATACGTTTATTTAGTTACTCCCGAAATTCGTTTTTATTCATTTCGTTTTTCGTTAAAAATTGCATTCATCCAAAAATCCAAATTAATTAAGGTTGAATCTGTCATTGAAGGCTTATGATGTCTGTCGAATGTTCAAAGAAGTTTCGACAAAGCAGCTAAACTGTACGTGTACATTTCTGGTCGAATTTTCCGTCTACAAGCTAGCTGTAGTAGAATTCTAATGTTGTATGTCTAGTAATAATTATATTTATTAATTATTTTACTAGTCAACCAACATTAGAATTTTCCAATAGCCTATGGGCGGATGCATTTGACCGGAAATGTACGATTGCAGCATAGTACAGTTTAGCTGCTCCGTCGAATCTTCTTAGAACTTTCGACAGATACCACAAGCCAAAGATTCGACGTTTGTATGTTTTTAGTTGCTTTGTCGAATCTTCGTCGTTCATGTTGAATGGTCTACTTTACCCCAACAGTCAGCCAACTTTCACATTCGTTTCTCAATCTCCAAGTGCAATGGCGGGCACGACGTCCGACGTTGTTTCAGATATTGATATGGCATTATAATATAGAATCTATAATAATAAATCCCCCCCCCACAACATGGGCAGCCTATGAGGCTATCACAACACTAGCAACACTAGTATAACTATCAAGTTCACAACACTAACACAATAGCAGCAGATTATTATGAAAAAGTTAAATTGAACTGTAGCTTGCTTTACTATTGTTCTGCTGCTGTGCTTATGCTTAATTGCTAAATAATTCAGGTTCTCTGACAAACAGACCAGCTAAGGACTGTCTTCTGAAATGATTCAGTGTATGTATCTCTCTCTGCTAGCAAATCGTAAGTGAAAGTAAGTTGGCTGTACGTCTGTACTTAGTTCTAGCTATTTCACTGCCCCTCCTCTTTGGTTACAATCGGCCAATAACATTCATCATCATCATTATTTTTATTTTACTTCCCCCACCCAATTCCAGCAGCGATCTTTCCTCTCTATGTCGAATCTTTTCTCTCTGTGTCAAATCTTTTCTCTCTGTGTCGAATCTTTTCTCTCTATGTAGAATAATCTTGGACTAATAGAGTTAAGGTTAGGCACATTTGACCACAGGTTCAATAGACACAGATTGTTATTGTCAGCATCATGTCGAATCTCCTATCTATATCGAACTGTTGTTGCAACAAAAATGAAAATAAAGCATTATTCGTTATCATTTGTTTCTCCATCTGAGAAACCTTCAGAGTTTATTCCAACGGCAAAACCGGTCGTGTGTACGCGGCATTAGTCAGAGGTTGTGACATCATCAGCCTGCCTCTCTGACTAAGACAATCGGAGGAAATTTTGTATTCATTAATAGAATACATTGCTGTCTCTTAATGGCTGAGCGCCACTGTGGTAGACTCTGCTATGTTCCGGGTATGAGACAGGGAGTCTTGGCTCAAACCTGGAACACAGTGCAGTATGCTGTATATAGCCTCAGCTACATACAGTTTATACCGCACATCCAGCGGCCTCACATTAGTGAAGGACATAGTTTGTTTGGGCCAATCTGGGCCAAATGAAATTTTTATAATTTTTCTCCCACAAATAGAGCTTTCTTTTGGTGGTATTTGATCACCTCTGGGTTTTTTATATTTTTGTTAAGAAATATAAAAAGACCAAATTTCTTTTAAACAAATACAAAACCATTTTATATTTTGTTAATACATTTTGCAAACAGGTAATTTTTCTCTTTCATTGATGTAAGCTGATGAGGCTACACCGATGGGCACCGATAGGCTGCATTGATGGGCACTGATAAGGCAGCACTGATGGGCACTAATAGGCGGCACTGGTGGGCACTGATGAGGTGGCACTGGTGGGTACTGATAGGTGGCATTGGTGGGCACTGAGAAGTGGCACTGATGGGTGGCATTGATGGGTGTCACTGATGGGCAGCACTGAAGGGCATTGATAGGTGGCACTGAAGGGCACTACTAGGTGGCACTGATAGCTGGTAGTGATGGGTACTGATGGGTGGCAGTGTTGGGCACTGATGGGTGGCAGTGATAGGCACTGATCGGCAGTGGTAGGTGACACTAATAGGCAGCACTGCTAGGTGGCACTGATTGGCACCACTGGTGGGCATTGATAGGTGGCACTGATTGCTGGCACTTATGTACTGGTGGGCACTGATTGGTGGGCACTGTTGGCACTGATTCGTGGCACTGGCAGGTGGCACTGGCAAGCAGTACTGGTGGGCACATATGAGGCGGCTTCGCCTCTTCCTCTTCGGGACTGATGTCCCTTCAACAGAAGCTGGTGATTGGCTTTTTTTCTCCTCGCGCTATCAGCGTGAGAAGAAAAAAAAAAATGATTACTGTTCTTCTGTTTACATCACGTGATCAGCTGTCATTGGCTGACAGCTGATCACGTGGTGAGGGTCAGGGTCAACCCCTTACTCCGATCTGTGATCACCTGAGTCTCATTGACTCGAGTGATCACAGCTCGCGCTGCGTGTGCCCTTCAGGGGGGTGTGGCGAGCATGAAAATGGGAGGACGTCTATTGACAGCTTCCTGCCAAAGCATCATTCGGCTATAGCGCGGATCTGAAGGGGTTAAACACGCAATCCTTCAAATTAATAAATAAAAGTAGATCTTTTCTTTTTTTTTTTTTCAAGCACATTTCCCCTACACAACTCAATGAGAGAATTTGATGCCAACAGTGAAATCACTAATTTCAACATAAAATCAATTTTTGTTGAAATCAGTCCACACATTCCTTATAGAGACACTATAAATGATTTAGGTAAGTGTTAACCTCTCCACAGCAGAGCTATTTGCACATTCAGCTCTCCTAGTATTTAATTTTGTACCATGAGGAATACTTCTATGCCAATAGGTAAATCTTATTTTCAGCTGTGGCTAAAATGTTGGCAAAAATCTAGATAAAATTCTGAAATGGGCCTAGAAAAACATTAGTTCTCCTGCAGCTGATAATCATTTCTGTTTTTTTAAATACAAATTAATGCTTTCCTGCACAGACATATTATCTCTGTCTATGTCAAAAAATTACCTTTTTTAATATAAATATCTCTGAAACATGTTTAGGGCTTTACTAACATGCTACATTTGAAAATATATTGTTGCAGGTGATTGAAATAACAGCTCTTCATAACTGGAAGCCATCCAGTGATATTGTGTGCTTAATGGAACCCCCTTCTCTTCTTTGATTTAGTATACCATATGTGTAAAGCCTGTATGTTCCAGGTGAACTCACTGATTTTAGAATATTTACAACCATACTATGACTTAATTGTTGAATCTGCCTAGCATATTTGTTTAAAAAAATGCTCAGTGAGAATATAAAGAACTTTTTCTGCTCTCTTGATTGCCAACATATGTGCAGTAAGCGAGGGAAAGCATCACAAACATAATAAAAGTTCAGTCCACCGCTGGTATGGTATAGTTTCTTGAAGCAGGAAGTGTGAGAAAATTGGGGGTCAGAGGCAGGAATAAAAAGCCTGAAAAATTACCTCTTATCCACTCTATCCTAAAATAAAAAATAAAAATAAAAAAATGGCAGGTACAGTAAGGAAGGACTAGGAAAGAAAGGGGCAGTGGAGGGAGCAGTGGAGAACTGAGAACCTACAGCCTGGGGGCAAACACAGCCAGCTCCCTCTTTAATGGGAGGAATTAATTTATGTGGGCTAAAGTGTGCCATGGTGGCTCACTGATTGGTGGGCATTCAGGTTCAATCAGCTGAACCCCCCCGATGAAATGGAAGCTCTGCCTCCCCCAGTGTTACCAATCTACCAAATTAAATTTACTGACACAACACCCTAAATTTACTTGCACATCTAAGTTTTTACTGGCATTTTCAAAAGCTACAAAATTAGTTTTAAAGGGGTGCATGCATTAAGGTGACCTGCCCCCTAGCCCCCCCCCCCGTTTTACTCACCTGAGCCCGTTCCTTCCCTCTGTGGAGATGCACTCTTCCTCTCTGCCCCTTGTCTAGGCTCTTGATTGGATAGATTGATAGCAGTGAAGCCATTGGCTTCCATTGCTGTCAATTAAATCTAATGATGCGGGCGCCAGGGGGCAGGTCCGGGTCCTGCTTTCTGTGTGAATGTACACAGATGCAGGACTCGGAAGTGCGCCCGCACGGGTGTCCAACTTAGGAGAGCCATCTCCAACATGGACACTTGATGCGAGTAGGAGCTACCAGTGCCGCCGGGGGGACCCCAGAAGTCGAGGATCAGGGCCACTCTGTGCAAAACAAACTGCACAGTGAAGGTAAGTGTAGCACTAACTCTCGGTGGAGCTGTTGGTTTAAAGTGGGCTGTTACCTTCACTCTCAATACCTCTGTTTCACCGGCACAGGGTCTAGGGTCCAGTTGAGTTTACCTCTGGACGATGTAGGCACCAAACACTTAAGTATATTTTCCAAAGCTTTAATGAACAAATAATAAAGGAAGTAGCAAGAAAGAGGTAGAAGGAAAGTTGCAGGGAAGCTCAAATACCTTTTCTTAGTATTCTTTAGAACATTCTTTGGAATTGAACACTTGTAGTTGAATGCACTCCCCTTGTGGGATTCAGTCTTTGCCCGCCTGGATAGGTTTCTCTCACTAACCTAGCAGCCAGTACGCAGCACGAACAAAAGTCTCTGCCACAGACTTGTTTGGAATAAAACCCGTACGATCCTCTGCCACAGGATGTATTGGTTTGCGATGAATGTCAGACACAGTACTTGAACCTTTAAGCCAACCCGGCAGTACTATGCAGTAAGATTACTTCAGGATACGTCCTCCAACCGAGTCACCAGGCCCCTCTCCAGACCAGCACTCTGCATGATCCTTCCATGACGGGTCCTCCCCTGGGATCTCCTCGGTTGTCCAGCTTCTTCACTCAGAATAGACAGCTCAGGACCATTCCTCTGCTGCTGTGGTAGGCCCCAGACAGGCCTCTGGGCCCACCCACATGCCATAGCGATGCGGGCCTCCGGAACGGAGGACCACGAGGTGGTACTCTTAACGCTTACCTGTCAGCCAGGAGGGCCAGCAGGTGGCTGAAAATGAACCCCTGAACATGGCATCTGTCCCAGACAATTCCAGTTCACCTCCCCCCTTCTTTTTTCGCAACATACAAAAAGGCTTGCTCAGCTTTTCTATGGAAAAATAACACTCTACGCATCAAATACACACGCCTTACACGCTCCAAAATCAAAGGGGGGATTGGTCTACCGGACCTTCACAATTATTATCTTGCTTACCAGTTATCTAGGATCGTAGACAGGGAGGTCCATAAACTGGAGAAGTCTTGGGTCTCTCTAGAGAATGCATTTACAAATATTCCATTACACTCGCTCCCCGGCTCTCGCCTTCACACTGGCCTCAGGCACTGAAGACACATCCGCTCATATACCCCTCCTTAAAAGCCTTCAAAAAGACAATGGACACCGCCAATTTATCTTCACACCCAGGCCACTGACTCCCATCAGGAACAACCCTGATTTTCCTCCTGGGGAATCACAATCATTCCTGCAACAAGAATGGCCACATGAGGAAATGTTAGCTCACCAATTTGTCCATAAAGGTTGAATATGAACATATGACAATCTAGTCTCCATGTCAACTACTAAATCCTTCCCCCCCTGGACATACAGACAACTGAGACACTTCCTTATGACACAGGACCCCTCCGTCACTTGGAGCAGACAACTTACCCAGTTTAAAGCTCTGTGCTCTCTAAACTCACCACAAAGACACCTCATCTCCTACATTTACACAATGATTCAAGAGACCCCCTGCCCTGGTCAGGGGATAGATGCATCACGCACTTCCTGGGAAAGAAATCTCCAATTGTCCCTCACTGACGAAAACTGGGAGGATATATACGAATATGCACATAGGGGTTCCCTAAATGTAGCACTACAGGAAAATAGCTACAAAATTGCCACTAAATGGTATAGAACCCCGGTGAGATTACACAAATTTTCCCCAACAATTCTGAACACTTGCTGGAGATGCAAAACAGAAGTAGGTTCTATGCTCCACATCTGGTGGGACTGTGCCCTCCTCCAACCTTTCTGGAGGGAGGTACACTCTTTAATATCACAGATTACCGCATACACACTGGATTTTAAACCTGCACAGTACCTTTTACACCATATGTCTTTGTCCAAACGGACCTACTATAAATCACTCGCAATGTTCATGGTCAACGCTGCCAGACTCTGCATCCCGGTACACTGGCAATCAACAGCTACCCCCTCAATTAGAGAATGGCTGACAAGAATATCTAAGATAGAGGAGATGGAGGAGCTGATCCACATTTCCCAAGAGCGACTACAAAAATTCACGAACACTTGGGCCTGTTGGACACATTTTAAAACCACTGAAAGTTACAGAGTACATTTTCCCACTCTGCATACAAACATCTGAATTGATCTAATACACCCCCAATCATTACCTCCCTTTGTTAGTTGGTCTGGGACTGGATCGGTAGGCGGCCCCCAATCTAATCTAACCCTACCCTCCATCTTCCCCTCCCCACCCCCTTTATTTTTTCCTTTTTTCTCTTTCTTCCCACTCTTTCTTCTTTTTTTTTCCTCTCTTCTTTCCCTCCCTTTCTTTTCTTCCTTTCCTTCAGCCTTTTTTCTTTCCTTCATTTCTTCTTACCTTGAAGAGCTAGGTACCCTATCACTATTATTCAGAGATCCATTGACAAATCAGTGGTCAAGATAAATGAACAAAACATAGCCATAGTTATAAATTTAAAGCCATAAATTTCATATAATCTCTTTTCAAAGATGTTGTTCTAAATTGTTCTGGATCCCATTTTAACTGTTATACTGTACATATTGTAAACATTACTTATGTATATTCAATAAAAACTTTTGTAGAAAAAAAAAAAACATGGAAGCAAATTTCATTTGCAAAGAAAAGTTCTGCTTTAATGTGACACAGCTTTTCACATTTTGCAGCTTAAGCCTTTTTTTTTTTTGCGGGTCTTGGTCTTAGTCATGTATTATTCTAGAGCAGTGGTTCTCAAACCTGTCCTGAAGTACCCCCAACAAGCCATGAATTTCTCTTAGATAAAATAAATAGCTGTCTAAAATACCAAGCCATTGACTCTGATTTAAAGCACCTGTGCAAGATAATGGAAAACCTGCAAACATGGCCTGTTGGGGGTACTTCAGGACAGGGTTGAGAACCACTGTCCTAGAGGAAGTTAGAGCTGGAAAATGTCTCTCTACCACATTATATGACCACAGGTGTAAAGAGGAAGCAGTTCACTGTATAATGCCCTGTATGTGTCACTGACTGCAGGTTCCATTCTAATTGATGTCCAATTGGTGAAGTAGCTTACTAGCACTATCCTGGGATGTTGAATGTTCCCCTGCCCCGCCCCCCCAGCCCAGTCCCCCCAGCCCAGTCCCCCCCTAGGTGAGAAAGTTTTAGAATGTTCCTGTATTGTAGCTCAGATGAATCTGAGAAAAACACATTAGACTATTACAGCCAGCACCTTCCATCTGTGAAAAGTAGGCCATGGCAACCAGTAGAGCACTATTTTCTGAATACCAATATTTTTCTTGCCCAAACAAAGATTTGGTTGGGATCAAGACTTAGAAAAGGGTTTTTTTTAATACATTATATTTTGTTTTTCTTGGGTTCTACATGACACACATTACAAATTCAACAAATTAGCTTATGCTGTCAAAGTACTTCTAAAGCTAAATTCCCTAAACTCAAAGAATACAAAGTGTTCTTTTTTTCTCAGCTTATCCATGCTTCATTTAGATTGGGAGGTAGTTTCCCAGGTTCTACATGCTCAATAACTTTCTCATGAATATTGAGTGTCTCTGCATTAAACTGGTGCTCCATGCTTACTGATATCAGTCATGTATGAAAAGGATTCAGGCTTTTTACGCTAGGCTTAACTAGGAGGTTTGTTGCCTTCTTTGTCTTTTCAATACAGATTCTCTAGACTGTGATGCTACATAACATGATTTAGGTTGTGCTCATGTAATGAAACAATGTCCTGCGTTTTGATAACAACTCCTTCAGACAGAAAACATCTTGTGACAAGGTTGAAATGTGATTCATACAATCATTTTAATATATATATATATATATATATATATATATATATATATATATATGTATATACACACACACAGCATATGCTGATCAGCTATAACATTATGACCACGGACACTAATAGGTAAAGTGAATAATGTTGATTATCTCATTACAATGGCACCTGAAAGTTGGTGGCATATGTTAAGCCACAAGTGAACATGTTATCCTTGAAGTTGATGTGTTCAAAGCAGAAAAAATGGACAAACTTGATTGGAGCAACTTGACAAGGGCCAAATTGTAATGGCTATACAACTGGGTCAGAGCAACTCCAAAACTGCAACTCTTGTGGGATGTTCCTGGTCTACAGTGGTCAGGACCTACCAAAAATGGTCCAAAGAAGGGAAACTGGTGTACTAATGATAGGGTCATGGGAGACCAAGGCTCATTGATGTAAGTGGATGATGTGATCATGTGGATGGCCAGGTGCGTGTGTGTTGCTTACCTGGTGAAGATATGGCACCAGGATGCACTATGAGGAAAAGGCAAGCTGGTGAAGGTAGTGGTCTGCTACTGATGGCTTGGTGTGAGATACCACAGCATACCTTCAGAGGTCTGGTAAAGTCCATGCCTCAATGGGTCAGAGCTGTTTTGGCAGCAAAAGGTGACCTACTCAATATTATGTGGTTGATGATCATGCATAACAGTAAACAGTCCATCCCACAACAGATTTCTGGATAGGGGGCCATTGAATTACCCATTCTTTAGTCTCTCAGGTCTGCTCACCTGCAACCATTATTATTACTTGGGCCCCTGTTCAACTCGTTACAGTTTTTTTCAATTTGAAGCAGCAGAGAGAGTGAAACTCATTCTCAACGCAGCAGAGTGGCTGAGCCATGGAAGATTTAAAGTGAAAGTCTGATCTATACCTAATTTAATTTACTCTCACCCCCATTCTAATTCCATTACTAATTACCCTGCAGAGAAAAGATGTTTACACTTACCTATTTCCTGGGTGCTCCAGTCCGGTCATGTTATTGGCTCCCAGCCCACAACGGATGGACAATAGTAAGCCTATAGGTGACATCATGCCCAGGCATTGCAGCCATTGCCAGAAATTTTTTCTCTTCCCTGAAGACAGCTACTGGGGGTCACATGACTAGACCTGAGCACCCAGGGAAAGGTAAGTATACACATCTTTCCTCTATAGGCTAATTAGTATAAAACTTAGGATAAGGGTGTGAGCAAGTTTAAGATTAGCTAGGTTTAGACCAGATCTTAACCATTGTGGTACCCACAAGAAAACATTTCTATCCTTCTCTTACATGGGGCATTTTCATAGGGCAGTTATGCAAGACACTTTACCAGAACAGTCTAATCTACACGGGGGTGCACCCTATCTCTCTGTCTCTAGTGCCTACAGGTCAGAGATGTGTCAGAGCTTGGCAATGGGTCCAAGGTCATAGCTGGTTTACAGGATGTACTAGAGATCTGAGGCATACAGAAAATGATTGACTAAAAAGTAATTGCAGGCTCTTTAAACAGTGAAAATGTTCTGCTCCTGTAGTAAATTAGAGTCAGTGGGTCTAATTTGCAAAATGTGAGAGAAGATCTACTTGAATCTAATTGGCTGAGGAGCATGAAACTGTTCATCCCTCAGCCTCACAAATAAGGCTTTTTTGGCAAGTAGAGCTCATTGGTATTGTGAAAGGATGAATCATGCAGGGAAAGCATTTAGCATGATTCCAGATAAATATATTTGTATAGTAAAACAAAATGTTTAAGAGAATTAGCATTCAGTAGATTCATAACTGACTACATTAAGAGTAACACAGAAAGATTTGTCAGATTTAAACATTTTCGTCTTGTCATACTCACCTGAAAGAGCACATTTACTGCCTGGCACTTTATTGACATGTGTGGCATTTATGAAAGGGCGATGCCATGGGAAGGAATAAAAGTGTATCATCTGCTCTTTACATCTCATTAGCTCATTAAAATAATTGTCCTAATCTGATTGTTATCATGATTAATAGAGCAAACGCTCAAGGAAATTAATGCTCAATGTGAGGCATAACTGAAAATGTCTTTGGCTTTTAGAGATGGAATAGGTGAGCCAGTATCTAATGAGGCTTAGGTAATTAAATGTAAAACCGCACAGGAGAAATTGAAATATGTGCCAAGGAACTGTGTGGCCACATTTTTCCTAGGAAGAGGTAACTCTGCCCTGTTTAGGTAAAAATGATTAATATTTCTGGTTGCATTACATCTATTAATATTGTTTGTAAAACTGCTGATCTTGAGGATGTGTTTTCGAGAGGATTAATGTAACGTGCATCTGCATATTATATTATAAAATTAAGAACTATTGATTGGAGTTTGTATTGAATTGTAATAAAGATAATTGCTGTAAAAGTACTCATTGATTTTCCTTTCTTGCACAATTTAAATAAAACTAAGTTGTTCACTCATTCATATTCTATTGAAAGGGTAACTGTCCTGTCAAAAAGACAATTTGGAGGTAACTTGGGGTGTGGATGACTGTGATACAGGAAAGGGGTTAAAAAAAAATAAAATATATATATATATATATATATTATGAAGTATATTATTTCTATTCAGCCAAAAAAACTCTTTCCCCTTTTTCCTAGCAAGTTTTTTGGTATGCACCTCCTGCCAGGGCTGATCCTGGGTGGGTGTGCGGGGTGCAGCGCACCCGGGCGCCGCAGAGGTGAGGGCACCGAAGTGGAAGAATGCTCCCCTTCCTCCATCTCTTCTTGTCTGTGTCCAAAGGCGGCTCTCTCTGCCAGCAACTGACAGGAGCGGATCAGAGGAGGAGAGACTGTGGCACAGCCGTCGCTTTTAGCAATGGGAAGAGGGTTCTCTGTGTTTCCTGCCCAGGCCCATCCCCCCTCCCTCCTCCTGTCAGAGGAGGAGAGCGAAGCAGCCAGAGATTGGAGAGGCTGTCTCTGTGTGGAGAGAGACCAGCCGCGTGCTCTTTTTTCCTCACCTCCCTCTCACACATGCTGCTGTACTAGTGAGCAGTGCTTGCCAGCACAGCTGCCCACTATGTTTCTTCCCCCGCCTGTATATCGGCTAGGGAAGAAATTGGATAAAAAAAGGAGCAGAGAAGAGAGAGAGAGAGCCAGGAGCCCAGGAAAGCTTTCAGGGAAGTACACCCAAGACTCCAGAGGGAGAGCATAGTGCTGAGGGGACGCCATCCGAGAGAGAACCCCGCTGCCCTGTGCCACCAGAGGGAAAGCCACACAGCCTAGCTCCATCCCTGGTGGAGAAAGGAATGGAGTCATTGCCAGAATACAGATCTGGGCGCTAGACAGTTGAGTTGCCATGGGCAATTCAGAGTGAGCTGACTCCTGATCAGAGGAACCGTTGTTGCTGTATCGCTGAGTCAGGTGAGAGGGCCAATCGGCCATTATCTACTAACATCCATAGGAACTGCAGTCCCTGACCATCTCCTGTACTATACCTGCAGTGTCTGACCATCTCCTGTATTATATTGGCAGTCTATGACCAGCTCCTGTACTATGTCTGCAGTCTCTGACCATCTCCTGTAATATGTCTGCAGTCTCTGACCGTCTCCTGTATTATATCGCCAGTCTCTGACCGTCTCCTGTATTATATCGCCAGTCTCTGACCATCTCCTGTATTATATCTGCAGTCTCTGACCATCTCCTATAGTATGTCTGCACTCTCTGACCATCTCCTGTAGTATGTCTGCAGTCTATGACCATCTCCTGTAGTATGTCTGCAGTCTCTGACCCTCTCATGTATTATATCTGCAGTCTCTGACTGTCTCCTGTAGTATGTCTGCATTCTCTGACCATCTCCTGTAATATGTCTGCAGTCTCTGACCACCTCCTGTACTATGTCTGGGGGCTCTTTCTAACAGACTCTCTAACAGAATTCCTCTCTGTGTGCATCAGAGAGGTCTCAGCTCCAGGTCTCATTAGTGTACACTCTTCCTGTATTTTCTTTATTTTTAAAAGATCTTGGGAGGATCCCAGGGTAACGAAGACTTCTAAGGGGAGCATCTCTGTGTTTGAGTCATTGCCATAGAAATATTTGTAAAGTGGAGCAGTTGGTAAGATGACAACGCCCATGTGGGGGCGCCAGAAATATTTCTATATTATAAAAGTTTAGGGATAGAACGGCGCTACCTGAAAAACCTGTTGGCTAAGCCTATACAGGAAACATTAGCATAACGTTTTTTTATCTATCTCATATATACAAGATTCTAAACCCTCAAAGATGTATGGGAGGGAATATATGATAATACTAAAAATGGGTAGGGGACAGGTGTATAAATCATAACCATTATTGCATGCAGCCTACGTTAAAAATGGTATGTAAAGCATATAAGAAAAAAAAACCTTATATAAACACTATATATTACTGATAGATCAATAGCCAATCTCTAAATCAGTAATCATATCCAGCACTATTACAAAGCAGCTGGAACCATACTGTATGTAGCAGGAAGCATATACTAGTGAGGTTGTGCTAATTCCTATGAAGAGAGGCTACATCCACCATATGCATACATGTATCAGTGTTTACACAGTTCATATGTTCTGACGATTAGAGCACTGTATATTAGTCCCATGCACTTTTCACGACAGCAAGGCAAGATATTTCCCAGGGTGACATTCATGTGAACAGAGTTGACTGGTGACTTCTGTGCTCCCCCCTCAGATTGCCCACTCACCAACTGTCGGAACCCCTGCAGGGGTATCAGGCCTGTAGTGCTTTAGATAGGCTTTGCTGCTCACTGCTGCTGGTTCTTAGATGTCTCCAATGATATCCAGGTGGGTCACAATGCTTCAATACCCTTATGCATCAGAAAAATATAAAGAAGGGCTTCCATGGTGTGATAAAGTACCAAAAAATGTTTTTATTTATAAACCACTCTTAAAATCAAAAGCACAAGGCAAAAATAAAATTAAAAAATCCAAGAGGAAAAATAGGTCCACCCGCCCAGTGACCACTGGGGTGGGATGGCACTCAGATGCCGGCTTGGATGACAGTCAAAGTCACTGTACCCAATGCAGGTATCGAGATGGGGGAAGTGACGATCAGCTGGATATGCCTGTGTTCCACCCACTCGTCTGCCGGGAAGCGACGTAGTAAGCGTAGTTCCGTCGTGCGCGCTTCGTCACCTGACGTCCTCAGCGACGGTACTACGCTACTGCGCACTGAGGATTTTATATGAGAGGAGCGTTCGAGTGTGTCCCATCCCTCTAGATGCGAGCAGCCAGTCCCCGCTATACGTCCTGGGGGGCGGGTCAGAATACATAATCAACATCCGGATATGTTGATTATCCGGAGATAGGATATATTCAGATAAGTGGAAATTAGGATTGTTATATGGATTACCCATCCCGGCCATCCTAAGAACGATCTCCTCAATATACCCATATCAAGGGGATTAAAATCGTGTATACTGTGTATGATTGGGGGAATTCACCCAGTGGCCAGTGAGTGGTATACCTTAAATAAAGTATTATATCTCACAGGTCTCAATTTACGATAAATTTACAATAAATACAGTATAGTGGCTATCTCTATTATAAAGGCAGTACATCTCTATTATAAAGACAGTACATTCAAGGGTAAGAATATATACGTAAAATATAAATAAAAATAAAGGTAAGGTAAACTTAATATATACAGAGCAAGATTTAACCATTGCATGTGAGTTAATACAGAGTTCTATTATAGCTAGCTTCAGGCTATTACTATTGCGGTCTCATCCAGGGAACGAAGATTGAAGGTCATGTTTGCATAAGTGCCCATAAGGCCATCATATTTGGATGTTTAGACATATTCATATAAAAAATATGTACAAAAAAATATAAGAAAATATAAAAAATGAAAAATAATACAAAAAAAATAAATATATATATATATACACACCAATAGTGTGCATCCATTCATGAATATAATTAAATGGTTGCGTGACAAGTGCAAAAAGAGTTTTAATTGTGGGGGCCATCCTATTAGTGGTACATAATTTTAGTATTTTAATTATTATATAGACAATTGCCCATATGTACAAGTACATGACTGTGATTACATGCCCTATTTTGTAAAATATATCAACTAATTAAGCTTGAAAATTACTGAATATACACCATCTGTGTTAGATAAGGTATGTAGGAATGTAATATGTGGATAGGTTATAAGAGGCCTCCGTTGACTTTACAGTATTCCATATTAAGTGTAATTGGCTCTACATTAGGGGAGTGTGAAGTGTCAGTGCATAAGTAGGTAAAAAAGTTCATAAGGGACTGGGTCATCCCTAGTGTCAAAAACCCAGATAGCGTGATATTTCCACTAAGACAAATGAAAAAGACTAGAATATATGATATTGCATTTTTTTATGATGTGGACTGTGTTCATAACTTCATGGGTTGGCTATAAAACAATTGAGATCTATATCTAGGTTGAGGCCCCTGGGAGCTAGGGACCCCAACCTATATATCCAGGCTGTCTCGTTTTGCGAAATGAGGGTAGTTTTATTACCTCCCCTCCAGTGTTCTTTAATGGAATCAATGCCATAAAAGATTAGGCCCGATGGATCCCTATTATGCGCCTGGTCAAAATGGCGTGACAAGTTGTGCTTAGGGAATCCCTTCCTAATATTTTTAATATGCTCCCGTATCCTTACGTATAGGGGCCCTGTGGTTCTGCCCAAATACTGGAGGTGGCAAGGGCATTCTATAACATATGTCACATGAGTGCTGTGGCAAGTGATCAGGTTCTTGATTTTATATTCTCTCTTGTCAACCTTGGATCTAAATGTTTCTTTTTTGCGGGGCTGCTTTTTACTAACCCTGCAGGGTAGACATTTTTGGCATTTATAGAACCCTCTTAGATTTGGAAAAATCTGTATCTGTTTTGGGGGATTGATGACATTGTGGACCAGGTGATCACAGAGACTAGGAGCCCTCCTATAGATGAAATTTGGTTTGTTCGGAAGTATTTTAGCTAACACTCTGTCTTCCTTGAGAATAGGCCAGTACTTCTTAAAGATGTACTCTAGATTTTTGTATTGGCTGTTGTATCCTGTTATAAATGCTGTGTCCATTGGTTTATCCTTATTGCGTTTTTTTCTAAACAGGTTGTTCCTGTCCATCCCTGCTACTTCAGTTTTTACCTGTATCAGCCTTTCCATGTTATAGCCTTTTTCATGAAATTGTTCAATTAGCCTGTCTGCTTGTATTAGGAAGTCCTCCATGGTGTCACAATTTCTACGTATTCTTAGTAGTTGTCCTTTCGGAATATTTTCTTTCCATTGTGGGTGATGGCAACTGGTAGTGGGTATGTAGCCATTTTTATCTGTAGCCTTGAAGTAGGTTTTTGTATATAGTCTGTCTTCATTTTTGAAGATTTCCAAATCCAGATATTCAATTTTTTGGTGGCTCCCGTAAAAGTGAGCCCATACCTGTTGATATTCAAATCTTTAAGAAATTCTTCCAACTCCTCAGATGTACCTTACCAGATGATAATAAGATCATCGATGTATCTACGATAGAATTTGAGTTGGGGGATGTTTCTTGCATACAGATATTCCTCTTCCCACATATTCATAAGCAAGTTTGCTACGCTGGGTGCATAACGTGCCCCCATTGCAACTCCTTTTTGCTGGACATAATAACTATGGTTATGCCAAAAGTAGTTTCAGCTCATAGCCAACTCTAATGCTCCGTACACACGGTCGGATTTTCCGATGGAAAATGTCCGATCGGAGCGTGTTGTCGGAAATTCCGACCGTGTGTGGGCTCCATCGGACATTTTCCATTGGATTTTCCGACACACAAAGTTGGAGAGCAGGAGATAAAATTTTCCGACAACAAAATCCGTTGTCGGAAATTCCGATCGTGTGTACACAAATCCGACGGACAAAGTGCCAGGCATGCTCAGAATAAATAAAGAGATGAAAGCTATTGGCCACTGCCCCGTTTATAGTCCCGACGTACGTGTTTTACGTCACCGCGTTCAGAACGATCGGATATTCCGACAACTTTGTGTGACCGTGTGTATGCAAGACAAGTTTGAGCCAACATCCGTCGGAAAAAATCCTAGGATTTTGTTGTCGGAATGTCCGAACAAAGTCCTACCATGTGTACTGGGCATTAGCCCCCAGTATGTAATCAATTTGTGCTTGTCTCATCCTGGTGTGCTCATGTAGGGCTTTCTCTACACCTAATAATCCGTCATTTTGTACGATACTGGTGTAGAGAGAATTTACATCAATTGTGGCTAGTATGTAATTCTGAACTCCGTTTAATTCCCGTAAATCTTGTAGGAGTTGTGAGCTGTCACGTAAATAAGATTTTCCTTTGCATACCAATGGTTTTAAAAACTTGTCTAGATATTCACCTAGCCTCGAGAAAATGGAATTTATCCCACTAACGTTGGGTCTCCCGGGGGGCTTTTCCAGCCTCTTATGAATTTTAGGAGTGTAGTAGATTATCGGAGTCTTCGTGGAGTTGGACACTAGGTATTCCGCCTCTTGGGCGTTTAATATTCCACTGTTTTTACCTTTTTTCACGTAGGCCTTCAATCTTTTCTCATACACCTTCTTAGGGTTCCCTTTTAATTTTTTGTATGTGTTTTTCACTTTTAGCAGGTTTTCCATTTCTTCATCGTAGTCATCTTTATTGAGGATTACCAATCCTCCCCCCTTATCTGCTGGTCGAATGACCACTTTCTTGTTATTACTTAGTGTCTTGATGGTTTTCCAAATCCTTTTAGCTTTATGATTACTTCTTTTTTCTAGCTTCCTCAGATCGTCTTCCACCATTTTTTAAAAAGCTGTCATACACTGATTGCCTGGAGTGTTTGGGTTGAAGATAGATTTGTTTTTAAGTTGAGTATGTACATATAGTGAATCTTCCTTTAATCGCGTATCCTCATTTAGCGCAAAATGTTTTTTAAGATTGAGCTTCCTCATCAATTTTTGCAAATCTATGTAGGCTTCAAATTTGTTCAGAGATTTCTCTGGTGCATACTTCAATCCCAAATCAAGGACCTTCATCTCTTCATCTGTGAATTGGGCACTGCTCAGGTTGTAAATTCCCTTACCTAATACTCCCTTCTTCTTTTTCTTCCTACCCCCTCTGGTTCCTCTGGTCTGTTTTCTCTTTCTATGGGTCTTTGGGTTACTCCTGTATTCCTTCCTTGCTGATTGTTCCAACCTCCTCTGGGGGGTCCGTATGTTGCCCTTTCTAAATATTCTCCTCAATGGTGATCTTCCGTTGGATGTCCGTATCCACCCCTGTTTCCATTTCTTTCTCTCCATGTTGAGTTTCTGTAGGGAACACGGGCCTTCCACTTTCCCGGTGGTTTGTCTCTTGGTCCTCCCCTGGGAAAAACCCTTTCTTCTCCATAATACCTTCTGTTTGGAAAATCTTCAAAATCACCATGTTCTCTCCCATTATGGGGGTAATCACTTTCTGTTAATCTTGAATATCTATTATACCTGGGTACATTGTATCTTGGTGTATGTAGATCTCCGGATGTTGACTATGTATTCTGACCCGCCCCCCCAGGACGTATAGCGGGGACTGGCTGCTCGCATCTAGAGGGATGGGACACACTCGAATGCTCCTCTCATATAAAATCCTCAGTGCGCAGTAGCGTAGTACCATCGCTGAGGACGTCAGGTGACGAAGCGCGCACGACGGAACTACGCTTACTACGTCACTTCCCAGCAGACGAGTGGGTGGAACACAGGCATATCCAGCTGATCGTCACTTCCCCCATCTCGATACCTGCATTGGGTACAGTGACTTTGACTGTCATCCAAGTCGGCATCTGAGTGCCATCCCACCCCAGTGGTCACTGGGCGGGTGGACCTATTTTTCCTCTTGGATTTTTTAATTTTATTTTTGCCTTGTGCTTTTGATTTTAAGAGTGGTTTATAAATAAAAACATTTTTTGGTACTTTATCACACCATGGAAGCCCTTCTTTATATTTTTCTGATGCATAAGGGTATTGCCTCATTGTGACACACCTGGATATCATTGGAGACATCTAAGATGCAGCAGCAGTGAGCAGCAAAGCCTATCTAAAGCACTACAGGCCTGATACCCCTGCAGGGGTTCCGACAGTTGGTGAGTGAGCAATCTGAGGGGGGAGCACAGAAGTCACCAGTCAACTCTGTTCACATGAATGTCACCCTGGGAAATATCTTGCCTTGCTGTCGTGAAAAGTGCATGGGACTAATATACAGTGCTCCAATCGTCAGAACATATGAACTGTGTAAACACTGATACATGTATGCATATGGTGGATGTAGCCTCTCTTCATAGGAATTAGCACAACCTCACTAGTATATGCTTCCTGCTACATACAGTATGGTTCCAGCTGCTTTGTAATAGTGCTGGATATGGTTACTGATTTAGAGATTGGCTACTGATCTATCAGTAACATATAGTGTTTAGATAAGGTTTTTTTTTTCTTATATGCTTTACATACCATTTTTAACGTAGGCTGCATGCAATAATGGTTATGATTTATACACATGTCCCCTACCCATTTTTAGTATTATCATATATTCCCTCCCATACATCTTTGAGGGTTTAGAATCTTGTATATATGAGATAGATAAAAAAACGTTATGCTAATGTTTCCTGTATAGGCTTAGCCAACAGGTTTTTCAGGTAGCGCCGTTCTATCCCTAAACTTTTATAATATATATGCCTGGCAGAGCACTCTTAGTGAGTGTCTTTGTATAAGGGAAGCAGCAACCTGTGTTTTTCTTTGCCATATAGACTTGTCCTAAGCGCGGTTTTTCAGGAATATTATCTATTATTGGCCAGAAATATTTCTGCACCCAGGCTTCTGTGACCCTAGGATCGGCCCTGCCTCCCGCTGCACATATGCAGTCTAATGTACACTCTTGGTCCACCCATGGCATCTGGAGGATGATGTGTGGAAGAAGTAACTCTGGCTTGCATATGAGCAAAAATGCAAAATGCATTGAAGTCAATGGGGAAAGCAAAACTAAGGTGGTTTTGAAGGAATTTAAAGAGTCAAATAGGCCTAAAACAGCTCCTGAGGGTTACAGAAGTTCCGTTCATCTACCCTGCACCCATTGTTTTGCCAAAACATTTACCTTTTTTGGCCTGATTAAAAAGAAAAAGTAAAATGCAAAGCCTGAAATTACAGCACACAAATACAAGTAACACTTAAATACACCCAAAATGAGGAGAAAAACTCAAATGCAAGAACACTAAACTAAATAAATGCACCAAATTACCATATATGCACCCCAAACAAGCACTTCATACATAAGCAACTTAATGAGGGAAACTGAGTTTCCTCTTTTGTCAACTTGTTCATTTTATAACAAAATCAATTTTGCTGAAATCATTCCATTCATACCCAGTCATGAACAATACATCCCCATAGAATAATAAAAATGAATATGTGGGGGGGCGTGGCCTGGCACAGCATGGAGTAGGACGCTTTTCCTGAGAGCTCCGTCCATTACTCCTCAATCTCATCCATCCTGGACTCTATGCGCTTCTAAAAACGCTGGATCACATCCCTGAAGCTCTGTGAATACCCTGGGCTCACTCTTGAACCGATTGGTCCCCCGGCGGCCCAAACGGAGGGGCGATCTCCTACACGGCGGCCGCATTTAGGCAAGACCGCGGTTTCGGCCTATTCCCGGAGGCCGCGGCCATCTTGGTCCTCCGCTCCTCCGGCCCTGAGTCGAGCTACCGCTGCCAAAAGGTAACCTGCCTATGGACACCTTCCCCTGGGAGAGGGACCAGACAGATTAAGCCCATCTGGCCAGTGGGGACCCCGAGAGAGCCGACAACAATACCCGGCCTGGACTGCGGCCTAGGCTCATATATGGTGTACAGCGGCCATCTTGGCACACCTCCCTTCCCTGCCTGTACACTCTGCATAGTTACAGCCCTGAGGTATCCCTTTTGACAGTTTCCACTGGGATCCCATATATCCGGAGAGACACAGCCCCCAAATATTATCAGCCAAAGAAGTGAGGAGAGACTGCACACACTTGCATAATTCAACAACGCCTATCCTTAACCTCTGAGGGCTTCAAGGCCTGGGACAGTATACGTCTTCCACTAACCAGCAAGTCAGGGTAGCGCATTAAGTTTGGAGGGCCTCTGGTTTTCACCTGGGACCTCCGTAAAATGTCACCATCTAAGGCACAAAAGGCAGCGGCAGCAAAACTAGATCAATACCACTGAACAGAAAAAGAAGACATGGAGGAGGAGGGAACAACTGAGAAAACTGGAACAGGAGAACGAACGGCGGGCGACACTGACAAACTCCTGGAAGCAATCAACTTCTGCAGAACCTCTCTCACAGCACAAATTGAGGAGGTCAAGGTGGATATTTCCCTTATCAGACAGGACTTTCAAAAACTCAGGGAAAGAGTGAAAGAAACTGAGACCCGACTGGGTGAAGTGGAGGATGCTATCCCACCCTTACAAACATCCTCAGACCGCATGGAGAATAGGCTGAGAAGATGTAATATACGCCTGATAGGCTGCCGGAAGGGTCTGAGGGTAGGGACACTTCTACTTTTCTGGAACAACTACTGATCAATACTTATGGAAGAGAAGTTTTTTCCCCTATGTTTGCGGTGGAACGGGCACATCGCATGCCAGCAAGACCCCCACCACAAGGAGCCCCTCCCTGCACGTTCATAGCTAAACTTCTTAACTATAAAGATCGAGACACTGCCTTGAGGATGGCAAGAGAGAAGGGAAATATCCCAGTTGGGAATGTCAAGGTGGCCATCTTCCCAGACTTCTCGGCAGAGGTGCAGCGTCGCCGTCAGAGTTTTGCGGAGGCCAAACGAAAGTTAAGAAATCTGCAATATAAATACTCAATGCTTTTCCCAGCTCGGCTTAGGGTGGAGCATGAAGGGCGCGCGGTTTTCTTCGAGGACCCAGAGGAAGTAATCTCCTGGTTGGAACGAAGAGTTAACCCTCAACAAGCTGATTGATCAAGTTCCCTAGATAACATGCCTGAGACCGGGAAATGTCTTCTACCAGCGCAAATTAAAGCACAAACCCTGATTACCTACAGCACAAGAGTCACATTACCCTCCGGGGCTCTGGAGTGAGAAGAGGTCCTATAGTCAACATGCATCGTGCAGCGAGACTTTACCCCACACAGTTCTGGGAAGCAGCACCTTGTACACTGGAACTCTATCCAGAACTTAATAGTTTGCAACTAAATGGAAAAAAGAAGATCGAGAGACCGCACTACATGTTTTGCAAGTGATATGGTTGATATTTTTTATTTTATTTAGTGTCCGGAGGTTGAACCAATTGATTTACATTCCACTGTTTATGAAGAAATTGGAATGCTTCCCAGATAACAACCAGTTTAGGGATTATGCCCGCACAAGTTGGGGTCAGTGTAGGGCAGGGAGGGGGGAGGGAGTTCAAATGTTTCTGGTTTGTTTAATTTTGAATGTGCATACCTATAATAGAAAACAGGTAACGTTACATATAGCGAGTCTATGGGAAAACACCTATGTACCATACCACAATTATTTGAGTCAGATATCTCTGCAAGTTAATATTCTATATACCTTGTGCAGAAAGAGCAAATTGTTCCATATAAATGCTATATTAATGATTAAAATGATTGGCCTATGGCATCTCTGAAATTTTTGACATGGAGTGTGAGGGGGCTGCGTGAGAAATTTAAGCGCGCGGCAGTCTTCACATTCCTGAAGAAGCAACATGCTGACATAATAGCACTAGTGGAAACCCATATAGTGGGAAGTATACAGATGGCGCTCCACAAGCCATGGGTTGGATGGGCGTACCACTCTACCCACACATCACACTCTAGGGGAGTTTCTGTATTAATTGCTAAATCAGTACATTTTGAATTATGCAAGCTAACTACTGACCCGAATGGCCGTTATATATTTATCCATGCCAAAGTATATGGGGAGCCCTTGCTTATAATGGCCTTCTATATACCGCCTCCATTTAATGTATCCATGGTCAAGGAAGGCATATCATATATGACCCGGCATCCAAATATAGCAGCGGTTTGGCTAGGGGATTTTAATACTACCATGAACCCAGCTCTAGACAGACTACAGTTGACATCAATAGCACCCGGTGCTCCCACTGAAACTAAGTTCTCCAAGCTTGTTTCCACCTTCCAACTGATAGATACATGGAGACATAAATTCCCACTGGTTAAGTCATATTCATGTTTCTCGCCATCTCGGGGCTCTATGTCCCGTATAGACTTTATACTTATTTCCCGCAGATTGACCCCAAGATTATCGGAAGTAATGTTTTGCCCTAGAGTACTGTCAGACCATAGTCCTTATTGGATTACTTAATTACCTTATTGGAGTATTCCAGTGGCAAAACCACCACGAGCATGGCGCCTTAATCCATTCTGGCTATCTCTTCTTCCAGAGGACGATGAGCTCATAGATAAATTGAAATTGTACTTTATAGAAAATGATGAGTCAGCATCACCACCCGCAGTCTGGGACTCTTTTAAGCTCTTTGCTAGGCATACACTGACTACGGCGACTACGGCGATCAATAAAATCAAGATGGACTCTTCTGGTGCCCTCGGTAAGGCACTGGAGGACTTGTCCTCTGCAGAAAGAGAGTATGCCAACACCCCGACATCAATAACTGTAGACCAACTTAAATTACAGCCTAGAGTGGTTAATCAGCTGCAGTACCAGAAAGCGAAACAAAAAATGTTTTTTTCTAAGCAGAAAATGTTTGAACATGGGGAAAAGGCAGGCAAGTTACTTGCATACCTGGTCCACAGCGAAGATAGGCCCCCAGTGGTTATCACACTACATGGCCCCGGAGGACAAAAAATAACAGACCCAGCTACAGTAACCTCAATGTTTAGGGACTTTTTTGCAGATTTATACACAATGGCAGCCCCCACTGGGACCCACCTCATGTCTCTTTTTCTTGAAAAGGTGTCCTTCCCTCAGTTAACGGAAGAACAAGTAGACCTATTGGAGGCCCCACTTACTTTAGACGAAATATCAACTGCCATGGCTAGCTTTGCTAGATCCAAGTTCTATCGATTAGGCTCAATCAGGTAATATTCACATTAATACACGCAGACCAGGCTGGTTTCATGCCTGGACATAATACTTCGTTTAATCTTAGGAAATTATACATTAACCTGCAAGCTACACACGAGGAAGTGGGTACACGAGTGGTTGTGACTCTAGACACAGCGAAAGCCTTCGACTCGGTAGAGTGGAGGTATCTCTGGAGGTGCTTGGAGGACTATGGCTTTGGCCCAAAATTTATTAAATGGGTCCAACTTTTATACCAGGCACCCAGGGCCAGGGTGGTAGCCAATGGGTGGTCGTCTCAGTCATTCGACCTCAGTAGAGGTATGAGACAGGGTTGCCCCCTGTCCCCACTCCTATATGCCCTGGCGGCAGAACCACTGGCGATATCCATCCGAGCAAACCCAGAGATCAGGGGACTTAAGGTGGGCTCTCTGATTGAAAAAATTAGCATGTATGCAGATGATACACTATTGTACCTGGCAGATTCGGACACATCATTAAGTAATGCACTTCATACGATAGAACAATTTGGAATATTTTCAGGTCTAAAAATCAATTGGGACAAATCCCAAATTTTGCCAATTGATAGTTTCCCACCCCCAGAATCCCAAACCAGGCTCCCACTTCAGAGAGTAGATGTCATTAAATATTTAGGGATTCATATAACAAGATCCCCTGCAGACTATATATCCCTGAATATAACCCCTCTCATTTCCCTAGTTAAAAATAAAATACGGGTCTGGTCTAAACTACCACTGGGAGTCTGGGGACGCATAAACTTAATCAAAATGATTCTACTACCCAAAATACTCTATATTCTATGGCACACCCCCGTTTACTTACCCTTAAAACATTTTAAATCTCTAGAGTCCCTCTTAAAGACATTCGTGTGGGGAAATAACAGGCATAAATTGGCATGGCAAGCCCTCAAAAATCCGACTGATCTAGGTGGCACTGCTCTACCCGATTTTAATTTATACTACATTGCAGCACAGCTATCCCAGCTTTTTCATTTAGACAAAACCGACAGTGAGAGGTTTCTTACACTCATATGCCCCAAATGGGCACAATACACCAAAGACCCGATATATGCAATAGCGACGGACAAGGGAGGGATGGAACTAGGAGATAGAAGACATACCATACTATACCACTACAGGAAAATATGGAATTTAGCAACCTCTAGACTTGACATCTCACAGTTTAACGATTACACGCCGCTATGGCACAACAAAAATATTCAGGAATTTAATAAAATACAGGACACATCTATATGGTCCACACAGGGAATATTTTACCTACATCATATACTAAAAGATGGACAACTCAAAACCTTTGACTTACTCAAAGAAGAATTTACAATACAGGATCAGATGTTCTATAGATTCTTACAAATCCGTCACGCAACACAATCACAATTCCCTGACTCTTGCCCGAGTCCTGCACCTAATGTACTTATTGCCATAATTAAAAGTACAGACTCTCAAAAATTGATCTCTGCATTCTACAACTTGCTCTTAACCCCTATAGTCGCTAAAATAGCATATGGTCTTAAACCAAGATGGGAGGGGGAGGTGGGGCCGGTGGGGGATGAGGAGCGGGCGGAGGCATTGGAGGCCTGTAAAACTGTATCCCCTAAACTCTCAGATTGTCTGACCCAGCTCTATGTTCTCCATAGGGCATACCTCACTCCCCTTAGAGTTGCAAGCTACAAGCGCACACAAACCACCATATGTCAGATGTGTGGGAGAGAGACAGGTACCTTTTTCCATCTCATATGGGCATGCCCTAAAATGAAAGGCTTTTGGGAACAAATTTTGGCATTTTTACACGACACAATGGGTTCACCTTTAACCCTAGACCCCAAACAGTGTCTCTGGGGTATAGTTCCAGATATAACAGACAAATATACGAAAACCTTCTTGCACGAAACACTCTTTGCAGCAAGAAAGGTTATAGCCAAAAAGTGGATGAGACAAGAGGACCCCAAAATTGTGGAATGGAAGGTGGAGATAAACAATACATTACCATACAAGAAATGTATATATATCAATAGAGGTTGCCCAGCAAAATACAATAAGATCTGGGATAGATGGCTTCAAGAATCTGCTACCTGTGTCTAATGCAACTGCATGAACGTACAGTGATATATAGATATAAGTATGGATAGACAGCATTAAAAACAAAATATGTATACTTTGAAAGTCAAGATACGCCATAAATGTTTAAATTTAATGATATATAGATTTTTTTTTTCCTTTATTTATTTTTCTTTTATTTATTTTCAATGACAATAATTACAATACTATTATAGTACTAACATGACAACGTAATCTTTAATTTTTCTTCTTGTATGCACTAAACATTCAATAAAAAACTTTGTTTAAAAAAAAAAAAAAAAAAATGAATATGTGGCCTTGAGAAGAATCACATATACTGTACGTCTAGATTTTATCACTGGCGAAGAGCCTTGGATTTATGACTGAAAACATTCAAATATAGCCAAAACTGTTTCCTTTAGTTTTTAAAAAAAGTGGAGATGGATTAGAACATTGGTAAGCTTTTCTATTTTAATATTTTTATTGAGTATTAAACGTCAAACAATGAGAACATACAATTTGTCAGCCTGCATGGCCAATTTATGAAAAAAAAATGGAATAACAATAACAACAAGATACCGGTTCCTGACAAAGGATAACCTTCCTTTTAAATGTAAGTCAAGAAAAATGAAACCGCATTTTAAACCTGTAGGTAAAGGAGAGGATCTTGAGCTACAGCTGCATTAAATGCAGGACATCAGCAAAGGCATTAGTAGAGTTGTAGTGTTACAGGCTGGATGGGGGCTCAGGGTCAAAAACATAGTGTGAGAACAGAACCTTAATTGAGTATAGCCCCACCACCCCAAGGGGAACTCACTGTGGATGGTACATCACCTTCAAGGGAGAATGGTAGTCCAGATATTGACCCTCAGCCACCAGAGAATAACCCATGATCTGTGGCTAATTCCTGCAGACTGAATAACCCAGCACTTCAAGTGTCAAGAGGAGACGTGTAGTGGAGTGCCTAGCTATTCAGTCCTGACCTAACTAGCAACATTAATAAAGAGAAGGTTATGCTAGTGAAGTCATACAATTGATGGTATAATCACTCTCCTTAAGAACCTTAGGAGAACATAACGGATTAAAGAGAGAGCAATAAATTGAGAGAGAAGAAAAAGGCAAAAGGAAAAAGGTAGAGGAGGGTCAGAGAAATAGTGAAAAGAGACAAGGAGGGGGTAGAGTCTGAGAATTAGGGTGACAGAAGGGGGGGAGGTGGGAGGAGGAGGGGGGTAGATTAGGCCAATCAGGTAGTCCAGATCTTATAGTCAACAATCCAGGGTAGAGAGGGGCCTTCACATAAAGTACCAAGGGTTCCAAGGTCATCTCGAACCTCCGAACCCTATCTTGGGTAGCAACAAGTTTTTTGCATTTTGATTCTGAGAAAAACACCTTTGTTTTTTTTTCCAGGCCCTGGCGAGCGTGATCTTAGCACCCAGGAGCATGTAAAAGAGCCTGTGTATGTTTAGGGGTTTTATCGATTCTGTGGTTCAGAAGAGCTATTGTTGGGTCCTGAGGGATGGGAAGTCCAGTAACTTTTGCAAAAGGTGAAAGAATTTGTTCCAATAGTCCCTGATACAGGGGCAAGTCCACCACGTATGGAACATGTAACCCCGTAGGTTACACCCTCTGGAGCACATGGGGAAGCGGCTGGATACATTTTGGTTAACCTAGTAGGAGCAAGATACCATTTGGTGAAAATGTTTACATTTTCTTCTATGAAAGAAATATTCATGATGCCTTATAAGAGCGTGTGAAGGCATGAAACCATTCGTCAGGATCCCATTGTACCTCCAAGTCTTATTCCCAACTCCGGGCATAGAATGGTTTGTCTGGATTTCCAGCTAGGGAGGAGTATATGATGGAGATACCTCCCTTCTGATCCATGATCTTTGAGCTCCATTGCTCGTAGGCCGTGAGTTGGGGGGGGGGGGGTCCGGCTTATTGGGCCAGATAACATGTAAGTAATGGGAGATTTGGGAGAATCTACATTTTTCAGATGTGGGCATTTGAAGAGTGCTCCTACAGTACCCAAGTGAAATGGGGCCCATGGAGTTGAAAACATGACCTATTTAAAATAGTTCTTTGTTCAACCACCATTGGAATGCTTTTATATTCATGCCTGGAGGGAAAAGCGGGTTGTGAAAGAGGTGAGATAAGGGTCACATGGCAGAGATTAGTGCTGATTGTTTGTGCAGGGAGTCGCATAGGAATATGGAATGGGAGAGAAAGGGTGCCAGAACCAGGGGTCTTGATTTTGGAGGGCTCCACAGAAGGAAGTCAATAGTATGAAGCGGTACTGCTTGTCTTTCCATGGAGACCCAGTCCCGTTTTGTGCCCCTGGAGTACACAGTGGAGATCTGAGCCATCTGTGCTGCTTGATAATACCACCATAAGTTGGGAAGGCCCAAATGACCCTGACTCTTCAGTTGATATAGCATTTCCTTAGGACAGTGGTGACCCTTATTCCCCCAGATAAAACAGGTTATTTTAGATTGAAATTTGAGAAGAAGAGTTTTGTTTAAGGATAGTTCACGTTTCGGCCAATGTGTTAAGTCCTCTTCTAGTAGGTCAGTAGCAGTAGGTCATCGGCGAATAACGCACACTTGTATTCCTGAGGACTACATTGGCCTTCCTTAATATCAGAGTTATTTCTAATAGCAATGGCCAAAGTTTCAATTGTGATAGCAAAGACTATGGGTGAAAGGGGAAACCCTGTCTAGTTCCTTTCTCAATCGGGAATGTATAAGAGTACCTGCCCAGTAACTGAACCTAACTACTAGGGTTGGAGCATAGAGAGTGCATAATTCCTAGAAATTTGGGGCCAAAGCCCCTTCTTTCCATGAATTTCAAAATTATATGGCCAGGAAATCGTATCAAAGGCCTTCTGGAGATCTATCGATAATAAAAAGCCTTCTCGTGGTTTACCTCCATCCCTTTGTGAGTGATATCTATAGCTCTCCTAATTTGATCAGGACCCAGTCACCCTGGGATGAAACCCACCTGATCTTTGTGAATACATTTTTTGCAATAAATTCCGACAGTCTCAGCATGAGTATTTTTGTTAGGATTTTAGGATCGTTGTTGATAAGGGAGATAGGGTGGTAGTTGATGACATCGCTATAGTCTTTACCCAGTTTGGGGATGATGGAGACAAGGACAGGCTAAATTTCTTATAATAACAGACCGAGAAGTTGCCAGGGCCTGGGGCTGATTCTGTTTTAAGATATTTATTCACTTCAAGGACTTCCTAAGCCGTGATAGGGTTGTCAAGGAGCGTTCTGTGATTGCGGGACAGTTTTGGAATGGGATTATCACCAAGGAAATTGTCTAAATTCAGGTGAGGGAAGGGAGAGACTGCTCTATATAAATTTGCATAGTCATGAACTCATGAAAGGTTTCCATGATTCAAAGAGGGTTCTGAGTCATAGTGCCAGAAATGGAATGAATCTTAGGGAAGGACAAGGGCCAGGGTTTTGGGCTGAGTTTTGCTGCCAGTTTGGATCCAAACCTATCTTTTTGAGAATAAAATCAGGTCCCCGTCCACCTAAGATGTATTTCCGCTTCTGTCATCAGGGCCAAATTTTAAGCTAGATGGGCAGCTTCCAGTTGTACTAAGGTGTCCCGTGTAAGATTGGGTTTGTGAAGTTTGCTTAGGGATTGGATGTCCTTAGGTAATTTATTTACTTCAGACTTCCATTCTTTTTTCAGTTGAGAGGAGATCTGAATGATTTTCCCCAATCATCGTTTTATGAGCTGTACAGAGCACTTAGGGAGAGACTGAATTGTTATGATTAGTTACAAAGTATTCCTTAATAGCTTTCTCTAAAACTGTACATAGAACATTGTAATTCATTGAGTCACCATTTAAACGGGTCTACCGAATGTAGGGGCCATTGCAGGGACCGGGAGATTATTGAGTGATCAGAAAGGGTTGTGTCACGTATTTTGAACTTGGCGGCCAAGGGTATAGAGGAAGATTTTATGAAAATATGATCTGTCCTGGCATAGGTTTGATGAGGGGGAAAATAGTGGGTATAGTCCTTAACTGGAGGATTAAGTTCTCTCCATATATCAATCAGACGAAAAGAGGAGGTAAGCTATTTTAAGGCTTTGTCTGGGTGGATGTTTTGGTCTGGGAATACCACCACCTGATTTATCAAGCAAAAGATGAAAGGTTATATTTGAGTCTCCTCTGAGTATAACAGATCCTTCGAAGTATGGCGAGAGTGTTATTGTTAAGGAATAAAAAAAAAGGCTTGACCCGTATTTGGGGCATAATAGGAAATGAATGAGTAGGTTACCCCATCAATGGAACCCTTGACCAGTAGATACCGGTCTGAAGGGTCTCTGATTACTTTAGTCGGAGGAAAATGTAATCGCTTGGAAAAGAAGATTGCTATGCCTCTCCTTTTGTTTTCTGCATTGGCTAGGTAGAAATGGGAGTAGTGTTGGTGAATGAAGGAAGGGTTATATGAGCTTGGGAAGTGGGTTTCCTGAAGGAGCAGAACATACATTTTGAAAGAATGGTATTGTCTCTTGATCTGAGAGTTAAGTCCCTGAACATTAGGAGAAGCTATGTGTAGGTTCAGATTGTTAGGGTTGGTGGAAGCCATGGACAGAGGGGTAAAAGATCTTAAGCTAAAACAAATTTTCACCCAGCGAATTTGAGCTCTAGGCCCAAGAAAAACGACCAAACCCTACCAGATGTCCAGAACCTGGGGAGTGTGGGTAGAGGTTGTCCTGATTGACCTGGAACAAGAAGAGGTCCGGGGGAAGAGAAGGGTAGAAAGAAAGGGGAAGAAAAGAAACAGAATGAAGACAAGAATAAGATTCCACTAATAACAGATTTTTATGTAACATAACCCGAATCCCACCCTCAGTGATATGGGCCCAGTCCCATCCCACCCAAACACCTGAGTTATGTAATGTCTCCGAAATTGGGGAACATCAATCTGTCTATGAGGTGAGAGCATAAACCCACTCAGAGACAGATGGAGGTGCATTGCAGCCCCTCCAGTCAGCCCACTCTGAAAAAAGAAATCTAGTACACACATGAAGAGTGTATGACCCCTTAGTATAGTAAAAAATAAATAAATAAAAATTAACTAGAATACTAATAGAGTTCCTCCTAAAGACCTCAGGCTCAAGGAGCCTCACCCCCAACTAGTTAAGGATTCACCCAACCCGAGTCACTCATAGTATTAAACCAACTGACTAATAAAAAAAAAACTTTCTCTTCAAAGGAGGACTCCCAAAGTGAAGATCCCTGTAGGTTGATCTTAAAGAAATGGTGCGAATGAGAAGAAGGAAAAGTTCAGGTGAACTTGAGATGAGAGCCAGTGGGGCAATTTTCCCCAGGCGGAACCTTCAGATCATGGACGATGAGAGTCTCTTGACCTCTTTGACTGTTGCTTCTGCCACATAGGACTAAGGGGGCTGGGGGGAGGCCTTTTCAGAGATGAAGAACCCCTTGCGAGGAGGAAGATTGTAGATCTTAAGTGACCAAGCCCAAGTGCAATTCCCGCCAGCAAAAGATTGAGAGCAGGTTCTTTATTTTTCGGTCGAAAAAAGTTCAGATCGGAAATTCTGATCGTCTGTACCAATTCTGACGCGCAAAATTCCTACGCATACTTGGAAACAGTTTGATGCATGCTTGGAAGCATTAAACTTCATTTTCTCGACTTGTCATAGTGTTGTACGTCACCGCGTTCATGGCGGTCGAAAGCTCTGAGTACTTGTGGTACCGTGTGTATGCAAGGCAAGCTTGAGCGGAATTCCGTCGGAAAAACCATCCAAGTTTTTTCTGACGGAAATTCAGACAGTGCTTGTAGCGGGGGTTTAAGCGACTGCCTCTTCTGGACCATGTAAGGGGAAATGTCCAAAGAGATTTGAACTTGATGGCCTTGGAAGGAGAGACGGTCCAAGTTGGGAGAGAGTCTCATAACTTCCTCCTTCACTGAGTAAAAGCGGGGTTTGACAATAATGTCTCTTGGTAGGCCGCCTGTACGTGATGGTTGAAGAGCCCTGTGAGCCCTGTCTAGTTCCAGGCGGTGCTCTGGGATATCCAGGATGAGCTCTTTAATAAAAGAGCGGACTGCTGATTGGACTTCGTTGATTCCTCTTATTTTGAAGTTATGGCATCAATTCTATAAGTCATCAATTTTGGACATAACAATCTCTAAATGATTTTGAAGGTTTTGTAATCTGGCCGTATTTTGGTTCGTTCTGGCAATCATTTGGTCTGCTTTCTTTTCAATGGCATCGATCCCGGAATCTAGGTACTGAATGTCCGCATGAATAGTGGAGGTCAGCAGGGGTGTGTAGTTGCTCAAGGGAATCATCTCTGAGTGTATTTGGGCTGGCAGAGATATCAGTCATGGGTGTGAGTAACAGCTTATCCATTCTCCTTTGGATCAAAGACTTGGTGGATGCCAGTGAGGGGAGAGCCAGGGGTGGATTAGTCACTGTGGGGCATGCTGGTAGAGGCACTGAGCCTCCTGCGGTGTCCTGGTCCGCTATGGATTCCTCCTCCCCTGCTTCAGCACCGTGTGGATTTGCGGGCGTCATCTTGGCATTTTCAGGCGACCAAGGGCCGCAATCAAACTGGCGGGAGAGATCCCTCCTTGCAGATCCCCCGGCCATCTGGAGATTTTTGGTGCGTTCCTGAGGTGGATAACGGTGTTTTGGATTTGGGTCAAGCTCTCTGGTGGCTATGGTGGGGGGTAGATGGCCGGAGCGGTGCGGACCTCCTGGTCTATAACGCCATGTAGAGAGCTGCTGCGCATGCGTCTCGCACAAGTAAACTTTTTATTGCTCCACGTGCTCTTGCCAGGTAGATTCACCTTACAAGTGTTATTGAGACATAGAGTGACATTCGGATGCATCCAAATGTCCGAACAAAAAAATAATGAATTTCAACTAATACAAAAGAAATTATAGCGGATATAACAAATGAATTCGACATGATTCGGTAATTCGTTGAAGATCTAATGAAACAAAAGGTCAACTCAAAGTAAATCTTACAGTCCAACCAGCTGATTAATTTTGTGCTGGAGGTTGGATTACTGGCAAAGTGCATTCCTGAGAACTGAGTGAGAAGGGTGTTATATTGTATTTGAGCAGAGGAGAAGAGATACTGTCATTGTGTGTGTTAAAAGATTCAATAAACAAACGACTTTAAAAACTACGAATCATTATCACAAATATATATACATACATAAATATTGAATTTCAATGAATACAAATGAAATTATAGCGCATATAACAAATGCATTCGACATGATTCGAGATTCAGTATAACGAATATCGACACTCTACAGAAATAACAAATTTTCCGAAAACGTATTAACGTAACATAACGAATATAACAGGACGAAATGATGTATTTTACGAATGACAACAAACCAAAACTAAACAAAATTTTCCGTCGTGCACAAGTCTACTTACTGTCCAGCCACCTTTGACAGATACCCCCCCTACCCTGAACACACACAATGGTTTAGAACAGTGGTCTCAAAACTGCAGCCCGGGAGCCAATTGCGGCCCTTTGTTTGCTTTTATCCAGCCCTTGGGGCACTATTTTATCCACAGAAACAATGGTAATTTCTACCTCCACTAAAGCGAGTGAGGGGGCACAATTCCTCCCAATGACACCAACAATGGGGCACAATTCCTCCAAATGACCTAATGACACCAGCATTTTGGCCAAATGACAGCAATAATGGGGCACCATTCCTCCCGCTAACATCAACAATGGGGCAGAATTCCTCCAATAGACACCAACGATGGGGCACAATTCATCCCAATGACCCAATGCCACAAACAATTGGGCCCAATGACACCAACAATGGGGCACAATTCTTCCTACTGACACCAACGATGAGGCACAATTCCTCCCAAAGACACCAACAACTGGGCCCATTAACGTCAACGATGGGCACAATTCCTCTCAATGACACAAACAATTGAGCCCAAATTAATGATGGGGCATGACTCCTGCCAATGACACCAACTTTGGGGCACGATTCCTCTCACTGACACCAAAGATGAGACATTGATTTTTTGCCACTAATGTCGAGACCTTTTCTACTCCCAATGGCTACAGTCCAGCCCCCCTAAAGTCTGATGGACAGTAAACTGGCCCTTTGTTTAGAAAGTTTGGAGACCCTTGGTTTAGAATATTATAACCAGGGTCTGGTTACACCATGGTTTCTGAGGTAATGTGTGCACTACTGTGCGCTTTACAGCAATGTGAATTAAGTGCGCTGTTGCAATGTGGTGCGATTTATTTTGAATTACACCCCAACGCTCCTTCAGATGATTATGTGTAGCAGCACAATGTGTAGCAGTGCAGTAATGTTAGGTATGCTGCCAAAAACACAACAATGTGTGGTGTGCGGCCAACAATGGTGGTGTATGCATGCACCATTTTTTCCACAAAACACCACAATGCATGCATGTTAGTGCATTGTTGTGCTGCAACACACGCCCATCATAAGTTGTATTGGGGGGCCATTCAGAATGAATGAACGGCACCAGCGCACTTAACATGCATGGAAGTAAAGCGTGAGGTAATAAGCTTGTTACACGGTGTGAACAGGCCCTTAAGTCAAAAACAATTGTGCAAACAAAACACAGAAGTGTAGCTCGACATTTCCACTCTCTGTTGATCCATTCATGACCATAAAACTACAGGAGTGAGGGGGATCTCTGCAGTGGAGTTCCCTGGTCTTCACACCTATGACACCAATTACAGCAGAGAAATTATAGGAAGCAGAATGTAACTGATGGATATTCTGTGTTGTTGTTGGATTATGTCCCAAGTTTGTGACCATAATTTAAAAGTCATGAGAAACCATGTTTAATAAAAAGTGTCATACTGTATGTGTTCAGTATTACCCATTTAGAAAATATTAACATATCATTCTTATTGCAGGAATGGATCGAACAACAAGATCTTCTGCATTGTTGGAGGACATGAGTGACATCCATTAAAAAAAAAATAAAAGGAAAAAAGTTTATGTTTCTATGTTTAATGTTTAATCTAAAAAAAAATAAAAAAAACCCCAAAAAACTAAAAAAATATTTAAAAAAAGTTTCTGTTTCTACATTTAATGTATAACTTTTATTGCAGGAATAGATTAGTCAACAAGATCCAGAGCTTTCCCGATCACCTGCTTCACTTCTACATCTATAATAGATATTCCAAATAGAAATAGTGGCGCCATATATCAAATCACTCTTATGCCCCGTACACACGGTCGGACTTTGTTCGGACATTCCGACAACAAAATCCTAGGATTTTTTCCGACGGATGTTGGCTCAAACTTGTCTTGCATACACACGGTCACACAAAGTTGTCGGAAAATCCGATCGTTTTAAACGCGGTGACGTAAAACATGTACGTCGGGACTATAAACGGGGCAGTGGCCAATAGCTTTCATCTCTTTATTTATTCTGAGCATGCGTGGCACTTTGTCCGTCGGATTTGTGTACACACGATCGGAATTTCCGACAACGGATTTTGTTGTCGGAAAATTTTATCTCCTGCTCTCCAACTTTGTGTGTCGGAAAATCCGATGGAAAATGTCCGATGGAGCCCACACACGGTCGGAATTTCCGACAACACGCTCCGATCGGACATTTTCCATCGGATAATCCGACCGTGTGTACGGGGCATAATAATGTGTAAAAGAAAATAATGTGAAAATAAAGTGAATGTGATGACCCACACACTAATGCTAGTGGGTCTGTGTAATAATCATCCAATATTCCCTACCATTGATGACCGGGACCTGTTTACCTTATAAAATATGTGATAAATAAACCCATATAAAGTGTAAGAATTAATAGTGACAACAATCCGTACAAAATGAGTGGAAGAATAATGAAACAAAGTCCATGCAAAGTATTATATGTTAAAGAGTGAATGAAGCAATCTTTCTGCGCAGTAAAAAATCTTCCACCACACTGTCCGTGACTGTGATCCACTCTTATGGAGCCGCACTCACCAGAAAATATTGCCTTGCATTCTCATGCTCGGCCAATAGGCAATAACTTAACACAACTTAACAAATAACATGAAAGTCCCTCTCCTCGATTGGCTCCCGCCTGCTGTCAATTAAATTCGGTCACACGGGGCGGGGAAGTGTCCCGCTGTCTGTGTCAATGGATGCAGCAGTGGGATTTGGGAGCTAGTACGCATGGGTGTCCCTAGGGAATGTGGCTTATCCTGGGGCACCCGATGAGGAGGAACCAGGAGCACCGGCAGGGGACCCCAAAAGAAGAGCATCGGGTCGGTTCTGTGCAAATTAATCGCACAAGGCAGGTAAGTTTAGACATGTTTGTTATTTTTATAAAAAAAAAAAAAACATGGAGCTTTATAACCACTTTAAGGATGTGTTCATGATTATAGAGGTTTATTACATGAATACATGAATAATGAATGAATGATTATTAATTAGTAATAATTGCACTTATTTTGATATTAAGTAGGAGTAGCAGTAGGAGCTTTAATGTGCTTCGACTTCAACACACATGAACGGCTAGTTTACACTTGCTTCAAAACAAGGCTTCGGACAGGCTTTGTTAAAGCTCTCTAAATGCTTTCACTAAATAAAATGATTAGCTTGCAGTCCTGTTTACACCTGCTTTTGCTTTGCTTGATTTGGCCCCGCTTCAAAAATTATACCCCATGTAGCTTCAGTGGTGCTTCGAAGTGTCTTCAAAGCCTTCATAGAAGTTTGTGGAAAAGCTTGCTTGAGGCCTCACTGAAGCCCCACTGAAGCCTCATTGAAGCCTCATTGAAGCCCCACTGAAGCCCCACGAAGCCCCACGAAGCCTCACCGAAGCCCCACCAAAGCCTCATCAAAGACACTGAAGCCTCCTCAAAGCCTCATCGAAGCAGGAGCTTTGACTGGCGTTTAGAGAGCTTTAACAAAGCGTGTCCGAAGCCATGTTTTGAAGCAAGTGTAAACTAGCCCTAAATGAGCCCTTATGATGAATGAGTGTGGAAACAACCACTTTAAAACATTTTATATAAAGGCCAAAAGAGTTTAGCAGAGTCCTCAAAATATGAAATAACCAGTGGCATAGATAATGCTGGCTGTTTAAAAGTGGTAGTAAAGATTACCTGTAGGTAAAATTAATCTCTCCTAAACATGCACAGTTTAGGAAATATTCTAGCGAGCAGTAGCCGGTGACATCATTGTGTGCCGCGGCCGAGACTCCTGCACAAACTCATCGCGGCTCAGCCATTAAAGCGCCTGCAGCCCGCGAACCTGGAAAGAAGACCTGGAGAACATAGAAACCTGAGCAGCAGTGACAGAATGCTATTGGAGGGCTTCTTTTTAAGGTAAGTCCTTATAATGTGCTAGTATGCAGTGCATACTAGCACAATATGCCTTTGCCTTGCAAGGGAAACTTTTGGTAGAGTTTTGGTAGAGTTCACTACCACTTTAACCACTTACCGACCGGCTCATGTGCATATACACCGGCAGTTTGAAGATGGATATCTCGGTAACGGCAGCAGTTGCTGCCACAACGGAGGTATCCATCTTTAGAACCGGCGGTTCTGTTTACGATAATGGTGGTCTCTGCAGCAGATCCACCATGAGATCACCGTTATCAGCGGCAGGGGAGGTGCCACTCCCCTCCTGCCGCTCTCCCACGCTCTCCGCCGCTTACCGGAGCCGCCAGAAGCAGCGGAGGCGATCGGGTCCTTTCACGTCTGTGCTATGGAGATGAGTGAGGGGAAGATGGCCACAGGAGAGTGGAAGGGACGTCAAAGTGTCACTTCCGCCCATACGTCTTAAAGGCACATTTTTCTGTTTTCATTTTTTCAAATGACAATTTTTTTTTTGCATGTTAGTCCAAATATGAGATCTGAGGACTTTTTGACCCCAGATCTCATATTTAAGAGGTCCTGTCATGCTTTTTTTCTATTACAAGGGATGTTTACATTCCTTCTTTTTTTTTTTTTTTTAATTTGTTACAAAAGGAGATAAAATAGAAAAACAGAAATATAATTTTTACATTCATTTGTAGGCATCAGCCAATCAATGCCAGTTATACAAAAGTACTTTGCCTTCTAGATCTTCTATACCTCCTCCCCCCCCCCTTACCCCCAACCCTCTCCCTCCCTCCCGTCCTCCCCTGATAATGGGCTGTATTAAAAGGTTACATGGACATCATTTGGTGCTAGCATCGTGTCAGCTATTAAGCCTCATTGCATTAGATCTCCTTTACCCCTATGCTTTACTATCGGATAGTCCCAAATTTTAAGCTCATTTCAGGGATAAGTTCAAGTCAAGGGGCTATGCCCGACCAATATAGCCAAGGGCTCCAAATTTTTGTAAATTTTTCATATCTATTTCTCCTGATATAGACTGTTTTTTCTGTCCAAACTAGCTTGTCAACTGTCCTAATCCAGTCTTCTGTAGTTGGGGGCGTAATGGACAGCCAAGACTGTGCTATTAATTTCCTGGCTTGATAAAGGCACCTTCCTATGGCAATTTGCTTATTATTACTCTCTCCGCTTTCCCCCAGCAGGCCAAGGATACATTCCCTGGCCTCCTGCTTCAGCTTGGTTTTAAACCTGACTTCTATGGTCCTAATTATCCCCGACCAGTATCTCGCCAGCCTTGGGCATCTCCATACCATATGGATTAGGTCACCAGTATCCAAACATCTAGGGCATTTATCATCCAGTCTACGACCAAAGCTAAACAATCTCTTAGGGGTGTAATAAGCCCTGTGTATAAGAAAAAGGTGCGATGCCTGTTGTGATGGGGATACCGATACCAATGGACCGGCCTTCAGAATTCTCTTCCACTGGCTATCCGTAATCTCCCCCACCTCCCCCGCCCATCTCTCCCTAATGTCCAGGGTCGTTTGCAGGTCCAACAGCCTTCCAGAGATTTGTCCACTTATTAATGCTATCAGACCCTTGGTGGTATTTGCTCTTATAATTCTATTTAGGAGAGGTATATTACACCATTCTAATGAGCATTTACTGAATTGACTGTTAAGTGCATGCCTAATCTGCAGATAAGTATAACAAGTATTATTTGGAATCCCATATTCACCTCTTAATTTAGAGAAAGATTTCAAATTTTTGCCCTCATATAACTGTACCAGTCTACTTATTCAGTGGCGAACCCATGTCCAGTTTTTTTCCACTGTTAACAACTCCCTCAATTCCCTATTATTCCATATGGGCGAGAGTTCAGTGTAACCTCCATAGCCCATAATCCTCTTAGTAGCCCGCCAAACTTTAAAGATCAATTTGTATGTTGGAGGCCCCTCCTGCAATATCCCCGTCTCTAATGCCTCTGCCAGGGATCCATATGGAGAGTCTTGGATCATAAGTTTCGCATTGGAGTTCAACAGTCCCTGACACTCACAGCCTCCTAGTTGTTGTAATTGTGCCGCCAGGAAGTAGCTATAGGGATGTGGTACTGCCAATCCCCCCTCCCCAACAGGGCGCTGAAGCGTTTGTAATTTGATCCTTGCCTGCCCTTTCTATCATATTAATTCTCTAAATAAGATGTTTATTTATTTAAAACCAGCTCTTCCCAATCCAGACTGGGGAGTTGTGGCGTACATATAATAATTGTGGCATCCAGACCATCTTGATCAAATTAACTCTACCTGCCAAGAATAACGTAAGTTGGCACCAAACCGCGCTTTTTCTTCTAAATTTTTCCAATAAAGGGACTAAATTATCCCCTATATATTGCGTCGGGTCAGTTGAAATAGTTATACCCAAGTAGCGCATCTTCTCCACTACCCTCAGTCTCGGCATACCTCCCCTTTGGCTATTATGTGTTGAGTCTAATGGTAGCATTGTTGATTTTTCCCAGTTAACCACCAGGCCTGAAGACCTCCCAAATCTTTCCACTAGTTGTATTGCCTTTTCAAGGGATGGCCCCGTGTCCCCGAGAAAAATCAGCACGTCATCAGCATAAAGTGCCACTTTTTCCAGCCTAGTCCTCTCCCCAAGTCCCTGTATACCAGACGAGTGCCTTATTACCTCTGCCAGCGGCTCCATTGCTAGAGCGAATAACAGAGGCGAGAGAGGACACCCCTGCCTCGTCCCTCTCTCCAGGAATAGCCACTCCGTGTATTCGCTGTTAATCTTTAACCTGGCTTTTGGATGGAAATACAGGGTCTTATCCCATTTAATAAATTTAGGGCCAAACCCAAACTTCTCCAGTACCCACCAGAGATATCCCCATTCCAGGCTATCAAACGCCTTGGCGATATCCAAGGCGAGGACCGCTCTAGAGCTTCTAGTCTCTACTGGTGACTGGAGGTTCAGGTATGCCCTTCTGAAGTTAATACTAGTGGATCTGTTTGGAATAAACCCTGACTGGTCCGGGTGCACCAGCTCTAATATATATTTCTTTAGCCTAGTAGCCATTACCTTTGCCAATATTTTTATATCAGAGCATAGTAGCGAGATGGGTCTATATGATGCTGCCTCAAGATGGTCTTTTCCCTCTTTCCTTATCAGGACTATATTGGTTTCAGTCATTGAAGAGGGCAGGGTACCATCAGTCATTGCCCTGTTCAATGTCTTCAAGAGTTCTGGGAGTAGAGCCTCTCCAAAATATTTGTAAATTTCCACAGGTAGGCCATCAGGACCTGGGGCTTTCTGATTCGGCATATCTAATACTGCTTGCTGTACTTCCTCAAGGGTTATAGGGGAGTCCAGACTATTCTTATCAATTTCAGAGAGGTGTGGCAGGTTAACACCCTCTAAAAAGTTCTCTATCTCTCCTACTTCTAGTTGTTGTTGCGATTTATATAGGTTACTATAGTATTTAAAGAAAGCCTTTTTAACCGCAGAGGAATCTGACAAAATTACCCCAATAGAAGTCCGAATCGCTGCGATCGTTGAAGAGGGTGAGTTAGTATCAGCTATTAATGCCAACATACGGCCCACTTTTTCCCCCTCCCCAAAATACTTCTGCCTCTGGAATAGTCTCTTATTTTCCGCATTTTTAAGTGTATCCATCTTATACTCCTGCTGCTTATTTACCCAAAGCTCCTGTTTTTCTGGGCTTGGGTCCGCCACGTATTGTTTTTCTAGATCTTGTAACTCTTTCCTAATCTGATTACCCTTTTCTCTTGATTGTCTCTTAACCCGTGATATATACTGTAAGAGGATACCCCTCAGAAACGCTTTCAGAGAGTCCCAGACCATCCCCTGCGACGCCGACCCTGAGTTAATTGCCACGAATTCTTTTATTTTTTCAGATATTTCTTCTTTTTTACCTATAATCTCTAACCATATGGAGTTCAATGCCCATACTCTCTCATTGCGTCTATTACAGATGTTTATAGTCAGCGTCAGAGGAGATTGGTCTGATACCCCTCTCGGCCTATACTCTATTTTTCCTAAAAGGGGAAGTACCCCCCTATTTCCCACTGCCATATCTATACGAGAGAGAGTGCGGTGCGACTCCGAAAAACAGGAGTACTGCCTCTCCTCCTGATTTCGAATTCTCCAGAGGTCGCACCACCCAATCTCTTCAAACAGCTGAGTGAGCCGCCCCTCAGTTGCCCTATCCCCCCTTGCTCTTGGAGGGAACCTATCAATTTTGCCGTTAAGGACCATATTGAAATCGCCCACCACTATAAGTGGGGCATCCCCTTTATCGTCAACATATTCTAGGAGGTGATATAAAATCCCCATCTTAAAGGGAGGGGGGATGTACACATTAGCTATAACAAAGGGTTTACCCTCTATTGTGCAAAATAAGAAAACATAACAGCCCAACGGGTCTATCCTAACATCCTCACAGGAGAACACTATCCCCTTTTTAATCAGTACACACACTCCTCTTGAATAGGAGGTGTGTACTGAGTGGAATTGTGCTTGGAATTTTTTATTCCGAATTAGAGATTTAGATTCATTGGTGAGGTGTGTCTCCTGTAAGCACACCAGGTCCGCACCCAGTAATTCCAGCTCTGAGAATACCGTAGCTCTTTTAATGGGGTCTCCCATACCCCGGATATTCCATGAAGTTATTCCTACCATCCTAACCCTCCTTTAGATTATAAGCATACATACTGGTAGTTACATTCCTTCTAATAGGAATAAAAGTGACCCAATTTAAAAAAAAAAATGTTAAAGTGCCCCGTCCCGACGAGCTCGCGTGCAGAAGCGAACGCATACATGAGTAGCGCCCGCATATGAAAACAGTGGTCAAACCACACATGTGAGGTATCGCCGCAATCGTTAGAGCGAGAGCAATAATTCTAGCTCTAGATGTCCTCTGTAACTCAAAACATGAAACCTGTAGAATTTTTTAAACGTTGCCTATGGAGATTTTTAGGGGAAAAGTTTGACGCCATTCCACAAGCGGGCGCAATTTTGAAGTGGGACATATTGGGTATCAATTTACTCGGCGTAACATTATCTTTCACAATATAAAAAAAAAATTGGACTAACTTTACTGTTGTCTTATTTTTTTATTCAAAAAGTAAATTTTTTCCCAAAAAAGTGCGCTTGTAAGACCGCTGCGCAAATACGGTGCGAAAAAAGTGTTGCAATGACCGCCATTTTTTTCTCTAGGGTGTTAACAAAAAACAATATATAATGTTTGGGGGTTCCAAGTAATTTTCTAGCAAAAAAACCTGTTTTAAACATGTAAACACCAAAATCTCAAAACGAGGCTAGACCTTAAGCAAATGAAATAAAGGAGTTTATTCTCGAGGTTTTTCACCTTAATACATTCTATGCATTAAGGTGAAAAACCTTCTGTGCAGCAGCCCCCCGCCCCCCTTTTTTTTACCTGAACCTGATCGTTCCAATGTTGAGGAAGAGCACAGCAGCTCCAGCCACTGTCTCGGGTCTTCATTGAATAGATTGATAGCAGCAGGAGACATTGGCTCCCGCTGCTGTCAATCAAATCCAGTGATATGGGAGCCGGGGTAGGGCCCAGTCCTGCTGTCTGTGTCAATGGACGCAGCAGCAGGACTCGGGAGCGCACCCGCATGTGTGCCCCCATGGAAAGCAGCTCTCCGAGGGGGCACCCAAAGAAGAGGATGAGTCAGGAGCACCGCCGGGGGACACCAGAAAAGGAGGATTGGGCCGCTCTGTGCAAAACCCTTGCACAAAGCAGGTAAGTATGACATGTTTGTTATTTAAAAAAAACAAAAAAACTTTACAACTACTTTAAATATCAAATCAGAAATAACTGCAAGCAAAGAAACTGGCTTTAAAGTGATACTAAAGGTTTATTTTTTTTCCTAAAAAAATAACAAACAGGTTATACTTACCTACTGGTCCAAATCATTTGGTGGAGGGGGGATTATGGTGTGGGGTTGTTTTTCAGGGGTTGGGTTTGGCCCCTTAGTTCCAGTGAAGGGAACTCTTATGCCTCGTACACACGATCGGACGTTCCGACAAGAAAACTGTGGAATTTTGTCCGAAGGGTGTTGGCTCCAACTTGTCTTGCATACACACGGTCACACAAATGTTGGCCAACAATTACGAACGTAGTGGCATACTACGTGTTTTTTTCAGCTCTTTAGCGCCACCCTTTGGGCTCCTTCTGCTAATTTCATGTTAGTAGAAGTTTGGTGAGTGTTGATTCGCGCTTTCCTTTTTGTGTTTTTCATTTCGTGATTTTCAGTTCGTTTCTGAACAGCCGTTCGTCAACCAGACATGTTGCAGAATCGGAGGAGATAACGTGTTATTTATTATTGGCCTTGGAGTTATTGCTTTGACATTTTTTTTGGTTGAATAATGATTTGATTTGGTATATTTTCTATATTTTTTGGATGCATAGAATGCATTTTTTGGTTAAGTTCTATTGGCAGATAGCATGTCTAATTTTTTTTTTTAATGCATAATGCACAATAAAAAAAATAGTGTAGAATAATACTTGGCTATGTGTTTTACTTCAAATGACAGTTTGGGAGTAGGCAATTACATTTTAAAAAAATACAATGTAAAATTGACAAGAGACACCAACATAGTTGTATCTTTGATCTTATAAACTACGGGATAATGGTGTTGTGGTAACTTGCACAAATAAAAAAAAAACATAATAATATTATTCTTGATATCACTAGAAAAAAAAGCCTTTGAAAATTTGTTTGCAATAACTCCATCAATATCACCAGCAAAGCAGCTTCATTGTTATCCCATTAAAGAAGAAGAGAATTTGAGCTGCATTTCGAGATTTCATAATTTGCCACGTCACGAATGTTAATTCACCATTACAAATGCTAGTTTACAAGACCGACCGCTTCTGCTTCCGAGCATGCGTGTTTGTACTTTGGACTTTTGTCCGACGGACTTGTGTATACACGATTGGAAAATCCGACAACACACATTTGTTGGTGGAAAATTTGAAGACATGCTAGACAACATTTGTTGGTGGAAAGTCTGACAACAATTGTCCGATGGAGCATACACACGGTCGGATTTTCCGCCAACAGCCTGACATCCAACATTTCCCGGCGGAAAATCCGATTGTGTGTACAGGGCTTTAAGGCGTCAGCATACCAAGATATTTTAGACAATATCATGCTCCAAACTTTGGGGATGGCCCCTTCCTGTTCCAACATGACTGAGCACCGGTGCACAAAGTAAGGTCCATAAAGACATGGGTGAGCGAGTTTGGGGTGGAGAAACTTGACTGGCCTGCACAGAGTCCTGACCTCAACCCGATAGAACATCTTTGGGATGAATTAGAGTGGAGATTGTAAGCCAGGCCTTCTTGTCCAACATCAGTGCCTGACCTCACAAATGTGCTTCTGAAAGAATGGTCAAACATTCCCATAGACACACTCCTAAACATTGTGGACAGCCTTCCCAGAAGAGTTTAAACTGTTATTGCTGCAAAGTGTGGGCCAAATCAATACTGAACCCTACGGACTAATGGGATGCCATTAAAGTTTATGTATGTGCAAAAGCAGATGTCCTTTTGGTAATATAGTGTACATAAAGGGATTACTATTATTATACAGAATTTATTCAGCGCCAACAGTTTGCACAACACTTTGCAATCTAAAGGGAGACAGTACAGTTGTAATACAATAACATACAAGAGGGTTAAGAGAGCCCTGGTCATAAGAGCTTACACTCTAATAGGATCTTGCAAAGCAGTAAAGGCCTACACAGAGTAAAGCTAGATGAAGTTGGCAAGGGGGGCGATTTACTAAACCTGAAGCACTCAGAATATAGTGTAGCTGTGCATGATAGCCAATCAGCTTCTAACTTCAGCTTGTTCAATGAAGCTTTGACAATAAAACCTGGAAGCTGATTGGTTTCTTTGCAGAGCTGCACCAGATTTCTCACTCTCCAGTTTTAGTAAATCTTCCTCAATGAGATTTTCTCACAGCTGCACTGATTTATCATTCAAGAATGGATGTCTGGAATTACACTTCACTGAGATGACATCTGATTGGCTGCCGCTCATTCTTGCATTTTAAACTGTGATGGTAAACATAACTGAAAAAGTAGTCATGGAAAGATGATGAGGGAATAAAAAGAAAATCTGCTGCACAAAAATTAAAACTAAACAATGAAAATGGCCAGTACCAAGGTGTAGAATACACCATACAATTCACCAATATGTGATGAAGCACAGAGCTAAGTACCAGAATTAACGTGAAAAAATAAAACAAAACAAAAAACCTCTGAAAAGTGAAATGATACTCTGAAGAGCGAGCTCAATAGTAAACAGTGTGAATCATAGGAGTTGATTTAATAAAGGGAAACAGACTGTGCACTTTGCAAAGTGCATTTGCTCCATAGATTAGTAAATGAGGTAAAGCTTCACTTTGTAAAGATTACCCAATCACGTGCAAGATTTAAAAAAAAATGCATTTTTGCTTGCACATGATTGGATGATGGAAGTCAGCAGAGCTTCTGCTCATTTATTAAGCCCTGGAGCAACTGCTCTTGTGGGGAGCAACTGTACTTTACAAAGTGCACAGTCTATTTGCCTTTAGTAAATCAACCCCAATATCACAAGCTTGGCAGTCAGTGGGCATAAAAAATGACATAGCGCCTATGCTCAGTAGGAAAAGTAATAGTGCCTTATTGTTGATATCAGTATAAGGAATAATGCCTTATGGTTGGTGTCAGTGGGAGGAATAATGCCCAGTTGTTTATATCAGTGAGTGAAATAGTGCCCTATTGTTGGTGTCAGTAGAGGGAATAGTGCCTCACCGTTGGTGTCAGTGGAAGCAATGGTGCCTCATCAATAGGCAAACAAAGGGACACATTCAGCAGCAGTTTAGAGATCACTGCTCTAAAGGGTTAGCTCAATAACCATTGTGAATACAAATACAATAATCAATGGAAATATGAAAAACACAAAACCTCTGAATAGTGAAATGACACTCTGAAAAGTGAGCTCAATAGTGAATAAATAATAATATCCCTCTGAAGGGTGAAACCAACACTCTGAAGAGCCAGCTCAGTGACCACTATAAATATTAGATTAGTGTTAAAAGTCCTCTGAAAAGTGAACCCAATGCAAACAATAGTCCTATGAATGGTGAGTTCAAAACTGTATAAGCAGGATATCTTGATAATTCCACTAACAACGTGTATCCTCCACAAACACAAAACTCTCGGAGGCTTACCAGAGCATATGCTGTAGGGAGGAAGTAAAAAACATTTTTTTAAAGTAAAATATCAAATTTTTTTATATCTTTTGCTTTTAAAGGTAAAGGAGAGTCTCACACTTTGAATGACAATTACTCAGTCGTGCAACACTGTACCCAAATGAAATTTGCGTCCTTTTTTTGACACAAATAGAGCTTTCTTTTGGTGGTATTTAATCACTAGTGGGTTTATTATTTTCTGTGCTATAAATAAAAAAAGACTAAAAATTTGGTGAAAAAATGCCCTTTTCTTTGTTTCTGTCATAAAATTTTGCAAATTAGTAATATTTTTTCATAAATTTTGGCCAAAATTTATGCGACTACATATCTTTGGTAAAAATAACCCTAATTAGTGTATATTATTTGGTTTTTGTGAAAGTTATAGAGTCTACAAGCTATGGTGCAAATCATTGAAAATTGTTCACGCCTGATCACCCCTGATCACACCTGATGTACTGAAGACCTATCTCATTTCTTGAGACACGAGCCAGGAAAGCACAAATACCCCTAAAATGACCCTATTTTGGAAAGCAGACACCCCAACATATAATCTATGAGGCATAATGAGTCTTTTGAACTGTTCATTTTTTTCCAGAAGTTTTTGGAAAATGTGAAAAAAAAATGAAAACGCATTTTTTTTCCCACAAAGTTGTCCATTTTTAAGATATTTCCAACACATAGCAAGTAAAAATGACACCCCAAAATACATTCTGCTACTCCTCCTGAGTATGGCGATGCCACATGTGTGAGACTTTTACACAGCCTGGCCACATACAGAGGCCCACCAGGGAAGTAGCACCTTCAGGCGTTCTACAAGTATAAATTACACATAAAAAAAAAAAATATAGTGCTGGCTAGATGGTACCGTAGGATACAGCACCTCATCCCCGAGATAATCAAATAACTAGTGGATATGAGGACAGGGGATTATAACGGTGCTAAGGTGAAGGAATATAAAGAGAAAAGAAAAAGTTTTAAAAGGCACAAAATTACAAAGTTTATTGATAATAATACATACATAGAAAAATACACTTAGATTGATTAACATTTAAAATGAATATGTATACTGCATATGACCCAGGGTATAATGGAATAGGCCAGATGAAGGTGGCCGGCGAAGTGGGGGCTCAATTTCCTACATGTTTCGCCAAGGCATTGGCTTCCTCAGGGAACAAGAGCTCGAAATTGAAAATATAAAAGGGTCTGTATATGGAGATACGGAAAACATCAAATGAGCAAAACATGTTAAGCAATACAGTATTTTAGTACAAGCTCGAATAAATCTATATTGTGGCTGGACAAACATGCACCCAGGCGGCCCCACCAGTCACGGCAGCGCCAACGTACCTGAAACGCCGACACCCAAGGAGGGGGCGCGGAAGGCGTCACCACAGGGGAATAGCGGGCAGGCCGCGCCGTATATTGTGCCTGTAGGGGGCATACAGTAAACCTGACAAAGGAATGTATTGAGAATATGTGAGTAGATGTAAAACATTACATGTAAGGGACTAAAGATGATGCAATTATGCATCAATTGCATAAAGCAAAAAAATATATGTATATTTTATGTCTATTTTAAGAGGGTATATCAAAGACTCACACTTTTCTTTAAAAACACTAAATTGCAGTGGGCACAGAGTGCCTGTAGATGGATGCATGCACACAGCAAAACAATTAGCGGAATCCGCAATCAAGTGGAAGAAGGGCCTAAATGAGAAAAATAGGTTGCTTTAAAGATAAAACTAGTGATCGTTATAGGTTTAGCAAAGAAGGAAAAATCAGAAGGGAACTTACTTAGTAGAATACACTGCCAGATGGAAATCTGATATTGGTGCAATCAAGTGCGTAAGATGGAGTATATTTAAATTTATTTTATTAGAAAGACGGCAGTTGCAGTGCGTCCTAGGCAAAGAAGGGTATAAAAGAAAAGATTGAGGCGGCCCGGACTATATTGGAGAAAATAATAAAGCTGGTAGGGAGACAGGGAACACATTTACCTGATACGCCAAATATCAGAGAGTGACTCATAGACAATCAATGTTGAGGATTGCCGGGAAATAAATAGTAAATCCAAAGTGACTCCTACAAAAAATGATTGGGGACTCAGTAAATAATGGACTATGGAGAGAGAAAGTTTAAAATAGTGCTAAGTTTCATGAAGAAAAAAAGGGGTTACCTTATTGCTGTGTGTAGAGAGTTTACAGGCACGTCCCTCGTCCAACATGTGGGCTGAGGGACTGGCCGGTTACAAATATACCCCCCACACCTGATCAAAACATGATCAGGTGTGCGGACGCGGGTATGGGGCGTCCGCGCTTGTGCACAGTGCGGCGTCACGGAACTACAAGTTCCAAGATGCACCGCGTGCGCATGCTCAGAGCAGGCGGGCCACGTGGCGAATGGGAGGGTCAGACGCCAAGGAATGGGAGGTACCAAGGCGTCATCACCTCCCATCAGCCGAAGGAAAGGAGGGGACCAGAGAGTCCAAGTACGGCGCGGACACCCAGGGCAGACATGGAATGATCTGCCCCGGGCGTCCATACAGGCACGAACGGCGCTGACCTTGCACCACCCGAGGGGGGAGCCAACACCTCGCCCCCCCATCGGGGCACCGGGGGGCCAGGGAACGCCGCGATCCGGTGGCGGAGCATACCAAGTGCAGGAAAGGCGGTGGGCGGAGGCACAGGGCGGGGGAACATCACTCCCATTAACCCCGCAATCCATAAGGGTCCATGAGGACAGCGGGAATTACCTGTGTGTCGGCACACCATGTCCAGCCACAAAGTGTATAACATACATAGAGGACCACAGGGTCCTAGTTGCACAAAAAAACATACTTGTATAACATGGACTGAAAACGAAAAGACATATGGATTAAGAAGGTGTGTGAATACAGATATCAGAGACCTTCGCATATCTATGAGTACAAACAGAAATAAAAATGAGACAAGTGAAAATCTAAATATCGATATTGATGTATAAACATATTGGTATGGAGAGAAATGCAATAATGACAAATAGCAATCATGATGATATAGCAAACCATAAGGGATCTGTAGAAAAAACCACAAGGGGAGCCATGGCAGAGGAGTGAAGGCCAGAAAGATAGGAGTGAATGAGGAAAAGAAAAAAATGAGACAGACAGAGGGAGGGAGAAATGAGAAAAAAGGGGGGACAAAGAAAAGGGGAAAAGGGGGGAGCGAAGAAAAAACCATAAATGACGCGGGCTGGGAAAAGGGCAGTAAAAGATACCTGTAAAATATATTTACAGGTATGGTGAATAGGAGTATAGGTATTAAAGAAAAGGTTTGAAGCTAATATGTTCATTAAGTCCCGGGAAAATAGTAGCATTTAGTGTGTGGATCCATTTTGTTTCAAGTCGTAGTAATTTATTATCTATGCTTCCGCCTCTGACATGTGGGGGGACATGCTCAAGTGCGGAAAACAAAACAACATGGGGATCATAATTATGCTGGGCAGCGATGTGTCGATTGATAGCGGTAGTAGTAGTATTTTTGTATAATGGTTTGATGTGATCGCGGATACGGATCTGAAACGGACGCTTAGTTTTGCCAACGTAGTATGAGCCGCATTGGCATTGAGCAAGATAAACGACTCCTACGGTGGTACAGGTGACTCGATGTCTAATGGTATGAATGTTTCCATTAGGCAGGTTCACCACTTGAGAATTATTGACAAAAGCACAGATGTCACATCTGCCACATTGGTAAGTGCCTGTGGCAGTGGGTCTATGGGCAATGTCAGTCGCATGATGGCTACTGATGAGTCGATCACGAAGTGAAGGGGATCGACGGTATGTAATGTCGGGATATGTTTTAACATATTTGGCAATTATGGGGTCTGATGTTAATAGAGGCCAAAATTGATTGAGAATGTGCTTAATTTGAGTGTGTTGGTTTGAAAAATGGGTAATAAGTCGTATCGGTTGTCTTGTGTCTAATGGTTTGTCGGAGAAGACAAGATCCTTTCTGTTGAGTTTCTTTGCCTTGTTGAAGGCTTTTTTTAAGAGAGAGTGGCTGTAACCTCTGTCTCGAAGTCTATTGTACAATTCATGTGCTGCCTTGAGGAAATCTTCCTCTAGGGTGCAATTACGTTTTATCCGCAGATATTGGCTGAACGGAATACTTCTGAGGAGAGGTCTGGGGTGGGCACTGTGGGCATGTAATATTGTATTGCCCGAAGAGGGCTTCTGATAAAGGGCGGTGTAGATTTGACCATTGGGTTGCAAGCCAATCTGGAGGTCCAAAAAGTGGATCTGCGACTGGCTGTACTCCATGGTAAACCTGAGATTGAACGTATTAAGAGTAAGATGCTGAACAAACAGATCAAGTTCTTCTTTGGTGCCTCACCAGAACAATAATATGTCGTCCATATACCTGTACCAGGATATCACCCTGGACAGGTAAGGATTGGAATGGGCCGGATCAAATAATTCCCTCTCCCACCCCCCCAGGTAGAGGTTGGCATAGGCAGGGGCACACTTGGTCCCCATAGCCACACCTTGTACCTGGAGGTAGTGGGAGGAACCGAACATAAAGTAATTCCGTGTTAGTATGAACCTCAATAATTCAAGGACAAAGTCCCCATATGTGTCATATCTGGGGCCTCTTTCCCGGATTAGTTTACTGATCACTGAAATGCCTCTAGTATGTGGAATAATGTTATATAAACTTTCCACGTCTAGGGCTACTAGCCACGTGTTTTTTGGTAGGGTTTGACTGTCAAGTATCCGAAGGAGGTGGATAGTGTCCTTGATATATGAAGGCAGGGCAGCTACGTGAGGTGCCAGGTATTTATCAACCAATGCACTGGCAGATTCAGTGAGGCATTGTCGTCCGGACACGATTGGACGGCCCGGAGGGTGATCAAGAGATTTATGGAGTTTAGGAAGGGAATAAAAGGTGGGAGTTGTGGGTTCTCTGACACTGAGAAACTTCCATGTATTGGAATCTATGGTGCCCTTTTGATGGGCTCCGAATATCAACTGTTGGTATTCAGATATGTAATGAGCAATAAGTAATTTGGAAATTGGTCTATACCAGTCGCGGTTGTTCAGGATGTCAAGACACATTTGTTCATAAAAGGGCACGTCCATCACCACCACATTGCCACCCTTGTCGGCTGGCTTTATGATCAGTTCTGGATGATTCTGAAGGGATTTGATGGCTTTAATAAGGGCCGGAGTGAGATTGGAAGGGTGAGGGGAGTTGGGGTTTAGCCCTTCAATGGTGGTGGTGACCTGTTGTACAAAGGCCCAGATGTTAGGGTGTGTGGAAAGGTTGGGAAAGTTGGTGGATTTGGGTTTGAACGAAGTGGGGGGGGGAAGGGGACATCAAGGGCGGCGACCCTGGGATCAAGAGAGTCCAGGGGGTCGTCGCCGTCAGTGTCGCCCTCCTCCCAGAGTGACATCAGCTCCTCTAGAGCTTGTATTTCAGCTAGAGTAGGAGCTTGTTGAGGGGGCCTTGTTTCTTGAAGGGATACTGTACTTAAGGGAGATTTGTCGTAGATCACTTAGTAGAGCAGTTTACGTGCAAAGAGGTGAACATCTTTGATAAGGGCAAATTTGTCGAAGTCATTAGATGGACAGAATGTAAGGCCAAGTTGAAGTACATGGATCTGGTCCGTGTTTAGTGGAATAGATGATAGATTGATTACGTCAGGGGTAGATGATCTTCGTGGATCACCAAAGTTTGTGTCTGTGGGTTGGGGGTTGGGCTCGAAGGGGAGTCCTGGCCCTGTCCTAAAAAAATAGGTGCAAGTTTAGGGTCCACAGGTAATGAATTAGCTGGGAACATAGAAGTGATGGTGGGTTCACTTACCCTCCGAGTGGCGATGTGCGTTTGGGAGTGAGGGAGTGCCGATGTGGTTGTGGGTGCCTTGATAGTAGATGATTTTGGTATCGCTGACGATTTGGATTGTGCTTTGGTAAAAGGGGTGGACACGTGAACGGTCTTGGAGTGAGCCGTGGATGAGTGAGGGAGAGGAGTAGGACCAAGCGTGCGGTGTAGTGATTCAGAGGACGTGGCCGATAGGTCGCCTTTTCTTCTTTTGGCCAATTGTTCCTGTGTCAGATCTTGATATACAGTGGAGGTGCTGGATGAAAAGGAAGCAGACAGGGTGTTAGAGGCATGATTATTAGAGGTAGGTACATTGGAAGTGAAGGGCTTATTTCTAGGTTTTGTTTCCTTGGTGTTGTCCCAATTGTAGGCATAGCCATTTTCATAGGCTGCTAGATCTCTGAGAAACTTGCTTTCTTTGTCGTTAATTGTTGTAAGTGTGTATTCCTCGAGATGAGCTCGCAGGGTCTTTTCCCGTTTGCTGTATCTAGGGGAAGACACACCTAGGGCGTGGTCTGTGTACCATCGATTGATCGCAACATCAAGTTGTGCCAACTCAGTAGTGTATTCATTGCATAACATGGAAAGCATGTTGAGGGAGCATGACAGGAGGTTGCTCTCCCAAGATGCCTTCAATGTATCATTGATTTTTTTGATGTTGGGGAATAGTTGTATTCTTAACCCCCAAGGAATAATCTTATGTTCAGCATACTTCTCAAAGTAAATTTTATGCCAGTAAATTCTGACTTTCTTTTCCAAGAGGCGTTGTAGTATGATGAATGCCCTGTCCAGTTCAGCGTCAGTTATGGTAGAAGCATTTTGAGATGCCTGGATGCGCGTCATGAGGCCCTCCCAGGCCTCTCCACAGAAGTCTGCCATGACTGCACTTGGTGGATCCCTCAACAGCACTAAGGATACACACAAAATGCAAGAAATATGAATTTGTCGCAATGGTTTATCACAATAGAAAAAGAGAAGGGGATAGCCGTAGATAATGTTGGAGTAGCTAAATGAATCAAAAACTTACAGGGGCAGATACTACCAAAATAGTAATGGGTAATGAGGAAAGTTACATGAAAATATTCAAAATACATATGAGGGACCAGTTCTAGCCAAAAGAACAATGAGCATTGAAGCTTTTTGATACTCAAAAAAAAATATAGTGCTGGCTAGATGGTACAGTAGGATACAGCACCTCATCCCCGAGATAATCAAATAACTAGTGGATATGAGGACAGGGGATTATAACGGTGCTAAGGTGAAGGAATATAAAGAGAAAAGAAAAAGTTTTAAAAGGCACAAAATTACAAAGTTTATTGATAATAATACATACATAGAAAAATACACTTAGATTGATTAACATTTAAAATGAATATGTATACTGCATATGACCCAGGGTATAATGGAATAGGCCAGATGGAGGTGGCCGGCGAAGTGGGGGCTCAATTTCCTACATGTTTCGCCAAGGCATTGGCTTCCTCAGGGAACAAGAGCTCGAAATTGAAAATATAGAAGGGTCTGTATATGGAGATACGGAAAACATCAAATGAGCAAAACATGTTAAGCAATACAGTATTTTAGTACAAGCTCATTCCTTGGTGTCTGACCCTCCCATTCGCCACGTGGCCCGCCTGCTCTGAGCATGCGCACGCGGTGCATCTTGGAACTTGTAGTCCGTGACGCCGCACTGTGCGCAAGCGCGGACGCCCCATACCCGCGTCCGCACACCTGATCATGTTTTGATCAGGTGTGGGGGGTATATTTGTAACCGGCCAGTCCCTCAGCCCACATGTTGGACGAGGGACGTGCCTGTAAACTCTCTACACACAGCAATAAGGTAACCCCTTTTTTTCTTCATGAAACTTAGCACTATTTTAAACTTTCTCTCTCCATAGTCCATTATTTACTGAGTCCCCAATCATTTTTTGTAGGAGTCACTTTGGATTTACTATTTATTTCCCGGCAATCCTCAACATTGATTGTCTATGAGTCACTCTCTGATATTTGGCGTATCAGGTAAATGTGTTCCCTGTCTCCCTACCAGCTTTATTATTTTCTCCAATATAGTCCGGGCCGCCTCAATCTTTTCTTTTATACCCTTCTTTGCCTAGGACGCACTGCAACTGCCGTCTTTCTAATAAAATAAATTTAAATATACTCCATCTTACGCACTTGATTGCACCAATATCAGATTTCCATCTGGCAGTGTATTCTACTAAGTAAGTTCCCTTCTGATTTTTCCTTCTTTGCTAAACCTATAACGATCACTAGTTTTATCTTTAAAGCAACCTATTTTTCTCATTTAGGCCCTTCTTCCACTTGATTGCGGATTCCGCTAATTGTTTTGCTGTGTGCATGCATCCATCTACAGGCACTCTGTGCCCACTGCAATTTAGTGTTTTTAAAGAAAAGTGTGAGTCTTTGATATACCCTCTTAAAATAGACATAAAATATACATATATTTTTTTGCTTTATGCAATTGATGCATAATTGCATCATCTTTAGTCCCTTACATGTAATGTTTTACATCTACTCACATATTCTCAATACATTCCTTTGTCAGGTTTACTGTATGCCCTCTACAGGCACAATATACGGCGCGGCCTGCCCGCTATTCCCCTGTGGTGACGCCTTCCGCGCCCCCTCCTTGGGTGTCGGCGTTTCAGGTACGTTGGCGCTGCCGTGACTGGTGGGGCCGCCTGGGTGCATGTTTGTCCAGCCACAATATGGATTTATTCGAGCTTGTACTAAAATACTGTATTGCTTAACATGTTTTGCTCATTTGATGTTTTCCGTATCTCCATATACAGACCCTTTTATATTTTCAATTTCGAGCTCTTGTTCCCTGAGGAAGCCAATGCCTTGGCGAAACATGTAGGAAATTGAGCCCCCACTTCGCCGGCCACCTCCATCTGGCCTATTCCATTATACCCTGGGTCATATGCAGTATACATATTCATTTTAAATGTTAATCAATCTAAGTGTATTTTTCTATGTATTATTATCAATAAACTTTGTAATTTTGTGCCTTTTAAAACTTTTTCTTTTCTCTTTATATTCCTTCACCTTAGCACCGTTATAATCCCCTGTCCTCATATCCACTAGTTATATAAATTACACATCTCATTTCTCAACCACCTATTACAGTTTTGAAGGCCCTGGAGCCCCACGACAATGGAAACGCCCATAAAATTACCCCATTTTGGAAATCAGACACCCCAACGTATAATCTATGAGGCATAATGAGTCTTTTGAACTGTTCATTTTTTTCCAGAAGTTTTTGGAAAACGTGGAAAAAAAAATGAAAACGCATTTTTTTCCACAAAGTTGTCCATTTTTAAGATATTTCCAACACATAGCATGTACATAGCAAAAATGACACCCCAGAATACATTCTGCTACTCCTCCTGAGTATGACAATACCACATGTGTCAGACTTTTATACAGTCTGACCACATACAGAGGCCCACCATTGAAGTAGCACCTTCAGGCATTCTACAAGCATAAATTATACATCTAATTTACTGACAACCTCTTATTTTTGAAGGCCCTTATATTTCTAACACATAGCATTTACATACCAAAAATTACACTCCAAAATAAATTCTATTGAGGAAAGGGTAAAAAAAAAGTATTACCTGTGGTTTTAGTAGTGTCCCCAGAGGAGAGAATTGGTGCAGGCAGCAGGGATGTGCTTAGCAACAATAGTAATTATCCAGGCAGCAGGCAGGAATATTGTCTATAGTCAGCACAAGGATATCGTCAGCACAGCCAAAGCCTTTGTCCATAGAAATTGTCCAGGCAGAGACAGCCAGCACAGCCATAATATTGTACCAATATCCTGGTACACCGTTACCTCCCTGCACTCATTATTGTACCGCTCTTCAGCCCTTCGTAAACATACTGCCTCTTGCTACAGCTAATTATTTCCATAGTTCAGGTAGCAGGCAGAGGTGTGGTTAGTTTATGCTGCAGGCAGGGGGATGGTGTCAGTAAGTCAGCAACAGGCTGAGGGCCACAATCCGGTAAGACCTGTGCACAGGGGCACGGGGTAGAGGCTTCGACCCACCCAAATCTCAATGAAGCCTCCAGACTCCAGACCCTAATCCGGAAATTACAAAATCCGGAGACAACAAAAAAAATAGTTTTCTCCATCCGGAAAAACATTTCTGGAGCCCCTCACATGTGAGACCCCTGTGTCCTACAGTAGCAGGGCAACAGATCAGTCCAAGCGGTAGGCAAAAGCATAGTCCATAAAACAGGCCAGGGCCAGATAACGTGCAAGCAGTCCAAGTGGTAGGCAGAAGCCTAGTTGGTAAAACAGACCATGGTCAGTTCACATGTAAGCAGTCCAAACAGTAGGCAGATGCGTAGTTGGTAAAACAGGCCAGGGTCAGTTCACATGTAAGCAGTCCAAACGGTTGGCAAAGGCATAGTCAAAAAACAGGCCAGGGTCAGTTCACGTAGAAGGCAGTGGCATGGTTATATGAGGAAGCATGGGAAATGGTCAGAACAGATGATGAAAATGAGGAAATGGTTAAGAATATGGGCTAATATTTTAGGGATGTGTGATAAAGTCTGAAGCATTCACCAATGCAAAGGCTGGGTTCAAGGGGACACTGGGGACAATGGTAGCTGGTATATCTTCGAAATCCTTTACTGCTGCATACTCGACATCTTTTTTGGCGTCTTCAGCCTGCTTCAGATGGTGGAATGTGGTCCGGGAAGTGGGGTTCATGAAGTCGGCTAGCATCAGAGTGAAGGTTTTCTGGGGGGGTCTTTGATGGTAGATGAGGGACGTGACAACTTCTTCAATTAATTTTAGGAAGTGGGCAGGGCATTCAGTGGATTTGGTGTAAATTATGTAGGCATTATAAATGGCCAAATGAATTAAATACAGTGCTACTTTCTTGTACCAGAAACGGGACCTCCTTACTGCTAAATAGGGCTGTAGCATTTGGTCATTAAAATCCACCCCCTCATGTACAGATTGTAATCTTGTGCACATTTTGGCTTTACAATGGGACCTCGTCTTCTCTGAACTTCAACTGTAGTGTCGTCATGGATGGTGGACATCATGTACACATTCCTGGTATCCTTCCACCTCAAGGCCAGCACTTCATTGCATCTCAAAGTAGCTCTTTCTCCCCTGCACAATTTCTTATTTACTATGGCTTGTGGGAAGCCCTTTCTATTCTTTCTGAAGGTTCCACAGGCCAGGGTATATCCAGGTATTTGTGGTAACCTGTGTTCAGCAGTGGGTAGGCCAGGTGGGTAGGCCAGGTCCCATACAATTTTACCAGTTGTGCCCATGTAGGCTGGGCACTCAGGGGGCTGGAGCTGGCAATCTCTTCCTTCGTATATGCGGAACACATACAGATATCCCATGACTCTCTCGCAAAGCTTATAAAATTTCACTCTGTATTTGGCCCTTTTGCTAGGAATGTATTGTTTTATTCCTAGCCGGCCTGAAAAGGGTACCAGGGACTCATCTACGCATATATGCTTATCGGGGACATAGAGTTCTGCAAATCGTTGGGAAAAGAAATTATTGAGTGGGCAAATTTTATATAATTTATCATAATTTGGATGATTACTGGGAGGGCACTGGGTGTTGTCACTGAAATGAAGAAAGCGCATTATTATCCCGTATCGGGACCTGGACAGAAGAATAAATGGGCATGTGCTGAATGGGGTGGGTGGACCAATAGGCATGTCCTTCATTTTCTTTTGTAAGCCCCATGTTTATGGTGAGGCCCATAAACATTTTGAACTCCTCCAGAGTCAAATCCTTCCACTCGAATGGACAGGCGTATGAAGATTGGAGGTTGTTGGCAAAATACTGCTGGGCATATAAATTAGTCTGGTCCACGATGAGTTGCAGCAAAGTGTTGGGTAAAAATAAATTAAAACAATCTATTTTAGAAAAATTTTGGGTATTGGCCTGCACACCTGGCTGTGCGGTGAAAGGGGGAATTCTTGCTGATCCTGAGTCAGAAGGCAGCCATGTCGGATTGACAAGACCATCTGGGAGATATGTAGCGGCCCTGGCTCTTGGGGGACGTGGCACTCCAGTGCTGGTAGTTGGAGTTCCTGTGCTGGCATTTGGGCGTGATGCTGCGGAAGTGCTGGTACTGGGCATTTCTTGTGGCCTTTCGCTGGTGGCAGCTCTGGTACTGGGCCTTTGGTTTTGGGATCTATCGCTGGCAGCAGCGCTGGTACTGGGCCTGGGAATTTGATCCTGGGGTATATTGCTGGTGACTGCCTGGTTTCCAGAGCGCCGTGCTCTTTTAGGAGGGATCCATTCTTCCTCTGATTTGTTTGCCGATCCACTACTATCGATCGGTTCAAATGCTGAATTCGATTCACAATCGGAATTGACATTTGAATCTGATGAAAACTCCCCTCTGCTCTCATCAGTCATGGAGAGGATCTGAAACACCTCCTCACTTGTATAAAATCTTTTGGACATTTTTTCTGATGGTCTGTGCGACAGGTGACAAATTACGGTTACTGATGGGCAACAGGTGATGGGTGACAGGTGGTGGTCACTGATGGGCGACAGGTGATCGGTGACAGGTGACGGTCACTGATGGGTGACAGGGGATGTGTGACAGTCACTGATGGGCGACAGGTGATCGGTGACAGGTGACGGCCACTGGTGGGTAGCAGGTGACATGCGACGGTCACTGGTGGGTGACAGGTGACAGGTAACGGGTGACAGTCACTGATGGCAGTCTCTGATGGTGACTGGTGCACTTTATGGGACTGATAGGTAACAGATGAGGGTCACGGATGGGTCACTGATGACGATCACTGATGGCAATCACTGATGACGGTCACTGATGGACGACAGGTGCACCGCTGATGGCAGTCTCTGACGGTGACAGGTGCACTTTGTGGGCACTGATGGGTGACAGGTGAACTTTGTGGGCACTGATAGCTGACAGGTGCACTTTTTGGGCACTGATGGGTGACAGGTGCACTTTGTGGGCACTGATGGGTGACAGGTGCACTTTTATGGGCACTGATGTGGTGACTGTTGGGTGACAGCTGTAATTGGGGGGGGCGAAGTGACAGGTTCTCTTTTATTTGTGGTGTTGGTGCAGTACACTACAAACATAGATCAGTCACTCACTGCTCCTGGCTCTTCACTCCTCACACTGGTAACGGTGTGTGAGGAGAGAAGAGCCGGTAACAGCTAGTAACCGGTCTTTGTTTACATTTAGTGATCGGCTGTGAATGGATCACAGCTGATCACGTGGTAAACAGCCGTCAGCCATTGGCTGTTTACCCTTGTTGGTGACGAGCAGTGTTCCTGGGAACACGCCACCACCGACGTGACCGCGCTGCGCACTCCCGATCGTGCACATGAGTGGTCTAAAGCAGGGAATACCCCTTTGTGATCGGCCGTGACATGGTGAACAGCCATGCCCAATATCTGTTCACCCCTGTCAGTGATGCACTGTGTCCCGGGGACACGGCGACACCGACAGAGCAGGGCTGTGCGCCCGCGATGCTCTGTGTGAATCAGCCACCGTCATATGACGGCGGCCCAGAGCAAAAGCCGCACCGCTCCGCCATCATATGACGGTGGGCGGGCGCCAAGAGGTTAAACTTGTAAACAAAAACTTCCAGAAAAGGCATTCTACCAATTTCACCCATAACTGATAATTATACATTTACCTTGAATAGATGCAGCTTTATAATCATAAATTAAGTGAAATTTATCCACAAATGTAATTTTCAAAGTTGTTACTAATTAGAATGGGGATTCTGGCATTTCTATAGTGATAATGTTTTCATCTCCACCCATAACTGAAGGACAAATGACATTTAATTATATACAAACCTACAATCCCCTTATACTGGTGTGATTGCTTTGTGAATTCAGCCTATTGTGTAGTACAGAGTGTGTCTTTATTACACAGAAGTCATATAGTGGAAGAAAACAGGAAACTTTCTGAGAAAATATGAGAAATATGGGCAAAATCAATCAACTGAACTGTCATTGGCTGGCTCAGCTGTCAATCAAAGGAGACAGCTTGTAGGTGTCCCGGCTGCCTGTGTGTAACTGTCACTGGCTGAAGAGCTCTCACGGTGTGCAGCTGCTCCAACGCCTCTCCCTCTGCGATCTGAAGATTTCCCCAGATTTCTACAGATTTCTACCAAAAAACATTACTTTTATTACTGCTAATAATACAATTATTGTTATTTTTACTGTTATTGCTGTTATTAATAGTATTACTTATTAATTTCTTTCAGAGACACCCAATACCACCAGGATGTCTGTCAATGGACGTGGTCGTCTGAACCTTCCCATCCACTTTCATCAGGAAGGGAATCCACCTCCATCAGGTAGGTGTAATGTCTGATCAGTTCTGCCCTGGTATACATTCCCCAATTCTACTCCTACCAATCACAGAGCCGAGGGAAGTGCTCTGAAACCCCCCCCCCCACAGCTGTCGCTGGTTGCTAGGGACTCCTGTTCCCTAACAACCAGTATCATCAGATGCTTGCTCCACCCCACCCCCCAGCTTTATAGGAGGAGATAACTTCCCCCTCCCAGCCCCCAGATCTCACCCTGACCCTACAACCCTGATGTGTAAGGTAAGAGGGGCACTTCTTATGTAAGGGGGGGGGGTATTGTTGTGAAGGGGGAGCTCTGAAGTGAAGGTTGCTGAGTAGTCATTTATTATTTTATGAAGTTTCTTTATAGGTAAACTGAAAATCATATGTAATGGTAATAGTTTATTAAATGATTGTGCTGAATGTTCTACATGGCTGTTAGATTTTATTCAAGTATTCCCCCTTAAACACCCCCCCCCCCACACACTGTTAGCACAATCTGGCCCCAGCCACCACTTGTGGTGCTACAGATTGTATGTTGTATGGTGTATGGGGAGGTGTTTGGAGCATGGCATGGCCCACTGCATTCAGAAAACGCTCCTCTTTTCTGATATAAGGATAGTTTTAAGCTCATCACTCATGTTACAATCTGTCAGTACAATCTCCTTTAGCCCTGATTCACACCAGTGTGACGTGTCATGCAACTTGACAGTTCTAAGTCACATGACAAGTCGCACCCTATTTGTGGCAATGGCACCGTTCAAATTGCTGCGGCTCAAGTTGCAGTGACTTTGAAAAAGGTTCTTGCACTATTTCTGTGTAATTTCAGTGTGACTTGCATTTGATATCTGTTACATGCAATGACATCTGCACATGAAATCGCACTGCTCTAAAGTCGTGCTGAAGTAGTGCAACTTCAATATCGCACTGGTGTGATCCAGGGCTTAGATCTACTGATAACTGTGTAGTTGAGGGGCCTCTCTGATTGGATACAAATTGATTGGCTAGTGTAAGTGGGTAATGAGTTGAGGCACACAATGAATTAGCACAGTACACCACAATTTTAAAAATGCGAAAAAAATAAGGGATCTGCTTAATTTTTCCACAAAAACTGCTGTGGTCATGTGATTAGCAGACACCATCATATATGTTAGTTGGACATTCCGCGCATCTCTACTGATGCTGAGAGCTACATGCCAAGTTCACCACCTTCATTTAATATTCGTGAGAAAACCTGTATATAAAGCTGAACTCCAGAGATATTTTTCTTACATTGTTATAGTGGTCCAGAGTGGACCAATATACAGTAAGTATGCATATTTCTTACTTGGCCGATTTCTGTGCAAGTGGGTAATCACTGTAGTAGCTGCAACTACTACAGTGATCCCTCACTTGCTCGGTATGGGCGCCATTTAGAAAACGCTTCACATGTTCTCAATTTGTGCAAAGTGTCTCTGATTGGACAAGGTGAAGAGGCAGAGTTGGGACATCACAATCTCCATCTCATTCAATCACAGAACTTCTTGCATTCATTGAAAAAATGCAAGGTATTCTCTGAATGATACCCATGTAGAGTAGGCAACCCCCTGTGCTTATTATGCAGCAAGGCAGCCGCTCGGCATAGGATCTGAAAGATTGGGAGGATCACTGAAGTAACAGAGCCTATTACAGTGATTCTCCACTTCCACAGGGAACGGCCAGGTATGGAATATGCATACATTAATCCAAGCTGGGCCAATGTAACTATGCAAAAAAAAATAAAAAATACCTGAAATTCAGCTTTTAAAAAAAGTGCCATATATTTTTTATCATCTCCAACTGACATGAATGTATCCTTGTTATTGCAGGTAATGATTTCCCTGTTGCTTCAAGAATGAGGTCAAGATTTTCTCTGCTGGGCCATGCTCCTTACCAGCTGCCATTGAGATCCAGGCGACAGAGACACCACATCCCTGATGCCAACCAGAGGCATAGGAGCCGTTCTCCACAGCGTCCTACCTGCACCATCTGCTTGGAGGATTTGGAGGAAGGAGAAGAATCGTACAGACTTCCCTGCACCCATCGCTATCACTCCTTCTGCATTGCAGAGTGGCTGAGCAGAGCCCTGACCACCTGGAGTCAGAGTCCGCCCAACTGCCCCAACTGCCGGGCTTTTGTCCCTGTTGCTAATTGGGTAAGTATCATACTACTAAATGTTTTCAACATGTCGTTTTTTTAGGAAACCCTGTATTAAATGTAATTTATTTTCCCAACAGCCATATTTTCGCATTACCTATAACAATGGAGAGATGGATCTTCAACCTAGTATGCCCATACAAAGCTGGGAAGAGTCACCATGAATTTCTATACCAGTGGATTCATCGGTAAGTTTATTTTCTGTTTTAATACATATATATACACAGTGGGGACAGAAAGTATTCAGACCCCCTTAAATTTTTTCACTCTTTGTTAAATTGCAGCCATTTGCTAAAATCATTTAAGTTAATTTTTTTCCTCATTAATGTACACACAGCACCCCATATTGACAGAAAAACATAGAATTGTTGACATTTTTGCAGATTTTTTAAAAAGAAAAACTGAAATATCACATGGTCCTAAGTATTCAGACCATTTGCTCAGTATTTAGTAGAAGCACCCTTTTGATCTAATATAGCCATGAGTCTTTTTGGGAAAGATGCAACAAGTTTTTCACACCTGGATTTGGGGATCCTCTGCCATTCCTCCTTGCAGATCCTCTCCAGTTCTATTAGGTTGGATGTTAAACGTTGGTGGACAGCCATTTTGAGGTCTCTCCAGAGATGCTCAATTGGGTTTAAGTCAGGGCTCCGGCTGGGCCATTCAAGAACAGTCACGGAGTTGTTGTGAAGCCACTCCTTCGTTATTTTTGCTGTGTGCTTAGGGTCATTGTCTTGTTGGAAGGTAAACCTTCGGCCCAGTCTGAGGTCCTGAGCACTCTGGAGAAGATTTTCTTCCAGAACATCCCTGTACTTGGCCGCATTCATCTTTCCCTCAATTGCAACCAGTCATCCTGTCCCTGTAGCTGAAAAACACCCCCAAAGCATGATGCTGTCACCACCATGCTTCACTGTTGGGACTGTATTGGACAGGTGATGAGCAGTGCCTGGTTTTCTCCACACATACCTCTTAGAATTAAGGCCAAAAAGTTCTATCTTGGTCTCAAAAGACCAGAGAATCTTATTTCTCACCATCTTGGAGTCCTTCAGGTGTTTCTTAGCAAACTCCATGTGGGCTTTCATGTGTCTTGCACTGAGCAGAGGCTTCCGTCGGGCCACTCTGCCATAAAGCCCCGACTGGTGGAGGGCTGCAGTGATGGTTGACTTTCTACAACTTCCTCCCATCTCCCGACTGCATCTCTGGAGCTCAGCCACAGTGATCTTTGGGTTCTTTTTTACCTCTCTCACCAAGGCTCTTCTCCCCCGTTAGTTTAGTTTGGCCGGACGGCCAGCTCTAGGAAGGGTTCTGGTCCTCCCAAACGTCTTCCATTTAGGGATTATGGAGGCCACTGTGCTCTTAGGAACCTTAAGTGCAGCAGAAATTTTTTGTAACCTTGGCCAGATCTGTGCCTTGCCACAATTCTGTCTCTGCGCTCTTCAGGCAGTTCCTTTGATCTCATGATTCTCATTTGCTCTGACATGCACTGTGAGCTGTAAGGTCTTATATAGACAGGTAGGTGGCTTTCCTAATCAAGTCCAATCAGTATAATCAAACACAGCTGGGCTCAAATGAAGGCGTAGAACCATCTCAAGGATGATCAGAAGAAATGGACAGCACCTGAGTTAAATATATGAGTGTCACAGCAAAGGGTCTGAATACTTAGGACCATGTGATATTTCAGTTTTTCTTTTTTAATAAATCTGCAAAAATGTGTGTTTTTCTGTTAATATGGGGTGCTGTGTGTACATTAATGAGGAAAAAAAATTAACTTAAATAATTTTAGCAAATGGCTGCAATATAACAAAGCGTGAAAAATGTAAGGGGGTCTGAATACTTTCCGTCCTCACTGTATATATATATATATATATATATATATATATATATATATATATATATATATATATATATATATAAACTATTTGTGTACTATCTGACAATGTATTTTTCTATTGACAACACAGTTTGGTGATGGTACAGAAAAGTATGGTGTCCAGCATATAATTGAAGAATCTATTCACACAATTAGTTTAAATAATTTAGCCATTTCATGCACATTACATGGGAGCAGGGCACATTACTGAGAGCAGGGCACATTACTGAGAGCAGGGCACATTACATGGGAGCAGGGCACATTACATTAGGGCAGGGAATATTGCATGGGAACAGGGCACATTATACTTGGGCAGGACACATTACATTGGAGTAGGGCACAGCACATTATGGGGTACACAGCACAGCATGGCACATTATGAGCCACTCAGCATAAAATGAAAAATCATGGGGCACTCGGCACAGAATGAAACATTGTGGGGCACTCAGCACAGCATGGCACATCATGGGGCACTCAGCACAGCATAGCACATCATGATGCACTCAGCACAGCATGGCACATCATGGGGCACACAATACAGCACATCATGGGGCACAGAACATGACACATCATGGGCACTCAGTACAGCATGGCACATCATGGGGCACACAGCACAGCATGGCACATCATGGGACACTCTGCACAGAAACGGCACATCTTTGGGCACTTTGCACAGCATGGCACATAATGGGGGACAGGACATGGTACATCAAGGGGCACACATCAGGTGGCCACATTACATGGATGCAGCACACCTTACACTTGGCCAGGGCACATTAAATAGGAGCAGGACATATTATATGAGGGCAGGGCACATTACATCAGGGTACATCAGGGCACATCATGTGGCACAGGACATGGCACATCATGGGGCACACAGCACAGCAGGTAGATCATGGGGCACACAACACAGCAAGGCACATCAACGAGCACTTAGCAAGCCAAGGCACATCACACAGTATGGCACATCTTGGGGCAAACAGCACAGCATGGCACATCCTGGGGCAAACATCACAGTTTGGCACATCCTGGGGCAAACAGTATAGCATGGCACATCCTGGGGCACACAACACAGCATAGCACATCATTCGGCACACAGCACTGCACATCATGGGGCACTCAGTACAGCATGACACATCATGGGGCATGGTACAGCACATTATGGGGCATGGCACGGTGCCTTATAGTTCCGGTCTCCATCATATACAGAGCATGGTAGGGAAGTGGCTGTGATGAGCTCTCCTTTAGCATACTATTCCCTGCTGGCCCTTCCTCACTTCCAGTCCATCCCAGGTGATGTCACATACAAGCACCTAGGATGGACATGGGGGGGAAGGTGGGGAACAGTGAAGAAATCCTTTGGTTTCCTGCACCGCTCTGCATGTGGGGGATGCAATCTATCCAACAGCTGCCTCTAACTGATGGGTAGATCATGGCAGAACCCCTGGGGACTTCCCTAGGGTTTGGCGGAATTCCGCAGTTGAAAAACCCTGACTTAATTAGCTGGCTCCTTTTGCCACTCTAATGACAGTGTCCCTCACTGGCTCCTCAAACTTGTCTTCCTTTTGTTAGCAGCGAGAGTGGGGGCAGAAAATGTCCGATATGTAGTGGGTGATGTTTGTCAGAATTACACTCCACTTCTGGCCTCTTGGACAGCAGCTCAGGGTGTTTCAGTAAGCTGTGGAGAGCAGTCAAGACTAGCAGAGAGCTAATCATGTCAGTATGCCCCCCCCCCATGATGGGCTAACAATGCTTACTGTCCAGCCACCTTTGGCAGATACCCCTCCTACCCTGAACACACACAATGGTTTAGAACAGTGGTCTCAAAACTGCAGCCTGGGAGCCAATTGCAGCCCTTTGCTTACTTTTATCCAGCCCTTGGGGCACTATTTTATCCACTGATACAAACAAACAATGGGGCATCATTTCTACCTCCACTAACATGAGTGAGGGGGCAAAATTCCTTCCAATGACACCAACAATCGGGCACAATTCCTCCCACTAACATCAACAATGGGGCAGAATTCCTCCAACAGACATCAAAGATGGGGCACAATTCATCCCAATGACCCAGTCCCACAAACAATTGGGCCCAGTGATACCAACGATGAGGCACAATTCCTCCCAAAGACACCAACAATTGGGCCCATTGACGTCAACGATGGGCACAATTTCTCTCAATGACACCAAAAACTGAGCCCAAATCAATGATGGAGCATAACTCCTCTCACTGACACCAAAGATGAGACATTTTTTTACCACTAATGTCGAGACCTTTTCTACTCCCAATGGCTACAGTCCAGTCCCCCTAAAGTCTAATGGACAGTAAACTGGCCCTTTGTTTAGAAAGTTTGGAGACCCTTGGTTTAGAATATGATAACCAGGGTTTGGTTACACCATGGTTTCTGAGGTAATGTGTGCACTACTGTGTGCTTTACTGCAATGTAAAACAAAACACAGAAGTGTAGCTCGACATTTCCATTCTCTGCTGATCCATTCATGACCAGAAACTGCAGTGGAGTTCCCTGATCTGCACACCTATGACACCAATTACAGGGGAGCAACCATAGGAAGCAGAATATATTTTATATTATAGAGAACATAACTGTTGGACATTCTGTGTTGTTGTTGGACTATGTCCCAGGTTTGCGACCATAATTTAAAAATCACGAGAAAACCTATGTTTAATAAAAAGTGTCATACTGTATGTTTTCAGCATTACCCATTCAGAAAATATTAACATATCATTCTTTTGCAGGAATGGATCGAACAAGATCTTCTGCATCGTTGGAGGACATGAATGACTTCCATTTATGTTTCTATGTTTAATGTTTAATCTAAAAAAAAAAAAAAAATCCAAAAAAAAAAAGTTTCTGTTTCTATGTTTAATGTATAATTTTTATTGCAGGAATAGATTGGCCAACAAGATCCAGAGCCTTCCCGATCACCTGTTTCACCTCTACATCAGTGGACATGGATCTCCATTGCTGGACAGTGTGAGTGACAATGGCATTACAACACAGGACATTTTTGGGGATTTTTTTTTTAACCACTTGCTGTCCAGGGCAATTATTTTTCTTTTTCACACACATGAAAAAATCAACATTTTAGCTAGAAATTAGTTAGAACCCCCAAACATTATATATTTTCCGTCCGAAAGCAGAAGCCCTGGGGGATAACATGGTGGTTGTCGCAGTTATTTAAGTCACACAATATTTGCAAGAAAAGATTAGGCAAAAAGATCTGGAGATTCTCTGATCTTCTCCATCACCCCCATGTTGATAGATGTGGATCTGCATTGCTGGACAATGTGATTGACAATGGCGTTACAGCGAGGGACATTTTTGGGGGATTTTATATTTTGTAACCACTCGCTGTCCAGGGCAATTCAATTCTTTTTTTCACACACATGTTAAAATTAGCATTTTAGCTAGAAATTATTTAAAATTCCCAAACATTATATATTTTCCAAAAGCAGAGGCCCTGGAGGATAACAGCGGTTGTTGCAATTTTCATGTCACACAATATTTGAACAGCTGTTTATAAAACACAAATATTTAGTAAAAAGTACCAGTACACTAAAGTGATTTTTAGTGTTAAGTAGAGTAGCATAGGGTAGTGTAGTGTAATGTAGTGTAGTGTAGTTAGTATAGTGTAGTGTACGTCTGGCCAGAGAGGGATTACTTTGATGCAGTTGGCCAGCTTAAGCATGCATTGCAATGCATGTGAACCAAAAATCCCTTTTTTTAATGCAAAGTTTTCTAGAAATGTGTGAGGGTGTATAGTATTGTGCAGAGGGTTGATTCAAAATTTTCTGTATTCATGTGGTCCTGGTAACAGACAGGGAGTGACAGGTCTGAAACTGGAAGTGGCAAAATTATTGTAATTTCCGGCTTCATCTGTGACAGAGGAGATCTGGGAATGGATGTTCCCCCATCTTCCCTGTGGGAAGCTGCCCTGACCACTTACCGCAGTCCAGAATTCCTGAAGAGAGCAATTGAGCTACATGTTCCCCAGGGCAGTGCCCCCTACCCCAGTGTTTTTACACCCCCTTGCCTCTTAACCCAGAAAATAGGAATCTTTAACACATGTTTCTAAACCTGGACTGTCTGGGTGAATCCCGGTCAGGTGGTAACCCGAACTTATACATACCACCAAGCACAATTCATGTATCCCCGCCCAATAAATTCTTCACTTTAAAAATTTGGTCACCTTACTGTCCTTTTAAAGCTTTAAGGTTTTTCACCTTAATGCATTCAAACCTTCTGTGCTTCAGCTCCTCCCCAGACCCCCCTTTTCCTTACCTGAACCTGATCCGATCCAGCAATATGCAAGAGCTCACCAGTCCCTCTCCTCTATTGGCTCCCGCTGCTGTCAATTAAATCCGGTCACACGGGGGCTGGCCCGAGTCCCGCTGTCTGTGTTAATGAATGCAGCAGTGGGACTTGGGGGCGAGCATGCATGGGTGTCCCTAGGGAATACAGCTTATCCTGGGGCACCCGATGAGGAGGAACCAGGAGCGCCAGCAAGGGACCCCAAAAGAAGAGCATCGGGGCGGATCTGTGCAAAATAATTGCACAAGGCAGGTAAGTTTAGACATGTTTTTTTTATTTTTATTTAAACTAAAAACAAAAACAAAAAAACACACAGAGCTTTATAACCACTTTAAGGATGTATATAGAGGTTTATTACATGAATAATGAATGATTATTAATTAGTAATAATTGCTCTTATTTTGATATTAAGTGGGAGCAGTAGGAGCTTTAATGTGCGTAGAAGCCGAAGCAAGTGTAAGGGCTCATTTACACTTGCTTCGGCTTCAACACACATGAACGGCTAGTTTACACTTGCTTCAAAACAAGGCTTCAAACAGGCTTTGTTAAAGCTCTCTGAATGCTGTCACTAAATAAAATGGTTAGCGCGCCGTCCTGTTTACACCTTGCTCTTGCTTTGCGGCAAAAATTATACCCCATGTCACTTCAGTGACGTCCCAATACTTTTGGTAATATAGTGTACATAAAGGGATTACTATTATTATACAGGATGTGTTCAGCGCCAACAGTTTGCACAACAATTTACAATCTAAAGGGAGACAGTACAGTTACAATACAATAAAATACAAGAGCTTTAAGAGAGCACTGGTCATAAGAGCATACACTCTAATGTCCTGTACACACGGTCGGACTTTCCAACGGAATATGTGCGATCGGAGCTTGTTGTCAGAAATTCCGACTGTGTGTGGGCTCCATCGGACTTTTTCCATCGGAATTTCTGACACACAAAGTTTGAGAGAAGGCTATAAAATTTTCCGATAACAAAATCCGTTTGCGTAAATTCCGACCACGTGTGGACAATTCTGATGCACAAAGTGGCACGCATGCTCAGAATAAATTAAGAGACGAAAGCTATTGGCTACTGCCCCGTTTATAGCCTCAACGTAGGTGTTTTACATCACCATGTTCAGAATGATCGGATTTTCCGACAACTTTGTGCAACCGTATGTATGCAAGACAAGTTTGACCCAACATCCGTCGGCCAAAAATCCATGGATTTTGTTGTCAGTATGTCCAATCAATGTCCGATCGTGTGTACAGGGCATATTAGGATCTTGCAAAGCAGTAAAGGCCTACACAGAGTAAAGCTAGATGGAGTTGACAAGGGGAGCGATTTAATAAACCTGAAGCACTCAGAATATAGTGTAGCTGTGCATGATAGCCAATCAGATTCTAACTTCAGCTTGTTCAGTGAAGCTTTGGCAATAAAATCTTTAAGCTGATTTGTTTCTATGCGGAGCAGCACCAGATTTTTCACTCTCCAGTTTTAGTAAATCTTTCTCAATGAGATTTTATCACAGCTGCACTGATTTATCATTCAAAAATTGATGTCTGGAATTACACTTCACTGAGATGACATCTGATTGGCTGACGCTCATTCTTGCATTTACACCTCAGGTGGCCACATTACATGGATGCAGCGCAAATAAACACTTGGCCAGGGCACATTAAATGGGAGCAAGACATATTATATGAGGGAAGGGCACATTACATGAGGGTACATCATGAAGCACATAGCACAGCATGGCACATCATGGGGCATTCTGCACAGCATGGAACATCATGTGGCACAGGACACAGCACATCATGGGGCACATAGCATAGTGGGTAGATCATGGGGCACACAGCACAGCAAGACACATCATGGTGCACTTAGCAAGCCAAGGCACATCACTGGGCACATCACACACTATGGCACATCTTGGGGCAAACAGCATGGCACATCCTGGGGCAAACAGCACAGCCTCTTGGACAGCAGCTCAGGATGTCTCAGTGAGCTGTGGAGAGCAGCCAAGACTAGTGGAGAGCTAATCATGTTAGTATGCCCCCCCCCCCCCCGATGATGGGCTAACAATGCTTACTATTAGGCTTATGCAATTCATTTTGAAACGAATGGCAGTTCGGACAAATTTTGCATCTTTCGGACATTCGGATGCATCTGAATGTCCGAATAAAAAAAAATAACGAATTTCAACTAATACAAAAGAAATTATAGTGGATGTAACAAATGAACTCGACATGATTCGGTAATTTGTTGAAGATCTAATGAAACAAAAGGCCAACTCAAAGTGAATCTTACAGTCCAATCAGCTGATTAATTTTGTGCTGGAGGTTGGATTACTGGCAAAGTGCATTCCTGAGAACTGAGTGAGAAGGGTGTTGTATTGTATTTGAGCAGAGGAGAAGAGATATTGTCATTGTGTGTATTAAAAGATTCAATAAACAAACGACTTTCCAAACTACGAATCATTATCATGAATATATATACATACATAAATATCGAATTTTAATGAATATGAACAAAATTATAGCGCATATAACGAATGAATTCGACATGATTCGAGATTCAGTATAACAAATATTGACACTCTGCAGAAATAACGAATTATCCGAAAACGTATTAAAGTAACATAACGAATATTACGGAACGAAAATATGTATTTTACAAATGACAACGAACGGAAAGGAAACAAAATTTTCCATTGTGCACAATTCTAATATATATATATATATATATATATATATATATATATATATATATATATATATATATATATATATACATATATATAGCTCCCAACTGTCCCTGATTTCGAGGGGACTGTCCCTGATTTGGAACAATGTCCCTCTATCCCTCATTCCTCCTCATTTGTCCCTCATTTTGGTCTGATCTATATAGATGTATATAAATTTGCACTTTGTATCTATCAAAAAGTGTTTTCCAGCGCTAAACCTTTCATCTGATTTCTAAATTGCTGCATTTGTAAATTTCAAAAGCAAATATAAAGGAATAGTAGTGGTAAAAAAGAGCACATGTGGGTTTAACCAATCTTTTTTTTTTTTACAATTCTCATTTAAGGGGGCGTGGAAAGGGGTGTGTCCTATGCCTGCATACTTTTGCTGATAGGTGTCCCTCATTCCCATCTCAAAAAGTTGGGAGGTATATATATATAATATATTCTAGGGGATCAGAGGGGTGAACAGCCAGGCTGGAAAGCATCAGATGAAGAAAAAAATGAATGATCTGGTACTTTCTATCCAAGATCTTGGCTTTGTTTGCTTCCTGCAGCCCGGACATGATGTCATAACGTCCACCGATTGCTAGGGACAATTTGTCCCTCAGTTTTCTCTATGACTTCCTTCCAGCGCTAGCAGATTCCTTCTCCTGGTCCTCGATCGCACGGGAGAGCCTGGAGAAGCACCGGAGGGTGGTGGTACATCCCCTCCCATCGCTGGTAAGAACGATCAAGCAGCTGAACTGCCACTATGATCATTCTTATGGTGTAGGGAATCTCCCACTGAAAAAAACAATATCTGGATGAAGCCTGCAGCTGCAGGCATCATTCAGATATCACCACTGAAAGCACAGGACATCATATGATGGCCTGTGGTATGGAAGTGGTTAATATAGGTACCTCCAGATGAATGTTGCAGCAAAGTCCAGTTGCAGGGGCCCCTGAGAATAAGTGTAATGTGGTGAATGTCTTGATACCAATGACCTGCAGACAAGATCAGCAATAATGGTGAGATCCTCCAATTGTTGTCCAACCAGTCTGGAATGCAGCTTCTCACCAGCAGAAACTGTGGTGTGTATGGGACAGAGTCAGCCTATCCACATTGTGTTGTGTTCCTTGTTCTTTCTTACATTGAATATCTTTACACTGAAGATAGTTACTAATGGCATTATCTGTATGTTTGGAGTCATTGCCCTGCTGCAGAATACATTTGGGGCCAATCATACGCCTCCCTGATGGCATAGTATGATGGAAATGTATCTGTCTGTGTTTCTCAGCATTGAGGACAACATTGATCCTGACCAAATCTCCAACTCCATTTACAGGAATGCAGCCCCAAACTTGCAAGGAACCTCCACCATGCTTCACTTTTGCCTGCAGACATTCATTATTGTACTCTAGCTCTCCGTGAGCAAACTGCCACCTGCTACAGCCAAATATTTAAATTTTTGACTCATCAGTCCAGAGCACCTGCTGACATTTTTCTGCACCCGAGTTCCTATGTTTTTGTTCATAATTGATTTGCTTTGTTTCCACATCGTATGTAGGGCTTTTTGGCCACAATTCTTCCATGAAGGCAGATTTTGGCCAGACTTCTCCAGAGAGTAGATGGGTGTAACTGGGTCCCATTGGTTTCGGCCAGTTCTGTGCTAATGACACTGCTGTACATCTCCTATTGTTGAACGGAAGTAAGCATGATGTGTCTTTTGTCTGCTGAATTAGGTTTCCCTGGTCAACCATTGCATATACGGTCATCAACTTTGACGGTTTCTTTGTGATACTTCCAGTCTGCTTTGAAATCTTTGCAAGGGAGAGACCTTGCTGATGCAGTATAACTACCTAGTGTATTGTTGCTATGCTAAGTCTTGCTATGGATTATGACCTGTGACGTGACTTGTTAGTAGCAAAATGTGGCTGTTCCCCGCCCAGGTTTTAACTTTCTATACAGCTGTTTCTGTTAATGAATGTGTTTCAACCTGCATATAAAATTGATGATCTTTTACACCTGATTGGTATATTTGGTTAATCATACACCTGTCCCTAATCCTGCAAAATCCCTGACTTTGTGCAAATGTACAAAGGATGCAGGTTTGACGTCAAAGGGTAATCATGCCAAATATTGATTCGATTTAGATTATTCTTCTGTTCTTTTCTTCTGTTCGCTCACTTTGCATTTTGTAAATTGATAAACATAAACAACTAAAATATATGCTTTTGAAAGCAGTCTATATTTCTTCACACCTGCCTAAAACTATATACTGTATATAAATATATATATATATATATATATATATATATACACACAGTGCACCCAGAAAGTATTCACAGCACTTTACTTATTCCACATGTTGTTATGTTACAGCCTTATTCCAAAATTGATTAAATTAATTATTTTCCTTAAAAGTCTACAAAAAATACCCCATGATGACAATGTGAAAGAAGTTTGAAATCTTTGTGAATTTATTAAATTAAAAAAAAGAAAAAAATCACATGTACATAAGTATTCACAGCCTTTGCCATGACACTCAAAATTGAGCTCAGGTGCATCCTGTTTCCACTGATTATCCTTGAGATATTTTTACAACTTGATTGGAGTCTACCTGTGGTAAATTCCATTGATTGGACATGATTTGGAAAGGCACATGCTTGTCTATATAAGGTCCCACAGCTGACAGTGCATGTCAGAGCACAAACCCAGCCATGAAGTCCAAGGAATTGTCTGTAGACCTCCGAGACAGGATTGTATCGAGGCACAGAACTGGGGAAGGGTACAGAAACATTTTTGCAGCATTGAAGGTCTCAAGAAGCACAGTGGACTTCATCATCCATAAATGGAAAAAGTTTGGAACCACCAGGACTTCCTAGAGTGGGCTGCCCAGCCAAATTGAGTGACCTGGGGAGAAGGGCCTTATTCGGGGAGGTGACCAAGAACCCGATGGTCACTCTGACAGAGCTCTAGCATTTCTTTGTGGAGAGAGGAGAACAACCATCTCTGCAGCACTCCACCAATCAGGCCTGTATGGTAATGTGGCCATACGGAAGCCACTCCGCAGCAAAAGGCACATGACAGCCCACCTGGCATTTGCCAAAGGCACTCTTATACCATGAGAAACAAAATTCTCTGGTCTGATGAAACAAAGATTGAACTCTTTGGACTGACTGGCAAGTGTCATGTATGGAGAAAACCAGGCACCGCTCATCACCTTGCCAATACCATCCCTACAGTGAAGCATTATGGTGGCAGGATCATGCTGTGGGGGCGTTTTTCAGCAGCAGGAACAGGGAAACTAGTCAAGATTGATTGATAGATGAATGCAGCAATGTACAGAGACATCCTTGATGAAAACCTACTCTAGAGCACTCTGGACCTCAGACTGGAGCGAAGATTCATCTTCCTACAGGACAATGACCCTAAGCACACAGCCAAGATAACAAAGGAGTGGTTATGGGACAACCCTGTGAATGTCCTTGAGTGGCCCAGCCAGAGCCCAGACTTGAACCTGATTGAACATCTCTACAGAGATCTGAAAATGGCTGTGTATAGACGCTCCTCATCCAACCTGATGGAGCTTGAGAGATCCTGCAGAGAAGAATGGGAGAAACTGCTCAAAAATAGGTGTGCCAAGCTTGTAGCCTCATACTAAAAAAAATTTGAAGCTGTAATTGGTGCCAAAGGTACTTCAACAAAGTATTGAGCAAAGGCTGTGAATACTTATGTACATGGAGTTTTTCATTTTTTATTTTTAATAAATTTGAATAAATTTGCAAAGATTTCAAACAAACTTCTTTCATGTTGTCATTATGGGTATTGTTTTAATAATTTTGACTGCACCTTGAATACTTTCCACACTATATATATATATATATATATATATATATATATATATATTTACAGTGGGGACGGAAAGTATTCAGACCCCCTTAAATTTTTCACTCTTTGTTATATTGCAGACATTGTTGACATTTTTGCAGATTTATTAAAAAAGAAAAACTGAAATATCACATGGTCCTAAGTATTTGGAAACTGTCAGAAGGATTGAGCAGCCGGATGACACAAAGTGTGGATCTCCTGTGCTGAGATGTGGCTTGTATATGAATAGCCGACTGCTGTCAAGCAAAGTCCAGCCTCCTGGACCAGCATTGGACTAGTGTGCTGTCTATTAGAGTAGCCGGTCTAGGAGGCAGGACTTCATTTGACAGCGGCGGCTATTCATGTACAAGCTGCGTCTCAATGGAAGATCCCTGCTCTGTGTCATCCTCCCGATTCCTCCCTGATGCATTGCTGGGCACTGATGAGGCTGCATGTATGGGCAATGATATGCTGCACGTATGGGCAATGATAGGCTGCACATATGGGCAATAATATGCTGCACTGATAGGCAATGATATGCTGTACTGATGGTCACAAATACACTGCATTTATAGGCATTGATACGCTGCACTGATGGGCACTGATAGGCTGCACTGATGGGCAATGATGGGCTGCACTGATGGCCATTGATAGGCTAAACTCATGGGCACTGATATGCTGAACTGATGGGCAATGATAGGCTGCACTGATGGGCAATGATGGGCTGCACTGATGGGCAATGATGGGCTGCACTGATGGGCAATGATGGGCTGCACTGATGGGCAATGATAGGCTGCACTGATGGGCAATGATGGGCTGCACTGATGGCCATTGATAGGTTAAACTGATGGGCACTGATATGCTGCACTAATGGCCACTGATGAGGCGGAACTGATAAGCTGCACTGATGGGGCTGCACTGATAAACTGCACTGATGGGGACTGATGAGGCTGCACTGATGGGCACTGATAGGCTGCACTGATGGGACTGTACTGATGGGCACTGATCGGCTGCACTGACGGACACTGTTGAGGCTGCATTGATGAGTACTGATATGCTTTATGTTAATATTGTTAAAGTTGTTGTTAATATTTATTTTTGGAACTTAATTCTGCATAAAACTTTTAACAGTGTAATTTCATGAGACAATTTAGGAGGACGTGTTTAGGGGCAGACTTAGGGACGGGGCATGGTAGGGGTTAAAAACAGATTAGAAATTGCTAATCAGACAATGGCAGCTTGATCCTTCTATTAAGCTTTTGCATCAGGTTTCTCAAACCTTTACATGCCTGCACTTTATATGATATGACTAAACTACTCCCCTTCATGACATTGTCAAAAAAAGTGGTGGAGCATGGGTGAACCCCCTGAAAAAAGTTCTGCGGACACCCATGTATATATATACCCAGAAGCTATGGGCAGCAATAGTAAAGTATTAAACATAGGAGCACTTGCCTAGTAATTTCTAAATTCTTATCTGGATTCAGTAACAGCTCTCCCATGGACAGGACATACATCTCAGACTTTCTCTTTCTTTCTCCAATTGCTCCTTCTGGGGTTTTTGACCTAGTGGGCAGGGACAGGGAGTACTTGGCTATAACCAACCAACTCTGTTGTAATAAACAAACAGCTATTTACAAATAAAGTCTTCTACATTCTTATGAGCTCTGTGTTCAACAGGAGTATCATTGAACTGGTCAGGGGGGGCTGTATGTATCAGTGTGCAGAAATCTGCCTGCAATGTTCACATGTGCAAATGTACCTTTTAATTAGTTCAAAAAGGGCTTAGTAGAGGCATATTTTAGATTTTAAGATGACTTCATTTTCCTTGTCAAAAGAAGTTTATTGAGTATACAATGTTATAAAGATACATAAAGTAAGTTTACAAGGATCTATAAAGTAAGCTCATTGTTTTACAGTAGGGTTTATATAGGTAAATATCATGAAATTTCAAATATTAAACATTGGGTTCACGTAAACCTAAATTAAAGATATATATCATTTCCTTAGTTACTTTTGTAGGTATTTAAATGATTTATACCTACTATACATATTGTTTACAAGTAGAGTGTATATAGGTCAAATAAATTCTGATAATGAGCTTTAATCGTAAGGTGGAGAAAAGGAAAGAGAAAGAAGAAAAAGGGTTGAAAGGTAGAGGTATGGTCCACAAGGTTGTCCCGCTCGTAAGTTTATTATTCTTTTTAGTTCTCTTTGAAGCCTTAGAATGGGTGTCTCTGTAAGTCATTTAATCTGTTACCATGGCAACAGGACAGAGTCATTGAAGTTTGACAGGAACTGTTGTTTTATCCAAGGATGCCAAAGTTTTTCAAATTTTGGAATTTGATTTTGATCGATGGCTACCATCTTAGCATGGGACATTGTATTATTCATTCTGTGAATTGTTTCTGCTAGTACCAATGTAGGAGATTTCCATGCCTTGGCCACTGTTTGTTTTGCAGCCGTTATTAGTTGGATCATAAGTTTGAATTGAGAGAGTGTTAACCATTCTGGTTTTAGATTAAGTAAAGTTAAATATGGATCTGGTTGTATTATTTTTTTAAATATTTTAGATGCAATCACGAAGACTTCCTTCCAGAAGGTTTGGATTACTGGGCACGTCCACCATATGTGTAAATATGTACCTATTTCTGGGCATCCTCGAAAACAAAGAGCTGAGGTATTAGGTGAATATTTTGCCACTCTAGTGGGTACAAGGTACCAGCGAGTTAGGACTTTATAATTTGTCTCCAGTGCTAAGATGTTGGGTGAAGATGACTTAGATATGAGCCATATGTTAGACCAGTCCGTGTCTTCTAAAGTTCGTCCCAGGTCCTCCTCCCACCTCTGAACGTAAGAGGGTCTATTAAGATTTGCTACTCCATATAATTGATTATAAAGTGATGAAATTGTACCTTTAGCAAATGGATCTTTTGTACAGATTGATTCAAAAATGGATAATTGGGATAATGGTGTATCCCCCTTTAGGAATGGTGTATAGAAATTTTTGATTTGGAGATATCTAAATATCTCAGAGTTTGGTAGATCATATTTTTCTCTAAGCGATGGGAATGAAAGGAATGATTTAGATGCTATGAAGTCATTTAGTGTCTGAATGCCTGATGTTGTCCAAGCTTTAAAAGAATTTGGGTAGATCCATGCCGGATAAAAGGCCGGATTTCTGATAAAAGAAAGGAGAGGATTGTGTGGAGATTGTAACTGATATTTGGTTTTTAGTTTATCCCAGAGAGATAAGAAGTGTTTGGTTATGGGATTATGAATTTTAAAGCGGTCTTTAGGATCAAGCCATAATAAATTTGATATTAATAGAGGGTCATTTTCTGAAGCCTCTATAAATACCCATAATGGGATTTCCTGTTTTGCATGGTATTTGGACAGACTGGCCAAATGTGCTGCTCTGTAGTAGTTAGTAAAATTAGGGTATCCCAGGCCTCCTTTATTTTTGGGAAGATGTAGTGTGTGTATAGGTATACGTGGTTTAGAAGAGCCCCATATAAACGAAGTTGCTCTTTTTTGTACTATTCTCAAAAAATAGGAAGGAATTGGAATAGGGAGGACTCTGAATAGATAAAGCAATTTGGGTAGAATAGTCATTTTGATTGCATTAATCTTCCCTATCCAGGATAAAGGAAGTTGCGACCATTGTTTTATTAGATTTGTGATCTGTCTTAATACAGGAGGATAATTGGTTGAGAATAAGTCAGAATGAGATGCTGTTAAATGAATTCCAAGATATGGGATTGATTTTTCTGCCCATGTGAATGGGAGTGCAGCCCTAGCCGGGATCAATTCCATGTTTGTGAGTGAAATATTAAGCACTAGGCATTTCTTAGGATTAATCATAAGGCCGGATAGGGCTGCAAATTCATCAAGAGCTGGTATTAAGTTAGGACCAGAGACCTGTGGTGATGATAGAAAAAGTAATATATCGTCTGCAAATATACATAATTTGTGTGTAATACCTCCTACTTCAATGCCAGTTATAGTTTGGTTTGTTCTGATGTATTGGGCCATGGGTTCGAGTATAAGGGCAAATAATAAGGGAGATAATGGGCAACCCTGTCGGGTACCTCTTTCGATATTAAAGGCTTCAGATTTGTATCCAGCATATTTTATATAGGCTTTGGGTTTATTATATAATGCTTTGATCCATGTTAAAAAGTGGGGTCCAAAACCCCATTTTTGTAATGAATATTGCATATATTGCCAGGATACTGTGTCAAATGCCCTCTTAATATCGAGAGATAGAAAACATAAAGGGATTTTCCGTTTTTTAGCAATATGTGCCAATAACACTGCCCTGCGTATATTATCGCCTGCCTGTCTATTTGGCATGAAGCCTACTTGATCTCTATGTATTAATTTTCCTATAATGCTATTGAGGCGTTTTGCTATTATTTTTGCTAATAATTTAATATCGAGGTTTAACAGAGAGATAGGCCGATAATTCACACAGGAAGTATCATCAGAAAGGGGTTTTGGGATCATACAAACAATTGCCATTAGTGTTTCTTGCCGAAAAGAATGTCCATCTAGAAGTTTGTTAAAAGTTTCAGTGAGAATGGGAGAGAGTATTTCTGAGAATGTTTTATAGTATAAAGCCGAGTAGCCGTCTGGGCCTGGTCTTTTGTTAAGTTTTAGGTCTTTTATGGCATTAGCAATTTCATCTATAGTTATAGGCTCATCCAAACTGTTTTTTTGATTCTGAGATAACTCAGGTAAGGTTATTTTTGAGAAGAAGGATTCAGCCTCTGTAGGATTAAATTCATTGTTTGTCTTGTATAAAGTTGCGAGATGTGAGTGAAATTTATGGACTATTTTAACTGGATTACAAGTGTAAACATTTTTTGATAATTTCAAACGTATTGGTTTGAAAGATTTGTTAGTTGAATTTAATGCCCGAGCCAAATATGTACCTGGTTTGTTTGTATTCATGTAGAAATTGTGTTTGGAGCGTTTGAGGGATTTATCAACTGACTCAGTGAGAAATAGATCGTATTCCAATCTAGATTTTTCCAGATGAGATTTTGTACTCTGAGATGGATTATCTTGAAATGATATGTAGGCTGCATTAAAATTGAGTTCTAGTTTTTTTGCTAGATTTTTGCGTTCCCGTTTAAATAGTGCCATTTGTCTTTGTATTGTACCACGCAAGACAGGCTTATGAGCTTCCCACAGTGTTATTGGGGAGATGTCTGTTGTATTATTAATTGATATGTATTCCTTTAAAGCTTGTTCAATGGCCATCTGATGTAGTGGGTGTTTGAGCATTATGTCCGGTAAGTACCACGTTGGGTCATGCGCTTTTGGTATGGCTGAGGCTATAGTAGTGTATACTGCATTATGGTCAGACCACGGAATCGGAATTATATCTGATGCAATAATTTCTGGTATTATTCCTATTGTTAGAAAAATATGATCTATTCTGGTGAAGGTTTGATGAGGGTGCGAGAAATAAGTGAATTTCTTTTTCATTGGGTTACTTTCTCTCCATGAATCTACCAGATTGTATTTGGAAAGAAGTTGAGAAAAAGGTAATCTAGAGGTTATTTTGGATGGTGTAAAAGGTGATTTATCTAGAAATGGGAGGAGGACCTGGTTCGAATCCCCACACAATATCACTGTTCCTATTTTGTGTGTATTAATCACTTGTAATATATGTGAGAGGAATGGTGTAGGTTGTTTGTTAGGAGCGTAGTAGGAAATCACCGTGATTGCTGTATCCATTATATAACCCATGAGTATCAGGTATCTACCTTCTGGGTCTTTAATTTCTGATGATAAGGTGAATGGTGTGGATCGGTGAAATGCAATTAGAGTTCCCCTTTGCTTGGTACAGGCAGAAGCCGTGTAAATTTGTTGATAAAAAGGAGAAATATATTTTGGAGTAGAATCTTTGGTGAAGTGTGTTTCTTGGAGGCATACTATGTGAGCCTTCTTGTTATGGAAAGTACGGAAGGCTTTGGTCCTTTTTTGAGGGACATTTATTCCCTGAACATTCAGGGAAAGTATATTCAGTGGTGCCATGGCAACAGATCAAATAGTTTTGACTTACTTTTTGTTATGCAGAGCTGACTGCGCAGATCAACCTGTGTGGACTGAAGAGATGAATAGATAGAAAAGAAACCAGTGAATTCTGGAGTAAAGAGTAAACAAAAAACATATGAGATTAAATGATACATTGTATAAATTATTTTTTGCAAGTAATCACAATTTACCCGTGAAAGAGAATAAATATCTCTCTCAGGGGAATAAGTGCCTTCGTCACACTCCCACATAATATGGTTGGGAGAATGAGGAGGGCTAATGGGGGTACACGGATCTTCCGCTTACAGGAGAGAAGTGCTATGTCAAAAGACATCAAAATGATGTTTCATTAATTGGAGTGCAGAATATAGTTTTTGTTGAAATTATTTATTCCAGGGTGGTTGTATATGGTTAGTTTTTCCCTAGGCTAAATAATTCAGTTAGAAAGGTACTGTTAATAAGTTTGGTATTGATGAAGATAGTTTGAATTATTTTGGGATTTTAACCCTTTTAGAGTAAACAATTACATATTTTATTCATATGTAACTGTTTAGATATGTTAACTCATAAAATTGAGGTTGTATTGCTTCAGATTAGAATAAACAAAAACATAATTCTAGGAACTAGTTAGGTAATAATATATTTGTTTTAAGAAAAGAAAGAAAAAGCTTCCATTACTTCTGGATTATTGAACATATTAGTCCTAAAAAGTAATAAATCTATTGTTATTACCTGATAATATATAACTGAACAAGAATTTCCTTATTTCACTTATATATTCTAAGGCTATATGAATCAGAAGTAATAAGAAATATAACTGGAATGTAACATGATCCCACACAGTGTGTGACTATCAGAATGCAGTTACATTCAGTTATAAATATAGTTTTTTTTTATAGAGAACCATCTCTTAGTATAATAAATGAAGAGATATCAGGAATTAGGATGTCAGTCCATTGAATCTTCTTGGTCCATGGATGATGTGGCATAACGGCCTCTTTTGTGAGAATGATGATTCCCATTTTGTTCTGAAATTTTCTGGGTGCTGCCTGAAGGGGAAGATGATGCCATTCTTCTGCGTGTGGGAGAGTTGCTGCTTGTGGGTTCTGTCAGATTTAATTTTAAAAGGGTTTGTTGTAGTTCATCTGCTGATCTGCTTCTGTAAATTGTACCTTGGTAGTTAAATCTGACTGAAAAGGGGAAGCCCCATTGATACATAATGTTGTGGCGTTGCAGTTCCATTAGTTGGGGTTTCATGGATCGTCTTTTAGTAATAGTAAGTTGGGATAGGTCAGCAAAAATTTGATAATTGTGTCCTTGGAAATTAAGTTCCTTTTTTTCTCTTGCAGCAATTAGTATTTGTTCTTTCGTTCTGTAATAATGAAATTTTGTGATTATATCACGTGGGGGTCCATCTTTCTTTTTGGCTGTGAGGGCTCGGCTCTGTGTACTCTGTCCAGTTCTAAACGTTCAATAGGGATATCTGGCTTTAGTTCTTGTAATAGAGCAGTAATAGTAGATTGCAGGTCTGTCACAGATTCAGGTATTCCCCTTATGCGCAAGTTTGAACGTCTGGCTCTATTTTCGTAATCTTCGAGCTTAGTTTGAAGTATTAAATTCTCTTTTTTTAATTGTTCCAATTCTGTTATATTTTCTTGGGTAGTAATTTCAATTTCATCCATTTTTATTTCTAGGGCTGCGGTGCGGTTTCCCAGCTCTCTTATTTCTTTGGTTAGGCTTTTTGTTATTTGGTCTGAGGTTTGTTTTAAAGCCTTATGAAGCATCTTTTCAAATTGTAATAGTATTACTGGGGATACTGAGGAGGCTTGTGGAGAAGTTTGTGAGAGGATTTGTTCTGTATCTGACTCAAATGGAGAGTCTTGCTGTGACATTTTCTGTCTGTGAGAGCGCCCTGATGCTGTATCTTGTGAGGTGACTGGAGCTGCTTCAGCTGCAGTGAGTGCCTGTGAGCTCTTTGTGAGGTGATTTTTATTTCTGCCACGGTTTCCTCCCAGTACCATATTTCCTGCCCAAACTTTCACAGTTTGTTCCCTGGGGCAAAAAGGTTCAAATGGATACCTTTTGAGCCTGCAGGCTCCGCTTTGTCCTTCTCTTCTCTCCTCAGCGGTGTGGAGCTCTAACAATGCATGTCTGCTCCGCTAGGCTCCGCAAGATGACTTCATTTTCAAGCTTCTAGCATACTTACCTAACATGGATACTAGTTATAAAGTGGAGGGGGATTTTTGTGATTTTAAATGAAGCCATGGCCTGGTAAGGTCATGTATTTCCATCCCTGTTGAAGATAAAAATAAGGAGGAGAGCAAGAGAGTGGGATTTTACATACGTTACAAAATGCCAAACTTGTAATAATTCCCAAAGCTGAACTCCTGGCAAATGTAAAAGACACATCCTGATCCAGCACTGGGCCCGTCTGCAGCAGCTCTTCTCTCTTCTCTCTCTTCTCACAGGAGACCTGTCAGCAACTGGAGCCTTTGGCTCCTACTGCTGCCAGTCAAAACCTGTGATGAGGGAGCAGGGAATGGGACAATGCCACGCCTTGTGTATCTATAGATGCACACAGCCTGGCTTGTGATTGAATTCACACTCATCTTGCTATGTGGGGCACTTGGAAAAGAGGAGGACTTAAGTGTTCTGGCGGGGGACCCCAGAAGAGGAGGTTTAGGGTCACTCTAGGCAAAACCATCACAGACCACAGTTAAGTATAACATGTTTGTTGTTTGAAAAAAATAAACAAAAAACATTTGCAATCACTTTCAGCCTTGAAAATTATTTAATAATGTTGATCCAACAGAAGACAATCAAAATGAAGCAGCTAACAATTAAAATGCAGAGAGAGAAAAAAAAAAACCTTTCAATAATCATTCCTGGATCAATCCTACAACATATTGTATTAAGAAATTTAAAGGGAAAAATAAAAGAGAAATGCTTTTTACATTTTAGGCAAGGATTGGGTAGCCTACACATGAGCCTAGAGCTCCCAAATACCGAGGCATTTACTAGTTGAGGTTCTCTTTTTTAAGCCTGCATGTATATTTACAAGGTAATCAAAACCTGCTTCTCTGTAATAGAGCACTGTGAAATATGTCAGCAGTATATAAATCACACTAATCCTTTTGCAGCATGATACATTGCCATTACAAAGAACTGCAACTATGTTCATTTTACTCCCGTTCCTTGAAATGCAATGGGAAATAGAAATACATACGGTAAACACTAGCCATGCAAATTGACTGCAATGTGCATATGTATCACATTTATTTAGTAGATAAATGGCAAAATGAATGAAAATGACAGTCTGTGCTATAGTATTTTAGTGCCTGGCGCTCACCTATCTGTACGCACATATCACACTTTTAGAGATGTCAAACAAGTAATGTTGCCTTAACTACATCTTGCCAAGTGAGTTAAATAAAGAACATTCCTGTCCTTATAGCTGATAGTTATCTGTGATTATCGTCTTGTCAGCTTCAACCAAAGAACATTGACATTGATGGGTATTGGTTTATCATTACTAGGAAATTTTTGCAGGTGCATTATTTCTTGTGTGCTTCTAGTCTTACATTAAAAGAGCAACTTGTACAGTTTTTAAACAAACTAAAGGGAGTTTGGATGAGTGCTGCCAGGCAGCTATTCATTACAGTTATAATAGGAAAAGAAGCCTTGCTTTCTTCCGTCATGTCACATATCTGTACATTGCCATCTTTGCTAGTTTTCTGATACCTGCTCACTTCTCAGACTTGACAATCACTCACAACAAGGTTCATGATGCTGCATATTCATACTGAAATGGGCTGCTATTCACTTTGGGAAATTAAGGAAATCATCCATTGACACAGTACTAGGCCCACACATACACATATAAAACTACATTATTTCCAAAAGATGAATCTGAAATAGCAACTTATGAGAATTGACATTTAGAGGTGCAGGTTTTCCAGGCAAAGGATAGATAGATAGATAGATAGATATATAGATAGATAGATAGATAGATAGATAGATAGATAGATAGATAGATAGATAGATAGATAGATAGATAGATAGACAATAAGTGGGCGCATGCACAAAGCTGTCCGAACATGATATGCTTGCTTAGAACTCCACACCTACCGTGACTGGACAGCCACACATCACCAAGTCTCAAGCCCTCACAACCACACCTGCTGATCTCGCTAAGGGCCGTGATCCGCATCCACATCTGTGATGTGCTGGTAAGATCTTCATCTAGATGGCAGCGCCACCATCTTCTCGGCCTGAAGCATTGCACACACCACACACACCACAGCTGCATAGACTTTCAGCAGCCACTATGGACAGTAAGTCAGACTCCAATTTCAGATTGACCCCCATAGCTCTACAGTGTGACAACTCCCAGTCTGACCTACTTCGTCATTTCGAGTGGATGCTCACCAAGGCTCTGAAGAGCACTTCAGACGCCATTATAGGCAAGCTGACAAGAGAGATTAGAGATGTGGGTTGCCGTACCTCAGTGCTAAAACAGCAGAGATGACCTAAACATCCTCAATAGTAACCACAGTGAGGAGCTGGAGAGCCTCCGTGAGGAAAATTTGACCCTCCAACCCACCTTGAAGACTTTGAAAATAGGGCCAGGAGATCAAAGCTCCGTATCCATGGGATTCCAGAGGCCGAAGTGTAACTCCAATCCACCATTACAGTGCTTTTTCAAGAACTAGCTCCACTGATTCCCATAGAGCAACTAGAGATGGACTGAATCCACAGATCCCTGGCTCCACATTCAGAGGATGGTCCCCCAAGGGACATAGTACCAACATTGCATTTCTTTCGCACTAAAGAGCAGTTAATGGTGGCAGCTTGCAATAAGGAATCCCTGATTTTCCAAGGACACCACTACCAGATGTTTCAGGATCTTTCCCAGATAACCCCCAGCAAGAGAAAAACCATGAAACCTCATCTACTTGCTCTGCAACATCAACGCATCACATACCGCTAGAGCTTTCCTTTTGCTGTCCGCTTTTCCTACAAGGGTTCCTCCTATTTGTGCAAGTCAGCAGAAGACCTCCTAGCTACACTGCAAGACCTCCATCTCTCATCCCCTGAAGCCACAGCAGAAGGATCCAGAGCGGCATCCAGCTTCTCCAAGAAGCTGTAAACTTTACCGGATCAATATTCATAATCTGGTGTCCACAAAGGGGTTCACTTTGCTTCACCTGTGCAAGCCCCAGGGGATTCCATGGACTGATATTCTCCTGAGTGGCACCTTCCTGCCTTATCTGTTCCACTAGCCTTGCTCATACAGCAAGCCTATGAGTGGCACCTCTGGAACTGTAACTATGCCCAGTTTGTTTAAAACTTCTGTCCTCCTTTTTTTTCTCTCTCTCACACAGTCTTGCTTTCAGTCCATGCTTTGGGGACTGTTTCCCTATGCGGGATCCTCCCGACAGGGGGACTTAGGCCCCCAGTTATGTTATTAATGTTTCTATGTGTTTTACCTGATATCCTCTGGGTTCATAGGTTACGGTTTGACAATACCACCTTAGACTCCAGCAGTGATCTTAGGCTCCACCCCCTCCTTACCTTAATAATTGCTTCCACCACTGGAATTTACTGCCTGTTCTCCTGCTTCAGTCTACATTCCACTTGCTAGACATTCTATTAATTCTACCTGACCAGGGTCACTTAATTCATACCTTACAGTGATACACTTACTGACTGTTTGTGACCCCTGCATTGGTTTTTATTGTTGAGACTCATTTTTATACTTACTTGTTATGCTCAACTTTTTGGCTCTCTTTTTGTCTTTGGACCCTCCTGTGCCCTTTGGCTGGTGATAACCCTCCATCCATTGGATGCCTTTTTCTCCCTTAAGCCTATTACTTCTCACAAGCTTATTACTAAATGTTCTCCTTTACCCCATTTTCTACTCTTCCACTTTCTGTCCCCCTGTTCCTGATCTATCCCTCCCCCCCTCCCTAAAGAGATACTCTTAGCCTCTGTGAACCAGTCACATTACTCTATAACCTTTCCTACGCCTATTATGGCATTGACAGATACAGCCCACCTTAGAGAGGTGGCTCACTAGTAAGGGGAATCTCACAACTCACAATGAAATGGATTTTCAAGGTTGTATGTTTTTCCCCTTTGGGCCTCAATGTGGACGTAGACGTCAATGCCTTTGTAGATAATTTATAGTCAGCAGGTATTGGGGTGGATTACCCTTAGAGCAATATCATGTGTGGAAGAATGTATGTTGCCCACCAAGTTTGTCTGACTATGCTAATATCTTTGGAACCATTTTTGTTTGGGTTTAGGAGTAAAGTTAATTATGTATGTATAGTATGAGGTATTATGTGGACCCCAGGAGGGTATTTACCTTACCCCCAAATAATAGATACTATATCACATTAAAATTAATTTCATATTTTTAATTTTTATTTGTATATTTTTAATTATGGATTTTAATTGATTTTTGATTTATTATTATTATTATTATAACGCTTGAGGTTGGATTATGGAGTTTTTATTAATTTTAATTCTTATTATTTTTTTATTATTTTTTGACAATTACACCCCCCAGGATGACTCTGATGAGTATTCACTTTGCGAACATTCTGCCTGCTTCCGGGTTCAACCTTGAAAGTTTTTTCTCCAGTGTTCGGCTTTGGAAGTGGTTAGTGGGCATTTATTAACCAGTAAATTGGGAAGTTGGGAAACTTTAAGGTTAGGTTTTTTGCTCTTTTATACGTTTATTTTTTGCTTTTTGGAGTTTAAAGGTGGGGAATCGTTATTTCGTAGGAAATACCATTGGTATTGCTTAACCTCAAAATGAAGCTTGATGTCCAACTGAGTCTATTGATGTCAAAATGAGGCTTGATGTTTAACTGAGTCCTCGAGTATCCGAATAAGGCTTGGTTCCTGATTTTATGTATAAAAGGCGATGACGCATTATGTCACCTGTGCCCCAGGACGATGTCAATCTCTGCCAAAAAATGTAGCGAGAATGACGTGCTGACATTATCACAACTTACGAGTCCTGGAAGTGCAAGTGCTCATTATATGTTTTTTTCATTCCTCCATGTGTGAGAGATGTTTTTAAACCAATAAATCATTGGATTTACACAATGTGGAGTTTTCTTTACTATTTTTGAGTGGGACATCCCTAACATCGGGAGAGAGATCACCTGCAGGACCACAGATCTTTGATCGGATTGCAACCCAAAGGCCCTGGCGGCAATCAGCCACAAGCGCTACTGGCCTTTTCTAAGGTCCGGTATATCTAGTAAGCAGTAATCTAGTTATCACCGGTGGAGGTTTCATATGGTGTCTATTGCACAGGGGGTTGAAGGGGACTATACTGTGTCCGAAAGTTTACACATGGACTACAAATTTTAAGAATTTGGCACTACTGTCTACTTATCACCCTGCTTCTCATATTACCTTTTTTTTTTTTTTTTTTTTTTTGCAATAAGGAGGACTGTTCATTATTAGATGTTTAAGGCTGTGTATGTCAGTTAAGCACCACTCTGTTTTCTACTATGCTGTTTTTTGTGATATCACACATTTGAGTCGCTGCTGTTTATCTACCTTTTTACCTTTTGTCATCTGTAAGCGTGGTTTTTCTCCCATATACTGTACCTATTTACAGTATAATTATCTATCTTTTACTATCTCCTCTTTTTTCTACAAAAACAACTCTCCCCCCCCCCCTTTTTATATTATATTTTATTTTATATTTTATATATTTTTTTTAGATTTTTTTTTTCATTTTTGATGATTTTTCTCATTTTTATTTACTATAATTCTTCTCCCGTTTTCATCTAATTTTTTCAACTTTTCTTGCACATTTTCCAGGTCTCCTATGTGGTCTCTGGGTGGCAGATCTGGCACGCCTGAGCTGGTGGGGTTCAGATGATGTCTGACGCAGGGGGTCATGTCCCCTGGTGTCACCCTCACCTGCATCACATTGGCCATATCATGCTTCCCATTTCCAGGTCATGTGCCATGACGAACCCATGACCCTTGGACATCACTTCCTCCTGGCCCCCAGCCGCTCCTACGGCTTTGGCAGCCGTGCCCAGGGATAGGGACAGCTTCTGTGTTGGTGGGTTCTGAGAGCATGACGTCGCACTGCAAACCACGCCCCCATCTGGGGGCTTTGTGGGGCGACACCGTGGGCTCCATTCCCAGGGGACCAATCATTTGGGTGCCTGCATTGGCGCCATATATGTCGGTGGAGTCCATTGGACGAAGGTCCTTGCCTGCCCCTCCACAATTAGTAGCCCTAATTGTCCAGCTGATGTCCATATAAAACAGGCATTTCCCTCCTGACAGTCCAGAATCTGGCTTTGCAGGTGCAGGCTGCATCATATGGTATGGACAAGCTCAAGCAGGTATGATACTAATGCTCCTAGTGGTGGAGTCCAGGGGAAAGGATCTTTTTCACTTTCCTCCTTTCTCCACCACTAAATTATTCTTATATTTTATTTACACTGCATAATAATATATATTTTCTATTTAGTGCTCTCCAGTGAACCCTTAGTGACTGGATACTTCCCTCCTAGATGCTACACTATACTATCCAAGCCTCCTTTTTGCCTCAGACATGTGCTGTATAGGGGAATTGCAGGGGTACTAACGGCCACCTTTCGATTTAAGGCTCCTCTTCGCTTCTTATGGGGTAGTCTTCCCCTCAATAAGGTGCGTGTATGTGGCTTTTCCAATATATTTCCATTACACTTTAATATACATAACCCTCTATACTTATACAGACCCTCCTCCTCCCTTCCCCTACATCTATTAGGTGATCCCCGTTTGCCCCACGTGGTATGCTCGTGAACCAAGAAGACCCTCTTTTTCTATCTCTTCATACATCTGCTTTACCTGGATTCAGTATATATATATTGTTTTTACCCTTTACCTTTGGCTGGCTATGCATTCCGCATCTCTGCGCAGGCAATGTGAGTAGCTGCTGTTGTGCCCTCATCTCTCCCACCATTTACCCTCCTTCTGTGTTTTCATCTTGTTATCAGTTATTAGCGTTGTTTTATTATAACATGTGCTTTGTTTTATAGATTGTATCTACCAAGATTGCTAAAACCCTCCCTAATGAAGGAGCTCTAAAGACTCCGAAACATGTTGGTCATGGTTTTTTGCATCAATCTGCATTATTATCACTGAGTAGATTCATCTTTTGCTTGCTGCTTGCGATAATGCAACAAACTGTGTATATAACAATCTTTTAAACCCATCACTACTTTTAATCATTTGTAATACTAATAAATATTTTTGTTTATATCATTTTTGTCGTTCTCACATTCCTCTGAGCCCTAAAAGTTCCACTTATTAGGGGAGTTCCCTTCTCTCAATCTACCTGGGATGTGGCCTAATTTGCAGCAGACATTCAACCTCTCTTTTTCCTCATATCCTTCGTCTAGAAATTGAAAGTGTCATCAAGAACTACCTTGCTAACAACAGGTCCCTAGACGTTCCCCCTCTGATGTTATGGAAAGCCCACAAACTGGTCATTAGAGGGGTTTGTATCAGCCAAGTGTCTCACCAGCACAAGATGAAGTGTCTCCTCCACAAAAGACTAGAAGACACCTTTTACAGAGCCTCAGAGGTCTTCCAAACCTCGCCCTCTGCGGCGACTAAGTAGAGCTTCGAAAAAGCATGCTTAGAACTTGACTTCTTCTTGACAAAATCAGTGGAAAAGCTTCTTTGCAGGTCACAACACACCATTTACATTAAATCAAACAAACCAGACACATTTCTAGCCTTAGCGCTCAGCAAAGCTGATTACACCCCTAAACTAGTATGACTAAAACTGACCAAAGATTTCTACCCTAGTAACCCCCTAAAAATCCTGCAAGAATTCCGTAGGAAACTTTCGGATCTCACTGTGTTTGACCAATCCCGCATGGATGCTCTTCTCTCTAATGTTCACCTCCCTTCTCTTTCATCATTGCACCGAGAGACCCTGGACTGACCCATAATAGCTGATGAAATCCAATCTGCTATTAAATCCTTGAAACCACATGAATGTCCGGGTCCCGAAGGCTTCTCAGCGACTTACTATAAACGTTTTGCAGCCCTACTGATCCCTTTTTTGGTTGAAGTTTTCAACTCTCTCCTTAAAGGCCATTCTTTCCGTACAGAATCCATCACAGTGGCTATATCCATGAATCCTAAACCAATCCTAAACCAAATACTGATGACACCTCCTGGTATGACTACAGACCGATATCCATACTTAACCTAGATATTACGCTATTAGCTAAGGTCCTCTCAGCCCGCCACAACCCCATTGTTGGTACCTTAGTTCATAAAGACCAAACCGGGTTTATTCCCTCCAGACAAGCAGGAGACAACTTACGCCAAGCTGCGCTTCTAGCCCATGCAGCCCGAACCCACCCCATCCCCTCATGTTTTTTATCCTTTGACATACGCAAGGCATTTGATACACTATCTTGGTCTTACCTAAAATCAATCCTACATCAATGGGGGTTTGGCACCCACTTACTACAATGGATTTCTGCCCTAGATCAAAGCCCTAAAGCCTATGTATATTACTCTGGCCTCTGTTCAGACTCCTTCCCTATTGAACGAGGCACCAGACAAGGCTGTCCTCTCTCTCCTCTTCTCTTTGCCCCCTGGCAATAGAGCCCCTGGCCTCGTTGATCCACGCCAACCCAAATATCCAAGGTATATAATTAGAAGCGATGAGCCGAAAACCCCCCGGTTCGGTTCGCATCCAGAACATGCGAACAGGCAAAAAATTAGTGCGAACACCGTTAAAGTCTATGGGACACGAACATGCATAATCAAAAGTGCTCATTTTAAAGGCTTATATGCAAGTTATTGTCATAAAAAGTATTTGGGGACCTGGGTCCTGCCCCAGGGGACATGTATCAATGCAAAAAGAAGTTTTAAAAACGGCAGTTTTTTTGGGAGCAGTGATTTTAATAATGCTTAAAATTAAATAATAAAAGTGTAGGAAAAGAGGGGGGACGAGAGAGCGCCCCCCTCCTGAACGTACCAGGCCACATGCCCACATTATTGGGAGGGTGCTTTGGGGTAGCCCCCAAAGCACCTTGTCCCCATGTTGATGGGGAGAAGGGCCTCATCCCCACAACCCTTGCTCGGTGGTTCTGTGGGTCTGCGGACGGGGGGATTATCGGAATCTGGAAGCCCCCTTTAACAAGGAGACCCCCAGATCCCACGCCCCCCCCGTGTGAATTGGTAATGGGGTACAAATGTACCCCTACCATTTCACAAAAAAAGTGTCAAAAAGGTTAAAAAACACAAGAGACGGTTTTTGACAAGTCCTTTATTAATTTCTTCTTCTTCCATCTTCTTTTTTCTGGTCTTCCTTCGGTGTTCTTCTTCTTCCTCCATCTTCTTCTTCCTCCACTCTTCTCGTCCCGCATCTTCCTCCGGCTTCTTCTCTGCTCCATCCGCACGATCCACCTCAGTGGGAGTCTTCTGCTGTGTGACGCTTCGGTTCTTCTGACACTTCTTATATAACGGAGGGCAGGGCCACCCGGTGACCCCACTCTCCTCCTACGCACAGGGACTTCACGGGGACTTCCCTGTGGCTTTTCCCGTGTTGTTAGAGGGGGCGTGGTCACCCGGTTACGTAAACGGGTGACCCCGCCCCTTCTGACAACACAGGGAAAGCCACAGGGAAGTCCCCGTAAAGTTCCCGTGTGTCAGAGGAGGGCAGGTCACCGGGTGGCCCCGCCCTCTGTTATATAAGAAGTGTCAGAAGAACCAAAGCGTCACACGGTGGAAAACTCCCACTGAGGCGGATCGTGTGGACGGAGCAGAGAAGAAGCTGGAGGAAGATGCAGGAGGAGAAGAGCGGAGGAAGAAGAAGATGGAGAAGAAAAAGATGGAGGAAGAAGAAGAACAGTGAAGGAAGACCAGAAGAAAGAAGATGGAAGAAGAAGAAATTAATAAAGGACTTGTCAAAAACTGCAGCACAAGCGTTTTCCCCGCACCAGGTTGTATCCAAACCAGGTATAAACTGAATGTTGCTCTCCAGAGTTGAAAAGCCCCAGGTGCTGGCTAATGCTAATCCATGTTGTGAGGGAAGAAAAAAGTCTGGACAGCCGCACACCAGGAGAATATAATCCAACAAAATTTCTTTATTGTAAAATCAGGAACAAATCATGTACAAAGCACCATGGATAGAATGTACAGCGTGAAACGCGTTAGCTGATTATCCGTACATTCTATCCATGGTGCTTTGTACATGATTTGTTCCTGATTTTACAACAAAGAAATTTCGTTGGATTATATTCTCCTGGTGTGTGGCTGTCCGGACTTTTTTCTTCCCTCACAACTTGTCAAAAACTGTCTCTTGTGTTTTTTAACCTTTTTGACACTTTTTTTGTGAAATGGTAAGGGGTACATTTGTACCCCATTACCAATTCACATGGGGGGGCGGGATCTGGGGGTCCCCTTGTTAAAAGGGAACCACCGGGCAAGGGTTGTGGGGATGAGGCCCTTCTCCCCATCAACATGGGGACAAGGTGCTTTGGGGGCTACCCCAAAGCACCCTCCCAATGTTGAGGGCATGTGGCCTGGTACAGTTCAGGGGGGGCGCTCTCTCGTTCCCCCTCTTTTTTTTACAGCCTGCCAGGTTGCGTGCTCGGATAAGGGCAGGGTATTGATTTTTGGGGGGACCCCACGCAATTTTTAAAAAAATTTTGGCACGGGGTTCCCCTTAAAATCCGGTCTGGTATGGATTTTGAGGGGGACCCCACGCCATTTTTTTTTTACATTTTGGTGCGGGCTTCCCCTTAATATCCATACCAGACCTGAAGGGCCTGGTATGGAATTTAGGGGGATCCCACGCATTTTTTTTTAAATTTTGGTTCAGGGTTCCCCTGTGGGGAAATTCCATGCCGTTTTTATCAATGAACTTTTATGTGTATTGCCGGACCGACAATTCATTATAGCCGGCGCTAGCGATAGCAGTTTGTAAATGACTTTTTTCCTTTAAAAATGTCATTTTGCTGTCAGACTATTCTAAACACAGGAAACATGCGCCCCTTTACAGGCATACTATAGACACCCCCCAGGTACGAAATGTAAAGGAATATTACACTTTTATTGTTTCACTTTAAGCATTTTTAAAACTTTTTTTTGCATTGATACATGTCCCCTGGGGCAGGACCCAGGTCCCCAAACACTTTTTATGACAATACCTTGCATATAAGCCTTTAAAAGTCTATGGGAGAAATCAAAAGTGCTAATTTTAAAGGGTGTTCCGCGGCTTTCGAATTTGCTGCGAACACCCCAAAGCCCCTCCCTAATAATTGGGTGGCCACCAGCACAAACTCTGCTCATTCGTGGATGATGTTCTAGTATTCTTGACTTCACCACTTATTTCCTCTCACAACTTGCTGGACACCCTATGTCGCTTTGGAGTGTCTGGCCTTGTAATTAATCCACAGAAATCTTAAATATTTCTTTATTGCCTAGCTTACAGACCCACCTATGTGAAATTCTCCCCTTTCACTGGGCTACCCCCCATATCTCCTATTTAAGTATTAAATTTACCACAAACTCCAGAGAACTCTATGCTGCCAACTACCCTCCCATGCTGTCACATCTTACCAATCTTATGTCAAAATGGTCCTCTCTACCATTGGCATGGATGGGCAGAATTACAGTGGTCAAAATGTCTATCCTTCCTAAAATCCTTTATCTCTTTAGGGTACTCCCAATACAAATTCCATCCTACTTCTTGTGGATCTTACAATGTAGAACTTAACAGTTTATTTGTAGCAAACTCAAACCCTGTCTACCTAAACAGATCCTATGCACTCCTCGTCTCTGAGAGCCCCAACTTCATGAAATACTACTATGCAGCTCAGCTGGCACAGCTTCCCAAGTACCATGCCACTAAAGAAACCCTGTTGTGGGTCGCACTAGAAGCAGTTGATTGTGATCCTCTCACCACAGCTAATCTCTTGTGGCTATCGCTTTCACAACGTTGATCTGTCACCAACCCTATCACAAGCACAGCCTATCCATATGGGACAGATTTAAACTGTGCTTTGGGCTCCAATCCCCCCCACAATTACCTACTTTCCTTCCTCCGTAATCCCTCCTTTTACCCAACTTGGTCCTCCCTGACCTCTTCCTCTGTGTGGTCAAATACGGGATTGATTTGGGCCCATCACTTTTTTACCTCCAAAACTATTACTCCCTTTCCTACACTCTGTAAATCACATGATCTTCATGCCTACAAATCAAACATTTCTTTGCCCAATGCGCACTACCCAATTCTACAACCTCAGGCTTTTATACCTTTGAACGTATATATAAATCTGATCCCCAGAGATGAGGACTTATCTCAGACCTTTACACCCAACTTTTATCTCACTCAGCATCTACCCTACCAACCTACACTAGTACTATAAGTGGGAGAGGGATCTTAACCTTACACTTGATCCAGCTGACTGGATGCAGATCTGGCAAGCAACTAAGACTGCATCACCAAATACTGTGTCCCTCAAAACCAATTTTAAGGTACTCACCAGATGGTACCTGGTCCCTGCCAGAATCTCTAAATTTCTTCCCCAATTCCCCCACCTTGCTACCGAGGCTGTGACATACCTGGAACGCGGGTTCATATTTGATGGGAATGCCCCACAGTCCGTACTTTCTGGTCTGAGGTGTCAAGGATCCTATCAACTCTTTTTGATACATCTTAGTCACTGGACCCAGCAGTCGCGCTTCTGAATAACAAACCACTGGCTCTAACACATCGTCAGTTTAAACTCATATGCCCCGTACACACGGTCGGATTTTCCGAAGGAAAATGTGTGATAGGACCTTGTTGTCGGAAATTCTGACCGTGTGTAGGCTCCATCACACATTTTCCATCAGATTTTCCGACACACAAAGTTTAAGAGCAGGCTATAAAATTTTCCGACAACAAAATCCGTTGTCAGAATTTCCGATCATGTGTACACAAATCCGACGCACAAAGTGCCACGCATGCTCAGAATAAATAAAGAGATGAAAGCTATTGGCTACTGCCCCGTTTATAGTCCCGACGTACGTGTTTTACGCCACCGTGTTCAGAATGATCGGATTTTCCGACAACTTTGTGTGACCGTGTGTATGCAAGACAAGTTTGAGCCAACATCCGTCGGAAAAAATCCTAGGATTTTGTTGTCGGAATGTCCGATCAATGTCCGACCTTGTGTACGGGGCATTACTCTTTGTTACCATGGCAGCTAAACAAACCATTGCGAACGTGTGGAAATCCTCCTTGCTATGTTCGTATTCTAGCAGTGAAGCATAGGGTCATGGATCATGAAGCAATGACCCATGCCCAAACTGAGGTAATCATACTTGAGCATCCACCTTTGAAAAGCTTTGGAAACCTCGGATTACCCATCAGCTACCTCCAGGCTTTGATGATTCACATTAACTACCTTAAAAGGTAGCACTATGCCTCTTCAATACAAAGTACCCTGTACCCTATGGGTTATACTGGCTATGGCCCTCTCTAGGGACCCCCCTCCCCTTCCCTCTGACGTTCCTACACCCTATATGCCCCTTTCTTCTCCTCATCCTGAACTATTTACTCACTCCTGACCTTTACAACTTCACTTCCTCAGAGTCTGTGCTGCCCTCCGGCTTTTTATATGTCTTAAATAAGCAGAGGCCACAGACCTCCCTCTATCTTTTTCTGTCTCTTCCTCTATAGGGACTCTTGAGATGGAATAGCTCTAATGCAAATCCATGTGCCATGTTATGGGTACTTTGACTGTGCTTTGCATTGGAAAAGGCCTCACTTTACCACTTTCATGCTGAGCTGAGCACCTTCATCATACCATCCGTCAAGAATGTCCCTTTTGACCTGTTTAATGTATGTTTCTTCATGATACTGTTCTGAATTATTTAGTATATCAACCTTCTCTGACTGAGACATGCCCCCTATGTTATATGTTATTGTTAGACATATTTGAAGGTTATATTATGCCTGACGCTTTATATGATATGTTATTTGTTGACTGCCTACAGTCTATACCAAGCTTGTTTGAGATATGATTTTGAATTGTAAATTACATATTTCAATAAAACATTTGAACAAGAAAGATAGATAGGCAATAGAATGATTAAGGCAGCCTTTGTGCACTCTAATGATCCCTTAACATATCAACATACAATGCCAATAGTTGCACTGGTCTTCAAAGCAGAAGAACAGGTCAGACACCATGGTAAATTTAGAAAACCAAACAGTTCCTTACAGTTGAGGAAATATGCAAACTCTAGGTTGAGGTATAAAAGAATGGTAACCATCATCAAACATGATAATGGCCAACCTCTAGGTGCTTTCATTACTAGATATGTACAGAACACCCCTGAGGCAATAGAGTAATTTTTGACAGTTACAGTTATATGTGAAGTAAGTGATGTAAGTATGCTATAACTTCTCCCAAATAATTACCAAATTTTATAAGATGATGGTGTATAAAGTGCACTAAACTGTAGAAACAAATCACTGTCCAGTTTACTGTACTCTGTACTCTGATGATGGGTTAATGATAGGTTAACTAGGTTCATAGTCCACTTATAACACCATCATTGTTCTTTTCTCTGCCTAACTCTAACCTTCTGTTGTTTCAGGCCTTCATTTTTTAATCTTCCATCAATTTCTGAACTTCCCCTAATCATTTAAAATACTGGGAACTGAAGATCACTCCAGGAGTAGGGATAAGGTTTGGGTCCACCACTCATCATGGGTTCACAGCGAATCCACAGGATTTGTGAAGTTCACAATATGCAAACTTTTTGCCTCAAAGATTTTGGTTTAGGTGTGCTGTCAGAAATGTATTGCTGTGGATAGCCTTTGCTTTTAATCAGCTGAATCAGAAGAACAAATATTTTGTTTTAAGGAATAACCCACCCCCTTTGTCTCACAACAGTGTATTAGAACTATTAGGGAGAGCAGACAGATTTCTGTGTAGGCAGTGATACGTTTTTTTCTTTTTTTCTTTTGGTATTGATACATCTTCCCCATGGCAGTGCTTGGCTTCCTGTGCCTTTTGTTTGACAACAGTTTGCTTATTAGCTCCACAAATGGCCAGAATTGAACAATTCAATGTGACGCTCCCCCCCCATAGACTTCTATGGGGTTTCTCACAATGGGGTTTCTCACAAAGTTTGCAAACTTCAAAATTTGCGCAGGATTCCTGAACTGAACCAAAACAGATTCACTTATCCTTGTTCTGGATTATTATTATTATTATTCACAATTTATATAGTGCCAACAGTTTACGCAGCGCTTTACAATGTAGAAGGGGGGGCAGCACAATTACAGTACAGTTCAATACAGAAGGGACAGGAGGGCCCTGCTCATATAGCTTACATTATAAATGGAGGGGGTGGTGGTACAAAAGGTAATAGATGTGGGAACGATTTGATGGGGTTGTTAGGTGGGTGTGGGAAAGGCTTCCCTGAATAAGTGCATTTTCAGGGATCTCCTGGATTTAACTGGATCCCTTGACATGAGCTTTGACAATAGGAAGACACACAAGGCCTCACACACTGTAGATGTGCATGTTACCAGTACTCTATTATCTCTGCTAAAAGTCATTGGAAAGGAGCTCTCCAAGCTGCAATACAGGAACCTTTATGACCCTTCCAAGGTTACGCTTTCACATCTATATGTGTGTTCAGTTGCCTCTGCAGCCTGCTGAAAAGGCTTGGGCGTGGGCTTGAAAGTTAGGTTTACCTTTAAAAAAATAAATAAATAAATGCACAAATTTACTTGCTATCAGTGGATCGCATGTGCAGTGCCAGGCACTTGCATACTTTTCATCCAGCTCCTTGTCCATACAGAGATACAGGCTTTTAGTTGGGGATCTGGAGGAAGTGTCAATGGACTACAAGTGTGGTGATTACCACACTTGCATTCCATTGAGAACTACAAGTCTGTTTGCAGTGGTGGAAGACAGGACTTGCAGTTCATTCACTCAGAGATCTCTGTGAATGAATGATGAGGCTGTACAGCTGGAGCCCCACACTGTGGGGCACACAGATTTTAAAAGTGGCAGCTTCTGTGGGGGAGAGGAACTGGCATGCTGTCATGGGGGGGAGGGGGGGTGCTCTGGCTTTATTGAGGAAGTTGGTTGACAACATTTCATGTGTTTTACTCTAAAAACGGGTGCAACACCTGGCATGTTTAAAAGGTGGAGTTAGCCATTAACTCACAGAATGGAGACACATACCACTGTAGTAATGGTGCCACTGCACATAATTTTTTCTTCCAGCACATCTAGACTTATTTTTTCTTGTGCCTCCATATTCTACGTGCAACCCCAGAACCTACAAAGCAAACCTTCCTTTCCTGATTTCTGGAGAAGATTTGTACAGAACATAGAAATCCTTTCTAGACTTGACTAATATATTACAACTTTACAGATATAATTGTGTCTGGGTCATCTCTGCCAAGCAGCCAGCACATTAATTAGAGGTTCATTTTACTTTGTTACCTTTCAGGTTTTTTATTTAAAAAAAACACCTAGTACATTTAAAGCAGAGGGCTGCACCTTGTTGTCAAACTGTTTGATTTCAGCAATGTTGATGATAAATGAATGCATTCCTTTCTGTCTGCATAAATAGTTTAAGATGATTCAGCCACCAGTTTTTTCTAGAATACATAAATAAACAGTAAGACAGGCATAGTCAGTTGATTAGGTGTGCTGGGGAAAGAAATGGGCCTGATTCATTAAAATGCACATCAAATGCCTATGAAAACCCAATTATTACCTTTTAAAATTAGCAATGACATCATCACTGTGTGGCACATAGCCTATGCAGACACCAAAGCTGTGGGAGGGACCCAGCAGCTCCACCCACTACAGCCTGCCTGCAGAAACTACAGGAGGAGCACATACAAGACCAGTCATCCTACACAAGATGAGAGAGCAGCAGTGACCAGTCTTGATTGATGGAAGTTCCTGCACAGAGTTCATGCTTGATTACTGTACAAATCTGGAAAAAATACACAAAGCATATGGTCAGGGTCCCGATCTAAACCTGCGACCTCTGTGGTGTCTGGCTGTGGTTCTTCTCACTGTGCTGCTTGAGATGCTGGACAGCTCCCTGTCTAATCTCTTCGGACAGTCCTGCCTTGTCTCTTATTTCTGATGAATCTTGAACTTTTTGTTCCTCCCACTAACTTCCTGATTTATGCCACCTCTCTGCATTTCCTGTTTGCCAAATTATTGTGCCCTCTTCAGCCTGTATTTTGCTTCTTTGCGTACCTGCATCCGTCCTTATCTTCACTACCACTCGTTACCAACCTTTGACTTGTTTCTCAACTGCACTTCCACTTGATCCCAACCTGCAACCGCTTGTTACTGATCTTTAACTTCTTTACTGACTATGCTACTGCTTGATCCCTACCTGCTATATCTGTTACTGGACCCAGGCTTGCTCACCTTCTGAAAGGGCAATCCTGAGACTGTGACCTGGTACTAAAAAGCAGCAAAACACATCTCCACCATCAGGAGCTCTGGTAAATACCAGTTAGTGCTTAGATGCTGCACCACGGGTGAAGCTGCATCATCCGCCAGGGTGACCTGCTTGTGTACCCTTCCTGCTGGTCAGTGGGAGCCTTTTTACTATTATAGCTACTGGTCTCCGAGCCTGACCCCAGACCATGACACACACACTGAGATTCAAGTAAAAATACCCGTCTCTTGTGTTTAGACAATATTATCCCAGAATTCAGCTTAAATAAGTTCTAATAATGTTAAAAGTATTAAAAATGACATTCAATAACATTGGCCAATTTAGCATGCCTTAAAATGTTTGTAAAGGTTCAATAAAAAAAATAACAATCATGTTATACTTACTTGCTCTGTGCAGTGATTTTACATAGAGTAGCCCCATGCCTCCTCTTCTCGGGTCCCCTGCCGACGCTTCTGGCCCTACCCCCCTGCTGAGTGCCCCCAAAGCAAGCTGCTTGCTATGGAGGCACTCATGTATGCTCTCTCCCTAGCTGCCTCTGTTTGTCTATGAGACACACAGAATGCAGCTTGGCCCTGCCCCTTCTCCCTCCTCACTGTCTGTGATTGACAGCAGCCAGTATCTCCCACTGCTGTGTCTAGCTAATAAGGAAGCAAAGACATAGGAGAGCTTCTGCTCTTGTGCAAATTGCTAAATCAGGCATATGTGAGTATTAGGGGGGACTGAGGGGGGAGCTGTACACTGAAGGTTTTTTACCTGCATGCATGTAATGCATGATGGTAAAAATTCTTTAGCCTTTATTACCACTTTAAAGGAAAAACACACTTTTATTAAAAAGTTAATATAGAATTTTAAAAAGTTACATGCAGTGCCTTGAAAACGTATTCATACCCCTTGAAATTCTCCACATGTTGTCATGCTACAACCAAAAACGTAAAAGTATTTTATTAGGATTTTATGTGATAAAGTTGCACATAATTATGAAGTGGAAGGAAAATGATAAATGGTTTTCAAAAGGCTTTACAAATAAATATCTGAAAAGCATGGCTTGCATTTGTATTCAGCCCCTTTTACTCTCATAACCCTAACTAAAATGTAGTGGAACCTATTGTCTTCAGAAGTCATCTAATTAGTAAATAGAGTCCACCTGTGTGTAATTTAATCTCAGTATAACTACAGCTGTTCTGTGAAGCCCTCAGACGTTCTTAGTGGAGAATCTTAGTGAACAAACAGCATCATGAAAGCCAAGGAACACACCAGACAGGTCAGGGATAAAGTTGTGGAAAAGTTTAAAGCATTGTTAAGTTATAAAAAATATCCCAAGCTTTGAACATCTCACGGAGCACTGTTCAACCCATCATCTGAAAATGGAAAGAGTATGGCATAAGTGCAAACCTACCAAGACATGGCCGTCCACCTAAACTAACAGACCGACTAAGGAGAGCATTATTACAGAGAAGCAGCCAAGAGGCCCATGGTAACTCTGGAGAAGCTGCAGAGATCCACAGCTCAGGTGGCAGAATCTGTCCACAGGACAACTATTAGTCGTGCACTCCACAAATCTGGCCTTTATGGAAGAGCAGCAAGAAGAAAGCCATTGTTCAAAGAAAGCCATAAAAAGTCCCGTTTGCAGTTTGCAAGAAGCCATGTCGGGGAGACAGCAAACGCGTGAAAGAAGGTGCTAGGTTAGATGAGACAAGTTGAACTTTTTGGCCTAAAAGCAAAATGCTATGTGTGATGGAAAACTAACACTGCACATCACCCTGAACACACCATCCCCACCATGAAACATGGTGGTGGCAGCATCATGTTATGAGGATGCTTTTCTTCAGCAGGGACAGGGAAGCTAGTCAGAGGTGATGGGAAGATGGATGGAGCAAAATACACGGCAATCTTAGAAGAAAACCTGTTATGCCGCGTACACTCGATCAGATTTTCCAACGGGAAATGTTGGATGTGAGCATGTTGGCGGAAAGTCCGACCGTGTGTATGCTCCATCGGACAATTGTTGTTGGATTTTCCGCCAACAAATGTCGGCTAGCATGTTCTCAAATTTTCCGCCAACAAATGTGTGTTGTCGGACTTTCCAATCGCGTGTACACAAGTCCGTCGGACAAAAGTCCAAAGTACAAACACGCATGCTCGGAAGCAGAAGTGGTCGGTCTTGTAAACTAGTGTTTGTAATGGAGAATTAACATTCGTGACTTGGCAAATTATGAAATCTCCAAATGCAGCGCACAATTCTCTTCTTCTTTAATGGGATAATAATGAAGCTGCTTTGCTGGTGATACTGATGGAGTTATTGCAAACAAATTTTCAAAGGCTGGCTTTTTTTTCTAGTGATATCAAGAATAATATTATTATGGGGTTTTTTTTTTGTTTGTGCATTAAAAAAAAAAAATAGACAGTCTATCTGCCAATAGAACTTAACTAAAAAGTGCATTCTATGCATCCAAAAATATAGAAAATATACCAAATCAAATCATTATTCAACCAAAAAAATAATGTCAAAGCAATAATCTCCTCCGATTCCGCAACATGTCTGGTTGACGAAGGGCCATTCAGAAATGAACTGAAAAGCATGAAATGAAAAATGTGAAAAGAAAAGCGCGAATCAACGCTCACCAAACTTCTACTACCATGAAATTAGCAGAAGGAGCCCAAAGGGTGGCACTAAAGAACTGAAAAGTTCTTAGTACATCTAGTAAGTCACTATGTTCATAATTGTTGGCCAACATTTGTGTGACCGTGTGTATGCAAGACAAATTTGAGCCAACACCCTTCGGACAAAATTCCACGGTTTTGTAGTCGGAAAGTCCAATCGTGTGTATGGGGCTTTAGAGTCTGTAAAAGATTTGAGACTTGGGCAGAGGTTCACCTTCCGACAAGACAACGACCCTAAACATACAGCCAGAGCTACAATGGAATGATTTAGATCAAAGCATATTCATGTGTTAGAATGGCCCAGTCAAAGTCCAGACTTAAATCCAGTTGCGAATCTGTGGCAAGACTTGGAAATTGCTGTTCACAGATGCTCTCCATCCAATCTGACTGAGCTTGAGCTATTTTGCAAAGAAGGGAAAAAAAAGTCACTCTTTAGATATGCAAAGCTGGTAGAGACATACCCCAGAAGACTTATAGCTGTAATTGCAGTGAAAGGTGGCTCTACAAAGTATTGACTCAGGGGCGCTGAATACAAGTCAACGCCACACTTTTCAGATATTTATTTGTAAAAATTTTTGAAAAACATGTTCCAAAACTTTGTGTTGGTCTATCACATAAAATCCCATTAAAATACATTTACGTTTTGGTTGTAACATGACAAAATGTGGAAAATGTCAAGGGGTATGAATACTTTTCAAGGCACCGTAAGTCTATTTGTAATTTAATATTATTTAGAACCACCTTTCCACTTCAATCTACAGCCTCTGAAATGTTTTAAAACTGGCAAAAAAAAAAAATGCATGCATTACGGCAACCTAGAGGTGTCTAGTATCTGTAATCTGTTTCTGTGAATGGATTTCTGATTTTATATCTATTAGGCAAACCCAGCAATTGGAATTTTATTTTTGGTCAGACACTCATTAGGACCTATCTACTAAAAAAATGAAGACGCTGAAGTTTTCCTCATTAGAACACTAATATTTGCTCAGGTGATTAACCGCTTAAGCCCCGGACCATTTGGCTGGCCAAAGACCAGAGCACTTTTTGCGATTCGGCACTGCGTCACTTTAACTGACAATTGCACGGTCGTGCAACCTGGCTCCCAAACAATCACAATAAGCGCTTACTGATTGTTTTGCACAAAAGTTATAGCGTTTACAAAATAGGGGATAGTTTGTGGCATTTTTATTAATATTTTTTGTTATTAGTAATGGAGACGATCAGAGATTTTTATCGTGACTGCGACATTATGGCGGACAGATCGGACACTTTTGGAGTGATTTTGGGACCATTCACATTTATACAGTGATCAGTGCAATTAAAAATGCATTGATTACTGTGTAAATGTGACTGGCAGTGAAGGGGTTAACCACTAGGTGGCGCTGTAGGGGTTAAGTGTGTCCTAGGGAGTGATTCTAAATGTGGTGGGGGGGCTGTGTGTGACACAACACTGATCACCGCTCCCGATTACAGGGAGCTGTGATCAGTGACAGTGTCACTAGGCAGAACGAGGAAATGCTTATTTACATTAGCATTTCCCCCGTTCTTCCTCTCCGTGAGACGATCGCGGGTATCCCCACGACAACGAGTCCACGGGACCCGCGATCATGCTCACGGAGCTCCCGGTGGTGTGCGCGTGCCTGCAAGCCACCTCTTAAATGGCAATGTACAGGTACGTGATTCTGCCTGTATGTTCCCTTCTGCCGCAGTATATCTGCTTGAGGTGGTCAGGAAGCGGTTACAATCTGTACAGATCCTCCAATTCAGCAATCAGTCTGAAAAGGACATGGTAAAAACAAAAAACATCTATTTTTTTTTTTTTTCCAAAATCAATGTTTATTGTAAATACAGGTTGAAATACACAAGAATGATACATATGGAGAATGCAGAAGGCGTATAACATTGTGTTGGTACTGAATATTAGATACATTGATCTTTTTACTCAATATATAATACAAATTTATACTGGAGTATGTTGAAATGATAAGAAATCTTAAACCTTAAACAAATAACAAAACTCAACGAGGGCGGCTAGCCCTGTAATTAGCCAAGTGGTTAATTCTTCAGCACGGGTACCCCATTGGATTCGTGTGTTGTCACTTCCCCAACAAAGTGATGTGTTCTATTGAGCTTGTGAAGAATTCTGTGAGGCGCCATACCGCTCAATGCGTTTCCGAAATATCTGTGTATTTTGGGGTCATAGGACATTGGGAAGAAAGGTGACAATAACTTGTGTGTATAGTGCGACAATAACTTGTGTGCCATACCGCTCAATGCGTTTCCGAAATATCTGTGTATTTTGGGGTCATAGGACATTGGGAAGAAAGGCGACAATAACTTGTGTGTATAGGCTCATTGTTTCAAAAGCTCATCTGGGGCTGTTCATATGGGGTTTATGTGTTACTAAATGAAGTTATAAGTGGGCAGTTGCCTACTTTCATGTGATGAGTCAGTTACTGTTAGGATTGCAGTCACCAGACCACTAGCATTGGAAGGGTTCATCCGGTAGGCTAAGATAATAGTTAGGCTGGGGTATGGGGATGGAGGATTTGGGAATGTATGGGATCAGGAAGCGGGTTGGGAATGGAAGGTGGTAGCGCGGTCTCTAGGAGCGTGTAGTAGACCTATCCATTGTGTGTTGTTAGTAAAGATGAAGAGGAGGGGGGGATGGGGAAGAAGAGAACTGTATAGGGATAATGTAGACTACAACTCCCCTGCCTCCTGCTATGCTCTGTGTGTCAATGTGTAACCCTAAGACAATAGACGAGCGTATTCGTCTGTTGTTTGGAAATGTTCCCAACAAGACCAGATTTCCCGAAATTTAGTGGGCGTGTCCTTGGATTGATGTATTAATTCCTCCATTTCTGCTACTTTAGCTATACGCTTGAACCAATCAGCATTGGTTGGGGGTTTGGAGGATTTCCAGAGAGGAGGGATGCACATTTTTGCGACATTCAATAGATGTAGCATTAGGGAACGGTGGTATTCTTTTTTGGGGATAGAGGAGTGGTGCAGAAGCATTTGTGCTGGGGTAAAATCGATCTGATAGGTGGTTATGTTAGAAATGATGCGGTGGACTTCCTTCCAGAAAGGTTGGATAGATGGACATGACCACCATATGTGGACTAAAGAGCCTTCTCCCTCAGAGCATCTCCAACAGTTGGAGGGTATGGTGGGGGAGATTTTGTGTAATCTGGTAGGAGTTTTATACCACCTAGAGAGGACTTTGAAGCCATTTTCTTGTGCCGACACGTTAATTGATCCCTTATGAATATAGGTGTATATGTTTTCTCATGCTTCCTCTGATAGGTCAATTGATAGATCCCTCTCCCAGTTGCGAGTTGCTATGTTTGATTTAGAGTTGAGATCAGAAAATAGGAGAGAGTATATTTCTGAGATCACATGTCTTTGTGGTTCTGTCTTGGTACACAAGATTTCAAATGGCGTGAGTGGTCTGGAAAAATTGGAGTGTTTGTGAGTATGGTTGAGAAAGTGTCTAATTTGGAAGTATATCCATTGTGGAAATGTTCGTCCAGACGTTGGTGTGGGTAAGTTGGGAAGGGACAGAAAGGTATTTCCAAAGAAGAAGTGTTCCGCACGAATATTTGTATGGGGCCAAAAGTCTGCGAGGAACGTATCCGAAAGGCCTGTTGGAAAGTCTGGATTGTTTCGTATGGGCATCATTGGTCCTTGCATGGAAGAGATGCGTTGATTCCGGCAAGCCTTCTGAAAGGTTTGCAAGGTGGTGCCTATTAAGGGATGTTGTTTGCAGGTCTGAGGGACAGTGCTCGGGGTGGTCCAGGGAAGCTGTCAGACTGGTATTGGGGAGAATTCGTTTCCCAGGGTGGGAAAGTGGGGTATCAGTCAGGTTGATACACTGCTGATCACCAACGACAGTGCCTACATATATTAATCTACACTGAATACCTGTATATCCATGTACCCATACATACACATACTCACCTATATATCTATATACATATATCCATAGATACACATATATATATATATATATATATATATATATATATATATATATATATATATATATATATATACACGTACTTACATACACATACATACACATACATACACATACATACACACACACACACACACACACACACATATATACATAATGAAAGAGAGGGGGAGGGGATTAAGCAGGGGGAAGCACCTAGAGAAATGTGGAAAGGAGAAATCAGAGAAGAAGATAACACGGTGGGTTATTTGCGGGAATGATAACCTTCTGCTTCAAATGGCACTGAATATATATAGGATTGTTCCAACTATAGTCAACTCAGTACTCAGCCTCTATTGTTTAAAGAGTCCTGGGCTGTTACATTCACATCGGCAATGTAAAGTGTGATCCGTGCGTGCAGGCTTAGAGGCGGAGAGTGGCACAGCTGTGTGCTTTATGGTGGTAAGGGAGAAAGTTTAGCAACCCAGGTAGGACCCATTAATATGGTAAAGGGCATGCAAGTTGGTGCAGAAGGAGAGAAACAAGAAAAGTGGTGGGAACAAGAGAATAATTGAGGGTCAACTTAGCTGAGCTTGGTGTGATCTTTCTTCGTCGATCAACGGTCGCGACGTGCTCTCCTGGATTGCGGTGCTTTAGTTGGGCTGGATCCATGATTCGGGCCCGGAACTGAGTGGTGAGCCTGGGTGTCAGACAATGAACGTCTTCCCCTGAAGCGCTGTGCCTGGATCTCCATGGGTTCAGTGCTGATTGGGGCATTTCTTGTCCCAGGGGGACAGAATTCCGCATACCATTCGGGAACTTCTGTGAAGGGGATCTCCAGTGTGTCACAGAAGTGGCGTAGATCTTCCGGCACTCTGAGAAGTGCTGATCCGCCTTCCAGGAGGGGGCGCAGTTCTCGGCGTTGCAGCGTGATGTTCGGCAGGTCCTGGAATAACCGAATGTCTGTGCCATTATGTGACAGCGGGGTCACATTACGAGCTCTTCGTAAGATTTCCTCTTTAAGCTGGAAATCAATGACACAGCAGACCACATCTCGAGGTGGATCTGAATCTCTTCCCCGTGGACGAAGGGAGCGATGTATGCGTTCTATACCTATTGGTGTAGTGGGGGGTCTCTCTAGTAAGGTGTTGAATAAGCCTGTCACTTCTGCTTGTATGGCGCCTGCCACGGTTGTCCAAATCCTCCATGTGGCAGTTAAGATCTCTTAGTTGCATAGTATGGGTGTCTAGGACTTGGCAGAAATGGCGGAGCACGGATGTATGAGTCGCAGAAACTTTTTCTATGTCCTGTACCCTGCCTGCAATCAATTGAATGTCAATTTTATGGTCTGTGATTGCAGCTGTGAGTGCTGCCGTGAGGGTATCCTTGATATCCGTTGCCACTGAGCGTAGATCATGAAGGCTGGGTTGTGGCTGTGGAGTGAGGATTACTCCACCAGTGTCTGAGGAGATCTGCGGGCTGGGTCCTGTCGTTAGGCCTGCTGACTGAGACGAGCCGTGGCCGGGCGCCATATTGCCGGCTTGAGTCTGGAACATTTCCAGGATATTTTGGCCGATCCGTCCAGAATGTCCTCGAGGAGACCTAGAGCAGGAGGCGGAGGAGCTGTGGGAAGAGGTCCCCATGATATACGAGAGCGTATGGTGTGAGAAACCTCCGTTTTTGTCAGGTAAATCTCTCTGTCAGCGGGAGCTCACAAGTTATGCTGCCATCTTCTGCTGAAGCCCACAAACATCTATTTTTATCAAAAGGGAGGAAGGTATGAATTTGCAACAAAGCTTTTTAAAACCCTTGAAATGTACTTTACGTAAATCATCCAGTTCGATTGCTTCTCCTCAACAAAACTGGAGTTACACTTTAACCACACACAGTGGTGTAGTGGGTAGCACTCTCACCTAGCAGTAAGAAGGGTCACTGGTTCGAATCCCAACCATGACACTACCTGCCTGGAGTTTGCATGTTCTTCCTGTGCCTATGTGGGTTTCCTCCCACACTCCAAAGACATGCTGGTAGGTTAATTGGATCCTGTCTAAATTGTCCCTAGTATGTGTGTTAGGGACCTTAGATTGTAAGCTCCTTGAGGGTAGGGACTGATGTGAATGTACAATGTATATGTAAAGCACTGCGTAAATTGATGGCGCTATATAAGTACCTGAAATAAATAAATAAATAAATAAACCACTTCAGCCCCGGAAGGATTTACCCCCTTCCTGACCAGAGCACTTTTTACAATTTGGCACTGCGTCGCTTTAACTGCTAATTGCGCGGTCATGCAATGCTGTACCCAAACTAAATTTGCGTCCTTTTCTTCCCACAAATAGAGCCTTCTTTTGATGGTATTTGATCACCTCTGCCATTTTTATTTTTTGCGCTATAAACGGAAAAAGACCAAAAATTTTGAAAAAAAATCATATTTTCTACTTTTTGTTATAAAAAAAATCCAATAAACTCAATTTTAGTCATACATTTAGGCCAAAATGTATTCGGCCACATGTCTTATTTGTCAATAAGTGTATATTTATTGGTTTGCGCAAAAGTTATAGCGTCTACAAGCTAGGGTACATTTTCTGGAATTTACACAGCTTTTAGTTTATAACTGCCTATGTCATTTCTTGAGGTGCTAAAATGGCAGGGCAGTACAAATCCCCCCCAAATGACCCCATTTTGGAAAGTAGACACCCCAAGGAAATTGCTGAGAGGCATGTTGAGCTCATTGAATATTAATTTTTTTGTCCCAAGTGATTGAATAATGACAAAAAAAAAAAAAATTACAAAAAGTTGTCACTAAATGATATATTGCTCACACAGGCCATGGGCATATGTGGAATTGCACCCCAAAATACATTCAGCTGCTCCTGAGTACGGGGATACCCCATGTGTGGGACTTTTTGGGAGCCTAGCCGCGTATGGGGCCCCGAAAATCAATCACCGCCTTCAGGATTTCTAAGGGCGTAAATTTTTGATTTCACTCCTCACTACCTATCACAGTTTTGAAGGCCATAAAATGCCCAGATGGCACAAACCCCCCCCCCCAAATGACCCCATTTTGGAAAGTAGACACCCCAAGCTATTTGCTGAGAGGCATGTTGAGTCCATGGAATATTTTATATTTTGACACAAGTTGTGGGAAAGTGACAAATTTTTTTTTTTTTTTTTGCACAAAGTTGTCACTAAATGATATATTGCTCACACAGGCCATGGGCATATGTGGAATTGCACCCCAAAATACATTTAGCTGCTTCTCCTGAGTATGGGGATACCACATGTGTGGGACTTTTTGGGAGCCTAGCCGCGTACGGGGCCCCGAAAACCAATCTCTGCCTTCAGGATTTCTAAGAGTGTAAATTATTGATTTGACTCTTCACTGCCTATCACAGTTTCGAGGCCATGGAATGCCCAGGTGGCACAACCCCCCCCCCCCAAATGACCCCATTTTGGAAAGTAGATACCCCAAGCTATTTGCTGAGAGGCATGGTGAGTATTTTGCAGCTCTCATTTGTTTTTGAAAATGAAGAAAGACAAGAAAAAATTTTTTTTTTTTCTTTTTTCAATTTTCAAAACTTTGTGACAAAAAGTAAGGTTTGCAAAATACTCACTATACCTCTCAGCAAATAGCTTGGGGTGTCTACTTTCCAAAGCCTGAAGGCGGTGCTTGGTTTACGGGGTCCCGTACGCGGCTAGGCTCCCAAAAAGTCTCACACATGTGGTATCCCCATACTCAGGAGAAGCAACAGAATGTATTTTGGGGTGTAATTTCACATATTCCCATGGCATGTTTGAGCAATATATCATTTAGTGACAACTTTGTGCAAAAAAAAAAAATTTGTCTCTTTCCTGCAACTTGTGTCACAATATAAAATATTCCATGGACTCGACATGCCTCTCAGCAAATAGCTTGGGGTGTCTACTTTTCAAAATGGGGTCATTTGAAGGGGGTTTTGAACTGTCCTGGCATTTTATGCACAACATTTAGAAGCTTATGTCACACATCACCCACTCTTCTAACCACTTGAAGACAAAGCCCTTTCTGACACTTTTTGTTTACATGAAAAAATTATTTTTTTTTGCAAGAAAATTACTTTGAACCCCCAAACATCATATTTTTTTTTAAAGCAAATGCCCTACAGATTAAAATGGTGGGTGTTTCATTTTTTTTTTCACACAGTATTTGCGCAGCAATTTTTCAAACACATTTTTTGGGGAAAAAACACACTTTTTTAAATTTTAATGCACTAAAACACACTATATTGCCCAAATGTTTGATGAAATAAAAAAGATGATCTTAGGCCGAGTACATTGATACCAAATATGACATGCTTTAAAATTGCGCACAAACGTGCAGTGGCAACAAAATAAATACATTTTTAAAAACCTTTAAAAGCCTTTACAGGTTACCACTTTAGTTTTACAGAGGAGGTCTACTGCTAAAATTACTGCCCTCGATCTGACCTTCGTGGTGATACCTCACATGCATGATGCAATTGCTGTTTACATTTGACGCCAAACCAACGTTTGCGTTTGCCTTAGCGCGAGAGCAGGGGGGGACAGGGATGCTTTTTTTTTCATTTTTTTTTTCTTTATTATTTTTTTGCTTTTTTATCTTATTTTTAAAGTGTTCCTTTCATTTTATTTTAATCATTTTTATTGTTATCTCAGGGAATGTAAATATCCCCTATGATAGCAATAGGTAGTGACAGGTACTCTTTTTTGAAAAAATTGGGGTCTATTAGACCTTAGATCTCTCCTCTGCCCTCAAAGCATCTGACCACACTAAGATCTTTGTGATAAAATGCTTTCCCAATTTCCCAATAGTGCTGTTTACATTCGGCAAAATCTAAGTCATGAAATTCTCGTAGCTTCCGGTTTCTTAGGCCATAGAGATGTTTGGAGCCACTCTGGTCTCTGATCAGCTCTATGGTCAGCTGGCTGAATCACCGGCTGCATTCTCAGGTTCCCTATTGAGACAGGAGAGCCAGAGAAAAACACGGAAGACGGTGGGGGGGGGGCATTCCCTCCCACTGCTTGTAAAAGCAGTCTAGAGGCTAATTAGCCACTAGGATTGCTTTTACATGAAAGCCGACCGCTGGCTGAAAAGAATGATACCAAGATGATACCTAAACCTGCAGGCATCATTCTGGTATAACCACTCAAAGTCGTGAATGGCGTGAATGTACCTGAAGACATAAAAATGGTTAACAATAAAACACAGTAAACGGTAAAGTATAAAAAATTGCATACCTGAAAAGCAAACATGATAAAACATAATAACAATAAAACATTGCAGAATAGAATACAGTAAAAAAGAGCAGAACAATAGAAAGAGAATAGAGAGAGAGAGAACAATAAAACGACAACTATTTTTTTTTTTTTTTTTTTATATATTTTTTTTTTTTTTTTACACTTTTTTTTGTAACTAACTTTTATAACTGTATCCGGTTCCAGGTTCGGGGCTCTCAAAATGCGATGGCAACTTGGGAGACCCTGTGAAAGTGTGCCTAGTTTGTGCAATGCTGTACCCTACGCTAATACTCAACTAGTGCATGGTAGCGTTCAAAACATTCACCAATGCAAAGACCAGGATTGTCAGGACAGGAAGGACAATAATTGCGGGTGTCACGCCTATATCCGCGCTTGCTGCAGACACAACATCTTTTTTGGGGGGTTCGTTGGGTAGGGGTACTCGGGAGGACATAAAAAAATGCCTCTCATGCAGCCGACTGCATTTGGTTGGGGATGTGAATGGGGGAAGTACGGGTGCTGCAGAAGTGGTGGGTTCCCAATTAGGATTGGCGAATGCTGCAGGTAGGGCACTATGGGCACGACGGGCCTGTGTTTGTCTTCTTCTTGGGGCAACGGGACACTACTTGTGCTTGCCACCTCACCAGCTTGAACTGCACTTATGGGACTCACCACGTCACCAAGTGTTACTGCAGTGCTGGTTTGATTACGACCGGGGTGTACTAGGCCGCTGGTGCTTGCCAGTTCACCAAAACGCTACCAAAAAAACTGTTAGCGATCGCAGGGATCAGGCCTGACTCTGCGAATGCTGCAGTTATGTGTTTAGTGTTTTGTAAGTGACAGTGATCGATTGATACTGCACTTGGGTGGGCTGGGCTGGGCCGGGTGGAGGGGCAAAACGCAGGTGCTAGCAGGTATCTGGGCTGATCCTGCTAACACTGCGTTTTTGGGAACCCTAAACTGCTGGGGATGCTAGTATAGATCTGATCGGATCAGATATTGATCCGTTCAGATACTACACCACTAAGGGAGGTGTACGGTGCGTGCGTGCGTGGGTGTTAGCGCTACTGGCACTAACCTGATGCTGCCTGGGGCTGGTGCTTGCCAGTTCACCAAAACGCTACCAAAAAAACTGTTAGCGATCGCAGGGATCAGGCCTGACTCTGCGAATGCTGCAGTTATGCGTTTAGTGTTTTGTAAGTGACAGTGATCGATCGATACTGCACTTGGGTGGGCTGGGCGGAGGGGCAAAACGCAGGTGCTAACTGGTATCTGGGCTGATCCCGCTAACACTGCATTTTTGGGAACTCTAAACTGCTGGGGACGCTAGTATAGATCTGATAGGATCAGATATTGATCCGATCAGATACTATACCACTAAGGGAGGCGTATGCTGCGTGCGTGGTTGTTAGCGGTACTGGCACTAATCTGACGCTGCCTGGGGCGATGCATATCACCGCCGGGCGATCAGGGGGCTAAACCTTTATTAGGTAATAAACGGCGGGTCCCCTGACACTATAAAAAATAAACGAACTAACCAGCATCACCCGTAACAGTTATACGGTGATCAGTGATGAAAGGGTAAACTAGGGGGCAATCAAGGGGTTAAAACATTTATTAGATAGTATATGGGGGTCCCTGACGCTATAAAACGCTGACGGCGAACCTAAATATTTACCTCCCTAACTAGCGTCACCAGCGACACTAATACAGCGATCAGAAAAATGATCGCTTAGCGACACTGGCGACGGGGGGTGATCAAGGGGTTAAAACTTTATTGGGGGGGTTAGGGGGGTATCCTAGACCTAAAGGGGGCTAACCCTAACTGCCCTAACACACTAACTGTCACAAACTGACACCATGCAGTAATCAGAAAAAAAAAACAAAAAACTGCTTGGTGTCAGTGTGACGGGGGGAGGGGTGATCGGGGGGGGGATCGGGGAGTGATCGGGGGGGATCGGGGGTGTAATGTGTGCTTGGCATGTTCTACTGTGTGTGTGTGTGTGTTGGTGCACTCACATTCCAGTCTTCTCTCCTCGGCGCCGGAACGGAAAATGTAGAGCCGAGGAGAGATGACATCATTTCCTCTGCCTCTGTGTACAATACAGAGGCAGGGAAATTATCCCATTGGCCAGGAGCGATAGCGAGGGGGGGCCACGAATGGATGGCCTCCCCCTCACCACCGATCGCCGGGGAGGATTTGCCGACCGCCGCAGGCACCGGGGGGGTCGGACCCCCCACGCGCGGGCAGGCAAGGACGTACCTGTAAGTCCTTTTGCCTGCCCGTGCCATTCTGCATCGTACATCGTCGTGCAGCGGTCGGCAACTGGTTAAGAAAACTTTAAGATGCCTAAAATGCTGATGCACTGTGAGAAACCAGGGACAATGATTCCATTCTCAAAGCAGTATCTTACCACATCGGAGTTTGCGGTAAAATATTGCACAGCATTTTTAAAATCTTTTTTGGCATTCACTACTAAAAACACTACTAAAATACCGCATGAGTTATTTTATGAAGTCATGTGGCTCTTTAGTAATGAAGACATGCGGAAAATCAACCCTGGCGGTAGCCAGCATATTTATTAACATAAGTAAATAGGAGTTGTTAAGAAGTCATCAGCTGTCAGCGAGGTTACTCAGTGACAGCGGAAAGTAAAAAAAAAAAACGCCGGCAATTAAAATAGACCAGACTTTTGGGCCTAGTATGGATTTTGAAGGTAACCCCCTTGCTAGACATGTGCGATTATTCTCATTCTGAATAGAAATTGAAGTAATTATTAGTTTTTCGGAAATTTGGATGTATGAGAATTCCCGTATTCCAATAGTAACAAATTTAAAACAAATCCAAAATAACAAAATGGAATTTTGACAAAAAATAAAATCTAACTCAAACCGTTTTCGAATTAGATTCAAATTGTTTTCTAATTCAATTTGTTTTCTAATTTCATTCAAATGGTCTTTGAATTAGATTTAAATTTGAATTTCCAAATACAATAAAATAATATAGAAAATAAGGGAATAGAATACAAAAGAATAGAATAGAATGGAATAGAATAATATAAAGGAATAGAAAAGAATAGAGTAAAACAGGGCAAAATGAAATTGAAAATAAAAGAATAGAATAGAATACAAAATAAAGGAATAAAACATAATAGAAATAACGCTCTTCTGAAATTCGAATTGCAAATAGAATAAATTAGAATTGCAAATAGAATAAATTCAAATTTCAAATAGAATAAATTCGAATTGGAATAGAATAGAAAAGAATAGATTAGAATAGTAAATAAAAACAGATTAAAATTGAAAATAATAGAATAGAATAGAAAAAAAAACAATAAATATTACTACGACTTATACTGTACAAAAACATCTGTACGACTAGTGTCCCATCAACATCTGTCTCAATGTGTACCAGCGCACACCAAAACATCTGTCGCAGTGTACCATTGCGCAAAACTTCTGTAATACTAGTGTCCCAGAAATATCCGATGTGAAAGTTGAAAAATGGCCTGGGCAGGAAAGATTAAACATATATGTGCATTATACAAGGGCTACCTGAGCTGACAGAAATAAAAATCCGATCTTTGAATTGTTACTAATCCCAATTGATTTGAATTTGAAAACAAAATCAAAATGAGTACATCATATTCTGCTGATGAAAAAAAAATGATGGTCATTCTTCCTTTCTAAAAATATTGTCTCTAGGTCAGGTGTGCTACTCGTGCCCCATCAACATCTGTCACAGTGTACCTGTGCCCAAAAACATCTGTAGCAGTAGTAGTAGTAGTAGTAGTAGTAGTAGTAGTAGTAGTAGTAGTATGTGTCCAATCAACATCTGTCAGACTTTACCAGTGCAACCAATCAGCTGTCACAGCAGGCATGTTCCAGTGTACAAATACATATGTACAACTAGTGTTCCATCAACATCTGTCTCAGTTTGTACCAGCGCACACCAAAACATCTGTCACACACAGATTCAGTTGAAATGTTTTCTAATGCATTTGAAATGTTTTTTTAATGCGGTTGAAATATTTTCTAATGTGGCTGAAGTGTTTATCAACCACCCTGGTGGTATGATTATGTCATATTTTTGCGTCTCAAAGTGGTACATTGTTTTGCATAGAAATTTGGCATTTTATATTGTAGGCCTGTAATTCTTAGTAATAACTCACCTAAATCTGTCCAAACAAGAGTCTAGTAGACATCCCGAGTATGATAAAGTTTGAAACATGAAATCATAAATTATAATATAATAAACATAACTAGAAATAATTAGAAAAAAATATATAATAACAATAAAATTAATTACCCCATGATTCACTATCCTTCAATTGTGTTCTAGTGTGCTTCTAATTTACTATCGCTGTTTTCTAGCTGGTCTAAAAGCGCTTTTGATGAAAAGGGACACTTTTTGGTTGCCATGGACAATCTCAAGTTTCCAGGCAGAAAGAAGAGTATATATATATATAATATAAAAATGCATGCAGGGCACTGGACAAAGCACTAGGGACAAAAGGGATGTGAAATGATTTCATACAGTAATGTAATCTGTAAGATTACAGTGTGCTGTATGTGTTATGTTTTGTATATTTTTGAATTTGCCACTGGGCTCCACCCCCATGCAGTGCGACGCTCGCAGGGAACGGAGCCCGGCACACAGAGGCATCGGGCAGAGGACACAGCCCACAGACATCGCCAGATCCTGGGGACAATGTAAGTATACTGGAGCAGGATCCTAAGATGCAATCCCGAGTGTGGCTCGTGGTTACCGCTAATGGTACTAAAATTTAACCCCCGAGCCACACTCGAGATTACAGTCAGGGAGGTTAATGCAATTGAAATGTTTTCTAATGCGGTTGAAATGTTTGGTCGAAAACGCATACGAATAAACAAAAAAAAATGTTTCCAAAAACAAATTAAACAAATTTAATGAATCTAACTAAATGAAATTGGTTAAATAAAAAATTGAAACAAAACAAATGTTTTTGTTTTGCACATGTCTACCCCATGCCAAACTAAAAAAAATGGTGTTAGGTGGGTAGCCCCCTGCCCCCGAGCACCTCCCCATGTTGAGGGCATGTGGCCTGATATGGTTTGGGGGGGGGCTCGCTTGTCCCTTCCCTTTCCTGACCTGCCAGGCTGAATAAGGGTCTGGTATGGATTTAGGGGGATCCCCACGCCATTTAAAAAAAAAAATTGGAGTGGGAGTTCCATTCATAATCTATACCAGACCTCAAAGTGCCTGGTATTGATTTGGGGGGCCCCACGCCTTTTTTCCCCCAATTTTTTTAATTGCCGGCAATTTTATTTTTTTTACTTTCAGCAGTCAGTAGGGAACTCTGCTGACAACTGATGACTCATTGGTTGTTAAGGACTCGGCAGCCCCCTGTTGTTTACTGGTTGTTAAGGCTGCCAGAGGCTGCCAGGTCCTTAAATATCTAATGCCGTGACCACTACTTATTTACCGCATAAGATTTTTATTTTTGGTGAATTGACATTCACTCCTGTTTTATGCGATATTTGCCAAACTTTTTTGCTTTATGCGTTAAATACCATGTAAAGCAGTAGTAAATTGACATTTTCAGGATCGCATGTAGTATTTGGGAAAACACCTAATTACCGCATGCGATCTGGTTCAGTGAATGGTGCCTATGTTGTACACAGGAATTACCGCAGGCGATCTGGGTCAGAGAATGTAGCCTATGTTGTACACAGAAATTACTATGTAGTAATCTAGTAATTCTAGTAGTCGGGCCTCGTCTGAGCTCCCAATGATGCCCCCACTTTGACACTTATTTTTTGACAATGACCATTAAAATGGCTAAAGTTCCTTTGCAACTTTTAGAGTGCCTAAAACCAATTGGTTACACTCACTAACTCCTTAAAAACGGCAAGCATCCTTTTCCTTGGCACAGAAAAGTTAACTTATTCATACTGTTACTGAAGCCTGGCAGCTGCTATAGGTATATCTGCTGAAAATCTAATGAAATCCATATGTTGTATCTTTATCACATTCACTTCCTTTTCCACTTACTTGTAGATTTTTCTTTTTCCTCCATGAGTTTGTTTTTACACAGTGTTTTATTGAAATACATTTTTTACTTTTATGGCTTTTGAAAACGTCTGTGGTATTTGCTTTGGGAATCTGTTGGAAACACGGCACTTATAAAGCACCTTTAAATTATCTGTGCCCGGGATAACAATGTGTTATCATTTTCATAAAAGTTTGTAGCTGTTGAGTTTGATTTCTTACTTGTCTAATTTGTACCTACTACATAATAAATTATCCACAAAAAGCACAGCAGTAAATCTTAATCTTCCACAAATCTTTAAGTCTGTTTATTTCTTTCTATTGACACTCAGTGCCTTGTTTAATCAAGTGAAAATGGTTCAGGAGACTGCTGACCTGTAAAGGGCCATATACAGTGTAGTGCTAAGCCCGACCCTTGTAATTACATAATTACGCAAAAAAGTGTGACTGTCTATATTGTTTGGTGACATCTGAGCTAAATTACTTGGAATAAATGTAGCTCAATGCATTTTCAAGCGATGGAGTTATCAAATGGAGGCTGCAGCCTATATATATAGTATTTCAGTCTCTGCTACATGGGCTGCACGGTTATAAGTAGCGTTGCAAAAAAAAAACATATTTAAATGATAATTAAAAAAGGAAATCAGAAACAGCTAGAAAAAAAAAATACATTCAATACTTGTCTTTCCTGCTCCCTGCCCGCCATAACTTTATGCATTCAAGAGGGAAATTTCACTGAAGTCTACTAAAAAGCTGAAACTTTGAGGAATGTCAATCTACTGTCTCCCCTGTAGTACTGAGTGGTTCTTCTCCCAAACATTCACATCATTACAGGATACAGTAGTAATGTGGAGGTCAGAGGAAGGAACCAATGAGCACTTTGGGCACCAAGAAAATCAACACTCTTGGAAGTGTTGATTTCCCAGTGGACATGAGCAGTGTATCTCTCTGTAATGGAGTGCCATTCAGGCAGCACTGGCAGAGGATAAGGAAAGTATTGATTCTCTTATTTTGCAGATATAGCTGTTAACAATTTTTTCCAAATGTATGACAGTTTAAAGTAGGTGTATGTAAAATAGAGCTGTACTGAGAAACCATGGAGGCTGCCATTGCTTACCTATCTTTGATAAAATTTGAGTTTCTTGGTAGCCGTAATAGTTTTGTGGCTTCAACACTTTCTAAATCACAGATTGGGATCAACAATTCACTCTAACTTATCTCATGCTTGTTCAAGGGTCATTGTTTCAAAAAAGTATTGGAGCCAGAGACAGCCTTCGGGGCAGGTCAAGGTGACAGGGTGGTCGTCAGGTCCTCTATGTTCCCCTCCTCATTGGGAACCTAGCAAGTGTCACATGAGAGGCCTACCCCAAGGTGGGTTCTTCTGGACTACGCTAGGCACTCTGTACAGGCTCACTGCCATACACATGGGGTACATTTACTTGAGCAACATTCACGACCCAGACAGATGACTAAACATGAATAAACTCTTATAAACTCTCTTGATGTCATGTACACCAACACGGTTACTTGTGCATTTAGGAGGGACACACAGAGCCTTTGTCCTCTCCACCTGTCCAGGCTATCACTACTACCTCACTCCCAATAACAATATGGGGTCCCGCCATGCATCTAGAGCAGACTCCATGCGTGCACTTAACTCTCTCTCTCTTCCATACTTGTGTACAGTATGAGGGCCCCAGCAGTGCAGCTCTGCTTCCATTGCTATGGGAGAGGGATCACGGCTGAAGGAATGCCTACAACATCTCACCTGACACATGTACATGCTTAACAGGCTGCTAGAGAAACCTTCATTGGTAACCACATGTATCTTCACACTGTATGAAGTCTTGTACTGTTGTTGTCAAACCCCAAAGTACTTAGTGACCTGAGCTGTAGACCATTTGTGCCAGTTACTTGCATTGCACCCTTTTAGTAACTTTAGACCACACAAAGGCAAAGTTTTAAACATTTTAGTTGCAGAATAAATTAACATGATGACAGCGACAATGGCAGTCCAAGATAAAGTGCCAACATTCCCTAATATCCCTAGTCTCTAACTACAGACTTGTAGCTGCCCCAGTATACATGTTAAAGCAAAAATCCAATATTGGTTGAGTGCATGTCTGGAATTTAGCTCCGGCAAGCCATCCAGACTCCAGTAATGGCATCAGACAGAACATCTGTGTGTGTAAATCCACCCCCTTCCCCAGGACCCGGGTCCTCGTCCCTTTTATAGCACAGAGGGCTGACAGTCGGACCCAAGAAAAACCTGAGAGTTGCAGTTAACTCGCTGGGGTAGCAGTAACCTCTACCTGCCTACAAACCAAGCAACTAGCATTTTCAGAAAGAAATCAGAAAAAGCAAAGTGAATTTCTTGTTTTGGTGACAGGGATGATATTCAACTGAAAAGAAGCTTCCATCCTCTAAGGATAGTAACTGTACTTCAACTCTGAGTCAGTGCACTTGTTTTATTCTTGTGCAGCTGCAGTGTTTAGCTTTCTTATGTGTGACATCTCAACTCTGCAACTAATATTAGGCCTGAGAACACTGCCCAGTAGCTTTAGAGCTACTAGCTCCCTCTTCGATACTGAAGACAGAAAACAGAGTAAGGAGGCACTGGAGGGCTGTAATTGATTGCTGCTGCAGCCTAACACTTTGCCCACACCTAACAATGGGACAGTAAGGATTTTGATTTTGTGCCCTGTGACTGGGGGATAGTCCTACACACCACTAGCACAGAGGACTCAGTGAGCCCAGGATCTGGGCTGGAAGTGGGCAACATGCCCAAAGGTGCTATTCTGTGGGCCCAGTGAGAGGATTCAGGTTTGCTGGTTAGGGGCAACTGGGAGCTTGAGAACAGGGGTCAGGGTTACTGTGTGCTGGGAGCCCAGGAGTCAGGAGGGGCTTGAGGCTGCTGCCATTGAACCTACTGTGAGTGCTGCCGTGGGTGTGTGGTACTGACCAGGAGAGACTGTGCTGCAAAAGAGACCATGAGCATTGCTACTGATGAGAATTGATCTGGGAGGATCAGGTTGCTGTGCGAGAGATATGTGGCTGTGTCAATGATGTGAAAAACCAAGCTGCAGAGGGATTGTTTGCTGTGTATCCATCTAGTATCATCCACTCTAAATATTGGAGTGATAATCCAGGAACAGACATCACCTGGGAGGATAGTACCAAGACACCAGTGTGATAAGAGGCCTATTGTCCACTTCCGTGTGCTTATCTGGCTGCAGCATCTTATTGTTTTATACTGAAGAGATTCTGCCAAAGGCGAATTGGAGTAAGCACTTAACAGCAAGTTAGCTATATACCTCACTGGTCAATGGTCTAGTCGGGGACTTTGCTTTCTAGATAGGCCTTACATTTGACATTTTGTCTATACATTATACCTGTTACTCATGCTGTGTTAATTGGCCTTGCTATCCTGTACAATTTAATGCTGTAATCTTTCTGTCATTTGTTTGCATTGCCATTTTTGACCTTACCCTCGTACTCTTTTACGGGTCAGTGTCATTTACTAGCCCATACTATGAGATTACCTAAATGTGGGACCAGTTTTCAAATGGAAGCCTTATGCCGTGTACGCATGAGCAGAATGTCCGACAGAAAAAGTCCGACAGGAGCTTTTCATCGTATATTCCGATCATGTGTATGCCCCATCGGACTTTTTACATTGAAAATTCTGACGGACCTAGATAGAGAACATATTCTAAATTTTTCCGACTGAACCAATTCCTATCGGGGAAACTGCTCCTCTGTATGCTGTTCCAACGTACCAAAAACGTCCAGAGTTTATTCCGACAGGAAAACTGGTCGTGTGTACAGGGCATTAGGCCAATGTGAGAAAATCAAAAACTGATTTGTGTGGTTTCTAATTGTGTAAGCACAGGGAAAGTATTTACTTTGTTACTCTCCATTTACAGCATTGCCTCTCTTCTCTTCCTGCCAGAGAAGATGTCCCAGCTCTGATACCCTTTTGGATAGTTATGAATGAATAGGTACCTGTTTGAAGTATAAGATGAAGCACAGTCTGTCCATCTCAAAGACCCTCCTTGATCTTCATCCTAATTCAGCTGATTGAACTGCATGGTTGCACAATTTTTTTTCCAATAAGAAGGAAAATGTTTGTCTCTAAATTAAAAAAACAAACAAAAACAAAATAATATGTAAATATTATATATATATATATATATATATATATATATATATATATATATATATATATATATATATATATATATATATATATATATATATAAGCAGTCCAAGGGGTGAGGTGCACATCAGTCACAGTTGGTTGTGCTTAGCAATCAAGCCTTCCCACAGGCTTCGATATACATAAAATTCAAATGGGATTGCTGCACAAACTGTATTTATTTGAAAAAATTCATCAGGAAGACATCAATAAGACATCATAAAATCAGGCATACATGATATAAACGTTTTCGGGCTATTGTAGATCGCACCCTTCCTCAGAAAATCATGCCTATCAAATGATCACACATACAATGATATATATAGTCCACTAATAATCAGTTCATTAATTAAAGTGAAGAAACAGTTTATCTGCAATCAATTAAACCATCATTAGAACCATCTGAAAACATCATCAAATTTAAATACAAATTTTCTGTAGTCTTGGAATCAAAAAATCACAAACGAAATCGGAAGAAAAGAACCCACACCTTGTAGAATACACTAATCAGGAATCCTAAGATTAAATTAAATAAAAAATGAACAAAATATAAATAATATGACAATGTAATAATATAACAATATAACAATGTAACAATAATGGTACCGTTTGATGTTCGTTGTGTGTACAACCCTATGCAGATTGTGTGTATGGGGTTGCACAGGCATGCCGACACGCGCTGAAGATTTCACAATGTTGGTTGACTTTGACACATAATGTGTTGATTAAACGGTACCATTATTGTTATGTTGTTATATTATTACATGGTCATATTATTTATATTTTGTTCACTTTAATTAATTAATTGATTATTAGTGGACTATATATATCATTATATGTATGATCATTTGATAGGCATGATTTTCTGAGGAAGGGCACGATCTACAATAGCCCAAAAATGTTTATATCATGTATGCCTGATTTTATGATGTCTTATTGATGTCTTTCTGATTAATTTTTTCAAATAAATACAGTTTGTGCAGCAATCCCATTTGAATATATATATATATATATATATATATATATATATATATATATATATATATATACACGCACATACTATATTACCAAAAGCATTTGGACACCTGCCATTACACGCACATGAACTTTAATGGCATCCCTGTCTTAAACCATAGGGTCCAACATTGAGTTGGCACACCCTTTGCAGTTATAACAGCTTCAACTCTTTTGGGAAGGCTGTCCACAAGGTTTAGGAGTGTGTCTATGGAAATGTTTGACCATTCTTCCAAAATTACATTGAGTAGAGGCTCACAGCCTTTACTCAAATTCATCCCAAAGGTGTTCTGTTGGGTTGAGGTCAGGACTGTGCATGACAGTCAAGTTCCTCCACCCCAAACACACTCATCCATGTCTTTATGGACCTTGCTTTGTGCACTGGGCCAAATCATTTGGTGGAGGGGGGGATTATGGTGCGGGGTTGTTTTTCAGGGGTTAGGCCCTTAGGTGCAGTGAAGGGAAATCTTAGGGCATCAGCATACCAAGACATTTTGGACTTTTCATGCTCCCAACTTTGTAGGAACAGTTGGGGGATGCCCCCTTCCTGTTCCAACATAACCAGTGCACAAAGCAAGGTCCATAAAGACATGGATGAGTCTTCTCGTCCAGCATCAGTGCCTGACCTCACAAATGCACATCTGGAAGAATGGTCAAACATTCCCATAGACACACTCCTAAACCTTGTGGACAGCCTTCCCAGAAGAGTTGAAGCTGTTATAGCTACAAAGGGTGGGCCAACTCAATATTGAACCCTACGAACTAAGACTAGGATGCCATTAAAATTCATGTGCATGTAAAGGCAGGTGTCCAAATACTTTTGACAATAAAGTGTATGTAGGGACTATTCTATATTTCCACATCAACAATGTATTTAAGTAAGCATGCATACACGTGAAAGTCACATAAAAAAAATAACTAAGTTAAATACTTCACACCTCATGAAAAATAAGGGCTGGCAGAATATACACTATACTTTTGTTTTGAGTGAGTTAACTAGTTGATATATTAGCATTGCAGTGACTAGGTTGTAGCTTATAACTGAATTTGTTTTCTCATGTGGTTTACTCAATTAATAAATGGCATTGACAGCTAATTTGATCTATGAACTTGTTCTTACTTGGCCTAACAAAAATCAGGAAGAAAAATCAAGAAAACCAGAAAAGTGTATTAAATATCTGTGTATCTCTTGCCCATACCCCCGGGTGTATGTTTTTCTCAGTGCTGTCCTTTATTGAAGTGATTTTAATTCAAAAAGCAATACAATATCCGAAAATGAAAACAATTATTAGGATTCCAAAATATACACTCTTCTCCCTAGAACTTGAGATGCAGAACCAGCAGGTAAAACACACATAACATGTCCTAATAGTTACAGAAAATACCCTAGCTCTCTAAGTATTAGGCCACTTTCCCTAGTTGGCATGTTCTGGTTATAAAACATATTTCCATTAAACTAACATCTTGATGAAAATATTTAAACGTATACTATTCTGTCATCTCTTGATAAAATTTGGAAAAAGTAATGGCTTTATAAAAACACCACTCAAGCCTATTTAAAGTGTACTTTAAAGTGTACATTACCCCACCATTTAATTTTCCTGATATGTGTCTTTTGTACTGGGTACTTGTGTTAAAAGCATCCAGTTCTCTCTGTATTGCTTCATTTGTTAGAAATATCTGGTGATCCTGCCAGTCTCCATTCTTTCGTATTGGAAACAGGCCACACTAGGCATGAGAGCACATCTTTCCCAGCATGGTCAGTTTTTTGACTGTGCTAGGAGCTCAGCCTGCCTGTCTCCCAAAGGCCAAGACTTCTCTAACATGCCCACTGGCACAGCCATTAAGCTATTCACTGGGGAAGAGCAGTGTATTGCTCTTCCTCTGCCTCCTGCTGACTCCCACCCACAGTTTTCTCCCCACCTCTCTAATTCCCCTGCAGCTGAGAACAGAGGTCATGTGATCATGTGTCGTGACTTGTCTCAGAAGGCTGTGGGTGGGGGGGGGTGGAGAATGAGGACTTCCAAGGCGGAAGGTAGTTAGGAGGAAGATAAAAGCGTAACTTACCCTTTTGGGTGAAGTTCTACTTTAATATTCATTTGCATTCTTCAGAAATTCTGTTAATAGCATCGACTCCTGATGAAGTGAGTTGTAGTTTGTGAAACGTGTTCAGGAATGAGATGTGCCTTCGTATATACTGGAATTGTATGCAAACATCCATCAAGACCAATACAGTGTAAATGACATGTGATGCTACAAACGTCTCAGATAGCATATTGTCAATATGTAAAACACAAAAGGTATCAAATCAGCCATTTTTTTCCCCATGATGTATCTTTGACTATATATTTTTGTACTAATAAAATATGAATACATTTAAAAGATATGTGGAATTATATAAATGGGCATGTACTTTAAATGTCCAATGGGAAGTGTTTTCTTGATGTGTATTCTAACAGTAGGCATGTCCGTACATCAACTTGTATGATAGGTCCTGAAATTTTGAAAGAAATTGAAAACCAGACTTTTTTGAATGAGCTTTCGGAGTCACCTAATTTATTGGGGTGTGATGGACAGACCCCCAGGTTTTGATTTTGTATATTGCAATACTGGTATGTTGGCTCTCCTAAGGTCTTTTAATGTCAATGTTTTTTGTTTTGCACATCGAGGCCTTCGGGTAAGACTGTGTAGGTTAAGCATTTTAATAAATAAATAAAGAAATAAATAGGTTCAGCGGTGGTCCATCCATAAGGGGTGCCGCCCCCCTAATCTCTATGCACCCGGCCCTAATCTCCATGCAGGGCATTGGACATATAGAGTTCTACAGGTTTTTTTTGTGAAGCACGTGATTAGAGCCAGAGGCTCTAATTGGCTTCAAAAAGGGTGGGCTCGGGGGGCAGAGTTTGTTCCCCCCCCCCCAAAAAAAAAAAAATGGAGCACCAGCCGCCACTGGTCAGGTTACTATGATAACTATATTATCGTTTGGCATATCCAGTATCCAGTGACCCTAAACTCTTCTCCTGTATTATTGTGGGAGAGTTGGGCATATTCTCAGAGGACCCTACAGGGTTAAGCACTACATAATGATGATCAAAAGTGTGAAATGTGACTTATGGAAATCAATTAGAATTACTTTTACTCGGAATTTGAATTTGGATGTCTGCACAATGGACTACAATCTTGCCACCCGATACAAGCGAAGCTGTATTTTTTATCCTCGCCTTTCTTTTTGTTGTCTATATGATCAGTTGACTGGTCACTGGAGACACATTACTGTAGTGACTTGTGATACATTTTGATGCAGCTGTGATTTTATTGGCTGGTTTCTGCCTTTAGTATGATTAATTGGTTTGTTTTCAAGTAATGCACACCTAGCAGATAACATCACATTTATGCTGATTGAATACACATCCATGTGCGTTCTTTTCTTCCCTAATTGCATAATATCGATTCATTTATTTTATTTACTTGTTAAAGTTAAGGTAGACTTTCAACTAAATTAGGCCCATGGAGAAAACACATTGAAGATCAGTTGCTATGTCTAAAGGACTAAGGTCCAGCTCTAGATAGGTCATTGAAAATGTTTAAAATATTGAACTATATAATCAGGCCAAATTGCATTCCGTTGTTCCAGTGAACAAGTTTCACTCAGAACATTCAGTTATAGGTTATACTGTTAAGCCTGCGGTGAGATGAGAAGTAACTATATGTTCTACAGAAGGAGAAATGTACATGACATTAAATACCTTGTTAACATGCTAGAGCGCTGTAATTATTTAAATAGAAAGTGGACCTTTCAGAAATTTTACAAGTCTGCAGAAATAAATTCCTGACTTGTCAAAAAATACAGAAACCGCAGAAAGACCATACCTTTATTAATAAAAATCCACCCTTAAAGTATAACTAAAGGCAAAACTTTTTTTCGTTTTGGATAGAGTGGAGGGGGATTAGAACACTTGTCAGTTTTTATTGCTGTACTTTCCCCTGTAAAGGAGATTCCCCCCCTTTGTATTTGTCCTGTTTACCATTATCATTGAAAGTGAAAGTAAAAGAAAATCACAAATTTTGGGTTGTCCCCAGAAAAGTAATAGAGGGGAAATCTTCCAATGGGGACACTAGTTCTGGTGACCTGGGAGACCCCAAGGAATTCCCTTATATTGCAGGTATGTTCTCTCACTTCCTGTTTAGCTATGGGACAGGAAGTGAAGGGAAATCTCCATAATGTGTTGCCTATAGTTCCACTTTAAAGTGGTATTAAACCCAAAACAAACACAAATTTCCATTACACTATGATTTTTTTTTTTTTAAGTTCTGTATATAATTGTATTGTATTTTGTATGTATTGCACATTGCCCTCACTGTGCAACAGCACTAATAATGTTTTCAGTAAATGTTTACATTCTTTCGAGTCCTGATTAGAATAAGCCTGCCTATGTAACGCCCCTTGTTACGTTAAACCTACAATTGTATTATTAATGTGATACCTACGTATTCATGTGCATAAAAACCTTCAATTGCGTCATAATAAAGCAGAACAGTAATTTGGAAAGATGCTGAGCGTATCTTTTGTGTCTGTTCCCTACTGCAGTAGTTATTATTAATTTGGAACCACTAATCAATATGAGGATAGGAGTTGCCTATCATCAATTTAACCGAGTCAGCATGGCGAGCCAGCCAGGAGGGGATTCCAGGTGACCCTGAGTATCCGAAACGAGGAGCTTGAGACGATCCGGGAATTTCTGATAATCAGCCGGCTGAGGTAAGCCTTTTGCTTACATTTGAGTTATCAGACTTCCTTGATCGGTAAGGCATTTTCGGGACAAAGGGTACCTATTTTACTCCCCTTAATCGAACTGTATTGATTGGTGGTTATATGTTATGTGGTCCCTGTCTATTGTCCATCGGAGTGTTATAGATAAGAAAGGGAAGAATAGTGCTGTTCACAGGTATATTTAGTACATCTGCTAGATAAAGTAGTTTAGAGGCAAGAGGGTATAGGCACAAGTAGAGAAGAGAGAAGACTGGCCAGTCATTATGGGCATTGAATTAAGTAAGGGAATGAAGGGTAACAGACCCTCAAAAATGCCCAGCGCAAGAGGAGCGCTACATATGAACCAAAGGTGCGGTTCCGCGTATACTGAGCCCCTAGATTAATGGTAAAAGTGGACATGGATCCACAATGGATACCTGGGTTACCAAGGTCCACAGGGACTAAGACTCATGCGGAATAAACAGCTAGAGAAACAGCTCTCTATGTGAGCAGGATGGATCAAGGGTGACATTAACAATAGACAGAAAGGGACACTTTCATGTTAAGTTGTGGGATGAATTTGGGGTCAGGCACTACAACTATTAGAGTCAGAAACAGAAAAATGAGATTTAAAACAGAATACTTTATATGTTGTCAGAGAGGGAAGATGGGATGAGCACTCTGGCTGCCCATCTGATCATAGAAGCTAGATATAAAAGATATCTGAACAAAATAAGGAATGCAGAATTTATGCAGGGAAATATTAAAGAGTTAAAAGAAAGTGAGAGAGAGATATTGGTGTATGTGTGTGCGAATGCTGGGACCTTTAGTTCTATTGCTTGTGTGTGTCATGTACACAGATGTGACCCCCTCCTTTGTGCTCTCCTGAAAGAATGTCCCTGAGAGGTTAGTGATAAGCTGGAAGGACACCATGCCAATTCCAGTTTTTTAGACAAAACATTTATAACAAAATGTGCCGGGTTAACGAATCTAATGGTAAACAATGTGATCACAATTATTTTGAATCTGTTTTCCAGACATGGTAAAATGAAGGTTACATTTAACCGTGTATTACACAGATTGTTGATCCTTTTGTTTTATTTATTTTTATTTTTGAAATCCAAAGCAGAATGTGTGGATTGTGAAATGATGTGCCCCTTTTCCTTGTAAGTGCCGTGGTATAAGCAGAAGAATATTTTGGATTTATGGGCATCTCTCCATGACCGCAGGGTATTGTTATCATTTATTATAATATTGCCAGGAAGAAGTTGTCTTTTGAAACATGAAACTGGAGTTCTTACACAAACAGTGTGATAGAAAACAAGCCATTGTAATATATTTATGCAAGCTGGACCCAGTAATGAAGGGTTCATCCCAATATATCAGAGCTGTAGCTTTTATGCAAAGGTGCTATTAGATAAAGTTAGATATTGTTTTGGTCAATGGTCCAACATTCTGTGCAGCAAATATACAGCTAACTAAATGTTTGTCTAATGAAAGGTTTAAAATATGAGTTTGTTTATGTACAAATCTAACAATGAAAAATGCGTACATTTGAATCCAGACACCTTATTGCCTCTATTGGAGGAGGCTGGAGACAAAGGAAGACACATGTGTTAAATTGATGGTGTAGGAATCAGCTGCTGTGAGCCCAGTGCGGGACACACTCCCTGAAGACCCAGATATTTAATTTTTTGTAGATTTGAGTATGCAGTTTATCACCCAGAAGGATACTCTGTATTCACAGTCATTGGATCCTTTTTCCCCAGCTCAAGAAGCAGAGCTCCATGTTTTAGCAAAGCCAGTGAGCTATAAAAAGAGTGTATATTTATATAGATAGTCAAGATATAGAGAGCTTTTGGTTCCATTTAAAGGGCCAGAAGTTTGTTTTTACTTTGGCAGGTAAACCAACCAAGCATGCCAAGTTAATTTGATCGGCTGTTTTCAGCCTTCCAGGTTCTTGCTGAGGTAGCCATATTAACTTTCACACATGGAAGCAGACCAGGTGACTAAGGATGCTGCATTTACAGCCCTGGACACTTGATGGGTCTGTGCAACTCACAGATTCCACCCTAGTTCTGGCCCAGTATAGCTGGGATTAATAATTCAACTTTAAGGACCCCAGAACGAGAAGAACAAGTGGTCCACAGGGGGCAACTTCTTATGAAATAGGACTTTGGAAAAGGTGATCATTTATGTCTGCCAGCCACTCTTTTCCCTCCAGCTTGACACATGGACCGTGTCATCAGTCACAAGAAGTTATGGCTGCCTTAGTAAATGAGCGTGGGATAGAGCCAGGGTTCCCCACAGTTGTTTTTATAACATACCACTTCTTGTTTTACCTGTTACCAAAGGTGTTACCAAAAGCTGAACATCCCTCCCAGAGATTACAAAAAAGATATCCAGATGCCCAAGTTAGGATCTTACGAGTATGCATTTTGTCTGTATGGACATGTTTTTTGGATGTCCAGTGGCAAATGCTACTGCAAAGGCCACAGTAAAAAGTGTTATCAGAAGTAGTTTGTAAGTACAGAGTGCCAGAAAGTACAGAGAGTAACAGAGGAAATAATTTTTTATAGGAGAGTCCTTAATAGAAGTTTTGAGGTTTTATTTTTACACCCCTTACTGTCTACAATGTAGCTGACAAAGTAGAGTAAGAAACTAGAAAACTTTTGCCTGAATGTTTTCTTATATTTTATGAAGCCCCTAAGGGGGATGTTGGACTCTCTCCCTATGGGATTTGGTTTGGGAGTGTGTTACTCACTTGCTTATATTTTGTCTCAGCAGCTGAAGTCCTCCATTCGGATCTCACAGAGAATGTTGCTGATCTTTTAAGGTTTTTTGACAAACTCATTTATGTGTTTTCTCCCCAATTCCAGATCCTAAAAGTTTGGAAGGATCTAAAACTAAAGCCAGATGACTTGTGGATTGTTAAGAGACATTTATATATAAGGAAAAGTTTGGAGACTCAATACAGCATCTATTTCATGTACAGTTTTTGCAAAACGTGAAGAAAAAGTCACCTGGATCCACACCAGACACTGCACAAATGACTTAATTAAAGAAATCTCTGTGTTTGATTTGTTTCCCTCTTGTGATCACAGTCTAGGGTACTTTTTGATTCAATTACTTTAATTGTAAGGGATATATATATATATATATATATATATATATATATATTTGAAAAGTAGTTCAGCCATGTTGAAGTCATATTTGTCTTTGGTACATCTTCCATTTTATGTAGAATTGTCTGTGTTTACATATACTGATAAGTCAGCATGCCTACAATTCAGCTAGAAGGCCATTCTGGCCACAGGAGTGTACAGCCAGTACTCTGTAAATATGTCTTATCAGTCATTTGTTTTTCACAATGAAAAGTCATTTTGTAATGAAAAAGTTGCTCAGCTATTATTTTCTCCCCAATGGAGTTTTTTGCCTCTTTGGCCAGGACTACCTCCACCTAAACGTGTGAAGGTTCCAGGTTAAAGGTGATAGCAGGTATGGTTAGTGATCAAAATATTGATCAAAAGAGGGGAGACTGTAATGGAAATTTGTAAGTTCTGTATATAATTGTATTGTATTTTGTATGTATTGCACATGGCCCTCACTGTGCAACAGCACTAATAATGTTTTCAGTAAATGTTTACATTCTTTCGAGTCCTGATTAGAATAAGCCTGCCTATGTAACGCCCCTTGTTACGATAAACCTACAATTGTAATATTAATGTGATACCTACGTATTCATGTGCATAAAAACATTCAATTGCGTCATAATAAAGATGCTGAGCGTATCTTTTGTGTCTGTTCCCTACTGCAGTAGTTATTATTAATTTGGAACCACTAATCAATATGAGGATAGGAGTTGCCTATCATCAATTTAACCGAGTCAATAGTGTAGCTTACCAATTATTAGATGTGTTGATTGCATTAGTTACATTTTATTAGGATTTTTCCCCTGTTTTCACCAAGTGATCTGGCCAATAACAAAACTCCTGTATTAGAGTGCCCCCACTCTGGGTGAAGGAGAACAGGGTCACCTTTGGACAGCAGCATCATCAGTCTGGGAGGAGGGGAGTGTTAAGTGTAACAGCAAATTTAAATACACTAACAAATTGAAGCTGTTCTCCAGCTCACACTGTATAAGCAGTTAGAGGAACATTTTTGTTTTCTTTTTGGATAAAGGTTTTACATAAATAAATAAAAGCTGATCATTGTAAGCACCCTTATCAGCGGTAAATGGTTTGCCTCATCTCTAAGGCCCCTTTTGCACTGGGGTGGGGGCGGCGTCGGTGGTAAAGCACCGCTATTGTTAGCGGCGCTTTACCGTCGGTATTCAGCTGCTAGCGGGGGCGGTTTTACCCCCCGCTAGCGGCTGAGAAAGGGCTAAAAACCACCGCAAAGCGCCTCTGCAGAGGCGCTTTGCCAGCAGTATAGCTCCGCTGTCCCATTGATTTCAATGGGCAGGTGCGGTGAAGGAGCGGTGTACACACCGCTCCTTCACCGCTCCGAAGATGCTGCTAGCAGGACTTTTTTTCCCGTCCTGCTAGTGCACCGCTCCAGTGTGAAAGCCCTCGGGACAGCAGCGGCTGTTTCAGGTCAGTTTGCAGGTGCTATTATTAACGCAATAGCGCCTGCAAGCTGCTCCAGTGTGAAAGGGGCCTAATACTGCTAAAAAAAAAGAATTCAAATAGAAGACTTACTGGCCATGTCACCAGGTGAAAATAAGTGAAAAGAAAACATAAAAAAGAAAACAAATCTAGCCATCACATCTAAGAATTTGTAAGCTGCACTATAATAAACGTTTGCTTTTGGGTTTAATAGTACATTAAGCTCCAGTGAATTTACTTAGGCATTTTACTTTACTTACTTACTCTAGGGGAGCAACACAGCTAAACACAACCACCCCCCACCACCACCACCAAAGCTGTGTATTGCATTAGCATGTTTGGCGTTAATGCATTCTATTGACCAGAATATAAATTTATTCTGGCTATTAGAAGGCATTAACACATAAACACATGGACGTGCCTGAATGCGCTAGTGTTTACATATGATTGGTGTTTTTATTGCCCAAATACTCCTCTCCTGAGTCCTGAATGTGCTAGTGGTGTGTTTCTTTTTCTGCTACCAAAGGCATGTAAATGGATACAAATATGTTCATGGACACATCGGCTAATATAGAGGGGCATTTAAAGACAGGAAAAAAAAATCAAACGCCTGTAAAAGTGGCATTTTTGACATCCTGTGTGACATCCTGTGTGCATGAAGCCTAATAATCAACAGCTCACGCAGAATTCCAAATCTCCATTTCTGCTACACTTGAACGTGAACATATGGTGGGTTCTAGGCCCATTACTCACCATACTCCTGGTCATCCTTAGCAGCGACCCTCCTTTATCCAGGGACAGTTTGTGCATCAAGCCTAATGTCTTCTACATGGTTACAGGATAGTGCTCATACAGTCTAACAAATACTTGAGGCCAGGGCTTTTTTTCTCAGAAAATAGGTGGAGGAACTCAACCAGGACCCCCCAAAACCCCGTACCTCCGACACACACACTCTCCAAAACGCATCAAATAGTGGGTATGGTCAAATTTCACTCACAGTGGGAGGGTCTTAAAGGGGCATTAAATACCAGGAGTGCAATATGTACAGAGTACAGAGTTTGGTGGGGTTACACACAGAGTGCAGAGTTCAGGGGTGCTCTACATGAGAGTTCAGGGGTGCGCTACATGCAGAGTTCAGGGGTGTGCTGCATACAGAGTGCAGAGTTCAGGGGTGCGCTACACACAGAGTGCAGACTTTAGGGGTGTGCTACATCCAGAGTTCAGGGGTGCGCTACATGCAGAGTTCAGGGGTGTGCTGCGTACAGAGTGCAGAGTTCAGGGGTGCGCTACATGCAGAGTTCAGGGGTGTGCTGCGTACAGAGTGCAGAGTTCAGGGGTGCTCTACACACAGAGTGCAGAGTTCAGCCTTCTTCCACAACTGCTTAATTCTGCATCCCCATCTCACTTTCTCCCTCTTCTTCTCTAGTACCTCCCCTCACACTGTAGGTGGATACACCTCTCTCCCTTGCAGGGAGATCATCCGGGGGGGGGGGGTGTCAGCATCCACACTGTACCCCGGGCACCTGCATCTCCCTTGTCCCCATACTGCACTTGGAAAACACAGGAAGCCAGACCTTTGTGTTTACAAGTGATAGTGGTGAGCAGGAAGCAAGGAGCCTGAGCCAAAGGTGGTGGAACTTAGTTCCACCAAGTTCCAGCTGAAAAAAAGCCCTGCTTGAGGCCCACATGACATCAGGGCCCAGGTAACTTGCTGCATGCTGCATAGAGAGGGTCACCTCCTCACTGCCAAGAGGGAGACCTCTTCCCCTGTCTGCCAGCTGACCCACCTCAACCAGGTTTGCTCTGGAGTTTCTTCTTCTGGATAATATACAGTGCCTTGCAAAAGTATTCACCCCCTTGGCTTTTTACCTATGTTGTTACATTACAGCCTTTAGTCCAATGTTTTTTTTTTAATCTGAATTATATGTGATGGATCAGAACACAATAGTGTAAGTTGGTTAAGTAAAATTAGAAAAATATATACATAAAACTATTTTTCAGAAATAAAAAACTGATAATTGGCATGTGCGTATGTATTCACCCCCTTTGTTATGAAGCCCATAAAAAGCTCTGGTGCAACCAATTACCTTCAGAGGTCACATCATTAGTGAAATTATGTCCACCTGTATGTAATCTAAGTGTCACATGATCTGTCATTACATATACACACCTTTTTGAAAGGCCCCAGAGGCTGCAACACCTAAGCAAGAGGCACCACTAACCAAACACTGCCATGAAGACTAAGGAACTCTCCAAACAAGTAAGGGACAATGTTGTTGAGAAGTACAAGTCAGGGGTAGGTTATAAAAAAATATCCAAATCTTTGATGATCCCTAGGAGCACCCTCAAATCTATCATAACCAAAAGAAAAGAACATGGCACAACAGCAAACCTGCCAAGAGATGGCCGCACACCAAAACTCATGAACCGGGCAAGGAGGGCATTATTCACAGAGGCAGCACAGAGACCTAAGGTAACCTTGGAGGAGCTGTAGAGTTTTAAAGCAGAGACTGGAGTATCTGTACATAGGACGACAATAAGCCGTATGCTCCATAGAATTGGGCAGAGTGGCCAGAAGAGAGACATTACTTTCAGCAAAAAACAAAATGGCATGTTTTGAGTTTGCAAAAAGGCATGTGGGAGACTCCCAAAATGTATGGAGGAAGGTGTTCTGGTCTGATTAGACTAAAATTTAACTTTTGGCCATCAAAGAAAACACTATGTTTGGTGCAAACTCAACACATCACATCACCCAAACAACACTATCCCCACAGTGAAACATGATGGTGGCAGCATCATGCTGTGGGGATGTTTTTCAGCAGTCGGGACTGGGAAACTGGTCAGAGCTGAGGGAAAGATGGATGGTGCTAAATATAAGGATATTCTTGGGCAAAACCTGTACCACTCTGTATGTGATTTGAGGATAGAACAGAGGTTCACCTTCCAGCAGGACAATGACCCCAAACACACTGCTAAAGCAACACTTGAGTGGTTTAAGGGGAAACATGCAAATGTGTTGGAATGGCCTAGTCAAAGCCCAGACCTCAATCCAATAGAAAATCCGTGGTCAGACTTAAAGATTGCTGTTCACAAGCGTAAACCATCCAACTTGAAGGAGCTGGAGCAGTTTTGCAAGGAGGAATGGATAAAAATCCCAGTGGTAAGATGTGACAAGCTCATAGAGACTTATCCAAATTGACTTAGAGCTGTGATAGCCGCAAAAGGTGGCTCTACAAAGTATTGACTTTAGGCGGGTAATTAGTTATGCACATTGACTTTTTCTGTTTTAGTTTGTCCTATTTGTTGTTTGCTTCACAATAAAAAAAAAATCTTCAAAGTTGTGGGCATGTTCTGTAAATTAAATAATGCAAATCCTCAAACAATCCATGTTAATTCCAGTTAGGGATGGGCCGAACACCCCCCCATTCAATTCGCACCAGAACATGCGAACAGGCAAAAAAATTGTTTGAACACGCAAACACCATTAAAGTCTATGGGACACGAACATGAAAAATCAAAAGTGCTAATTGTAAAGGCTTATATGCATGGTATTGTCTTAAAAAGTGTTTGGGGACCCGGGTCCTGCCCCAGGGGACATGTATCAATGCAAAAAAAAGTTTAAAAAACTGACAATTTTTCGGGAGCAGTGATTTTAATAATTCTTAAAGTGAAACAATAAAAGTATAATATTCCTTTAAATTTCATATTTGGGGGGGTGTCTATAGTCTGCCTGTAAAGTGGAGCATGTTTCCCGTGTTTAGAACAGTCTGACAGCAAAATGACATTTCTAAGGGAAAAAAAATCATTTAAAACTACTCGTGGCTATAATGAATTGTCAGTCCGGCAATACACATAAAAGTTCACTGATAAAAACAGCATGGGATTCCCCCACAGGGGAACGCCGAACCAAAATTAAAAAAAAAAAATGTGTGGGGGTCCCCCGAAATTCCATACCAGGCCCTTCAGGTCTGGTATGGATATTAAGGGGAACCCCGTGCCAAAATTAAAAAAAAAATGGGTGGGGGTCCCCCTAAAATCCATACCAGGCCCTTCAAGTCTGGTATGGATATTAAGGGGAACCCCACGCCAAAATAAAAAAAAAATGGTGTGGGGGTCCCCCTCAAAATCCATACCAGACCCTTAAGGTCTGGTATGGATTTTAAGGGGAACCCTGCGCCAAAATAAAAAAAATGGCGTGGGGTCACCCCAAAAATCCATACCAGACCCTTATCCGAGCACACAACCTGGCAGGCCACTGAAAAAGAGGGGAGGACGAGAGAGCGCCCCCCCTTCTGAACCGTACCAGAAGGGACTCATCCCCACAACCCTTGCCCGGTGGTTGTGGGGGTCTGCGGGCAGGGGGCTTATCGGAATCTGGAAGCCCCCTTTAACAAGGGGACCCCCAGATCCCGGCGCCCCCGTTTGAAATGGTAACCCATACCATTTCACAAAAAAAGTGGTAAATGCGTCCTCACAGGTGACAGCTCTTTTAAAACTGTGGGTGGGGCCATGTGGTGTCATCGCCGGGAGACCCCGCCCCCTGTGACGCACAGGGCATTGATACATGTCCCCTGGGGCAGGACCCAGATCCCCAAACACTTTTTATGACAATAACTTGCATATTAACCTCTAAAATTAGCACTTTTGATTTCTCCCATAGACTTTTAAAGGGTGTTCAGCGGCTTTCGAATTTACCGCGAACACCCCAAATTGTACGCTAGTCAGCGAACGGGCGAACAGCCAATGTTCGAGTCGAACTCATGTTCGACCCGAACATAAAACCCATCCCTAATTCCAGTTTGTGAGGCAACAAAAGACGAAAAAAGTGCCAAGGGGGTGAATACTTTTGCAAGGCATTGTATATGCCACTTTGTGTTTCTTCATGAGATGTACCAGTCTAATAGTTAGCTCAACAGAGTGCTATCCCAACTTCACATGGGGTAACAGGAATTCATTTTGATCACTTAAAATCAGCCACAGGCTTGGTAAATTTCCATTTTATTAACTGTGAGGTAGCCTATAGCAACAGTTTGAATAAGTGCATCGAAGCATAACAAGTCCTTTTTGTGTGGCAGTGTACCTCTCAGACTCCAGAATAAAGGGTGTCTATCCTAGGGTTAGCAGAAAAGATACAGTTGTGCTCAAAAGTTTGCATACCCTGGCAGAAATGTTGGCATTAATATTGAAAAAATGACTGATCGTGCCAAAAAACTGTCTTTTATTTAAGGATAGTAATCACACAAAGCCATTTATTATCACATAGTTTTTTGGATCCTTTTTAGATCATAATGATAACAGAAATCACCCAAATGGCCCTGATCAAAAGTTTACATACCCTGGAATGTTTGGCCTTGGTACGGACACAGAAGGTGGCACACACAGATTAAAATGGCAATTAAAGGTTCATTTCCCACATTTGTGGCTTTTTAAATCACAATTAGTGTCTGTGTATAAATAATCAATGCATTTGTTAGCTCTCACATGGGTTCACTAAGCAGGCTAGACACTGAACCATGAGGAAGTAGAAAAGAACAGCCAAAAGACCTGCGTAACAAGGTAATGAAACTTTACAAAGATGGAAAAGGATATAAAAAGATATCCAAAGCCTTGAATATGCCAGTCAGTACTGTTCAATCACTTAATAAGAAGTGGGAAATTTAGGGATCTCTTGATACCAAGCCAAGGTCAGGTAGTTTAAGAAAGATTGCGAATGCAATGTGGTTTCTGTGCGATTCACATGCAAATTATAGTGTGAACTGGGGCTCAATCTTGTAATTTATGCCTTTTTTTTCCTCTATGAAAATTTTGCAGTTTACAGAAGTAAAGTCCTCAGAGATGCATCAGTTTGTTTCCTGCATCTATCCCCTTAGTATCTGCCAACTAATCAGATGCAAGTGCTTGGCCTCAGTTCTGCAGGGAGCAATGTGTCCTGCAACTCTTGCCAGAATGCATACAATAAGATGTAGCTGGCACATTGCAGATAGACAAAAATAGAAATAAACAATTCAATTTATGTTGCGCTCCGCAGTTCAAGCATCATGAATAATGTATTTACTGCGTGTACTTGTGTAACCTTTACTTTCCATACTTGAAGGATAAAATGTTTTTAGATGATCATATTACTTGTTCTTTAACATTCAAAATGCTGAAGTGACCCTGAAGAGACGGACAAAGGAGACATAACCTTAAATTCTATTTAAGTGAATTGGGACTGGAAGTTCATGGTATCCTGAAAATTGAATATAGATAATAACATTCATGAAAACTAATAAAAAAACTAACGATCTATTCATACAGTATACAAATGATTTACTCTACTGTTATGTACCACATAATAATGTAAGTAACAGTTATGCTTCTGCATATGCTATTGAGCCTGACACACCCATGATGCTTATAATAACACCATAGTGATTAGATTAGGATAACTAAATTGTAGGCATGTTGCCTGCACCTTTTCAGGATGCACTATAGCCCTGCTCCTACACACAGCAGCTTTCTGGGACTCACAGTGGGGATGGAGACTGCAACAGCACAGCAATCTTATCTCATCTTTACTTCAGCAGACCAGGAGCATGTCCAAGTGGCAAAAGGAGCAAGGGAAGCTGTGGAAGATGACAGAATTCTTCCCCCCACGGCTTAGACTATTTAGCCAAGATAGCACTGCCTGCCCAGCTGAGCAGCTGCAAGGCGCGATGAGTCTGCCCACAGCAGGACTGGGACCAGCGTCTTCAGTGGCATGGGTATAGACTCTCAGACTTCTTCTACCTACATTAACCCTAACAAAACAAGAGCTAGACTGGCTTCTGAGGAGCGCCTTTCACAGTTAACTCTATTTTTTTTTTTTTTTTACTGACCATCCAAAGTTTATTGTGAATTTAGATTATTACAGTTTCTTTTTTATTTATTTATTTATTTATTCTTTATTGAGTTTTTTCTCAAATACAAAACCTTGTTATAATTAAAAAAAACATTACAATCAAAATATTTTCCAGTGTGTTATCTTTTTCCCATATTATAATACATGCCTCCAGTCTTTACCCCCCTATTTATGGAGTTATTAAAAAAATTGTATTCAAGCGCGTCTTTACCAACTTATCCAGAGTGTTATTTCCATGCATATCCCATTTCTTTAAGTACTTCTCTGATCTTTTTCTATCTCCCTCCCTCTAAAGGGGGTATCCCATTTTATCCAACCATGGCCTCCACATCTTTTCAAATTCCCTAAGATTTCCTCTTTTTGTATAGACTACTTTTTCCTTCCATATTATCTCATTTATAGTATGGGTCCATTCACTCACTGACGGGGGTCTCCTCAACTGCCATCTCTGCACAATCAGTTTTCTTGCTTGAAATAAGCATCTTATCACCACTATCGTGGTGCTCACCCCTTCGCTAGATTTCTCCCTATATCCCAATACACAGAGTTTGGCTTCCATCCCCAACGTTGTCCCATAGGTTTTATTCATGGTGTCAAGAGCCTCTGCCCAGTATCAAAATAGCTTTAGACATCTCCACACCATGTGTATAAGATCTCCGGTCACTTGGCATCTCGGGCAGTTAGCATCAGGTCTCCTACCAAACTAGAACAACCTCTTAGGGTTATAGTAGGCTCTGTGTATCAGCATCAAATGGAATGCTTTCGGTGAGGGGGAGACCAATAGCGATGGCCCCAGCTCCAGTATCCTCCTCCACTGTTCCTGCGTTATTTCCCCTATGTCCTCTTCCCATCTCTTCCTACCATTAAGGGGTTCCAAACCTACTATGGCTCTGTTGTGTAACTGTACATATAGTTCGGAAACAAGTCCCTTGGTCATATTCGACTTAAATAACCTCTGAATGAGGGGGGGTTTATTCCATTCTAGTGCTTTCGTCCTAAACTGAGCTTCTAAGGCGTGTCTAATCTGTAAATATCTATAAAATGAGTGATATGGTATATCATATTCTCTTCTCAAATCCAGAAATGTTTTTAAGATACTCCCATCGTAGAGATGTATCAGCCTTTTTATGTCCTGTATTTCCCATTCTTTAATCGTTCCTATTGGCAACGACTCTTGCAGGTTCTTATTGTTCCAGAGGGGGGTATGTTCTGTTCAAGTACCTCTGTATATACCATCAATATTTTTACTGTTTTCCATACTTTTATAACCATCTTTATTGTGGGATTCCTAGGGGAGAAAGAGTCTGCCCCCAACGCATCCACTATTGTATTATGCAAGGCTCCTGAGAGCATTATTCTCCCACTTGCGCTACCTCCTCCCATGATGTCATGTCCCATTAGATTCTGTATTTGTGCTGTAAGATAATAACTCCCGGGGTGAGGTACTGCTAAGCCCCCTTCCCCTGTTGGCAGCTGCAACATTCGCAGCTGGATCCTGGTCTGTCCCTTTTTCCAAATTAACTCTCTAAAAAGGGTTTCAATAGGGTCATAGGGTCAACCGGTAATAATTCAGATTTCTCCCAATTTATCGCTAGTCCCGTAAATCTTCCAAACCCCTCTACTATATTTATTGCCTTTCTAAGAGATTGCTCAGTGTCCCCCAGGAAAAGAAGAACTTCGTCCCCATATAATGCAATTCTTTCCTCCCCGGTCCTCCTCTGGATCCTATCATCTCTGGGCTTAATCTTATTGCAATTGCCAATGGTTCCATTGCAAGGGCAAAAAGCAGAGGCGACAATGGGCACCCCTGCCTTGTCCCCCTTTTCAATTGAATCTTTCCCAAATATCCATTGTTGATTCTAACTTTAGCACTTGGTTCATTGTACAACATTTTTATCCATCCAATAAAAGAAGGTCCAAACCCAAATTCCACCAGAACGCGCCAGGTATAGCCCCACTCTAGGCTATCAAAAGCTTTAGTCACATCTAAGGATAAAACGGCTCTTGATCCCATATTCTCCGACGGGGTCTGCAGGTTCAGGAATGCCCTTCTGATATTCATACTAGTGGATCTATTAGCAATAAATCCGGTTTGGTCTGGGTGTTGGTCTGTACTAAGTCTCCTCCCCATCTGCAACAAGCCACAGTCTCCCTAGTTACAGTGTGCACCTCCCCTTTTCACAGGTGCACACTGTAACTAGGGAGACGGTGGCTTGTTGCAGAAGGGGAGGAGACTTAGTACAGCAGTACTGGTGTGTAGGAGATGACTCTTTGAGCCAGGAGATCACACCTCATTTTTTTCATGTCCTTTCATGGTGAATGAATATACATCTGCCACATGAGATGACATCTTACGCGAGGAGTCTGAGGAGCCCCTTTAGCTTTGAAAGACCCGAGGCTGGGGTTAAGAGCCACAGGCATGCATGATCTCCTTAAACAAGAGATCTAAGGAGCTGGTAAGCGGCAGTATTTTCGTGGGTGGAGGCACTTTTTTATTGCACCCCATCACATCCCCCAGAGTGTTGAAATTGCATGTCATCGCTGGCAGGAAGATTGCCAAGCCACCATCTAGAAAATTGTTTAAGTGGGCTTTTTTCAACAAGCCTATCTGAGTGGACTTGATTCTGTTGTGTGTGCATCCTGCCATGTACCTTATTTTCACAATTCTTTGCACTTATCACTGGTGACAACATAAATGCTGATGTGATATTATATTGCATGAACTTTTTATACATTTTCAATTAAATTCTGTAATATTTTTTCTTATGATCACAAATTATTTTACAGCGCAGCTTTCCTTATTAAGATGTAGGGCATGGTATTGATTGGGGGGAGGGCCCCACACTGTTCTTTATTCAGAATTTTGTATTGCCGGTATTGTTTTGTTTACATTTCAGCTTTCAGTGGGGAAGCCTGCTGACAGCTAATGAGTCATCGCTTGTTAAGGACGTGGCAGATGGCTTTCCAGCCCATTGCTTAACAACCAGCTATTTTTCACACAGAATTCGAACTGGTCAATCATTTTTTCATCGGTCCAAATTCTAATTGTTCTGAAAATTTGGAATTCATTAGAAAATGAATAAACTAAACAAATTTTAAAGAATTTCAACAAAATTCGTTACTATTCGTTACTATTTCATTTAGAGATTCGGATACATTAGAATATCTGAATAACCAAAAAATTGGTCCGAATTTGTATTCTGACCAAAACGAATCGCACATGTCTATAAACTACAGTGGAAATGTTTATATGGTGTGAGGAACAGTCAAGCAAAAAATGTAAAAAAAAAAAAAAAAAAATTCTCATAGGGGTTATTGTTATTGATTTTTTATCAGATTGCGGCACAGTGGTGTTCTACATGTAAAATAAGGTGGAAATGCTATTTTAAATAATGGTAATGAGATTTTTAAGGTTTCTTTACATTTGTGTGGCATGTTAGGCTTTCAGAAGCAACCCATAGGAAAATGGTAAGGTTTAAATGAAATGAGGATTGAATGAGATGCTAGTGGGTTGTTACATTAATGGATTTAGTTATAATTCTTCGTTGAGGTCATGGGGGCTCAGTGTGTTTAGGGTAAAAATTCTGAATGTTTCCCGTTTGCAGAGCCTTTTGAATCATTCTGCCTTGGTACAATTTGATAGGGCTGGAGACTGCACTGGACTGGCTCGATCAGTCCCTGGTTGTGGGTGAGTGATAGTGTGGGTGAGCAGGAACAAGTCCCTTCCAGTGGTTTGTGCCCATTTTGTGGATGGTGGCGGTGAGTCCTCTTGAAGCTTCGGCTGCTTCCTTTTAGTATGGCCTTAAGGTGGATGCTCTACCTACCTTTCTTGGTACAATTTGATGAAATACTTTCTAGTACCCACACTCTAAGACCCTGAGTGGAGTGTTCATGAACCTCATTGAAGTGTGTGGGAACACTATAGTTGGTAGAGCCTTGTTGTATGGATCTGCGATGTTCATTGAACCTAGCTCGGATGGTACGTCCAACGTACAGTAACCCGCATGGTCATTTTATACCTAGGTGGAAAATGTGCAGCGGGAGCGCACTTTTTTTAAAGTCCTAATCTGGTATAGGAGGGGGGGGGGTGAAGTGTTTGCTAAATGTGAAGATCTGATTTAAATTCATTCTCTTACACTATAACCTTCTGGCCAGTTGTACAAACAGACCACTTGTTTACAGAAAAAAAGAAGCCTAAAACACAGCTTTCTCTTTACCTTTCCTACAGTTGTTGGAAACTTGTCTGCTTTCACCAGTCAGTGGGTTCGTTTCAATGAGAACATCAATAACCCTCAGATGAAAAGTGCTAGCTCTTAGATATCATTTCCAGATATAACAACCTTAAGTTGTAGCTTAGTGCTTGCTATTGCAGTATCATAACACAAAGCTCTCAAGTACAGTATACTGGTTCAAAAGTTCAGAATCTTTATTGAAGTCTCTAGTTTTCTGGTGTTCTGAGATACCAAAAAGATGCTTTCAACAGAAGGCAATAGAATACATTTCTAATATGGTTATTTAGGCACAACGATAATTGATGGAGCAATCATTTTTGGGGTTCCAACCTGAGTACATATGCATTAAGAGAAACAAAAAATAGATACCATAGGCTACCACCACTGACACCCTGAAAATAGTAACTTCCAGTTATCTTACTGAGCCAATGACATCAATGGCTGGAAAACGGCATGCTTTTTTTTTGTATTTTGTGTGGGGTTCCCCCTAAAATCCACACCAGTTTGGCAGGGTCTGGTATGAATTTTGGGAAAGGACCTCACACTGTTTTCTTGGGGGCCCCCTGCCCCAAAGCACCCGTCCCATGTTGAGGGCATGTGGCCTGGTATGGTTCACGAAGGGGGGGCGCTCTCTCACCCCCCCTCCCCCATTTCCCCCCTTTCCTGACCTGCCAGGCTGCATGCTCAGATAAGGTAAAAGGTACTACGTATTCATAAATATAGATACATTACAATAATCTCACTTGGCACACAATAATAAAAAAAAAACACTGCCCATATAGGGGATAAAAAGTGGATGGTTAGCTGCCCATACAAGGGATAAATAATGGATAATTTCTAATGCGTTTTGAGGATTTTCCTCTTCCTCAGAGCCTAAAAAGTATTATAAAACCCGTTCTGGTCTGCGTGCTAGAATCATAAGGATGGATGGTGCAGCACTTGATAAGTGGTTTTGACCATAGGGGTCCTTTGTTGTAGGAACATTCCTAACACATCACAGTGCTCTCAGCACCATGGGAGGGTATATGGGTCAGGTAATTTGTCGATCTTGAAAACCTAGTGATCTCTGATGGTGTTGTCGTCTCTCTCCTGTTCCATGTGACAGTCCATGGCTTGATATGTGGATCCTTGCAGTGCCATCCCGACGCTACACATAGAGTGGAGCTGTGCAGGATCCTATAGTGTGTGGCAGATATGCAGCACTCGGCGGCGTAACAGCTCCTAGTTTAGGTCCTCAAAGGGACAGAGATGAATAGCTGTTATTTGTGGCCATGTGGCGTGCAAGCTGGGCAGTGGAGGTGCCTCTTCCTTATCTTATCTTTTCTACATATCATTTGGGACTTCCCCTAGTCGGCATGGGCAGCGCATGACCAATTATACAATACCACCAGGAATATACTACCACCTTCATTGAGGCTAACCGTACTAGCGCAGGAGGGAATTATTCCTGTCTATACGCATGCTCAGATAAGGGTTTGGTATGGATTTTGAGGGGCCCCACACCAATTTGTTATTTTCGTGTGGGGTTCCCTTAAAATACACGCCTTTTTTTTTTTTTTTTTCTTTTTTACTATTTTTACCGGCAATTTTTTTTTTTTTATTCAGCTGTCAGCGGAGAAGCACAGTGACAGGTGATGACTCATTGGTTGTTAAGGATGCCGTCGCCGGCTTCCCAGCCCCACTCATTAACACCCAGCTTTTTCTGTGCCCAATCAGGGCGCAGAATGCACTGTGCAGTGTGCAATGCATTGCATGGTGTTCAGCGGGGCAAACACCTGCCAAAAACCCTGCAAAATTGAGTGTTCCCCGAACAAGGCGAACAGCCCATGCTCGAGTCATACTATTCGCCCAACACTAGTGCTAAAGCAGATCTATAGTTTAGCCTGTCCCTTATTTGGAGGTTCTGCCCCTCTGATTTCTTTTGTTTCTCTTTTTTTGTATAATGTATTGACAATTTATAAAGAAACATTTAATTACCAAAATTTTTATACACCACTAAACTTTTCATCCAACTTCTAAATTATTACATTTTTATTTTAATAAGCTAGTCCAAAAAAAAAAAAAAAATAGTGGTGAAAAAAAAAACCTTGTAGGTTTAACTAAGTTATGTGTTCTTTGCCTACAATGTGTTAATAAGGCCCCATGCACATGGGGCATTTTTACAGCCACTTTTAGGAGCATCAGGCATTTTTTTTACAGCTTAAAAATGCCTATGGCCTCATGCACACACAGGCTTTTAGGAGCTGTAAGTGGCATAGGCCTTTTTGAACTGCAATAAAAACCCCACGGCCAGAGTGTTCTGAAGAGCAACGTTAGAGCTGTAAAAACGTCTAACGCTGGTAAAAGCTGTTAAATGCAGCTTAACGCTGGGTACAGCCATGTTGAGCCTCGCCAAGCGTTTTTTTTTTACGTGAAAATCAATGGTTCCCTATGAGAGCCCATTGATTTGAATAGCAGTTGCCTCACAAGTCGGGTCATGATGATCCAGCAGAGAGAGGAGAACCAGCAGAGGGAGAAGACCGCAGAGAGAGGAGAACTGGCAGCAGGAGAAGACATCAGCAGAGGGAGAAGAACCAGAGGATGAAGACATCAACGGAGGGAGAAGAAATAGGAAGGAGAAGAGACATCGGAGCTGCTTTAATAAATTACCTTGTCAAAAACATGTGTAATGTTTTTATTTTTGACACTTTTTTGGGGCGAATGGGTAGGGGTACAATGTACCAGATATTTATTCACATAGGGTGGGGGGCCGGGATCTGGGTGCCCCCTTGGCAAAGGGGGCTTCCAGATTCCTATAAGCCCCCCACTGACAGACCCCAACAACCACTCGCCCGGGTTGTCTGGAAGAGGCCCTTGTCCCCATCAACATGGGGACAAGGTGCTTTGAGGTGGGGGGGCCCTGCCCCAAAGCACCCACCCCCGTGTTGAGGGCATGTGGCCTAGTATGGTCCAGGAGAGGGGGTGCTCACTCCTTTCCTGATCTGCCAGGCTGTGTGCTCGGATAGGGGCCTGGTATGGATTTTTGGGGAGGACCCCGAACCAATTTTTTTGATGTGGGGGTCCCCTTAAAATCTATACCAGACCAAAAGGTCTGGTATGCTCTTGGGGGGGGGAACCTCACGCCAGTTTTTTTTTTTTTTCATTTTGGCGAGGGTTCCCCTTCAAGATCCTCAGCGCACAAGCTGCACCGCAAGTCGGATCATCACGATCTGACTTCGGGTGCAACTTCTATTCAAATCAATAGGCTCTCATAGGGAACCATTGATTTTGAATAGAGGCAGAGAAATGCTGCTAAAAGCTGCTAATTACGCCAATGTAAAAAACACATTTTTACAGCGGCTTTTTCCTGGCATTGGTAGTGGCTTTGCAGCTCGTTTTTTTCTAATGCCCCATGAGCATGAAGCCTAGATGTACCTCTTTCATATCTCACAAAGCTGATAAGTATGGTAAAGTTTAAAAGTAAACATAGACTTCACAAAAAATAAATAAACTTTACATTTTGAAAAAAAACAAACAAAATTAGTCTTTAGCACTTCTTGGTTATAAGTTGCTTAGACTGACCAGAAGAATTTTGGAGGGCTGCTGTCAATGTTCCTGCCTCTTCAACTGTCTGGCCCAGATAAGGGAGGGGATGCCTAACACATATAAGCCCAAGTTCACACTATAACGGGCTGCGGATCACAAAGGAGTGCTGTGCGTCCCTGTTCCCCGTTTCAGGGACGAATCAGGGCAGATTCTATGCCTGAATTCAGCCCTGAAACGGAGCCAAAGACGCGCAGTGTGCTCTGCAGCCGCCCCAGAGATATGTGAACCGGCTCCATAGGGAGCCAGTCACATTCTCCTGCTATGTGAATTAGATGCGGGGAAACGCACATCTAATTTGCATAGGTGTGAACCCAGGCTCAGGCATCGGACAAGCCTAATAAACTTGTGACCAGGGAGTATTGGGTACGTACAATTATTTTATGTTTATCTTCACAGACTTATGCCCCGTACACACGGTTGGACATTGATCGGACATTCCGACAACAAAATCCTAGGATTTTTTCTGACGGATGTTGGCTCAAACTTGTTTTGCGTACACATGGTCGAACAAAGTTGTCGGAATTTCTGATCGCCAAGAACGCGGTGAAGTCAACCATGTACGATGAGACTAGAAAAAGCCAGTTCAGAACCAAGCGCGGCACCCTTTGGGCTCCTTTTGCTAATCTTGTGTTAGTAAAAGTTTGGTGAGAGACGATTTGCGCTTTTTCAGACTCGTGGTTTTCAGATCATTTTCTGCTGTTCAGTTTGTGCTTGTGGGTTTGTATCTGCTCTTCAGTGCGTGCAGCAAGCTACGCGTGACTTTGATTAGTCATTGTGTTCTTGTTCGTTACTGTTTTTCAGGTCGCTTTTCACAGGCCTTGCTGTTCTTCAGTGCGTTCTGTTACATCATTCTGAGCAGCCGACCGTTTTATAGCCATGTTGCGTATACGTACTCCTCGTAGAGTTCATGCTGTGCGGGGGCTTGGTGTTGGGGTCCTGACCTTGACACAAGTCCAGTCCATGAACAGGGTGGGGAGGAGTTCATGGACCAAGAATTGGTTGCTTCAGCATGACCAGTTCTCTCATATGCCTTTGCTCCGTGAGATCTGTGAGAATAATCCTGATGATTTAAGGAACTTTCTCCAGATGACGGACCCCGTATTTCACCGTATGTTGGCTTTGCTGACCCCCTATATCAACAGGCGGGATACCTGCATGAGGCAAGCAATCACTCCGGAGCAGAGGCTTGTCGCCACCCTGCGGTACTTGGCGATGGGGAGAAGCCTGCAGGACCTCAAGTTCTCGACAGGCATCTCCCCCCAGGCTCTGGGGATCATTATCCCAGAGACCTGTTCTGCCATCATCCAGGTCCTGCAGAAGGAGTATATGAAGGTAAGATTTTTATCCTTTAATATCACGTTTTATTGTATTTAATGTTTGCTAATATATTGTATTTCTTTCCTCATTCCCTAATTACCATGATTGTAATATGCTGTGAATGTCCCCTTTGTCCTCATTCATGCTGGATTTTTATGTAATTATTTTTTGTCCTTCATACATATTTGCCTTCACTTACCTCCCCAGCATGGTCTCCTGCCCTATATTTACCTCATGTAGTCACTTAACAATGTATTTTATCAGCTCCATAGTAGTGCTTTACCCCAAACGCCCCCTAAAATGTTTTGTAATGTGATTTGTGCTTTAAATTCAGGCAGAGTGCTAGAGGCTTTTTTTTGGGGTCCCCAAATCATTTGGAACCCTTCCTCCCCCCAACTGCTAAGTCAGCTGATACAAATTCTCTATCTATCCTCAATCATCTATCTGCTGACTTTGCCAAACCCATACACACTATACCCATCTCTTTTGTGGTCAGATGTATGGATGAATTCCCCAAAGCATGTAGTGCAAGGGCCTGCCTGAATACTTTCAAATGGTACTGTTTAAAGTTTTTGGATCCTATTATTATCTTGATAGGTAATAGCAGAATGTCCAAATGTGCTCAAATGTGTACAGTGTGTATTTATATCTTTGTATTATGACACTTCTTACCTGTCCAGTGGGCTGCCAATAGTGTAACTAAGGAGGGGCTGTTCCAAGTAATACCCATTATTTAGGCATTCATCTCTCAATAAAGTGGAGAGTGGTTACCTGTCCAAGAGCTCCCCTCCCTATAATATTAGAAATGGCCCATGACAGGGGGGGAGGGGGGATATGATAGGTGTACCTTATACTTTGGTCTTTAAAAATTCCCATTAATAAATGTTATCTTGATGTTGGCCAAGAATATTTGTGTCTAATCTGCTTTCCATGTTTATGTGCAAAAAGACAAATTTTTTTGTTTTCCTCAACAGTTTCCTTCCACTTCACAGGAATGGCAGACTGTGGCCTCCCACTTTGCCCAGCGGTGGGACTTTCCTAACTGTGGAGGGGCAATTGATGGGGAACATGTCCACATTGTCCCACCACCCAACTCAGAGTCGTACTATTATAATTATAAGGGGTTCAATAGTATTGTAATGTTGGCGGTGGTGTCGGCTAATTACGAGTTCCTGTATGTGGACGTGGGGAAGAATGGCCGGATGTCCGATGGTGGAGTCATCACCCAGACAGAGTTTTACAGGCGTCTCCAGAATGGCAGCTTGGACTTGCCACCTCCAGAAGAGAATGTGGAAGGACTCCCATTCATCTTCGTTGCGGATGAAGCGTTTGCGCGGGGGGACCATCTTATGCGGCCATTCCCGATGAGGACCCTCACCCCGGACCAGAAGGTTTTTAATTACCAGCTGGCCAGAGCCGGAAGAGTGGTGGAGAACACATTTGGAATCATGGCCAGCCGGTTCCGCCTATTTCTGACACCCATACATATGGCGGAGTATAAACTGAATCATATTATCCTGGTGTGCTGTGTTCTACATAACTTTTTACGCCAACATTCTGCCAACTATGCTGGCTCAGTTGGGCCTGAGGCCGGAATGATAAATGAAACAACCCTGACGGCGCTTGAAAGTGGCCATCCTGGCTTGCCCTCCCTGAGTGCCCGTGATGTCCGGCTAAGATACCTTAAATACTTTGCGGGTAGGGGGGCCATCAATATGCCAGACAATGTGTGAAACCTTTATCAAATAAAAAAAAATAAGCAAATATTTGGTGACATTTACTGCTTGTGTTTTGTTTAGCTGACCCTGACAGAAATGTGGTGAGTCCTGAAAATGGCGTGATTGTGTCACCTTATAAAAAGCACTGTTGGGTGTTATTTACTAAAGGCAAAGACACTTTGCACTACAAGTGCACTTGAAACTGCACTTGTAGTGCAAAGTGGATTTGCCCTTAGGAAATAACACCCATTGTCACAGAAAACAGCAATTAGAGCACCCCAAAAGTGTTGTAGCGTTGAGACAAGTATCCACACATTCTTGATTAATAACAATCTTTTTAATACCTGCACAATCACATGTGCATTTAGAAAAGGGTTTTAAAACAAACCAACATGTTTGTTGTATAACAATTTTTGGGGTGGCATTAGAAAAAGTAGAAATGTCCTTTTCACATAAAACTGGCATGTTTAAAACCAACAAGAAAGACACAAATCTTGAACTTACAAAGTTCACATTTGGTAGAACTTGAAGGCAATATCAGACATGAGTATTTAGGAACTGTGTTTTATATTGCGTTCAGATGGGGTGAAGTCACCCCAGGAAAAGCCAAATTTTGAAGATGCACACCAATTTACGAATGTCAACATGTGCTAGCTGCCATCACGGGGGATCAAGGGACGTGTTTTGGGGGAGCAACCCCTTCCTCTCAGCTACTTTATTATTGAGGAAGGGATTGCACCCCCAAAACGCGTCCATTGATCTCCCGTGATGGCAGATAGCACATATTGGCAAACTGTGTGCATCCTCAAAATTTGGCTTTTCTTAAATTTGCGAAACAATTTTAAAAGTGTAGTACACCATAAAAGAAAGGGCTTTGTAGGGGTTTTAAACTCTCCCCAAAACATCAATGATGTTCTTATTTTTTTGAATAACATCATTGATGTTTTTAGTGATGTTTTCCAATACAATATTACACCCCATGATCTCCCCGATCAGGATCTGGGCACTTTCCGAGGTGAAAGGATCTGGATCCACAACATCACGATCACCTAAAAAGAGAGAAACCAAAAAAAAACAGGTATTATAAGTATGCCAGCATCCATCTCTTACCTGAGCCTGTGGTCGCAGACACTCACCTGTTGTGGTGACTAGTTCCACCACGTCTTCTTCCTCCTCCTGCTTTTCTTGTGTTTGGGGGATTTCCCCTTCTTCCAGAGGTGGGGGGTCTCTGGTCTCCTCGGATGAGGGGTGTCCTCCGAGTCTTTTCTCCCCTATGTGAAAAAAAAAAGGTATACTTAGCACACAGATATTTGGTGGCAGAACTAGAAATATGAAACATTGCTTGGAAGTGGGGTACAATTGTCTATTTTGGCTGAGTTCCAAGATGTAGAATTTTTTGTGTCCTTTGTCAAGCTTGAATACTTACCTGTCTTCTACAAGCTTCACAGATGGAGACACCCCTATAGTATACACTAGAGCACCTGTGTAGGACCCCTAAGAAAAAGGGTGTTCTTGTGTCCCACACTAGTGCTCCAGCATCCAGATGTGAAAACTGCTGCTGAGTGTCCTCTCCTTACACAGAATCTAGTTTGCAATTCATTCTAGTAACAAACACATCTACACAACCAAATTAGTTTCATACAAGTAGGCCCTAAAAAATGTGGTCCAGTGCATATGGCAAAAACAATGGTGTTTTATAGGTCGAAAGAAAAATGTTTGATACGAACGAATAATGTGCCCATGAACATGAAAGTTGCCATTTTAAACTGTACAACAGTTCCTAAAAGCACATGGAGCAGCACGAACGTAATAAACACAAAAAAAATAGGAACAAAGCACAACTACTTACTTTTTTGCAGCACTCTCCAGATCTTTCTGTACTGCTCGTGTTCTCTTAATTTGAGGTCCGACCACCGTTTCCTGAGCTGATCTTTCGATCGACGTGCCCCGAAATTCCGGTGCAGACTCTTGACCACTTTCGCCATGATCTTGGCCTTTTGGACATTGGGGTTGGGGTAAGGTCCATACTTTCCATCATAGTCGGCCCTCTTCAGGATATTGACCATCTCCAACATCTCCCCAAAGGACATATTCGATGCCTTAAATCTTCTCCTTCTGGATCCAGACGTTTCCGGCTCCGGGCTTTCCTCCTCCTCCTCCTCGTTGCTGTAATTAGCACGCACCTGCTGTGTCTCCACCATGTGCTCTTCCCCCACTGCGCCGAACGAAAAGGGGTGGGGAATAGACTAGAAAGAACATCAGGGGCGGGCGGAGTTACACGCACGCGCAGTGTGTATAAAGCGTAACACGCGTGCGTAGTACATACGATCTGTGAGCGGAGGAAGGAGTATCGTAGGCGCCAATCGTGATAACGAAGGTAAGAGCCAAACTTGGTCCTATACTGCTTCTAGATTGAGGCCTATATTGTAACAAGATTAGGAGAGTTTTGCCTGACATTAGGGTTTGTCTTGTGTTGTGTCTTGCAGTGAAAATGGATATCTTGAAAGATGACGACTTTATGGCAATCTTCATTGATATGTTCATATGTTTGGTTATAAGAACCAAACAAAGAGGAAGGCAGCACTGGATCAATTGCTGGAATTTTTGAAGCCGGTGATCCCCACGGCAGACATCACCTATTTGAAGATCCTAATTGGTGGACTGAGGAGCACTTATCTAAGGGAGCACAAGAAGGTCCAGGATTCCCTGAGATCCGGAGCAGCAGATGACATCTATGTCCCCAGGATGTGGTACTATGACAGGCTGCATTTTCTGGCAGGTCAGACTGAACCCAGGCCAGCACTCTCCACTCTTCCTTCTACGCTTCCTTCCCCTCCAGCTGAGGCTTCTGATGTCCAACCTGGGCCTTCCAGGCAGCAACATGTGGAGGAGCCCAGCTTGAGCCAGGTATAGCATTCTTCTAAATATTCTGCTTGTCCAATCAATGATGTTAACTAGATGTTAGTTTGGAGTACTAATTTAGGATTGTGATTGATGATGCAAAAACCACAACCATGTCCCTTTTTCATACACAGGGAACTCTCAGCCAGGAGGTGGCCGGGCCAAGCAGGCTGCCTGATATGCAGGTCCCCCCCCTGCACCCACAAAAACAAAGTGTCAGGAAGAGGAGTACCCTGGAGGAGGCTGCCATAGGCCTCTTTTGGAAGGCTACAGAGGCCCTGAGAAGCCCACACACTGTGGAGGAGGACTTTGCTTGCAAAACTGCCTGCAAAATAAGGCAGATGGAGGAGGGCCAACGACTCCTTTGTGAGTCCTTAATTTTGGAAGCTCTCAATAAGGGATTGAGGGGCCAAATAACATCTGATACCCACATTTGTGACCTCACACATGGTCCTCCTCCTCCTCAAGGTCCTACTACTCCTCCTCCTCCTCCTCCTCCAGGTCCTACTAGTCCTCCTCCTCCTCCAGGTCCTACTCCTCCTCCTTCCACATCTCCAACACCTGAGCCACAGCCAGGAAGGAAGCGTGGAAAGAAGACCAGAAAGTGATGACCCTGGGTCCAGTCTGGTCTGGCAAAAGATTCAGCCTCTTGTAGTACCACAGCCTGGGGACACAGATATCATCTGCTGCTTTCCGGATCTCTGGGACTTCGGGACCAGACTGCACTCCCTTAGATATGGACTCCTCAGGCCAACAATTTTGCTGGTAAAGAATTGATGTCTGCCCTGGGGGTCCAAGGCTTTGCTAATTTCTGCTGTTTCTCCAGTGTTGCCTCCCTCTTTGTTTGGTTCTGAGCCCTAATAAAGGAATTTTTGTTTCAATTATACTCGCCTATGTGTGTTTTTTCCTTCAAAAAGGACAGTTTGTTTGTGAGGATTCAGGTACATTTCTAATATACAATGTGAAATTAACAAGGGACACCAACACCAAACAATCTCCTTGAAATTAAATAATATAAGATATCAATCAATGGTGTTGTGGTAACTTGACACACAAAACCCACACAAAAATATTAGGGAGTAAAACTAAAAATAAAATAGAACAAAGATCAGCCTTGAAAAAAATACAAACCTAAATCAAAAAAAAAAAAAAAACAGCCTTTACAAAAAAAAAAAAAAAAAAAAGCACAATTAATTTTGTCTGATGTGACAAATCCAAATATATTGAGAGAGTCCCGATAAATAATAAAGAAAGAAGTTTGTGAGAAGTCTGTGTGAATATGAGCAGCAAAACTACTTAATTCTTCTCACATTATAAAGAAGAAAAGAGTGCGCTGTATTAAACCATTTTTGACATAGCACCATGACGAAAGTGCTGTATCCATTGCGAACGCTAATTTTACCCGACCGAGCTGTTCCATCTCGGAATTTCTTCTGAGCATGCGTGGCACTTTGTGCGTCTGAACAGGCCACACACGGTCGGAATTGACGCGATCGGATTTTGTTGTCGGAAAATTTTATAGCCTGCTCTCAAACTTTGTGTGTCGGAAAATCCGATGGAAAATGTCCGATGGAGCACACACACAGTCGGAATGTCCGACAACACGCTCCGATCAGACATTTTCCATCTGAAAATCCGACCGTGTGTACGGGGCATTAGGGTTCTTGTTTGTACAACTGTACAATCATCCTTGGGATTGTGCATTTCCTGCTTTCAGACTGTAGGTACTGTATGCTTATTTATTTGAAGGAGATGGAACTAAAGATAAATGAGAATAGAACTATTTCCTTTCTTGCAGAACCACAAGTTCCAGCATGTTCTGTTAATCTCCCAGCATGCATATGCATATACTAAGGCTGCATCCACATGTGGCATTTCCTACACGTGTGACAAAATGCGCAGGAAATGTGTATTTTTCCACGTGTTTAGGAAACACATGAAAAACATGCTGCAAACCTGCATTGTCCTTGCATTGCTATTTATTGTTAATGGCACCCTAAATGCAGATAGCAGACGTGCATTTTGCTTAGCATTTTGTCACGCAGCAAAACTCCAAAACATGCGCTGAAAAAATGCGCAACACCCATTCAAGTGATATGCTAGAGAAACGTGCAAAAAAAGCGAGCATAAACACGCGTTCTCTCTATGCGAAGTATGAATGGGGCCTAAGTGCTGTTAAAGCAGAGTTCCACCCACATTTTTCACTCCTCACCATGCAGCACTATTGTGCATCCTTAAAATTATTTATGCCTGGGAGCGTGGTTAGCCGGCGTGGTGTATGGACGCTCACTGATAGAGCTCCTCTCTGCCAAGGGCCATTAGACACTCACACAGCGACTTACAGCCTAGAAATTTTACTGCCACCAAAGCGGTTCAGCTGGGGGAACATCAAGGATGACATCCAGGAAAAGAAAAGAGGATATTTACCCCAACAAGCTGCCAGATTACTTCATGTGGCAGTGGCGGTCTCCTGAGCAAGATGGCGGTGGCAAGCAGGGAAAGGCACACGAGGCTCTCACATACAGAACGGCGCTGCACAGGGGAGAAGATCAAGCAGAGCTTACGCTTCCCCCACCGCTGAGCAGTACTCCCTGCCTCCCTCAGCCTCATCCAGCCCAGCCAAAAGCAAGCCAAAGTTGGATCACACAGAGGAGGATGATGAAGAGGTAAGCTTGCACTCATCTCAGGATGATACCAGAGAACTACAAGACTCCATAACTGACTTCCCCACCGCTAATACACCAATAATGGACACTACACTTAAAGATATGTTGATATCTCTCAGATCCACATTGCATGCTGACATTCAATCACTGACTAGACAATTTAAGTCTGAAATATCTTCAGTGAACAAGAGAATCTCACATGTTGAAACAAAGATGGGTGAATTTGCATGCACCTTCAATGATCTAGTTGATGCCCATAATGATAGAGATGACGACATGATGCAACTGAAACTAAAATTAGCAAATTTAGAAGATAGGTCCAGGAGGAACAACGTTAAAATACGTGGGATACCTGAATCAGTTAAAAATCCTGACCTGAAACCTCACTTTATACAAATGTTGAAATCTGCCCTTCCAGAGGTTCCCCATGATGAACTAGTAGTGGATCGTATCCACAGACTGCCTAAGCCTAAACATGTAGCCGCCCACCTTCCTAGGGACACTATTGTCAGAATACATTTTTATCATGTCAAAGATCAGTTTATGGCAGCCACAAGAAACCGTGATTCCCTTCCAGAGGAGTTCCAAGAACTTTCCTTTTATGCTGACCTGTCAGCTTTCACCATACAACAGAGGTGTCAACTAGCTTCTATCACGAAGCCACTGAACAACCACCATATCACCTATCGGTGGATATACCCAGCAAAACTCATGATAATAAGAGAAGGAACTACACATGTGATCTCTAACATCAAAGATGGCCTCCGCCTCCTGCGAGATTGGCAAATCATTCTCCCTGATGCAGACGTCCAAGACAACCATGGCTAGAAAGAAAGAGGTTCACAATCCAGATCTACTTCTAGGCAACCTCTACTGCTATTGCATCCCTGATGATTCGGGGACTGCCACCTTTCGTTTACCTGTTAAACACCCCTCGATTGAGCGGTTATTCCTACCGCTCAGATTCTTTTAGGAATCAAGTTTTGTTTGTTGCTGTTAACTGTTTTCTTTTCTCCAAGAAGTTTCCAAGAATAGGATCCATCTCTGTACAACCCAAGGAACCACCTACTACATCACTTGAACAGAAACCCCACCTGCAGTATTTCATCTCAGCATATCAGCAACAACCACCACCTGAGAGTTCCCTAAACCGCAAGTCCCACCTTACGGACCACCACACTGCCAACGTCTGACCATCGCCTTCCGGATCAAAATCGAGCCATTCATTGGCCTTAAGGTAACCGGCATCTAAACTGTTGTCAAGCCTTATAACTAAGAATAACAGGAATCCACACCATGCCAATCAAAATTGTATCCCTCAATGTAAAAGGCTTAAACAGCCCATACAAACGGCAAATGGCCTGGAAAGAAGCTAAAAATCTTCACTGTGATGTGATATGTTTCCAGGAAACCCACTTTGCAGCAAATAAATCGCCTAACTTTCAAAATGGCCAGTTCCCGCACATTTTCCAAGCAAATTATACCTCAAAAAAAAGGGTGTTGCCATAGCTATTAAAGATACTGTACAATTCCAAAGTCTAGATATCCATTTGGACATTTCAGGCAGATTCATTATCTTAGTATGTGAACTTAAGGGCAAAAAATTCACCTTAGTGAACATCTATCTTCCAAACTCCAAACAGCTATCTTTTCTAAAAAAAGAATGGAAAAAAGTCTCATCGATGCAACAGGGTCATACCATTATGTGTGGAGACTTTAATGCTGTCCCCAACAGAGACCTAGATGTATCCAGCCAGACCAAGCATTCAAGAAACAGATTGACTCTGAAAGATTTCATTTCATCTTCCGGTTTGTATGATGTGTGGAGGTGCCAACATTCCTCAGAAAAGGACTTTACTTTTTTTTCCAGCGTTCACCATACATATTCACGCATAGATTTGTTTTTAGTAGATAAATTTATCCTACAACAGATTACTAAATCTGAACTGCATTGTATTACATGGTTTGACCATGCTCCAATATCGGTAGTCGTGGGGGATCGCTGCGCCGAGACCAGGGCTAACAGATGGCGCAATGACATTTTCACACTATCTCAACTGCAAAATCTAACGAAAATCGAAAAAGCAATTAAAGAATTTTTTGCCATCAACGCCCCCTCGGTCAGCGACCCCTTCACACTATGGAACGCACATAAAGTTTACGTAAGAGGTCTACTCATACAGATGAGTGCTAGAGCAAAAAGACAAAGATTAGAAAAGCTCAATACTATATTAGCTCAAATTCAACAGTTAGAAAACTTAAACAAACAACATGCCACACAAAATATAAGAGAAGCATTGTTTATGTCCAGGCAAGAATTGCGAACTCTCCTAATATCACGCCATAACCACCAATTGAGATCACTAAAAGCTCAGACATATAGATATGGGAATAAAGCAGGGAAGCCCATAGCCACAGAATTAAAAGAAAAAACTATTAAACAAAAAATATCTTACCTCATTAACCCCAAATCCAACAAAAAAGTTAACAACCCACAAGAAATAGCCGATGCATTTAGCGATTACTACGAGAAACGATATAACCTTAAAAAGGACCCAGATACTTTTCAGCCCAATGACACGGTGATTTCAGAATTTCTGGAGTCAATACATCTCCCTAAAATATCACCAGAAGATTTGGCATACATAAACCAACCATTTACGCTACAAGAAACAAACGACACCATCAAACGTCTCCCCCGCAACAAAGCCCCAGGCCCAGATGGTTATTCTTCAGAATATTATCAATTATTCTCCCCCATCCTAACCCCCCACTTACTTCCTGTTTTTGAAGCTGCAACAACTACAGCAAAATTTCCCCCAGAAATGCTTACAGCCACAATCATAACTCTCCCTAAACCAGGCAAAGAACCCAATCTTCCACAAAACTTTCGGCCAATATCCTTATTAAATGTAGATGTCAAATTGCACGCTAAACTGATAGCAAGCAGATTATCAAGTATTTTACCCAACTTGATAAACTATGACCAGGTGGGATTTGTAATGGGTCGCCAAACCACAGATGCCACCAGAAGAATGTTAAATCTTCTTCATTTGGTGGAGGAGAACAAAGAGCCTTCTCTGCTTCTGGCCTTGAGATGCAGAGAAGGCCTTTGATAGAGTGCATTGGGGGTACCTGTCCAAGGTCATGGATAAGTTTGGTCTGGTCGGTCCATTGCAAAAAGCAATAATGGCACTATATTCTTCACCCTCCGCATTTGTATATACAGAAGGCATGTTCTCTAAGCCATTTCTCATTACAAATGGAACAAGACAGGGGTGCCCTCTATCCCCCATAATTTTCACCATGCTTATGGAACCACTAGCGGAAAAAATAAGGTCCCATCCCTCCATACATGGTATTACATCACAAGAACGCCACCACAAGATCTCATTATTTGCAGACGATGTTATTCTAGCTCTATCGAACCCATACAAATCATTACCCACAGCACATGATGTCCTTGCACAATTTAGTAAAATATCTTATTATAAAGTTAATGCATCTAAATCCAGCATATTAGGAATACATATACATAAAAAACTTGAAAACCACCTCAAACACTCCCTACCATATCCCTGGACGAACGAATCAATCAATTACCTGGGTATTAAGCTCACTTACCCTGTTTCGAAAACATATACCATTAACTATACCCCACTTCTCTCCTCCTTTCAGCCAGAACTATCTAGACTTGGGAAGCACCACTTGACGTGGTTAGGCCGATTAGCAGCGTACAAAATGCTCATCTTACCGAAGCTAATATACATATTCAGAGTTCTACCAATACCAGCACCAGCATAATTCTTTAGATCAATGCAAAAACAATTATCTAACTTTGTATGGGCAGGGAAAAGACCAAGATGTTCCCCTGAAATACAAACTAAAAACAAAATGGTGGGAGGCATGGGTTTACCAATTCTGAAAGACTATCACACAGCTGCAGTTCTGGACCAACTTAAAAATTGGTTCTCTACCCCTATTACTAAACCATGGTGCCACTTGGAAATTGTGCGATTAAACAAGATGTCACCATTATCATTTCTAATTGCTACTAAAGCACATAAACAGAATAGAAGACCCCTCCCACAAACAATACAAGCGATACTACAATCTTGGGAAGAGATCAACATTACAGGGAATTAATTTTACCCTTCAACAATGATACCCATTCCCTTTGACACACTGCAATGGACAATTCCCAACATTAACCTTCGCAACTGGTATAAGGCAAACATACTAAATATAGTGGATATCATGTGTGGCAATAAGCTGTTACCGTTTAGCTCAATACAACAGAAATTTAATCTCAATACTTCTGAATTTTTAACATATACCCAGATTACTTCATACCTTCAAGAGGCTAAGGCCACACATGTGTCCATAGTAGAAAAAGTATGGACCTTCCTCCAATCCAAAAACCCCAATATAAAAGGAATAAAAATGATCTACAACTATCTTCACTCTAAAGATGCTTTTACAAAAAATAACAAGATTTCCAAATGGGAAAAGGAAATAGGCAAAGAGTTCACAGATCTACAATGGAAACAGGCGATTACTAATAATCGCAAATTCTCCAGATGTGCCAAATATGAGGAACTAACACAAAAACTAATGCTAAGATGGTACTACACACCGTATATTACGGCAAAATTCTCTAGAGACAACTCAAACTTATGCTGGAGAGGGTGCGGACAGATAGGGACCCTAGCACATATACTATGGTCATGCCTGAGAGTCAAAAAATTTTGGTGGAGGGTCTATGATATGCTTTCTAAATTAACTGATAGCACGGTGGTCCCAAACAGAACAAGCTATTCTAGGATTAAATATGGACCAATATAAACCAGAACATAGATGTATAGTAACACAAGTCTTGCTGGCAGCAAGAATGGAATTGATATACAGGTGGAAATCTATTGATGTACCTACTATTAAAGACATAAAAATAAAAATTAACACTATAATAGAATATGAAAAAATTATGGCATACAGGGATGGAAACTTTTCAAGGTTTGAATCTAACTGGACCCCATGGAAACTTCTTCTCTCTTCTAATTATTTGTTTTAATTCTTTCGTTTAGCCATTCAAACTAGCTGTAGCTGGTAGGCTATGCAAAGTAATATATCTCAGTGTTCCCCGAGTCATCCTGTTTATTATTTGAATGTTTACTGGTTTACTAATACATTTTGGGGGGGTGATTCCTGTGTGAGCACAGTGTGTTCCCATTGGGGTGCCCGGGGATCTCTTCCCCCTTTATACAAGCTCTGTACTCCCTATTACATGTCCACAATTATTTATGAGACTCGAGTAATTATTCTTATCTCACAGATTCTTTACAGTAATAAAGCAACAATCTTTAAGATACATAGAAAATGCTACAGACATATTTAACGTTTAAAAAAAAAAAATGTAATTAATATTTTCGATTGCTTTCTGTACAGTTAGTACAGGAATGTTTTCAATATTTTCCTGTATGACTGCATTTATATGTATTTGTACTAAATATTTCTCAATAAAAACTGAACAAATTTGAACAAAATTATTTATGCCTATATCTAATTTCACTTCCTCCTCTAGGGGGCCGCGGCCACAGACATAATTTCTGGTTTTGCATTAGCTCCTGGGAGATCTTGGTCTGCTTGGCATGGCATCTATAGAAATTCTTGGCCAGCTTGGCATTGCATGGCTACAGTAAAATTTAACATTGGCGTCTATGGAAAATCTGTGCCATGCCAAGCTGACCAAAATTGCACTGCACTGCACATGTGCGAGATCGGAATTCATAAAGAAGGACACTGTAGCTTCAGATGCCCACACTGGAGATGGCCGCGCTGTGCAGATACTTCACAAAGTAAGAAAACAATAGTGCACAGATAGAAAACTGGGCATGGTTTACAGTATACCTTTGCTACATTGCACGAGGCATGAGTATTCTAGTGGTATTTTTATCTTAAGGCCCCTTTCACACTTGTGTGACTTCAAAGTCGCGCGATTTTACGGCCACGATTTTACTGCGATTTTGCAAGATTTTACCGCAATTTGGGAGCAGTACTACTTTGTACGACTTTGCCACAACTTTGGCATTAACCATTCTTAGCTTGTGCTCACAAAGTCGTACTCTATAGTCGTGTCTATATTATTCAGGTACGATTTGCATGCTACTTGAGGGTTTAACATTGAGGTCTATGGAAATCAACTCGCATGGAAGTTGGACCAAAGTAGTGCAGGGACTACTTTGAAGTCGACACGACTTAAAGTCGTGCCAATATGAATGGTAGTCATTGAAAATCATGGAGAATGACTTGTCATGCGATTTTGCAGTACAAAATCGTGGGACAAGTCGTATAAGTGTGAAAGGGGACTAAAAGTCATATTTCGGCTGGAACTTAACACTTGTGTGCTGTGTCTTTTTGCAAGTTAACATGAACCTACCCTGACCTAATCTGTGTGCGTGATGCACTGCAGTTGCTATTCATTGTAAATGGCACCCTAAGCAATTCTGTGTGTTATGTTGCACCGTGGCACAACACAACACTCCTACCATTTTTTAATCCATTGTGGCGTATTGACAGCCTATTCAGCATAAATAGGCATGCTAATGCATGACATAAACACACCACAGCAGATCTATAAATCCACAACATTAATGCATATGACAAAGAATTGTGTATACCTCCCCTTAGTCCAAATGAATACATGTATCTCATTAAACAACCACAGTTTGATGGAATAAAGCACGATAAATAAAGTGCTACAAACATAAAGTGCAATAAAGTATAAAGTACTATTAAGAATAAAGTGTCCACTGTGAATAAAGCAATAAAGTGCTTCTTGCTATATTCTTTTCCGTACTTGTGCAAATACTGTCTATAGCAAGTGTTTCACTCCACCAGCGTGCCAACACTCTACTTGACTCCCCCCCGACTCAGTGGGTCAACAAGTGGTTTTGGGTTATCAGTACTGCTGCTTCCTCTCAATATGTACACCACAAACCGCAGGGGAAAAAACTTTACATATATACTGTAGTATAATCTCTACTACTGGCAAGCTACACCATCCAGTAGATATTATGAGGCCTGTAGTAGAGATTAGGCGGGATATTCCAGGTGCATGGCGGAATGCACCTTTTAACGTGAGTGCATATATTGTTGGTTTTTAAAGGGGCCGTTTTAAATAAAAGGTTTTAAACTATATAACTTTTTTCTCTTTTTTTTATAAGTGATAAGATGACCTCTGATCTCAGTTGCATAAGGGGATTAGAGAGCAGGGGGTGGAGACTGTGCAGGGGCTGGGGGGGGGGGGGTTAGGGGCATGTCAGCAGGAGGCAGAGGAACAGCAATACACTGATCTTCCCAGTGAATAGGTTTGAAGGGGGGTTGTGTCAGCAGAAGTCTGACCACTAGATTATAGGCAAGCTGTGCTCCTAAGTTGATAGAATGCAAAGAAGAAAACTGACCACACTGAGATGAATGTGCTTCTGCCCATGGTATGGTAGGCTTGAAATAGAAATTTCACATAAAGAAAGCAATGCAAGGAGAAAAGGATACCTTTTAAATACAAGTACAGCAATAGGCACATATCAGAAATTTTGAAATGTTAGGATAACATATACTTTAAATAAAGCATAACTCCAGCAAACAAATGTAGGATAAAAATAGAGCATACAGTACCTTGAAAAAGTATTCATACCCTTTGGAATTTTCCACATTTTGTCATGTTACAACCAAAAATGTATTTTATAGGAATTTTATGTGATAGACCAACACAAAGTGGCACATAATTGTGAATGGTTTTCCAAATTTTTTACAAATAAATATCTGAAAAGTGTGGCATGCATTTGTATTCAGCCCCTAAATACTAGTGGAATCAATTGCCTTCAGAAGTCACCAAATTAGTAAATAGAGTCCACCGTGTGTAATTTAATCTCAGTATAAATACAGCTGTTCTGTGAAGCCCTCAGATGTTTGTTAGAGAACCTTAGTGAACAAACAGCATCACGAAGGCCAAGGAACACACCAGAAAGGGCAGGGATAAAGTTGTGGAGAATTTTAAAGCAGGGTTAGGTTATAAAAAATTATCCCAAGCTTCAAACATCTCACAGAGCACTGTTCAACCCATCATCCAAAAATGGAAAGAGTATGGCACAACTGCAAACCTACCAAGACATGGCCGTCCACCTAAACTGACAGGCCGAGCAATGAGAGCATTAATCAGAGAAGCAGCCAAGAAGCCCATGGTAACTCTAAAGGAGCTGCAGAGATCCACAGCTCAGGTGAGAGAATCTGTTAACAGGACAACTATTAGTCGTGCACTCCACAAATCTGGCCTTTATGGAAGAGTGGCAAGAAGAAAGCCATTGTGAAAAGAAAGCCATAAGAAATCCCATTTTCAGTTTTCGAGAAACCATGTGGGGAACACAGCAAACATGTGGAAGAAGATGCTCTGGTCATATGAGACCAAAATTTAACTTTTTGGCCTAAAAACAAAACGCTATGTGTGGTGGAAAACTAACACTGCATATCACCCTGTACACACCATCCCCACTGTGAAACATGGTGGTGGCAGCATTATGTTGTGGGGATGCTTTTCTTTAACAGGGACAGGGAAGCTGGTCAGAGTTGATGGGAAGATAGATGGAGCCAAACACAGGGTAATCTTAGAAGAAAACATGGTCTGCAAAAGAGTTTATGTTTATTGTAATAATTAAGTTAATAAAAATTAATTAATAAAATTATTAATTTCATAATAAGGATAATCGCTCCCTCAAAAGGAGTCCAGCAGTCCTCCTGCAGAGCGCACCCCAAACAGACATGCTCAACAAATACCGTATTTATCGGCGTATAACACGCCGGCGTATAACACGCACCCCAAGTTTAGGAGGGAATTTTAAGGAAAAAAACTTTTAGGAGGGAAGTTTAAGGAAAAAAAACTTACATTTAAATGCACATCAATGCAGCGTTATCGTGTCCATCTGCAGCCTTGTTAGTGCAGCCTTGCCCCAGTGTCCAGTGCAGCCTTGTCAGTGCAGCTTTGCCCCAGTGCAGCCTTGTCAGTGCAGCTTTGCCCCAGTGCAGAATTATCAGTGCAGCTTTGCCCCAGTGCAGCTTTGCCCCAGTGCAGCCTTGCCCCAGTGCAGCCTTGTCCCCAGTGCAGCCTTGTCCCCAGTGGTCAGTGCAGCCTTGTCCCCAGTGGTCAGTGCAGCCTTGTCCCCAGTGGTCAGTGCAGCCTTGTCCCCAGTGCCGCCGACATACACAAGTTTGTGTGTATTTTTAAATATGGCGCCGCGGAGTTCAGAGGGACTCGGCGGCGCTTGTTCAGCTGAACGAGCGCCGCAGAGAACACAGTGACTGGGCGGAGCCGAGATACACATAGCCGAGGGTTCTCGGCTCTTCTCGGCGCCGTTCACAGTCACGCCCTGTCCCTATGATGGACATAACAGAAGTCCAATGGCGGGACTGGGCGGGACTGTGAACGGCGCCGAGAAGAGCCGAGAACCCTCGGCTATGTGTATCTCGGCTCCGCCCAGTCACTGTGTTCTCGGCGGCACTCGTTCAGGTGAACGAGCGCCGCCGAGTCCCTCCGAACTCCGCGGCACCATATTTAAAAATACACGCTATGTGAATGTCGGTGGCGATCGCGGCGATCGCTCCGATAGATCACAAAATAGCGGGGATCGGCGTATAACACGCACCCACGATTTTCCCCTGATTTTAAGGGGAAAAAAGTGTGTGTTATACGCCGATAAATACGGTAGATCCGTCTGCCCGTTGGCAAATAAACTTTCTGTTTGGCTCTTAAACAAGAGTCCTTGGAGAAGTACTTGTGCAACAAAGGGACTTGGCAGAGACAGCACATCCTAATGTCCTTAACTTTGTCCTTGTTAGGCACCATGAATGCAAGTCTCCTGCTTAACAGTTTACTTGGGGGAAACCCACCCTAACCCATCTGCCATCCTGCAGTCAATCTGGGTAGAGAAATACATTTGTGAATACAATCCTGTTCACAAATAGTATCTCGGGTCAGGCAACCTCTTTTGACTGTCCTCTGGTCCTCTCACTGAGCTAGAGTAGCTACGGGTATTTTGTCCAGCCTTTACCACTAACACTCTATCTTTGTGAATCGCTCTTCCAAGCCTCCACTCACGATGAATATCCTTGAACCGGACCCAAACCTCACTGTCAGGTGTCCTTTTTGGCTTTGGAACATGAAGATAGTCCCACACAAGTTCATCCTCCCATGTTTCCCGGGAACTTTCAATAATATCCATAACATGTTGCGGAACATAAGGGTAGTCAAAGCCCCATTCTTGAGCTACCTTTCGCTGAACCTCTCTCTGGAATCTTGAGAGTCTAGGCAAGTCCTTAGTCTTTACTCTACCAGGCAAAACACAAGGGTCAGTAGCCCTGCTGACCCATTGCTGAAACGTAGCTGGCCTAGTAGGCAAGGTAGTATTTGACACATTAAACGGAGGTACTGGAGTTTCAACTGTTCCAGACAACCTTCCTGACACTCCCGTGGAAGCCTCCACTGAAGTTGAACTTTCCAAGAAATATTCCTCCTCACTACTTGAATCAAACTCTTCCGGAGGTGACCATTCAAAGAGATTGTCCATCGATCCATACTTTTGCAGAATCTGTGGTGATCCCCAATCTACAGCCCGGCCTCCATCTACCCTTTTCGGCTCACCCGAGGGATCCCCCTCCTCTAACTTAGGCTCCTTCCCGACGGGTAAATCAAAGGGCTTACTGCTAACCAGCTCCTCTGGGGTTTCTTTCAAAGACTGGGTAACAACTTCAACAGTCCCTGGGTCCCCAGCCAGGCTACAGGCTTTGCCAACAGATCCTACCTGATCTTTTGGTGACTCCGATTCAGCCGAATCAGATGGGAGCTCCTCCACTGCTGCTGCAGGCGATACATGACCCTCTCCGGCTTTCCAAATCACTTGTTCTTGCGGCAGACAAAGTCCCGTTGCAATATTAACAGCATAGTATTTGACCTCTTGTTGAACAGGTCCCAATCGCGTCAATTGGATACCACAATGTCCACACTGAGCCCAGGCGGTAACTCCAACTGTAGGCCTCTGACATCCGGGACATAACATACAGAGCCTCTCTACTCCATCAATCACTCCCAATGCCAGTCCTCCAGTCAGCTCCAACCGAACACCGGTGTCAATCAGAACCCGGTCCTGCAGATCAGGTAACCGCTGCATGGCAAGTGTATTACCAACACCTTCCGCCATCTTCCTCCGCCTTTCTCGCTCTGGCGCGTGGCACCCTGAACGCTGAAAACATTTCCTCTGGGGCGTGGCTCCACCCCCCACTTGTTGGTTCAGCGTGTGAGGAACTGTAGCTGCACATTTTCAAAGTCCTCCCCAGTGACCCCTGGTGGCAGGTACTGTTATACTGCAGGCTATCTTGGCAACAGTTACTGAAATGCAGACTTCGTTGCTATGAGAGATGGTTAGCGGCAAACGTGAAACAGATATCCCGGACGACGCGCCCACATGTAGCGCTTACCCCTGAAGGAGCGGCTGATAAATTCTTATATCCGTAATTCACATTTACCACCCAACCCTTGCAGCCCATATATTCAAAACTCACAGTCCTTAATACTTTTTCTCTTGCTTTATTCATCAACATAAACTGGGATGGGAGAAGGACTTCCTTTGAGATGCTCTTTGTTACATTATCACTCTTACAGGAAAACTATAATCAATTGCGGATAATTGGGAAATCACTTTGGATGATTTCTTCAATCAGGGAAGATGAAAGTAGATTTGAATAGAGAATAATTGATAAAGAGTCACTCTGAATAACTTCTTCATCTGCATGACCTTTAAAGAACAGTCCGTATCGCTCTATGTGTGCTTGCAGCTTCACCGCTACCTTTTTACCACTACTTCCCATCTACATGGTACTTCCAAGTTGAGCTAAAGAAAAGTCACTCTGAATAACTCCTCCCGCTTGACTGATTGGAATCCCGGGGCATTGCTGAACCCAAAGTCACAGGCCATCACTGCCCATCTCACTGACTTGTGTAACAACAATCCTCAGCCTCTGGTAGTACCCTTCCCTTGGGCTTTCACTCACGTGATCAATAGTCCATGTGCCACTCATAAACGATCGATCTCCCAGTTTCCCTACGCTTTGTTGCTACTTCTTCTGCAATAATTCTTAGTTCCCTTTCTCCTTTCTGGCTTGCTCCCTTCCCCGCAGGGGCGGCCAACGACACCAGCGACTACATGCTGTACGGTGTCATCTACTTCTCTATGGGTGCCGGTTCCCCACCTTCCTGGCAGGGGGGCTCCGCTAGCTCACCAGAGGGGGAACCTCTCTCCTCCGGGAACCAGGCCGGGCTTCTCTCAAACTCCTCCCAAGACCACGTGACTCACCTTTTTATATGCGAGTCCCGGGTGTTACCAAGCAAATTAATGATTGGCCGAGATTAGCATACAAACTACCTGCCACTCAAAAGAAAATTAACAACAGACAGGCCTGCTGTAATAGCACAAGCCTGAGTAAATTTACCTGACATAGAAACTACCAAGAAAGGTCACCTACAAAAAGTAGGTGCCGGCTACAGTTGTAGCATGAGAATGTTACAAATGTGGAAAATTTCAAGGGGTATGAATACTTTTTCAAGGCATTGTATTTAAAGATAAAATAACAAAAAAAACGCTTTTGGTGCAATATTCTCAGTCTGCCCTTAGTAAAAGCCCCTATATATGTTCAGTAAGTAGGGATGAGCCGAACACCCCCCTGTTCGGTTCGCACCAGAACATGCGAACAGGAAAAAAGTTCGTTCGAACACGCGAACACCGTTAAAGTCTATGGGACACGAACATGAATAATCAAAAGTGCTAATTTTAAAGGCTAATATGCAAGTTATTGTCATAAAAAGTGTTTGGGGACCCGGGTCCTGCCCCAGGGGACATGGATCAATGCAAAAAAAAGTTTTAAAAACGGCCGTTTTTTCAGGAGCAGTGATTTTAATAATGCTTAAAGTCAAACAATAAAAGTGTAATATCCCTTTAAATTTCGTACCTGGGGGGTGTCTATAGTATGCCTGTAAAGGGGCGCATGTTTCCTGTGTTTAAAACAGTCTGACAGCAAAATGACATTTTGAAGGAAAAAACTCATTTAAAACTACCCGGGCTATTGCATTGCCGACAATACACATAAAAGTTCATTGATAAAAACGGCATGGGAATTCCCCAAAGGGGAACCCCGAACCAAAATTTAAAAAAAAATGACGTGGGAGTCCCCCTAAATTCCATACCAGGCCCTTCAGGTCTGGTATGGATATTAAGGGGAACCCCGGCCAAAATTTAAAAAAAAAAATGACGTGGGGTTCCCCCTAAATTCCATACCAGACCCTTCAGGTCTGGTATGGATTTTAAGGGGAACCCCGCGCCAAAAAAAAAAAAAAAAACGGCATGGGGTCCCCCCAAAAATCCATACCAGACCCTTATCCGAGCACGCAACCTGGCAGGCCGCAGGAAAAGAGAGGGGGACGAGAATGCGGCCCCCCCTCCTGAACCGTACCAGGCCACATGCCCTCAACATTGGGAGGGTGCTTTGGGGTAGCCCCCCAAAACACCTTGTCCCCATGTTGATGAGGACAAGGGCCTCATCCCCACAACCCTGGCCGGTGGTTGTGGGGTCTGCGGGCGGGGGGCTTATCGGAATCTGGAAGCCCCCTTTAACAAGGGGACCCCCAGATCCCGGCCCCCCCCCTGTGTGAAATGGTAAGGGGGTACAAAAGTACCCCTACCATTTCACTAAAAAACTGTCAAAAATGTTAAAAATGACAAGAGACAGTTTTTGACAATTCCTTTATTTAAATACTTCTTCTTTCTTCTAGCTTCCTTCATCTTCTGGTTCTTCTGGCTCTTCTGGTTCTTCCTCCGGCGTTCTCGTCCAGCATCTCCTCCGCGGCGTCTTCTATCTTCTTCTCCTCGGGCCGCTCCGCACCCATGGCATGGGGGGAGGCTCCCGCTCTTCTCTTCTTCTTCATCTTCTTCTCTTCTTCTCTTCTTCATTTTCTTCTCCGGGCCGCTCCGCATCCATGCTGGCATGAAGGGAGGCTCCCGCTGTGTGACGGCGCTCCTCGTCTGACAGTTCTTAAATAACGGGGGGCGGGGCCACCCGGTGACCCCGCCCCCCTCTGACGCACGGGACATGACGGGACTTCCCTGTGGCATTCCCCGTGACGTCACAGGGAAGTCCCGTCAAGTCACCGTGCGTCAGAGGGGGGCGGGGTCACCGGGTGGCCCCGCCCCCCGTTATTTAAGAACTGTCAGACGAGCAGCGCCGTCACACAGCGGGAGCCTCCCTTCATGCCAGCATGGATGCGGAGCGGCCCGGAGAAGAAAATGAAGAAGAGAAGAAAAGAAGAAGAGAAGAAGAGAAGAAGATGAAGAAGAAGAGAAAAGCGGGAGCCTCCCCCCATGCCATGGGTGCGGAGCGGCCCGAGGAGAAGAAGATAGAAGATGCCGCGGAGGAGATGCTGGACGAGAACGCCGGAGGAAGAACCAGAAGAGCCAGAAGAACCAGAAGAACCAGAAGATGAAGGAAGATAGAAGAAAGAAGAAGTATTTAAATAAAGGAATTGTCAAAAACGGTCTCTTGTCATTTTTAACATTTTTGACAGTTTTTTAGTGAAATGGTAGGGGTACCCCTTACCATTTCACACAGGGGGGGGCCGGGATCTGGGGGTCCCCTTGTTAAAGGGGGCTTCCAGATTCCGATAAGCCCCCCGCCCGCAGACCCCCACAACCACCGGCCAGGGTTGTGGGGATGAGGCCCTTGTCCTCATCAACATGGGGACAAGGTGTTTTGGGGGGCTACCCCAAAGCACCCTCCCAATGTTGAGGGCATGTGGCCTGGTACGGTTCAGGAGGGGGGGGGGCGCACTCTCGTCCCCCCCTCTTTTCCTGCGGCCTGCCAGGTTGCGTGCTCGGATAAGGGTCTGGTATGGATTTTTGGGGGGACCCCACGCCGTTTTTTTTTTTTTGGCGCGGGGTTCCCCTTAAAGTCCATACCAGACCTGAAGGGTCTGGTATGGAATTTAGGGGGAACCCCACGTCATTTTTTTTTTTTAATTTTGGCCGTGGTTCCCCTTAATATCCATACCAGACCTGAAGGGCCTGGTATGGAATTTAGGGGGACTCCCACTTCATTTTTTTTTTAAATTTTGGTTCGGGGTTCCCCTTTGGGGAATTTCCATGCCGTTTTTATCAATGAACTTCTATGTGTATTGTCGGCAATGCAATAGCCGCGGGTAGTTTTAAATGAGTTTTTTCCTTCAAAATGTCATTTTGCTGTCAGACTGTTCTAAACACAGGAAACATGCGCCCCTTTACAGGCATACTATAGACACCCCCCAGGTACGAAATTTAAAGGGATATTACACTTTTATTGTTTGACTTTAAGCATTATTAAAATCACTGCTCCTGAAAAAACAGCCGTTTTTAAAACTTTTTTTTGCATTGATCCATGTCCCCTGGGGCAGGACCCGGGTCCCCAAACACTTTTTATGACAATAACTTGCATATTAGCCTTTAAAATTAGCACTTTTGATTTCTCCCATAGACTTTTAAAGGGTGTTCCGCGGCATTCGAATTTGCCGCGAACACCCCAAATTGTTCGCTGTTCGGCGAACTTGCGAACAGCCAATGTTCGAGTCGAACATGAGTTCGACTCGAACTCAAAGCTCATCCCTATCAGTAAGATGTTCAGCATCATTTAACCCACTTTCTCTGTTGTCCTGGACCTGCCCCATCCTGTTACTGGACAGTAAAAAGGGAAGCAGCTCAGAGATGAGCTCATGCTTCTGGCACTCTGCCTTCTTTTCTTTTCAGCATGCTCCTTATCATTACATGAACTGACTGGCTCCCTGTACTACTTCTTCCTCTCTTCCACACTTTAGCCCTGATGTACAGGGAGTGCAAGATGCTGATATCCAATCACATCCAGGTACTTACATTGCTTGCATTAAAAAAGTAAAAAAAAAAAAACACACAAAAATTGTTTTTTTGTTTTGTTTTTTTTTACATAAAAAAAATGTAAAAGAGAAGGAAAAAAGTTAAACCACACAGGCAATCCAGGTCAGTATTATCTATAGAATGGTTGGTACGTAACCTTTGACAAACTGTACATGGTTAACTAGAAATATCTTGCAAAGTCCATGTGTTCTAAAAGCTTGCAAAATATGTCTTCTGGAGCAGATGGGAAAGTCTGAGGTCCACATACTATGTTTAGAATAGAAAGAGAAAAAACAAGAAGAAATTGAAGTAAGTAAGACAGAGGAGTAGGGGGGTTTAAGAAAGATGAGTAGGGGGGAATGAGCATAGAGCTTTAGGAATGAATCAGCCACTATTCCAAACAGCTGGTGATGCTGAAGGTCACAACCTCATCTTGTAGTCACTTTTCTTAATGCAATTTGTGGGTTCTAAATGTTGTTTTTTTCATGCTGACATTCACAAATCAATAAATAAAAAAATAAGGATCCCATATCATATTATATTGATATTATTTTGATCTTGTGTCTCATGGAGATAAGCAGTTAGATTCCCTGTTCTCATATGGTAGCTAAGCTCCCAAATGCAGTGGGGAATTAAAGTGACACTAAACTCATTTTTTTCACACTTGGGAGGCATTTTTTGGGTGCTTTACAGGCACTATTTTTAGCGCTAATACACCTGAAAAACGCCTTCAGTGGGAAACCGGTAGTCTGGGAATAACAGAAAAAATCTTGCATTTGAGAGATGAAACAAAAGTAGAGAGAGATAGAAGGTACATTCTACTTACAGTATATTTACAGTATATTTAAACATATTGTGTTATTGTTAGAAAAAAATGTGAGTTTAAGGAAGATTTCCAAGGTCTTGGTACAATAGTGTGTGTTGTGGTAAAGAAGTGGAAGAGATGCAATATGGGAATGGAAACCAGACACGACAGACAATAATTTGTGGAGATTTGGACACTGAAACTAGACAATACATCATCCCAAAGTGGCTTGATTTGTGGGCAAGTCCACCATAACATGATGCCCTCCATCCAGTCACAGTGCCAACAGTTAAACCAGATTGTGGGAAAGATCTCTTGCAGAACATTGGGGCATTTATACCACTGAATTAGCATGTTTAGCTCTTTTTTTACTTTTTATGTACTAGTGTATATAATACATGAAAATGAAATGAAAAGCAGATATCTTTTTATAGAAATGCAACTTAGTTTGTCATAGCACAAACAATTTTCTCCTTTCTGGTTTTCCCATCTGATCTAACAAACCCACACAGTTTTGCTCGTAGACTGTATTCTGCAACTTCTACTTTAAAGAACAGTAACTATTTATTGTGAAAATATGATCATCCAGGCTTTGTCTGCATTATTATCTGCTGGGATTCTGTACGCTTTGTTGTATAATGAGGCCATGACTACGGCAGCTTCAATAACTATAAAATCAAATATGAACGCATAACTATACCCAAATGTTACATTTAAATGATGATATCTGCTGCTTATAAACTGGTTATATATTCCCGTTAAATAGTGTTTTATAGAGAGAGTTGATGCCAATCTAGAAATGTACTCATCCTTGTGCTAAATAATTGTAGCTTATAGATCTTTCCTTGTTGCCAGAAATGTTTTGCAGCCCGACGCTGGGGTTCTGGATTAAAGGGAAATCTATAATGGATCAATGAATTTTTTTAGTTTTTATGATTTTTTTTTTATTTTAGTTTTTCATGATTTTTTTAGATGAAAAAAAAAAAACATTTTACAAACAAATATATTTGAAAGATGTTCACCCATGGCACCATTCACAAAGCATTATTGATATTCAAAATAGAGAGAAGAGCTAAATAATGTATCTTTGCTCAGGGAAGGGCAAGCAGGGGAATGAGTCACCCCTCTCATCATTCAATTGTTTGTGTAAATGTGAGCTTGATCTATTGAACCTTTTCAGCAAATATCTGCATGTAAAAAGGAGTCTAGGGTTGTACTTATTTGTTAGAAATGTGAACATGTAATATTTTTAGCCTTGAACATAGCAGATAAAAAGTAAATGCATAAAAAATATATACTTGCCCTTAGAAAGCAACTTTACTATTTTGTCTAAAAAAAAAATTAGGTGTACATTATTATGAGTCAATAAATTATATTATGGTTATTTTTACCTAAACTGTATATTGTTTATTTATTGCATCTTAAAATTCTTATTGCTGTGCAGAATGGTGGTGCTATTTTTGCTGATGGGTAACCGCATAGGAAGGTAGACTTGTCTGACTGTGAGTCCATCTCTGACGTGGGAAGAAATCAAATCATTGCTTGAGGAACAAATTTGCAAAAATACAATTTTTTAGCTTGTGGAAAGGCTTTGTGAATCAAACGTTACAATTGCATATGACAATAATGATGAGACAAACATACTTGAGTTTTGTTCGGTTTATGTTCAGCGAACTTTACCTATGTTCTACTGCCAAAACCGATTGGAGCAGAATCTTGGAGATCAGTAATGGCCTTTTCTTCTAGTAATAGATAAGCGATTGTCAAATAAATAGGATGGGGAGCTGGGCACAGCCCTGGAGACAATTTACCAAAGCAAGCCAACATCTGTTTAAAAATCCCATTTGGTGAGGAGCATCAATTTTCATAATACGAAAAGAGAAACATTAAAAATGCAAAATTCCATATACAACCTGCTACAGCAAAACTGACATCCACATGTAAAAAAAAGATTTTTCCCCTTTATGACCAGGCCATTTTTTGCGATACAGCACTGTGTCACTTTAACTGACAATTGCGCTGTCGTGCGACGCTTTACCCAAATAAAATTGATGTCCTTTTTTTCACAAAAATAGAGCTTTCTTTTGGTGGTATTTGATCACCTCAGTGGTTTTTATTTTATGCACTAACAAAAAAAAGCGACAATTAAAAAAAAAATATATTTTTTTTTACTTTTTGCCCTTTTTGCTATATTAAATATATATATATATATATATATATATATATATATATATATATATATATATATATATATATAAATCTTCATCAGTTTAGGCCAATATATATTCTTCTACATATTTTTGATAAAAAATATCAATAAGCGTATATTGATTGGTTTGCGCAAAAGTTATAGCGTCTACAAAATAGGGGATAGAATTATGGCATTTTTATTATTTATTTATTTTTTACTAGTAATGGTGGAGATCTGCGATTTTTAGTGGGACTGCGACATTGCGGCAGACAGATCGGACACTTTTGACACCTTTTTGGGACCACTAAAAACGCACTGATTACTGTGTAAATGTCACTGGCAGGGAAGAGGTTAACACTAGGGGGCAATCAAGGGGTTAAATGTGTTCCCTAGGAGGTGTTTGTAACTGTGGGGAGATCGAACTGACTGGAGGAGGAACAGCAGATCTCTCTCTCCTCCCGTATCAGAATGGGGATCCATCTGTTTACATTGACAGATCCCTGTTCTGGCTCTCTTTCTCTCTTTCCTGCGATCGCCAGTGGGTGGCGGACATCGCAGCCGCAGGCTACACGCATTGGATTGCACGCATTTACTATGGCTCCTAAATGATCCGACGTTCACTTGCAGCGATTTGCAGGAACGAGCCGACCTGCCACAGTATAATGACGGCGGCTGGTCGGCAAGTGGTTAAATGGGTGCTAAACAACAGTTCCCAACTGATTTGTTCTGTTTTTAAACAAACAGTGAGGATTTGCCTTTATCTGTATCAGGTCCTTATCCTAGAAGATGTTAATGGAGGACCCCATGCAAAAAAGAAAAAACAGGGTAGGGTCCCCACAAAGTCCATATCAGACACTTATCTAAGCATGCAGCCCAGCAGGCCAGTAAAGCAAGGGGTGAGCATGTGCCCCTCCCTGAACCATACCAGATCACATGCCCCCTTAACATGAGGAGGGCACCTTTCCAGGGGGAGCTCTTTTTTCTAAGCAACTTGTCCCCATATTGATGAGGACAAGAACCTCTTCCGCACAGTCCTGACCTGGTGGTTGTGGAGGTCTGTGGGCGGGGGGCCTATTGGAATCTGGAAGCTCCCATTAAAACAAAGGGGGCCCCAAATATCTGCCCCTCCCTACATAAAAGAGTAAGGGGTGCATTTTAATACAGACTTCTAAAAGTACACACTTTTAGAAGTCTGTATTAAAAAAAAACATTGTAAATTCCTTATCAATCATATAATCTGACAATGTATAATCTTGTCAATTATGATGAATGACATCTGCTCACTCACTGGCAGGAAAAACACGCTGACCACCTATTTGATCTGCTCCTGGTGGCTGCTTGCCTAAATGATAGCTCCGTAGCTGACAGAAGCATGTAAACAAAGGCATAGGGTACTCCGGGTGACATTGTTGACCAAATCTGGACAATCAGTGATTTAAAAAATAAGTGAACTTTAAAAAAAAAATAATAATGAATGCACTTTTTTTTCCAGGTAAAACAATGCATTTATTATTTTATGTTGCAGGAGCCTGTAAAGCATTGCACCAGTGATCAGGAGATCACTGATGCCATACAGGTCTCCTGCAGACCTGTCAGTATATATGCTTGCTCGTATCGCTTATGAGGAAGCCAATACATTCTGACAGGAAGAATCAATGGACTACTATGGTGCCCACAGCGTAATTATTTGAAAACTACAAGCTGACAGCTGCAGAGGATGTCGGGACTTGTAGTTCATTCATACACAGAGCTCTGTGTATGAATGACGCGGCTGTGTGGGTGGTTTTCAAAATCTGACAACTAGTATGGGGAACTCCCCATACTGCTGCCACAGGGAGAACAAGCAGCGTCCGGCGGCTGCAACAGTGGGAATATGTACAGGTTCCATCCTAAAAACGGGTGTGATATGTAACATGTTCCCAAAGGTGAACTTATCCTTTAAATTCAGCTGCAAGACCCAGAAGCTGTCATTAGTGGTAAACAGTTGTCAGGATCAAATGTGGTGGTTTTTTTTTTTTTTTTCTTTCAGCTGGTCGGTGGTGTGATGATAATGACAAATTACATAAATCATATCTCAGGAATGTGTATAGTCATGAAAGGCTACAGATCATTCCAGGGAAATGCTGAACATCAATCAGATAAAATGTAAACAGATAGATCATGCATTTACTGTGTATGTGACCCAGGTCAACTTTTTATATATGCCAGCTTCAACTGTGTCTGCACAAAAACAAAGACACATTTACACATCAAAAGCAAACTTGATTAATCCGAAGTAGTAAAAAAAAAAAAAAAAAAATCACAAATACTTTTAATATCATATCTCCATCAAGACATCAAGCAATGCCACTCTCATATACTTGTAATTGTTTATCTAAAAGATATCTAAAACTAAACATGTAATATACTGCAGTTTACCAGTCTTTAGATGTGATGGCTGCATTAGCTTTTTTTATTCAGGCTAATGCCCTGTACACATGGTCGGATTTTCCGACGGAAAATGTGTGATAGGACCTTGTTATCGGAAATTCCGACCGTGTGTAGGCTCCATCACACATTTTCCATCGGATTTTCCGACACACAAAGTTTGAGAGCAGGCTGTAAAATCCGTTGTTGGAATTTCCGATTGCGTGTACACAAATCCGACGCACAAAGTGCCACGCATGCTCAGAATAAATAAAGAGATGAAAGCTATTGGCTACTGCCCAGTTTATAGTCCAGACGTACGTGTTTTACGTCACCTCATTCAGAACGATCGGATTTTCTGACAACTTTGTGTGACCGTGTGTATGCAAGACAAGTTTGAGCCAACATCCGTCGGAAAAAATCCTAGGATTTTGTTGTCGGAATGTCCGATCAATGTCCGACCGTGTGTACGGGGCATAAGACCATTTTTCAGTAAGTACAGAAAACACCTGTTGATCTTGCCAGAAATGTGGTGTCCTTGTCATTTTCTGTGAGAAAAAAAGAAAGCACATGAACCATGTTTATATTGAGTAAATTACAAGTATAATCAATCCACCATGTAATGAGGATGAAGAGAGGCAGGCATATTTTAAGTCAAAAGGGAAAAACAATACTTCTGCGCTTGAGATAAATGTGCGGTTGAATGTGGTCCTGTGCCTTCAACTGGTTCAACTCCTGCACTCACAGCAAGTCAGGGGAACCCAAGTGTGGAACTCTAAAAAAACAAGGAACATTGTTACCACTGCTACCACCGATCCATTCATATGTAGTACCTACTTTTGACCATTTTTAGTACATGCATTTGATCCAGGTGCATGCATGGTAGGAATGTTTGTGTGTATATTCTTCTATTTTCACTTTTTCATCTTTTCTCATCATCATCATTATATATACAGTATCTCACAGAAGTGAGTACACCCCTCACATTTTTGTAAATATTTTATTATATCTTTTCATGTGACAACACTGAAGGAATGACACTTTGCTACAATGTAAAGTAGTGAGTGTACAACTTGTATAACAGTGTAAATTTGCTGTCCCCTCAAAATAACTCAACACACAGCCATTAATGTCTAAACTGCTGGCAACAAAAGTGAGTACACCCCTAAGTGAAAATGTCAGAATTGGGCCCAAAGTGTCAATATTTTGCGTGGCCACTATTATTTTCCAGCACTGCCTTAAGCCTCTTGGGCATGGAGTTCCCCAGAGCTTCACAGGTTGCCACTGGAGTCCTCTTCCACTCCTTCATTAAAACATCACGGAGCTGGTGGATGTTTATTGACCTTGCGCTCCCCCACCTTCCGTTTGAGGATGCCCTACAGATGCTCAATAGGGTTTAGGTCTGGAGACATGCTTGGGCAGTCCATCACCTTTACCATCAGCTTCTTTAGCAAGGCAGTGGTCATCTTGGAGGTGTGTTTGGGGTTGTTATCATGTGGGAAAACTGCCCTGTGGCCCAGTCTCCAAATGGAGGGGATCATGCTCTGCTTAAGTATGTCTCAGTTCATGTTGGCATTCATGGTTTCCTCAATGAATTGTAGCTTCCCAGTGCCGGCAGCACTCATTTATATTTAATTCACCCAAGAAAGAATCTACAAAATTTCTTGGGTGAAATAAATATAAATTTGTTCAATCTTACTTTCACCATGACATTTTATGACAGTCACATCACCTTTTTGGATGTGACAATCCAAAAAGATCGGGATGTTTTCTGTATCGGAAGCCAACATCTGGGAACTCGATACTACATGCCAGTAGGTTTCACCCCAAACCCCTAATCCGCTCAATTCCCTACAGCCAATACCTGCGTGTCAGGAGGAACTGCACCTATGACAAAGTTTTCAAAACTGAGGTTGACTTATTGATGGGGAGACTCCTGGCATGTGGGTATTTCAAAACTTGTCTAAAAAAGGCCTTTAAAAGGGCCTGTTCCAAAACAAGACATGAACTTAGCTATAACCCGATGTCTGCCAAAAATAAAACTAACCCAATCCGAATTATCATTAAATTTTCAAATCAACACACAAGTATCAAAAACATCATTGAAAGATACTGGCATGTTTTGAAACTAGATCCCACCATTTTTTCCTTTGTACAAGATAAACCCTCAAAAACGAGATCCCTGTAAGCGCCCTGGAAGATTTAAATGTGGGGGGTGCGCCTACTGCCAGTTTATGAACACCAAGTAGAATATCCAATTACCAAATGGCGAGAAATATGCGCCCAAGCACTATGCTAACTGTAAAACCTTTGGCGTGGTCTATCTGTTGCTATGCGACTGTGCATATTTTTTATGTGGACAAGACAAGCCTGGAATTTTGGAGGTGAGCATATCAGCATATAGCCTCCATGAAATCCTGCAACCCTAGCCTCCCACTAGGGAGACATGTCTCGGCTATACGTGCAGGCAATTTTCCAAAAATTTCCTTTTTGATCCTTGACCGGATTGGATTGGCGGCGATTGGAATAAGATCCTATTGCAACAAGAACAAAAATGGATCTTTCGCCTCCATGCAACAAGACCCCCGGGCCTAAATGATGCTGTTTCATTCCAACCCTTTTTGGAAGGTTTTGCGTCAGCGGGGTCAGAATGGGACCCCAATGAGGCAAATCCGCCCCACTTATCTTGAATACCTTTTAATTTGTCCTTTTGGCCGAAGAGGTAAATAATTCAACAACATTATGCACAATCTGATCATCAAAACTTCTTTTCTTTTTACAATCAATTTTTGACCAATTTATCACACTTTCCTTTTGAGGTCCATTAGTGTATAAGTTCTAAAAAAATCTCTATGTGTTTTCCTATACATAGAATATTTGATATATACAATGTTGGTTAAATGTGCACGTTCCTTCTGGTTTTAGAAACTTCAACCTTTTAATAAGCCTCTGTACATCTAGCTGAACACTCTTAACGATAACTTTTGCATTTTTTGATGTATGTACATATATGTGTATCTGTTCGAATGTTCCCTATGACAACTTACTGATGCTTGGATGTAGGTATATGCTTATAGGCATGCTGTTCCCCTCTTCCTCCTTGTGTTATTTTGTGTTTCTCTGTGGGGGTTTCTAGTTACCTGCCACGGATCATGATATTAACCTCTGCAATCTGTGAGAGATGTGCCGCTCTGGACATGGGCATCCACTTGGCACACGGGGGGCACTGCGTCATCCTGTTTGGCTTGATTCAATTGGCCTCTAACTAACTTGGGTGTACATGACCGAGGTTTTTCCTCATTGCCATGACACCCAGTGTGCCACGAGCCACCGACGCGGACGCCGATCACCCGCCCACTATGCATACACGCATCTCTCCATCGAGTTTGTGATGTCACGGCATTGTTCTCTTTCAGCGCCGCTCCTGCCTGTGGGATTGGGGGCAGGCCTGCGTGCCAGGGACTCGGGGGGCACCTCCTTCGTCCAGCTCCTGTCTCCACTGAGCAGCCAGCTGTAGGCATTCTGCCTCTAATTAGCTGCACAACATAAGACGGACACTTGGGCATCCAGTCTTATGTTGCTGCAGCATCGAGTGGATCGTGGTTAATTGTACTCCTAAAGGTAAAGTCTATTTTCCTCTGCCTTGTCCTTATTATATACACATACTTTACTGATAATTATCATGGAGAGTCTATCACACTCCACATTAATATTGGTGGATCTGTGGGTTTTTTGACTCTTTCTGTGTTGGATTTATATTTATAATTCCATATTATCTTCTAAGGTACTGCAAGTCTATATATGATTGTAATCAATCATATATTATCATTTCTTTTTAGACTGTACGGGGCCTCTACCTATTGGCCTTAGATAGCCTTCTGAGTACTCTTCACCCTTTTTACGAACCTCCACCTGCAATAATTAATTTTTTGCCCACTGACAAGGTATGTGTGGACAGACCAATATATTCAATCCCTGCTCATACTAATATTGAGTATGTCCAGTATACCCCTTCTTTCACTATAATACTAAGTTTTTCTTTATGTATTTTTTCCTCTTCCTTGTCTCTCTCTGCTACATTATCCCCTTCCCTCTGTAGATGCTGGGCAAATAAGGGGTGCGTTGAGTCCGTGGCTCCCCATTTTGGTCGCAGGATGCCCTTTGTGTCCAGCCCTGATCTTGATTCCACACAGCTCTCTTTGTGGAGGTTTTTTCCACCGATCTGATCCTTGGCAGTGAACTATATCCCCATTTTCTTCAAATTGGATGCTATTTGGTGATTTTTCAGGAATTATACGGTTAGAATGCATTTTATTATTTTTTGAAATATGTGTGATCACTGCTATTTGTGATCACTTTCAACTGTATTTATTTGCAACCTATATGTGTACAATGTATTTTGACTGTTTACTGTTGTCTTCTTTGTAAAAATTTTCAGATAACAATTCACTCCACCACTAGCCCCTGAAGAAGAGGTTTCATCATTTCCAACCTTGAAACGCGTTGGGATTTTTCGTCCTAGTCTAAATTATCAGAACAGAGTTCAGTGGTGTTTACTGTATCGTTTTCTCTGTTACTATCACCTAAATTCTGTATATATGCATCCAATTTTTTATTTCAATGTCACCATGTTTTAACTTATTCTAATAAATTTGTAATTTTGATATAATTCTACAGTTCTAAGACTCTCTGCCTTGTAAAGTCCCTTAGAGGAAAAAATTCTCCATTTTAGATTACTTTACATGGGTCTACTATCAAACATAGCACAATGGCCCAACATGCCACTGCCGGCCCCACACATCAACTGCATTGCAATACACCCATGACCCCAGTCCTGGTATCAAACCACCCAATACTTTACAGGCATCCACTGGTCAACAACACGGTGGGGAAGACACTTTTTTAGAACAAGAAACTGTGAGAGCCAAGACATCCACATGGCACGAGCAACAACTACAACAAAAAAAGAGAAAATGCATGAGAAGAGGAAGGAGAGGTGGAGCAAAGGCACATAAAAAGAGAGAGGAGATAACACCCTCCCTAAATACCATTCAAATCTATAATCTTTTTAGCTCTGTGTTCTCTAAAGCTGAATTAGATGTGTTAAAAGACGGCCTCAATTTTGCAGCCCCCCAATCCTCCCAATTTGTTTGAATTGTTTGTTGATTTAAACAAATTTACACATAATCTCACGGTTAAAAGATACTATGACCTAAAGGACAATACCGCAAGTGACACTAAAGCTTCTTCAGATTCACCTTCGCAGGAGGAGGACTGCCTGATTCAAAAAATCCTCCAAAATTTGTATTCTGAAGGCCACAACAATGATGAAGAGCACACAGATGATTTAGGGAACACATGGGCCAATCACCCTTTAGGTTTTTCCTTCAATAGAATGATACATTCCACATTCAAACACACCTTCACATTTTCCCCACACTGGATCAAAGGTCCACCTTTTATGAGATGGTATTTGGTGAAATCAGAAGCATGTGCACTAAGGGAAATCTAATAAAGATTCCAGCTAGGTCCCATCCATTATATGGACCATTACAAACAATTAAAAATAATAAAGAAATAGTCATCAAACAAGCCGGCAAGGGGGGGGGGCTTGTTTTTCAGGATAGAGAACCTACATAGAGGAAGCCCTAAGACTCTTAGGTGATCAATAGACATATCAAAAACCCTCGGGTGATCCAGTAGTGCAATATCAAAAGTATTTCAAGTGTCTTTTTGTTTCAGTTCTAATCAATGGAGTTCTTAATACAGATGAATACCATCTTTATATAACAAACATCCAATAACCCCTTATTTTTATCATATTCCCAAAATTCACAAGGATGAAAAAGATTTAGTCCTAAAACTCCCCTCTTATGTTAAGGATTCTAACCATCTGTTGGATATGTTATCACACTATACATGGCAAAAGGTATACAGATGGCTTTCATTGGATGTGAAATCTTTATATACCTCCATCAAACATACCTTCGGGCTACTAGTCGTACAGAATTTTCTATGCAAAGACCAACAGTTCCATTACAAACAGGTTCAGTTCCTATATGAAACTAATGGTGCGCTGTTCTTATGAACTAATGTATGTGACCGTGTATAAGGATAATACATAAAATACATGAATCAATCTAATGGAACAGGTGAATTAACCCAATGAAACAGGTTAATCCATTAGATTGATTAACGTATTTTATGTATTATCCTTATAGACGGTCACATACATTAGTTCATAGGAACAGCTCACCATTCGTTTTTGTATAGTTTTCACTTCTGTCCAGGATTTGGGTTGCAGCAGTTCTATACCAGACTAGCGCAGAGATACATATTTGATTTATTCAGTTCCTATATTATAGCATTCATTTCATTCATGGGGAAGCAATATAGGCAAACGCAGGGCATAGCTATGGGGCCAGGTTCGCACCCAGCTATGCCAATCTATTTATGGGCTAATTGAGAACTCCCGTATATATCCTATCCTGTATGTCAGATACATTAATGATATTCTAATCATATGGGATGGCACTGATGCTCAACTAGAGGGTTTGCCAAAATAATCCTTATGTCATCAGTTCCGCCCATGTCATAGTTGAAACCAATCTCATCTTCCTTGACCTGGAACTGAGGTCAGAAATGAATGGCTCTATCCTTTCCAAAACACATTTCAAACCCAGCACAGGCAATTCTTACATGCATGCTAATAGTAATCACCCTCCTCTCTGGATTCAAAATGTGCCTTTTGGGCAATTTTGTAGATTAAAGTGCATTTGTACCCTGAAACAGGATTATATAGAACAAGGAATCATTCTCAAAAGGAAGTTCAGAGACAAAGGCTACCAAGATAGGCATATTGAGGAAGCCTATAATAAATACTTACTCCTGTACGAGGGTTCAATTAGCACATCTAATAGCACATCGTATAGCAACAACAAGGTAAGAAATTGAGAGGACGGTCCCACTTCAACCTCAAAGAAACTGATTTACACTAGGAATAGAGCACAACAGGCCAATTTCTGCACCAGGTTCAACAACAAAGCTTGGCAAATACAATGGATTTTCTCCAAGAACTGGAATCCAGTTATTGGTGACTTGATCCTAGATAAGCCCCCAGCCAAATACAGAACTATAAAAAAAACCCCAACAGCCTATCCAACCAATGGACTTCCCTGTTTGATCAAAAAGGAGCTACAAATACGGTGTCAAAAACTGTGGCACTTGTAGCTTCATGTGGCACCATAAACGGGATGTTTTGGGAACTGATGGCAAAACACCTCATCAAACAATTCATCACTTGAGGCACCCCATTTGTAATATACAGGATTCTGTGTCCCTGCGGCCTACTATATGTGGGTTGGACCTCATACTCACTTAGAGTCTGCATTGGAGAACACAAATGCAGTATCCTGAATGGCAGGGACAAATACTCTGTTCTGCGTCATTTCAAGGAAATGTATAAGGGAGACCCTGCGGGCATGAGAATATTTGGGATTGAGGCCATTTCTTAAGAACTTGACAGGGGGAAGAGTCACCAAAAGTTCTGCAGGAGAGAAAGCTTTTGGATAATGACACTAGGCAGCCTGACTCCTAAAGCATTAAATGAAGATTTCAAAATCCATAATTTATTCAAATAACCTTTAAAACATGAAGTACCACAGTATGCCACACAGAAGACAAGCTTCCACGCTCTTCTGTGCTCTGGGCATTTGTGTGTATGAATGGGGACATGCAGACATTTTGGGGTATGCACACATGTGCATGCGTATTAGTACATGCATTCCATTGCCGCAGTGTGTGTGATTACGCATGTCCGTGCATGGGTACCTGCAGGATCAACCGTGCGTGATATAGGAAAACCCGATCCTCACCCATTCACTCATTGTTGCCACTGATCCATTCATATGTACTACCTAATTTGGACCATTTTTAGTACATGCATTTGATCCAGGTACAGATGCATGAGTGGGTGTATGTGTGTGTTTATACACACACACATACATACATTCTCTGAAATTCATTTTTATTTTTATTCTTCCATTTTCATTTTTTCATCTTTTCTCATCATTATATATATATTCCTACATCTATTTTTATATGCTGACACCATTATCACCATTATACCATTATTATCTTTGTTAGTGAGACTTGGGCATCATCTGTGTTGGTATTATTATCAATATAGGCTCATCGTTGTGCTTTTATAACATTATAAAAAAAACCTTATAACATTAGCAATGTTATAAGATTTTAATTATTCATGCTTTTATGACACCTATAAAGTTAGCTGGTCACACCACAAGTATTATGCACTCCACACGTGTACACATGTAGGCACAAATACATTTATAGTGTGCAGAGTTCTTTTAAGATTGGCTATCACAGATCCAATATAGGTTTATATTAAACCAGCCCATTGCAATTGCTTCACACTCTGCCCGAACTCGGCAGCAGCTTGAGAAGGTCCCTGGGACATAGTGGTTTCCGCTTGTCCCCACAGTCCAACTGTACATGACACATTTCAGGCAGGGCTGCTGATAGAAATCGTGGGGCCCCGTACAGACTACCTGACAGGGCCCCCCCAAGAAAATATTAAAGCTATATTTCGCTAAAAATACAATAAAACTATTAGCAGACACAAATACAACATAACTCATAGAATTCCTGCAAAATCTAAAAGATAAAACTGAATTAATAAATAAAAATGAAGGCAAGATGAAAAAAATATACAGGCTGTGGGATCAGAGGGAGAGAAACAAAGTTAGGCTCTATGCACAACGGGCTTAAAAAAATCTCCAATTCACGTAGCAGAAAAAATACTCATATAGAACATTTTTTGTACAAAGTTTAGACGAGTTTTGGAGAGTTTTACGTTTTTTTCTGCCAGTAATCTCCAATCAGAGACGCAAACCCGAAGGTTTTTTTTTTTTCCTGCCTCTAAATGCTGAGCTCAAAATACGCCTCTAAACGTCCTAATGTGCATGGACACATAGAATAACATTGAGCTGCTTCTACAGACAGAACACAGAAGCAGTGAATTTTAAATCAGTGTGCCTGGAGCCTAAGTTAGAGAGATAAACTCAGGAGCAGAAATAACCTTAAAAACCAGTACTGAGAGGAGAGCAGGGGGCCCACACAGGGAGGGCGATTAGTGAAGGACGACTGTCTCTTTCTTAGCAGATAAAAACTGGCAGCAGGGAAAGGGAAGGAGAGCAGTTTTCATCTACTGGAAGAAAAGAAACACAGTTGTCGTCTGTCACTAATCCCCCTCCCTGTGTCCGCAGTAAGCATAGAGTCTGAAGTCGCCAAGTGGACATCTTTTTACACCCATCAAAATCTTGCATTTCACACGTATTTTTACCAGTAAACTGAACGTATATAGTGAAATACAGTGTTTAGAAGTCTGTGACACTGTTTTGATGTTAAATTTTAAAAGCAGCAGTCTTATGTCAGATTAGCAAACCTGTGAGATCGGCAGGCTTTCTGCTGCTTTTAAAATTCAACATCAAAACAGTGTCTTGGAGTTCTAAATACTGTATTTCACTATATAAGCTCAGTTAGCTGGTAAAAATCAGTGGGAAATGCAAGACTTTGGTGGGTGTAAAAAAATGTCCGCTTGGCAGCTTCACACTGTAGGCTTCCTGTATACCAAGATAGTTGCGACGGAACGTCACTTCCATTACGAAATCTGACGGGTTTACTAATCTGATGGAACACCGGGACCATCGGAAGTGACATCTGCGGATCACAGTGGTTGGAACGCTCATTTCGGTCACTCATTCTACCGCATTTGATGTCCACTTACTTAGCGGGAAATAACGCCTGCGGGCCACGGAAGGCAGCATCTGGAATGCACAGTGTGCCCATACTTCCTGGTTTTGCCCAGCGAGCTTTCCAGCATCATAATGCTGATTTTAAACACCACTCTGGAAACATCGGCCAGCACACATCTAAAGTCCCCAGCGAATTACTACTAGTGATAGCCCCTTACTCTGATAGCTAATTTGAGCACATTGAGTATGATCTTATATACACACAGCTGTACAGCTACCCTAAACAGTGAGAAGCTTTTTCTATATATTTACATCTATTATATGTGTCTTTGGTGCATAATGCTTGATGGATTTTAACCTAACCTCTTGATCTATCCAGTATAACGTGTGGCTTATGAAATTCACATTGTTTTATTATTGTTTTATGTGCATTTTGCTTGACAATTTGATTCACGTCATATGCCCTCCTATTGACGGGAGGAGTCTGGCTTTGAGGTCACATGGGATCCTACCAGACCATACACACTATATAAAGACCAGCTATCTGCACTCCAATATTAGCTCTGAGGAAGAGGGGACTCCCCTCGAAACATGTCAACCTTTTTGGACCTTTCATCTCACAGTTGCCACTCATTAGCAGACCATGCTGGAAGTAGCACTTTGTGGACTGTATTTTGCTTGACTTATGCATTTGTTTGTGAGTATATTTTGATACACTTTTTAACAATAAATTGTTGCAAAGGTAATGAGCTAGGCTGGTGTGCCCTCTGTTCCTTGCTTTTATATTTTAAGTCAAGCCATGGCTCCCTCAATAGATACAATAGAGAAATAAATGCACACACAAATAAACAGGAAGCATGTTCTTTGCAGGATTACAGGTGAAAATAAAAGGAAACAAAGCCTGAAAAAAGAAAATGAATGCAGCCACCACATTTAATAACTGGTAAGCTGCAATATACCAATTTTTTACCTGGGGTTAGATACTCTTCAAAATCTTCAATCATTAGACCATATAAAACTGTAATAACTGTTATTTATAGCAGCACTACATCACTGAATCAAATCATATTCTTTTCTACTGAAAAAAAAAACTAAACCATTGCCCATTTGGTTGTTATGGACAGTCGGTTTCTTTGCTCCAGAATCAGCTGCTCTGTTTGGATAACTAGAAATTTCCGGGTTGTTTGGTCTTTCATTGATATTGAAGTTGTTCCATGCTAATTGTGCTCAATGGCATAGAAGTTTAAACTTTAGTGGCCATGCATTTTTATTTGAAATACTAATAAAATAAACATTGCTGTGCCTTCCCTTATTTAAATGTGCATCAATTAAATCATCCAGTGGTATAAATAAATCACAATATTCCTAAATAAAGTGCTTTAAGTGCATCCACAATATTCCTTATGTCTCTTCACAACATACAGCATATACAATATTATTATGGCTTCAGTGCACACATAAAAAAGAAAGAAAAAGATAAAAAAAATGTTTCCAATGTCCTTTTTCTATATATTCAGTGCTACAGTTCATAAGTAAAGCCCGAAAATGCAGCATGCAATGCGTTAAGTGCAGGGCGTGCATGACGGTGGTAGCAGTGTGGGGAAGGGATGGTTAAAATGGAGCCGAGGGGGAGGGACAGGAAGGGAGGGGTTATATAAAAAGGTTAACTTGTAGGGAGGGGTTAACAGAAAACTGGAGGAAAGTTCTGTGCAGCATGGCCGAAGTGGAGCGTCTCATGGCCCAACTGCGTGCGGAGGCGGCGGTGAGAGGCACGGCCTGGCTACAAGAAGCGATTGGGGCGGCGATGGAGCGGGCAGTACAACAGCCGAGTATGGGAGAGAGGAGCGGCGTCAGAGCGAGGAGGTCCAAGCCGCCTGAGCGCTTCTCCCCGGAACGCTCTATGGCGGCACAGAGACTATTGGGAAGGAACGGAGAAGAGGTGCAGGGATGTCCACCGGCCAAGAGGAAGGCAGGCAGAGCAAGCGGAGAAGACGTCACAGCCCCGGCGGCACTAAGCAGGGAGAGAGCGGGCACGCATGGCAGGCTTAGTAGAGGAGGATGCGCGGGGAGCGTGAGCCCCACCCCCAGGATGACGGTGGAGTGCTCCAACATCACTGCAGCCAGAGAAACTGCAACTGTCCCCGGGCTGGCTAATTCTGCGGCAGGGGACAAACAGATGGAGGACAGAGGCAGACGCGGGCGGCCAGAAGGAGGAGCGGAGGCCTACAGGGCTGCGGTATCCAACACCGGCCCTGCAAAGGCTGTCCAAAAGTCAGCGGGGGGTTACGCGGCAAGGAGGCGGGAAAGGATGGAGAAGACGGCGGCAGCCAAGGTCACCAGGCCAGGCGGGCTTTCGGCTATAGAAGAAGGAGAGAGGGTCCCAAGAGAGCTAGAGGAGACGTCCGGATCGGAAGAGGAGGCAGCCCCCCTTTCCAGGAGCACAGATGAGGATGAGAACAGAAGGTCGGCTGATGGGGCAACACCTGTGCAGCCAGGTAAGTCCCAGCAATTGGGGTTAGAAGGGGGAAGCAGGGTAAGACATGACATAAGTAGGCCTGAGGACAGTGCAGGGGGGGTTGTCCCAGCGGTGGGGGGCTCAGGTTTATTGGGTTTTTTGGAAGGGATTAAGGAGTTAGTGCAGAGGTTTGAGGCAGGAGAGCGTACTGCGGGGGGCCCGGCAGCTGCGTGGGTCCCGCCAGCGGGGGGCAGCGGTAATGTAGCGGGGGCGCCTACAGCAATGGCTGCGGTGGCGGTACCCGCCCTGGAGTCCACGGTTAGTGACGTTACGCCGGGGAAGGAAAAAGCTGCGGAGACAGCAGAGAGGCAGGATATAACCAGGCTGGCGGATGCAGCGCGTTGCGAGGTATATGTGTGCTACGAGGGGCCTTTGGGAGCGCACTTGAAACAGGAGGTGCGGGAGAAGTTGTGGAAAGGTGAATATGTGGAAATATTTTCATTACTACCTTTGGAGAAATTTAACTTGGATAGAGTTAAACCAGACAGCTCCAAGAAGGAGGATGAAGAGAAGAGGAGGTATCGGCTGATCCCTAGGACATTTGCCAACTGGTTGCAGGCATTTGCAATTATGCAGCGCTAATATAATGTATGAAAATAAAATAAATTTCACCAAATGACATGTGAGACAATCAGTGGAAAAACATAATTCAAATACAAACAATAATAAGCAACAAAAATCACAAATGTATGTGAGAAATTATTGAAAAAAGTCCAAAGATTCTTGATAAATCCACCAAAAATTTAGAAAACACCCATCCAAGAAAGGTTGTGATAAAAGGTGCCTATATATGATCCACCAAGGCGTGTGTGAATAAAGTCTGCTTACCAGACGGCGATGACTGCTATTACGGCAGTCTCGCCCAGCATAGGGATTATGGTCTCCCAAAACCAAAGGATGTAATGCAGGATCGGTGGTTAATATTTGCAGGAGGTATGCAGCATATGAGAAATCAAAACAGAGCATATTTGAAATATGAAAACATATTTCTCATATGCTGCATACCTCCTGCAAATATTAACCACCGATCCTGCATTACATCCTTTGGTTTTGGGAGACCATAATCCCTATGCTGGGCGAGACTGCCGTAATAGCAGTCATCGCCGTCTGGTAAGCAGACTTTATTCACACACGCCTTGGTGGATCATATATAGGCACCTTTTATCACAACCTTTCTTGGATGGGTGTTTTCTAAATTTCTGGTGGATTTATCAAGAATCTTTGGACTTTTTTCAATAATTTCTCACATACATTTGTGATTTTTGTTGCTTATTATTGTTTGTATTTGAATTATGTTTTTCCACTGATTGTCTCACATGTCATTTGGTGAAATTTATTTTTATTTTCATACATTATATTAGCGCTGCACTTTGTTGGTTATTACATTTTTGTGAGTCAGATACAGGACTTTTTAGGGTGCTGGCAGCTTATTCTATTTATTTATTTTGTTAATCCAAGCGCAGCTTCTACCTGGTTTTTGTATATTTGCAATTATGGCTAGTGTGATAGGGGAGAGGCACCCGGAGCACTGTTCGGCATTGTTCTGCTATCAGGATGCGATAGGGGAAGCTTATAGAGTGTATGGCGGCACGGGTTGGCTGAGATACGACAAGCAGTTCAGACAGTGGAGAGCGATACGTCCAGAGCTGCATTGGGACCACAAGGACATTAGCTTGTGGATGCGTTTGATGACGACGACGAGGGCTCCGAACCAGTTTTTCCAGGTGGGAGCTGGTGGACCTTCGAAACTGGGGACATTCGGCTGGAAACAAAAAGGGGGTTTGTTGGCAGTACAACACCGGAGCCTGTAAGTTTGGTGCGTCATGTAAGTATAAGCACGAGTGCTCAGGCTGCGGGGGGACGCATCCAGCATCTAGATGCTATAAGCAGGGAAAAGGCAGAACCGGTGATGTTGGGAACAAAAGGGAGGACTCCGGTGAAAGTGGAAAAGATGCGGCCGTTTCTCGGTAAGTATCCCGACAGCCAAGCAGCGAGGTTATTGGATGAGGGTTTCTCGGTGGGCTTTAGGATCCCATGCGAAATGAAGGCTGTTCCCCAGGTGCCCAATTACGATCCGCATTGCAACATCCGGAAGTGGTTTCCGAGAAGCTGGCAAAGGAGGTTGCAATGGGGAGAATGGGGGGTCCTTTCCAGGCGGCACCATTAGCAGATTTGGTGGTTTCACCGCTAGGTGTTGTGCCCAAGAAGGAGCACAACAAATTCAGGCTCATTCACCACTTATCCCTCCCGAAAGGGGGATTGGTGAATGATGCCATTGATCAGGAGGCGTGCTCGTGACTTATACGTCATTTGATGCCGCCGTGGGGTGGGTGCGCCGTTACGGAAAAGGAGCTTTGATGGCCAAGGCAGATATCGAATCGGCTTTTCAGCTGTTGCCAGTACACCCGGATAGTTTTAGGTTACTGGGGTGCCATTGGAAAGGGGAGTTTTATGTGGACAAATGCCTACTGATGGGTTGCTCAATATCGTGTGCGATATTTCTTGGAATGGGTAGTGAGGGACGTGTCAGGAGTGAATTCAATAATTCACTACCTGGATGATTTCTTATGCATAGGGCCGGCTTCATCTAGAATCTGTGCGATGTTATTGGCGTCATTACAGCATGTCGCCGACAGATTCGGCATTCCATTGGCTGATGAAAAGACGGAGGGACCTTGCACGGTCATCACGTTCCTAGGCATTGTACTGGATTCAGAGGCAATGGAATGTAGGTTGCTGGAAGACAAATTGGAAGATTTAAAAAAAGAGATCGCAGGGTTAATTGGTTTGAGGAAGGTGCAACTGAGAACGCTTCAATCGGTTTTAGGCAAGCTGAATTTTGCTTGCCGCATACTTCTGATGGGTAGAGTGTTCAGCTGCCGGCTGGCGGCTAGCACGAGTGGTGTAAAATCACCAAGGCATTTTGTGCGATTAGTCAAATCGCACAGGGAGGATTTACGGGTATGGCATACCTTTTTGGAATCCTTCAATGGAAGGGCAATGTGGATGTCAGGACCGGTCAGTAATTTTGACCTGGAACTCTTCACTGATGCGGCAGGGTCCACGGGTTTTGGGGCGTTTTTTCAAGGCTGGTGGAGTGCAGGTCCTTGGCCTCAGTCATGGATAGATGAGGGTTTCATACAAAACTTGGTTTTACTGGAATTGTTTCCAGTAGTGCTGGCAGTGGAACTATGGGGCACATCTTTCAGGGATCTGAAGGTGCGTTTCCATGGGGACAATTTAGGGGTGGTGCAAGTGATAAATAGGGTGACAGCATCATCTCCGCCAGTGATCAAGTCGTTGCAGCATTTAGTGTTAAGATGTTTGCAATTGAACGTGTATATTCATGCCGTTCACTTACCGGGGGTGGAGAATGTGGTAGCTGATGCGTTATCTCGCTTCCAGTGGGACAGGTTCCGAGAGTTGGCGCCGGAAGCGGAGCAACAAGGGGTGCCTTGTCCCGAGTGGCTGTGGGAGATACCTTTGGCGTCATCGTGGGATGGATTCAGCAGTCGGTAAGTGGGGCCACATGGGCGGCGTACTCCAAGGTATGGAGGGAGTGGATGGTTTTTGTACAGGGAGTCGGCGAGGAGCCGTCAGGGAGGTCTTTGCATATGTTGTTGCTATACTACGTGGCAAGGAAAATGGAAGAGGGTGCGTCAGTAGCTGGTTTGAATACGCAGTTAGCGGGGTTGGCTTTTCTCTTTAAGCTACAGGGTCAGCCAGATGTCACAAAAGATTTTTGGGTGCGTCAAGCGCTAAAGGGGTATAGGAAGCGGGGAATCAAGCGTGATTCCAGAAGACCGGTGACTTTTGAGATTTTGGGGAGTATTGTAGCAAAGTTGGGGGAGGTATGCTCTTCCGAGTATGAAGTCACATTGTTTAAGGTGGCGTTTGTACTGGCATTTTTTGGAGCGTTCAGGATAAGCAAACTGGTTAGCCTGGCAAAAACAGTTCAAGGAGGATTGGGATGGCAGGAAGTTAAGTTGGAGCGTGCAGGTTTAACGTTGGTTATAAAGAGGTCAAAGACAGATCAAGCAGGGAGAGGCAGGGTAGTGAAGGTTTACCCGATTCAGGGATCTTGCCTGTGCCCGGTGGGCACGGTCGAGGAATTCTTGCAAGTTCGTCCATATTTACAAGGCCCTTCTTTAGTACACGTGGACGGGAGTTTTTTATCTAGGTTTCAGTTCGTAACAGTTTTTAGAAGATGCCTGCGTGGTGTGGGATTACAGGACAAGGATTTTTCATCCCACTCTTTTCGGATAGGAGCGGCTACTGAAGCAGCCAAAAATGGGCTAGACGTGGAGGCGGTGAAACGAATTGGACAGTGGGAATCTAACAGTTTCCAGTCCTACGTAAGGCCTCATTTGGTGGTAGAGTTATAAGGACTCTAGGGGAGTAGTACTGTGATTATGTTTAGTCATGAAAGGTTTTTGCTTTTAGGATAGTGTTTGAGTAGAGTTTTTTCTTGTCTTCTTCTAATTACAGGGTCGGCGCCTGGAATGGTCTGGATTATGGGCCATTCTTATGTGTGTTGGGGGGCAAGAAGGGGGGATGCTCGTTGGGAGGGCAGACAGTTAGGTTTTGATAAAAGGGAGGTTTATATTAAGTGGTTGGGGATACCGGGAATGCTGTGGGGTAGATTGTTTCCTGAGGTACAGAAGTATGCCCTGAGGGAAGGACCACCTGACGTTTTAGTTTTACACGTTGGCGGCAATGACCTAGGTATCAGATCCATGGTAGACATCACGCGCGATATCAAGGGTGACTTGTGGCGCTTGATGGAATTATTCCCCAAGACTATTTTTATATGGTCGGATATGGTGGCTCGGACATCTTGGAGAATGGCCAGGTCGGTGGACGGTGTAAATCGGGCCACAAAAAAGATTAATAGGGAGGTGAGAAAATTTATGGTACGCAATGGTTGTTTAGCAATTAGACATCCTGAATTGGAATTCGAAACGTGGAGGTATTTGAGACCTGATGGGGTCCACCTTAATGATGTGGGGATAGATTTGTGGACTTTAGGATTACAGGATGGAATACAGCGAGCTATTCGGGTGTGGAGGGGCATCCAAGAGTAAGGTAGACCAAGGGCGGGCGTTGGTCTGTGCAAGGGAAGGAAGATGGAAAAAGTAAGTGGGGTATCTAACGTTGTTATGGATCCGGATGTTTTTTGGTTCCCGGTTAACGGAGGTTAGCCGGGAAGTGATAATGGGGCACTGCGGGAATTGTTAGTCTCTGAGCCAGCTTGTCGGCTTGAGGCCTAGTTGAGATATTTTTATAAGTACCACAGTGCTACATGGGTGATGACCATCAGAATGAGTTTAAGTAATAGCGCAGACCAACGCTCTTTAGTTTAAAGTTTTTCATGGAATAACAGATGTTTCTTGTTTATTGTTTTGATGACAGAGTTTATAAGAAAGTTATAAATATATATTGTGTTAAATAAAGTAGGCTGCTACGGCCTTTTTTACTCCAAAGTTTGGTGTAGTCTGGTTTATTGGGAGTAGAAAGTTAAGAGGGGTGTTGATAAGGGTGTACAACATCTGTTATCCAACAGTCATGTTAATCCACACTTTGTTCCAATCCAAAAGGTATCAGTGACTCCCACCACCATTCAAGGTTACGTTCACCTCTACGTTTGACCTTTCCCCACCATGGGGTACAAAAAACAGGCTCCTCAGCAGTCCTCCTCTGTTCAGATCCTGGGTGTTACAGGCTACTCCACAAAAAAAAAGTGTATGGCCCTTTAAATCCACAATATCAACTCTGCAGGTAAATTCATAGGGGGTTATTTACTAAAGGAAAATTCACTTTGCACTCCAAGTGCACTTGGAAGTAAAGTCGCTGTAGACCCGAGGGGGACATGCAAGGAAAATAAAAAACAGCATTTTAGCTTGCACATGATTGGATAATAAAATCAGCAGAGCTTCTACTCATTTCAGATCTACCCCTTAGATTTAGAGCGACTGCACTTCCAAGTGCACTTTTAGTGCACTTTCAAGTGCGCTTGCAGTGCAAAGTGGATTTGCCTTTCGTAAATAACCCCCATAGTGTAGTAGGTTAAAAGCTATAGAAGTTTATTAAAATGATTGCACTTACATCCACATAAAAAAAAAAAACGGGCTAGTATTATTCACAGTGGCACATCTGGTTTCAGCTATGTCACCCGACTCCGCCCAACGCACGTTGTCACGCTCACGTGACTTCCTCAGAGGAACATACTAAACTATGAGGTTCCCTTGCGTTGCATGAGTTTACCTATGGAGTTGGTAGCCGAGTAGCCTGTGGCACCCAGGATCTGAATGGAGGAGGGGTGCTGAGGAGCCTGTTTTTTGTACCCCAGGGTGGGAAAAGTGTGATTTGACCTGGGATTGACAGGTCAAACATGGAGGTGAGCGCAACCTTGAATGTTGGTGGGAGGCACTGATATCACCTTTTTTATGGATTGGCACATCCAATGTGTGGATTAACATATGTACAGTAGCACTGAATATATATAAAAAAGGACATTGGAAAAGTTTTTTTTATTATCATTTTTACTTTTGCATGTGTGCACTGAAGCCATAATAATATTGTTTATCAAGTATGTTATAAAGAGACACACGGGAATATTACGAATTCACTTAAAGCACTTTATAAAAGGATATTGTGATTTATTTATACCACTTGAGGGTTTAATTGATGCACATTTAAATAGGGGGAAGCATAGCAATATTTATTTTATCTGTTTGATATCAGGGATTGTGAGAACATCATTTTATTGCTTGCAGCCACTCATTAATTTCACATATACAGTTAGTACTAAACAAGAAAGTCACATTTTAGTTTATTTGAAATACTATTAGAAAAACTACACCATAACCAAAATACATAAAATGCAAAATACAAATTTCATATAAGATACATTTAAAGAATACATCTTTTTTTCCAGTAAAAAGAAAATATGCAGATTCTTCAATAATTTTAGAAATAGTTTACTGGGGCTTTAAGGATGCTATACAATTTCCTGCTAAATATATTTTTAATTTTACACATTGCGATACCAGAAAGGCACTTGGGTTACAAGAAAGAAAGCCAACTTATGCCGCGTACACACGATCGGACTTTCTGGCATACTTGGTCCGGCACACTTTCCGACGGACTTTGTCCGCCAGGTGCGCCAGACTTTAAAACAGACGGACTTGCCCACACACGACCGGACTTTCCGGCGGGCTAAGTCCACCCGTCTTTCCGACGGACTTTCACCGGAGTTACGGCGGACTTTCAGAATGAACGGACTTGCCCACACATGGAGAAGTCCGTTCATTTTGAACGTGACTCAGGTGCGACGGGACTAGAAAAGGAAGTCAATCTTGCCGCTTTTATCGGTGAGATTGACACCTTGCGAGCCCCGTTGCGGGTCATACCAGGCCCTTAGGTCTGGTATAGATTATAAAGGGAAGCCCCTACGCCGAAAAAACGGCGTGGGGTCCCCCCTAAAATCCATACCAGACCCCGATCCGAGCACGCAGCCCGGCCGGTCAGGAAAGGGGGTGGGGACGAGTGAGCACCCCCCCTCCTGAACCGTACCAAACCGCATGCCCTCAACATGGGGGGTGGGTGCTTTGGGGGCCCTGTGGGGCCCCCCCAAAGCACCTTGTCCCCATGTTGATGAGGACAAGGGCCTCTTCCTGACAACCCTGGCCGTTGGTTGTCGGGGTCTGCGGGCGGGGGGCTTATCGGAATCCGGGAGCCCTCTATAATAAGAGGGCCCCCAGATCCCGGCCCCCCACCCTATGTGAATGAGTATGGAGTACATGGTACCCCTACCCATTCACCTAGGGAAAAAGTGTCATAAATAAAACACACTACACAGGTTTTTAAAATAATTTATTAAACAGCTCCAGGGGGGGTCTTCCTCCGGCTTCGGGGGTCTTCCTCCGGCTTTGGGGGTCTTCTTCCGGCTTCGGGGGTCCCTCCGGTTCCTCTTCTCCTGGCATCCGGTTGGTTCTTCTCCGCTCTCTCCGGCCTCTTCTCCCAGTGTTCCCGTTCTTCGGCCTGCTGCTCCGCTGTCTTCAGGCTGCTCTTTTGCCAGCGGAGGTCCGGACTTTTGGGGTTCTTGTCTTCTTGTCTTCTTCCCTCTTCTCTTCTCCAGATGTTGACACGACGCTCTCTCCGGCTGGACTGCTCTCTGAGGGCTCCGTTGTGACTTATATAGGCGGAGACCCCGCCCCCTTATGATGTCACAGTCCCTGGGCATGCTGGGACTGTGACGTTTAGGGGGCGTGGTCAACATCACCTGGTGACCACGCCCCCTAAAACTTCACAGTCCCAGCATGCCCAGGGACTGTGACATCATAAGGGGGCTTTTTTCGGCGTAGGGGCTTCCCTTTATAATCCATACCAGACCTAAGGGCCTGGTATGCCCCGTGCTCGCCGCAATAGGAAAATTTGTTTTTCCTATTGCAGCGAGCGTGAAATGCAATACCCTGCCCTTGCGTCGTATCTGGTCCTTTGGACCAGCATACAGACGAGCGGGCTTTCCGTCGGACCAGCACACAGACGAGCAGACTTTCCGCCAGAAAAAGTCTGACGGAAAGATTTCAAACATGTTTCAAATCTAGGTCCGGCGGGCTTTTGGGAAAAAGTCCGCCGGAGCCTACACACGGTCAGATTGTTCGGCGGACTCTGGTCCGCCGGACCAAGTATGCCGGAAAGTCCGCTCGTGTGTACGTGGCATTATTTTCTGGACATCAAAATTTGGGCACATACAATGCAGCTAAATTGTGTCCAACACGAATCATTAGCAGGAAGTTCAAGTCAACAAAAGTGAACTAGAGCATAAAGTGCACGCTCCAGTCCAGAGTACTTGACTTACATATTGCAAATAGCAAGAAGCTGGCCACCTGTGGAGAGGTCTTCTCAGCAAGTGCATTGTAATTTTAATTTATTGTACATGTTATGTCCATGTCTAAGGGACAGAAGGAATGTATACGTGTACAATTTTAATAAGTATTGTAAATAAATACAGTAATTAAGCGTGAAGTGGCATTAAATCCAAAAGCAAACATGTATTATATTGCAGCTTACTAATTCTTATATGTGATGGCTGCATTAATTTTCTTTTTTAAGCCTTTTTTCTTCTATGTTCATCTGGTGATCTAGCCAGTAAGTCTGTCGTTTTTCAAAAGAACAGGCTCTCCAGAAAAATGTATGAGATTCAAAATTGTATGAGATACAAAGATGAGACAAACAATTTAACACCAGCACCTTACAATGATCAGCATTTATTTTTTGATGTAAGCCCTTTATCCCAAAAAACAAGACAAAAAAAAAACAGTTTTCTGCAACCGTTTATAAAATATTAGCTAAAATTTGGCTTAAATTTGTTAGTGTAGACTAGAAAATTGTTAGATAGATTAGCAGATCTAAATCTGCTAGTCTATCTAAAACTCCCTCCCCCTAGACTAACAATGTTATTGTCCGAAGGTGCCCCTGCGGGATATTGTAATACAGAATGTGTGTCACTTGCCAGATTACAAGGTGAAAACAGAGGGGAAAAGGGCAAAAATGGAAGACTAATGCTGCCACCTCATCTAATGACTGGTAAGCTCCAGTATACATTTTTGGTTTGGAGAGTAAGCAGCTGCTTCTGAGGACATCGCGTATTGATGATGAAATGCATCAAGCAGTACTTTCGGTGCATCATTTCAAGTCCTAGGTGGAAGGCATGCTGACAACAACCAGGCAGCTTTCTTCTTGCTTTGTAGACTTTGGACCAATGTTATAACTACTAAGCAATTTGAATCAGATTTTTTACTAAGCTTAAAGCTGTTTTACAACATGAGAGGAATTCTTTCCTTTCTTATTTTATAAACTGCTCCTGCCCATTGAATGAAGAGGATAAGGACCAGAGCAACACCAAGGAGGGAATAACATCTAGGACAGATGTCGATGGAGAGGTCTGGATAGGTCCCATAGTGACTTTAAAAGCATTGTTAAAATAGAAAACTCCCACGCCTAGGTGAACAAACACTAAAAGTAATGATACTGTGTGCAGCTACTGTCTATTTAGTCCAAAAAAGGTTAACTAATAATAAATCTCAGGCAGCGCTTGCTATATCATAAGCTAATAATTATCCAAAAATTATATATGACATGCTGTGAATGCCACTGATAGTAAGTGACAAAGTGAGTAAGTGACAAACAATGGTACAAATGTAAACATAAGTGACAAATGAAAATTAAAGTAACATAGTGCCAAAAAGTCTTTTGTGTAATCTTGAGTGCTTCGTGCCTCGTTTCCAGGGTTTGCCCTGTGTGTTCCACCACGTGTTACAATGTATTCACACCACACTCACAAGATGTTGGTGACTTCCTAGCCATATAGAAAGGAGAGTCAGCAAAGCTTGTAGGTCATTAGTCCCACAATCCCTGGTGTCTTGCTCTTACTGATCTGAGGCTCCATCCTGTTGCGATCCAAGGGGTTCTCTCACATGATTATTGGGCAGGTGAAAAAAATGGAGAGACAGCCTCTCATAGTGTAAAATCCTTTGTAGGTTTATTCTTTTAAAAGTTACAGTGTATAAAAATGCCACTGTTTAATTAAAAAACAGCCCTCTGGGTATGCAGAGAGATGGACACTGCCTAAGACCTGGCATGTGTTCCACTCAATGGGCCAGAAGTGATGCGTGGGAACAACATCCTGACGCATTTCGTCATCAATAGGCAACGTTATCAAAGAGGGTCGGCTTTGGTGTCAAAGCACAAGCACCGTTCTCTTCTCATTTTTAAGGACATTTGTTTACCTTTTACATTTTATTATTTTTTTAATATTTATGTGTGGACTACTGCACAAGTGACTTGGATGGAGCATTTATATCAGAATATATCAGAATCACGTATGATTTTCTGTATGGCACAATAATGTTATTTGATTATTGAAATGGGCACATATATATATATATATATATATATATATATAAATATATATATATATATAGTAAAGTTTGAGGAATCAGCTAGATCGCAGGACACAGGCTTTTCAGTCAAAAGGAGGTTTATTAAACTTAAATAGCTTCACAGCAGCAAAAACAAAAGAAAGAGAGTTCAGTCTCACCGACTTGCAGAGTCCAGAACTGCTATCGCAGTTAAACAATCCTTGGGTTCTGTCGCAGGTAACTTCCCCTGCCAAGAGGCTTCCAGGCAGGACACTGCCGTTCGCTTTTATTACTGTACACAAAACCACCATCCACCATCCACAGTCTCCTCTACACTCCTCCACACCCACCTAGAACTTCCTGTCTTGTTTTAAACCTCTGACAGGTGAGTAAACGCTTTTTGTTACCTTAAAAGGACCACAGTCCAAACAGAGGGGAAATATAGCATCCTTCCATGACCCAGCCACGGCATCCTGTACATATCCCCCCCTGTGCCCCAACGCCAAAGAGTTGGAGGCAACAGTGGAGCCAAAACAATGGACTCGGGAGAGGGCATCTGAATTTTGATGCAGTCTCCCAGGCCTATGCTCCTCTACAAATTAAAATTCCTGGAGTGCCAGGAACCACCAAGTAATCCTGGCATTAGTCCCTTTACCTTGTCTCATCCATGTTAAAGGGGCATGATCAGAAATCAGCCTAAACTTCCTCCCCAAGAGGTAATATCTGAGGGATTCCAGAGCCCACTTAATGGCCAGACACTCTCGTTCAATTATAGCGTAGTTTTTCTCCACTGGTGTCAGCTTCCTACTGAGGAAGACTACCAGGTATTCCTCGCCATGAACAACCTGTGACAACACCGCTTCCAATCCTACATCAGAAGCATCAGTCTGGACAACAAACTCTTTTGAAAAATTGGGTGCTACCAGGATCGGTCAATGGAGCTGCCAATGTGGCAAAGTTGGGTACAAACATCCTGTAGTATCCCACCATGCCCAGGAATGCACGTACCTGCTTTTTTGTGAGGGGGCAGGGCCAATTCTGTATAGCCTCTACCTTGCTGACCTTGAGGTTTCACCACCCCTCTACCTACGATATAGCCCAGGTATTTCACCTCCTTCATTCCCAAAGCACATTTTCAGGGTTTATTGTAAACCCCTCCTTCCAAAGAGAGTCCAACAATGTCTGGACTTTGGGCAACTGTGATTCCCAGTCTCTGCTAAAAATGACTATGTCGTCCAAGTACACTGAGGCATACTCCCAGTGAGGTCGTAAAATCCTATCCATTGCTCCCTGGAACGTGGCTGGAGCAGTTTGCAGTCCAAAAGGCATTCTTTTGTACTGAAAACTCCCCTCAGGGGTAGAAAAAGCAGTTTTCTTTCTAGCAGCCTTAGTCAACGGGATTTGCCAATACCCCTTGGTAAGGTCTAATGTAGTGATATACCTGGCTGGACCTAGTCTCTCAATAAGCTCATCTATCCGGGGCATGGGGTAGGCATCTCACGTGAAACTTCATTAAGTTTCCGGAAATCATTGCAGAATCGAAGAGTCCCGTTGGGCTTCGGTACCAACACAATCGGGCTCAACCACTCACTCTCTGGTCCTTCAATAATCTCCAGGTATAACATCTTCTTCACTTCCTCTGAAACGGCCTTCCTTTGAGCCTCTGGGATGCGGTAGGGCCGGACAAAAACTTTGACTCCTGGCTCTGTGACAATATCATGCTCTATGACACTAGTGAGCCCTAGCAAGTCTGAAAATTTATCTTTATTTCTCTGCAAGATCTCCTTTGCCTGCTGACTTTGGATTTTAGACAGGGTATTTGCTACTTAGACACTCTCCACCCCAACCCGAGGCTCAAGTCTTGCACTAGCCAGGGAGGTCACCGGTTCCCTGTCTGTCCAGGGCTTTAACAAGTTTACATGATATATCTGATATGGTTTCCTCTTGTCCGGCTGGTGTACTCTATAATTTACCTCTCCCACTTTTTCCACAACTTCAAAGGGGCCTTACCACCTGGCCAAGAATTTACTTTCCACAGTGGGAATCAACACCACTACTCGATCCCATACTTGGAAGTGCCTTATTTTAGCAGCCCTATTATAGACCCGTTGTTGAGCCTCCTGGGCTTTTTGCAAATGTCCCTTGACTAGTGGCCTCATGGTTAGGATTCTCTCCTGCATTTGGGAGACATAGTCAAGAACACTCTTATGCTGAATAGGTTCACTTTCCCATTCCTCTTTAACAAAGTCCAGTAGTCCGCGAGGTCTCTGCCCATATACCAACCCAAAGGGTGAAAAACCCAGTGGGGGTCTGGGGCACTTCCCAGATAGCAAACAGGAGAGATGGTAACAGGCAGTCCCAGTCTTTCCCATCCCTTTGTAACACTCTCTTGAGCATAGACTTAAGAGTCTTATTAAAGCGTTCTACCAACCCGTCCGTTAAAGCGTTCTACCAACCCGCCTCAGGATATCGGGTGGCATAGTCGAGGATCACCAGTATGTAGGAGTGACCTTGAGCCGACTTTGCCAAGGGATCCACTGTATCCATGGTTATCCTCTCGAACGGGACCTCAGTTATGGGAAGAGGGACCAAAGGGCTCCAGAAGTGAGTCACCTGGATCGGTCAACTGATAGGTGGGACAAGAGGTACAGTATCTCCTTACCTCTGCTTTCAGACCTGGCCAGTAAAACCAGTCGGTGATCCGTGCCTCCATCCTTTTCAACACCCAGGTGTCCCCCTAAAACATTGTTGTGGGCCAGGTCCAGGACCTTGCGTCTATACTGTTGGGGCACCAATAATTGTTCTACCACATTTTCTCTCACTTTGGTAACCCGATAAAGCAATTCATTACATATTGCAAAGTATGGCCACCGCTCATTTGCACCTGGCTCTTGGGGAACCCCATTTACTACTACAACCTGTTCCCATGCATGGGCCAAAGTGGGGTCCTGCATCAAAGTGGGGTCCTGCATCTGGGCAGTACCAAATGCCCCCTGGGGAACACCTAAAGGGGTAGAGGCCACTTCCTCATCCTCTTCCCCCAGCATTACCTGAAGTGGGGAAGGTTCCCATCCTCAGTGTTTAGGTAGGTCTTTGAACTACACATCTTGACATCCTTAACAGTATCAGCACTACTTACATCACCATTAACCAAATAATTAGCATTTTCATCAACTGGATCCACATTAAGAACATTTGGCATTTCGGGGTTATTCCCCCCAACAGCAGGAACAAAGGGATTAGTTTCTCCCCAGTCTCTGGACCATTCAGGTAGTTCTCCTTGTCCCCACAGTTTTGCAAATAATGGACAGGCTCACCCTATTATAACATCATGTACCAAGTTCTTTACCACCCTCACCTCTTGAGTACCAGTGCCACATGCTGTGGAGATGGACACCGAGATGAGAGGGTACTCTCTAGTGTCCACGTGAATGCACACAACCTGCAAAGTTTTGTTTACTGGACTGATCTTCCCAATTACTCTAGGATGAACCAGAGTTACCATGCTTCCGGAGTCCTACAAAGCAAAGGCATGGAGGTGGTTCTTGGACTCTACACTCAAATTTCCCTTCACCAAGGTCGAGCTGTGTGGTGCATACTTTATGGGCATAAAAAGCCCCCCTCCAAAGAACCCCGCATTTCATGGGCTCCTCTTGCAGTGGGCAGTGTGCCTGGGTATGGCCCCAGGAATGACATCGCCAACATTGTACAACCCCTCCTCTCTGAACAGGAACAGAATGCTGAGGAGGTACCGGGAGTGACTCTCGGCCTTCTGGGGTGTTCGTTCCAGGGCTCCGTGGGATGTCCTTTTGAAGGGTGGCAGTCGATCGAATAGGCTGTGGCAGACTGGGCCCTTGGGGCTTGGTAGGGCCAAGCAGATTCTTCACCACTGTATATCGTTCCACCATCTCGACAAGGAGGTTCGCTGTTTTGGGATCTCCATGGCTGACCCACCGTTGAAGGTCGTCTGGCAGTGACCTTAGGTATTGGTCCAGCACGACCCACTCCACGATTTGGGGGCTAGACAACACTTTGGGCTGCAGCCATTTTTTTACCAGTTGCACCAGGTCATGCATTTGAGACCAGGGTGGCCGATCTGGAGGATACATTCATTGATACACTCGTTGGGCCCAAACTGCTGTAGTCACCCCCAGATGAGCCAGTATTTCTGCCTTTAGTTTTTAATAATCTATAGCGTCATCCGGTGGCAGGTTGAAGTAGGCTTTTTGAGGATCTCCGGCGAGGAAAGGAGCAATTAGGCCGGCCCACTGGTCCTGGGGCCACCTTTCTCTCTCTGCCATCCTCTCAAATGTAACAAGAAATGCCTCTACATCATCACAACTTCTGCAGAAAATAACTTGCCTTCATGGTCACCTGGTTGCCAGGGGCAACAGCTGCTTGCTCACGGCCCTGAGAAAGTTGCTGCACTGCTTCTTTTAAGGCAATCATTTGAGCCTGCATAACCCCTTGCTGGGTTGCTTGCTGGGGCTGCCAACTGGGCCACCAACAGGCGAGTATTTTCTTGCTACAGAGCCAGCGCCCCTTTGTGGTGAGTTTGTTGTACCTCCAGCTGGGTTGCTAACCGCTGATTAGCTTCTTCATGGCGAGTCTGCACTTGCATATTAGCCGGGGACAGCTGTTTAATTAGCTCCTCCATTGCTTCAGCTTTCAGGATTTGTGCAGCTTTAACCCAGGACATAAATCCAATGTACTGTCCCTTTAAATGTCAGTTTAAGTCCAATTCCAAAACAGCAAGAAAAATGGCTGTTACTCTGTCCTGCCCCACATCCTGCACCAGTTGTAAAGTTCGGGGAACCAGCTAGATTGCAGGTGACAGGCTTTTCAGTCAAAAGGAGGTTTATTAAACTTAAATAGCTTCACAGCAGCAAAAACAAAAGAAAGAGATTTCATTCTCACCGACTTGCAGAGTCCAGAACTGCTATCACAGTTAAACAGTCCTTGGGTTTTGTCGCAGGTAACTTCCCCTGCCAGGAGGCTTCCAGGCAGGACACTGCCATTCACTTTTATCGCTGTACACAAAACCACCATCCATCATCCACAGTCTTCTCTACACTCCTCCACACCCACCCACAACTTCCTATTTTGTTTTAAACCCACTTCCTCTGACAGGTGGAGTACAGCCGAGTACGGCCGAGTACGTAGGACATCCGGCTCTGTGTTTCTCGGCGGCGCTAATTTTAAACGATCAGGCTGCAATAAGACTGGGCAAGGCTGCAGATGGACACTGCTCATTCTGCAATGATGGACAAGGCTGCAGATGGACACTGATAAGGCTGCATTGATGGGCATTTAAATGTAAGTTTTTTTCCTTAAACTTCCCTCCTAAAAGTTTTTTTCCTTAAAATTCCCACCTAAACTCGGGGTGCGTGTTATATGCCAGCGCGTGTTATACGCCGATAAATATGGTAAGTAGAGAATGGTTAGAACCTTTGTCAGGTTGTTAATGCTGTCCTCAAGGGGGAGATTCACTCGCTTTATGTGTCCTAGTGACCACTGGCAATGGGACTCAAAGGGATGAAAAATAAAGCCTTACAGTTGTCACTGGAAAAAAAATAGAGAGACTTGATTTAATTACATCTGTTTCCATTACTTTGGAGAGATTTCCTCTAACTTCCTGTTGTGTCATTAGAAGTGGAAATGACAATAAATATCCCTAATTGGACACAGATAGCCCCCAAAAAAATGACAGGAGCTTTAACCACTGCAGACTCTATTCAAAACAAAAGGAACATGTTTATGCTTTAAATACACTGCAGTGAAACATTACAATATGTAATCACTGAATTTGACGATCATTACTTTTGTTTAAGCCTATTGGTTGAAAATATATAATTGATCCATCCCTTGGCTGTACACAGTACTGCATCTTTAAGACATAAAGAAGACATTACAGCAAATTCTGTTTTCTGCTTTTCATATGCCATTAGGTTTCCATTACACGGCTAAATGAATTATACACAAAATTTCCTAGCTTCAGTAGGAAAACAGTAGATGGGATTTGACTTCTCATTAATTTGGTGTCAGCAGACAAAAGGATATTTAATGCTAGTGTTGGCAGATTAACAAATTGCCACACTAATATCCCACCATTGTTTGATACACCTGCTAAGAGGCTGCAGAGAAGAAAGTTTAATGGAGCTTGTAAGTTAAACACTTTTGGACAATCAAGTCAGGGAATATTACAAAATCCATTAGCTGCTTAGGTAAACCTTTCAAAATTTGTTTGAAATAGATTGATGCCATGTAAAAGGGTTAATTTTTTTTTTTTACTTACATTATCTAAAAAGCTTTTGTATAGACTAAACAAGAGTTGCATAGACATGATTTGATGACTGATGAATGAAGGATTATTATTAAGGAAAGGATTATCATTGTTAATGAGTAGAATGAAATGCCCACTGTGATAAAAGAAACCTCACAAACCATATTAGTTAGGCCTTTTATCTGACAAATAACTTACATCCCATTTGAAAACGGCCATGAGTCAGTTCTAACTGACAAGCTAACTATGACGGCAGGAGTCTCCAAAGCCCTGCTTTTACAAATGAACTGAATCTCTAGCTGTAATGAAATACAAGGCCTGTACTTCCTGATTGTACCAAAGACTGCTTGCCTACCTATACACCCTTTCTTGTCTATAGTTAGGGAGGAGTTGATAGTTCAGTCTAAACCTAGGTTAGGACCAAGCTCTTCGTGTGTTCAGACAAACACGAAAACTTTTGCTCGTTCAGCCTCCTGTTTGCCAGGAGCTGGACATCACATATAGAAGTGGTCTACCACTTCTACATATGACAGCCTTCTGCTGTCACTGGTTCCTAGCAAAGCCACAGGTGCACCTGCCACAGCCATAGAAACCTCTGACATCAGGCCATCTTGCTATACTTGGCTATGAATCTAGGCCACTTAAGCAAAGTGGTGGAGATAGCGTGCAAGGACATGGCCTTATTTAGTCACTGATGTCCTCACTATGCACACCCTTTAACTTATATTGCTCATGATGAGGAGATGTCATTCGTCTATGAGTAGAGTTGGAATTAGTCATGTGCATTGGGTCAACTAGTTTTTTTTTTTGTGGGCAAGGCAGCAGGCTGTGGGCATCACTATTGTCGATGTACTGTATGTACACAATAAAGGACATTTTTGTGGATTTAAATTTTTTATAGAAAAGAACTTGTCAAATATTTATTTGTAGGTTACATCTTTTTTTATTTTGTGAATGTGTAGAGGAACTTTCAAACACAGTCATGTGGGGGGGGGGGGTGTCTGGGGCCCCTTTATTGTTAAAGGGGCTTCCAAATTCTGCTAAGCCTCTCTCTCCCAGACCCCCACAACCACCAGCCAGGGTTGTTGGGGCAGAGGCCCTTGTACCCATCAACATGGGGACAAAGTGCTTTATCACATCTAGCTGCCTGCACTTTATGCCCATACATCCCAACTTTCTGAGATGGGAAAGAGGGACGTCTTTTATCATAAAATATATAGACAAAGGACACATCATTGCCCTAACTCAATTTATGCTGACCATAACAAATGTACAAAAAAAGATTGGTTAAACTCATAGGTGCTTTTAAAATAGGGGTCTACACATTATATCAAATTGAGGATGAAAGAGGCACAGAGGGATTTGTTTCCAAAAAAGGGTTAGTCACTCAATCCCTCTAAATTAGGGATAGCCATGAGCGATTATTTATTTATTTATAGCAATATTTTTAAAGAAGCAAGATATTAGAAAAATAGGGATGGGGAGGTAATTTCTGCACAAGTTCATTTTATGTTCACATATTCAAGGTCCATACTTCTCTGTAATCTACTGTAAATTGACATAGTATAAGTCAGAGCCAGTAATAACATAACATTAAAAAAAAAAAGTATATCATAAAAGAACACTTTTTCTGCAGTGAAGCTATTGCCAATCAATTTCAGCCAGGAGACATCTCTTCATAAAAGTACACAGTCTACCACAGAGTATTATTAAAGAAAGGTTGCTTCTTTATAATTCTATCAGACAGCTCTGAGGTCAAACCAGAGCCACCTGCTAAAAGCATACCTCCAAATTATGGTCAAACACACTTCTGTGTCCTGGTTTCCAAAATTGAATTGCAAACCAGTGGAGCAGGTGGTTTTAAACCTCACATCGATGACCGGGGCACACATTATTCTGAGGAAATGGACTGAGGTCATAGCCTAATTGAATCACTCAACAATATAGTCCGTATCACCAGTCATTAGATGAAATATAAGGTTCTAATCAAATTCCACATAAAAGCTACATGATGTAATTACTAATGTAACAATATTGGTACATTTAAAAGAGGTGCTTTCTCCTTTCTCTTAGCATTTAAAGAGGAATATTATTCTTTAAATTGACTTTTTAATCGTAAACTGACTACTAACAGGAAATGAAAGCACACCACAGTAAGGATGATATAATGCAATTTCCCAGGTAAGACTGACGCATAATTTAATCACCGCTAATGGATGTCAGAATAGGACAGGATCCAGGGTCCTTAAATCTCATACATCAATTATCCATATACTTAGGTTATCACCTAAAGATCTATTATGGAACCCAATTGAGAATTTCCAATAAATGATCACAACATTTAACAAAAAAAGCTCTAGCAATATTATAAACACTCTTCAAAAACAGATATTGGACAAACCTATCAGCATGGAGATAAAAAAAATCTAAAATACCTAAGAATATATTATTGTTTGCAGAATGCATTTACAGAAGAAAGAAAATGTATTGTGCTTTGTAATTAGTTGCTTAAAATTAAATGAGTAAAGTAGAGCTCCAGATGAAACTTGGGAGTAAAGGTGATAAACCTTATCTTTCACAGCATCTATGTCAATGGACCTAGGTCATTTGGCACCCGGGGCAGATCCTATATCTGGCACCCCCCCGACAAAATCGAAGCGCACAAAGCTTGTCACACAAAAAGAAGCAGGAGCTTCTTTTGAGCAATAGTGTTGTGATTCGCCGCGAATGCAGCACGATTTATTGCACCACTATTGGGGTGCCATTAGTAAGGTTAGGGTAGTACAGTGGCAGGCTAGGGCTGTATAGGGTATTATAGTGGCAGGTCTGGGTAATATAAGGTATTATAGTGGCAGGCTAGGACTGTATAGGGTATTATAGTGGCAGGTTAGGGCTGTATAGTGACAATGTGCTCAGTCACTTACAGCATGCCTGGAGATGCAGACACCTGTGGCTTCTGTGTGCTCTCCTCTTTCTCCTACTTCAGCTGCAGGATCAGTCAGTGAATAAGTCAAACCCCTGGCTACACTCACAAACTCCAGCTGCCTCGGGAGATATAGAAGGTCCCGAGGGACAGCCTGCCTGATTGGATGACTGGAGAAACAGGCAGACAGCCGCCCTCCCCCACACCGCTGGGCCGCCTGCTGACCCAATGGACTTCTGATATTTACAAAGCTGGGAAAGTGCAGGGGCGCCCGCTCATTAAGATGGCCCTGCTGCGATAAAATATCTGTCACATTTTTATTGTTGTCTGTGCCCCCTTTAACCGGTTCCGGACCAGCTGTCGCAGTTATACTGCGGCAGGTTGGTCTGGCTGCGCGAAGCGTCGTAGCTATATGTCGCGCGCGCAGCCAGCGCGCGCACCCCCTCGGCGGTCGCAACGATCAGATTCGATCCAGAATCAATCAATCTTCAGGCCCAGGCCAATGGTATCTGGCCTGGACCTGGTGATCGGTCCTGGCATATGGGATCCTTCCCCTGTCTGTGTAAATGTAAACACTGACAGGGGAAGTGATGTAATCTCTCCTTGTGTCGGTCTTTTCCGTTCCAGACCGAGGAAAGAGAACATCTCATATTAAGTGCACCAACACTACACTGATTTCAGTCCATGTAGGTACACTTGCCACATCCTGATCACCCTCCGGATCCCCCCCCCAGTTAACCCCTTCACCCCCTGTCACTGTGTCACCCAGTGCAGCATTCAGATTTTTTTTTGGTCACTGTACTGGTGTCATTAGTGACAAAAATCAGCATTAGGGTAATTAGTATTAGGTCCAAATACATCTAGGGACCCCCCTAACATCCCCTAATAAAGGTTTAACCCATTGATCACCCCCTGTCACCAGTAATCACTGTATAAGTGTCACGGTGACGCTGGTTAGCTAGTTTATTTTTTATAGCGTTAGGGCACCCACCGTATACCTAAATAAAGGTTTAACCCCCTGATCAACTGGCAGGTGATATCAGTTAGGTCTTAGTGTCAGATAGGGTCTGCGTCACCCCAGGCAGCGTCATATTAGTTCCAGTAGCACTAACACCCACGCACGCACCATACACCTCCCTTAGTAGTATAGTGTCTGAACGGATCGATATCTGATCAGATCTATACTAGCGTCCCCAGCAGTTTAGGGTTCCCAAAAATGCAGTGTTAGCAGGATCAGTCCAGATATCTGCTAGCACCTGCATTTAGCCCCTCCGCCCAGCCCAGCCCACCCAAGTGCAGTATCAATCGATCACTGCCACTTACAAAACAAAAACACATACCTGCAGTGTTTGCAGAGTCAGGCCTGATCCCTGCGAACGCAGTTTTTTTTGCAGTGTTTGAAGCAGTCGCTGGCAGTCAGGAACTTTTTTCCTGTGAATCTCACTAGTGTAACAGTAAATTTAGAGACCAAAATGTCAAATCGAAGGTACAGTACACAGAGTACACAAGTAAAGAGAAAGTCACTCATCTGTCAGATTCAGGCTCAGAATATGAACCTGTAGACAGCAGCAGCACCCTGACAGATAGCTCTGACGAGTTGTGGTCCCTGCCAAGGTCAGGGGTACCAGACCCTGTTCTTCTGCTGTTGTTGAGGTGCAAGAACCGCAGGGCTCCCATATGGAGCAGAGAGCCAGTACTAGTGCTGCTCATACTTCTGATGAACTGGCAAGCAGCAGCCTAGTACATCCTGGTTGTACATCCAGCACTGCAGTAACACTTGGTGACTTAGCGAGTCCTATAAGTGCAGTTCAAGCTGGCGAGGTGGCTAGTATGAGTAGTGTCACGCTGCCACCAAGAAGAAGGCAAACACAGGCCCGTGGAAGCCCATAGTGCCCTTCCTGCTGCATTTGTCAATCCTTGTCTATGGCCGCTTGTCTATCAAACAGTATCTTCCCAGCAAGCGTGCCAGATATGGGGTCAAGATGTATAAGCCCTGTGACAGGGCAACAGGCTATACATATAGTTTTATGGTTTACGAGGGATAATATAGTCATATAGAGCCGTAGAACTGTTCAGACTACATAGGGAGTGCTGGTAAGATTGTGTGGGACTTGGTGTCACCCTTATTCGGAAAGGGGTATCACTTGTATGTGGTTATTATTACACAAGCGTGCCACTTTTTAGTCAACTTTTTAATTATGGAATTGGCGCATGTGGCACCGTGCAATCTAATCGTCGGGGCTTCCCTCAACGGCTTGTAGAATCCAGACTTAGATAATAATTTGTTAGCTGTGAAGTGGAGGGATTCACAGAATGTTTTCGTTCTGTCCTCACTTCACGCAGACATGACAAACCAAATTCCTACGGCGACTGGTGTTGTGGAGAAACCCCTCTGTGTCCGCGAATACAACCTTAATATGGGAGGGGTGGATCTCAACGACCAGTTGTTGGCGCCGTACCTAATTGCTTGTAAGGCCAGGCGCTGGTACAAAAAAGTGTCTGTATATTTATTTCAATTGGCTCTGCTGAATGCTTTTGTGCTATACAAAGCTTCAGGACGAACTGGATCCTTCCTTAAATTCTAGGAAGAGAATTTCGGTTTCCAAAAGGTGCTATGGCCCACCTTCCCAGTAGAAATGCAGTGAGCCGGCTGCATGAGAGACATTTTCCTTATGTCCACCCTGGTACCCCTACCCAAAGAACACCCCAAAGAAGATGTCATGTCTGCAGAAAACGCGGATTTAGGCATGACACCCGCTTTTTTTGCACCCACTTTTATTGTCCCTCCTGTCCTGACCAACCTGGTCTCTGCATCGGTGACTGTTTCAAATGCTACCACACACTAGTTGAGTATTAGCGTAGGGTACAGCACCACACAGTCCTAGGCACACGTACACAGGGTCTCGAAAGATGTGATGGCCATCACATTTTGAGAGACCCTAATCTGCAACATTCAGTTTACAGTTTTTTTTTAATTATTTATAAAAGTGAAAAAAGTGAAAAAAAAACCACACAAGAACACAAAAAAAATCTAAAATAAAAAAGCCAAAAATATGTTGAGTATTTTGCAGATCTCACTTTTTGTCACAAAGTTTTGAAAATTGAAAAAAGAAACAAAAAAAAATGTTTCTTTTCTTTCTTCATTTTCAAAAACAAATGAGAGCTGCAAAATACTCACCGTGCCTCTTAGCAAATACCTTGGGGTGTCTACTTTTCAAAATGGGGTCATTTGGGAGGGGTTTGTGCTATCTAGACATTTCAGGACCTCTGTAACTGTGATAGGTAGTGAGGAGTAGGGATGAGCCGAACACCCCCCTGTTCGGTTCGCACCAGAACATGCGAACAGGAAAAAAGTTCGTTCGAACATGCGAACACCGTTAAAGTCTATGGGACACGAACATGAATAATCAAAAGTGCTAATTTTAAAGGCTTATATGAAAGTTATTGTCATAAAAAGTGTTTGGGGACCTGGGTCCTGCCCCAGGGGACATGGATCAATGCAAAAAAAAGTTTTAAAAACGGCCGTTTTTTCAGGAGCAGTGATTTTAATAATGCTTAAAGTCAAACAATAAAAGTGTAATATCCCTTTAAATTTCGTACCTGGGGGGTGTCTATAGTATGCCTGTAAAGGGGCGCATGTTTCCTGTGTTTAGAACAGTCTGACAGCAAAATGACATTTTGAAGGAAAAAACTAATTTAAAACTACTCGCGGCTATTGCATTGCCGACAATACACATAGAAGTTCATTGATAAAAACGGCATGGGAATTCCCCAAAGGGGAACCTCGAACCAAAATTAAAAAAAAAAAATGACGTGGGAGTCCTCCTAAATTCCATACCAGGCCCTTCAGGTCTGGTATGGATATTAAGGGGAACCCCGGCCAAAATTAAAAAAAAAAAATGACGTGGGGTTCCCCCTAAATTCCATACCAGACCCTTCAGGTCTGGTATGGATTTTAAGGGGAACCCCGCGCCAAAAAAAAAAAAAAAACGGCGTGGGGTCCCCCCAAGAATCCATACCAGACCCTTATCCGAGCACGCAACCTGGCAGGCCGCAGGAAAAGAGGGGGGGACGAGAGTGCGGCCCCCCCTCCCTCCTGAACCGTACCAGGCCACATGCCCTCAACATTGGGAGGGTGCTTTGGGGTAGCCCCCCAAAACACCTTGTCCCCATGTTGATGAGGACAAGGGCCTCATCCCCACAACCCTGGCCGGTGGTTGTGGGGGTCTGCGGGCGGGGGGCTTATCGGAATCTGGAAGCCCCCTTTAACAAGGTGACCCCCAGATCTCCCGGCCCCCCCCCTGTGTGAAATGGTAAGGGGGTACATAAGTACCCCTACCATTTCACGAAGAAAGTGTCAAAAATGTTAAAAATGACAAGAGACAGTTTTTGACAATTCCTTTATTTAAATGCTTCTTCTTTCTTCTATCTTCCTTCATCTTCTGGTTCTTCTGGTTCTTCTGGCTCTTCTGGTTCTTCCTCCGGCGTTCTCGTCCAGCATCTCCTCCGCGGCGTCTTCTATCTTCTTCTCCTCGGGCCGCTCCGCACCCATGGCATGGGGGGGAGGCTCCCGCTCTTCTCTTCTTCTTTTCTTCTCTTCTCTTCTTCATTTTCTTCTCCGGGCCGCTCCGCAATCCATGCTGGCATGGAGGGAGGCTCCCGCTGTGTGACGGCACTCCTCGTCTGACAGTTCTTAAATAACGGGGGGCGGGGCCACCCGGTGACCCCGCCCCCCTCTGACGCACGGTGACTTGACGGGACTTCCCTGTGGCATTCCCCGTGACGTCACAGGGAAGTCCCGTCAAGTCACCGTGCGTCAGAGGGGGGCGGGGTCACCGGGTGGCCCCGCCCCCCCGTTATTTAAGAACTGTCAGACGAGGAGCGCCGTCACACAGCGGGAGCCTCCCTCCATGCCAGCATGGATTGCGGAGCGGCCCGGAGAAGAAAAGAAGAAAAGAAGAAGAGAAGAAGAGAAGAAAAGAAGAAGAGAAGAGCGGGAGCCTCCCCCCCATGCCATGGGTGCGGAGCGGCCCGAGGAGAAGAAGATAGAAGACGCCGCGGAGGAGATGCTGGACGAGAACGCCGGAGGAAGAACCAGAAGAGCCAGAAGAACCAGAAGAACCAGAAGATGAAGGAAGATAGAAGAAAGAAGAAGCATTTAAATAAAGGAATTTTCAAAAACTGTCTCTTGTCATTTTTAACATTTTTGATACTTTTTTCGTGAAATGGTAGGGGTACTTATGTACCCCCTTACCATTTCACACAGGGGGGGGCCGGGATCTGGGGGTCACCTTGTTAAAGGGGGCTTCCAGATTCCGATAAGCCCTCCGCCCGCAGACCCCCACAACCACCGGCCAGGGTTGTGGGGATGAGGCCCTTGTCCTCATCAACATGGGGACAAGGTGTTTTGGGGGGCTACCCCAAAGCACCCTCCCAATGTTGAGGGCATGTGGCCTGGTACGGTTCAGGAGGGAGGGGGGGCCGCACTCTCGTCCCCCCCTCTTTTCCTGCGGCCTGCCAGGTTGCGTGCTCGGATAAGGGTCTGGTATGGATTTTTGGGGGGACCCCACGCCGTTTTTTTTTTTTTTTTGCGCGGGGTTCCCCTTAAAATCCATACCAGACCTGAAGGGTCTGGTATGGAATTTAGGGGGAACCCCACGTCATTTTTTTTTTAAAATTTTGGCCGGGGTTCCCCTTAATATCCATACCAGACCTGAAGGGCCTGGTATGGAATTTAGGGGGACTCCCACGTCATTTTTTTTTTTTAATTTTGGTTCGGGGTTCCCCTTTGGGGAATTCCCATGCCGTTTTTATCAATGAACTTCTATGTGTATTGTCGGCAATGCAATAGCCGCGAGTAGTTTTAAATGAGTTTTTTCCTTCAAAATGTCATTTTGCTGTCAGACTGTTCTAAACACAGGAAACATGCGCCCCTTTACAGGCACACTATAGACACCCCCCAGGTACGAAATTTAAAGGGATATTACACTTTTATTGATTGACTTTAAGCATTATTAAAATCACTGCTCCTGAAAAAACGGCCGTTTTTAAAACTTTTTTTTGCATTGATCCATGTCCCCTGGGGCAGGACCCAGGTCCCCAAACACTTTTTATGACAATAACTTGCATATTAGCCTTTAAAATTAGCACTTTTGATTTCTCCCATAGACTTTTAAAGGGTGTTCCGCGGCATTCGAATTTGCCGCGAACACCCCAAATTGTTCGCTGTTCGGTGAACTTGCGAACAGCCAATGTTCGAGTCGAACATGAGTTCGACTCGAACTCGAAGCTCATCCCTAGTGAGGAGTAAAATCACCATTTTACGCCCTTAGAAAGCCTGAAGGCGGTGCTTGGTTTTCGGGGTCCTGTACACAGCTAGACTCCCAAAAAGTCTCACACGTGGTATCTCCATACTCAGGAGAAGCAGCAGAATGAATTTTGGGGTGTAATTCCACATATGCCCATCTCATATGTGGAATTGAAAAAAAAAATGTTTGTAATTTTCCCGCAACTTGTGGCAAAATATAAAATTTTCCATGAACTCAACATGCCTCTCAGCAAATAGTCTTGGATGTCTACTTTCCAAAATGGGGTCATTGGGGGGGGGGAGGTTGTGCCATCTGGGCATTTTATGGCCTTCAAAACTGTGACAGGTAGTGAGGAGTGAAATCAAAAATTTACGCCCTTAGAGATCCTGAAGGCGGTGCTTGGTTTTCAGGGTCCTGTACGAGGCTAGGCTCCCAAAAAGTCGCACACATGTGGTATCCCCATACTAAGGAGAAGCAGCAGAATGTATTTTGGGGTGTAATTCCACATAACCATATGTGAGTAATATATCATTTAGTGACAACTTTGTGTAATTTTTTTTTTGTCATTTTTCAATCACTCGTGGCAAAAGAATAAAATATTCAATGGGCTCAACATGCCTCTCAGCAGTTTCCTTGGGGTGTCTACTTTCCAAAATGGGGTCGATTGGGGGGGGGGGTTGTACTTTTTAGCACCTCAAGAAATTAGTTAGGCAGTCATAAACTAAATAAAATATACGCTTTTTATTTATTTTTTTTTTTTTACCAAAGACATGTGGCTGAATACATTTGGGCCTAAATGTATGACTAAAATTTAGTTTATTGTTTTTTCTTCTAACAAAAAGTAGAAAACATAATTTTTTCCAAATTTTCGGTCTTTTTCCGTTGATATCGCAAAAAATAAAAATCACAGAGGCAATCAAATACCATCAAAAGAAAGCTCTATTTGTGGGAAAAAAGGACGTAAATGTCGTTTGGGTAAAACATTGCTTGACCGCGCAATTACCAGTTAAAGCAGCGCAGTGACCAATTGTAAAAAGTGCTCTGGTCATTGAGCAGCCTAATCTTCTGGGGCTGAAGTGGTTAAGGAGATTCACCCTCTCTATTTGTCCTGTTTACCCTTATCATTGAAAGTGAAATTAAATGAAAATTACAAATGTTGGGTTGTTACCACAAAAGTAATAGAGGGGAAATCTTCCAACGGTGACACAGATGGCTATAATTTGAAAAAAAAAAAAACTGACAGAGGTTATAACCCTCCCTTACTTTATCCAAAATTAAAAAAAAAAAAGTTTTGCATAGTTTTTCTTTAAGGCACATAGACTGTGCAATTTACAAGTTGCCCCAGAGCTTAGTACATGAGGTAAAGCATCACTTTACAAAGAATACCCAATCACACGCAAGGAAGAAAAATTGATTTTTGCTTGCACATGATTGGATGAAGTCAGCAGAGCCCCCCTCATTAACTAAGCTCTGGAGCAACTTCACTTGAAAAGTGCTCAGTCTATGAGCCTTTAGCAAATCCACCCCATTACATGTAGTAAAATATACTTATTTTCTCCTGTCATTTTCAAGCATATACATTATTTTCTGCAAAAAAAAAAAAAAAAAATCTGCCAGTCATTCTGAACATAATACAATGTACATGCATATCACAATGGTCTAATCTCTTGTTAAAACATACACTATATTGTCAAAAGTATTGGCACACCTGCCTTTATATGCAGATGAACTTTAATGACATCTCAGTCTTAGTTTGTAGGGTTCAATATTGAGTTGGCCCACCCTTTGCAGCTATAACAGCTTCAACTCTTCTGGGAAGGCTGTCCTCAAGGTTTAGGAGTGTGTTTATGGGAATGTTTGACCATTCTTCCAGAAGCGCATTTGTGAGGCCAGGGACTGATGTGGATGAGAAGGCCTAACTCGCAGTCTCCTCTATAGTCCACTCCAAAGATGTTCTATCGAGTTGTGGTCAGGACCCTGTGCAGGTCACTCAACCATGTCTTTATGGACCTTACTTTGTGCACTGGTGAGCAGTCATGTTGGAAGAGGAAGGGGCCCTCCCCAAACTGTTCCCACAAAATTGGGAGCATAAAATTGTCCAAAATGTCTTGGTATGCTGACGCCTTAAGAATTCCCTTTACTGGAACTAAGGGGTCAAGCCCAACCCCTGAAAAACAACCCCACACCATAATCCCTCCTCCACGAAATTATTTGGACCAGTGCACAACTTTGATTATCTGAATACAATTGTTATATTATCTCCCCCTAAAAAACAACCAATGTGCAGTTGTATACTATTGTGTGGTAATGCACACAGTTTATACTGGTTACATTTGTTTTAAATGAACAATGCACATCAATGTGGCTAGAACCGGGTGTGACCTTTTTAAGGGAACACCAATTGTTACCATGTGTTACACAGTTTTACCACATTTCCAGCACCAGAAATAATGGTTGCTGGCAGAAGGTAATTTTCTTTTTTTTTTTATTTGGAATATTGTTCCAAATATAAGTAATAATATCACAGGGAAATATGTCCCCAAGCTTCTTGAGCACATAAAACTGTGACTAGTGTGGGAAATCTGGCAATGCTAGACAGAAGTTTGAGTAGGAAGAAAGGAAGACTACACTTCCTCTGACCTGCTAGAACTTGATCAAACACGGCTGGACATTTTTACACACCTGAGGGACCCAACTCCTAAAACCAGTTCTCCAGGGAAGGTATCACCACTTACTTTGGTCCCTATAGATGGACAAGTAATAAATAAGACCCCCTTCCTTAAATCTGCTCCTGGGCACCGACCCACATTTTTTGGGCAACCCCCTTCAAAGCCCTCCAATGCTAAGTGCTGGTAACCAAATAGAAAGGAACTGTGCTCTCATTTCTCTCTTGATATACAGATATCAGTTTGCATGCCTGGCGTATTGGCTTGGTTAGCTCCAATGCATTAGTGGAGCACACACTTTTTTTTAGAAAAAAACAAACCATGTGTAGGCAGGTTGAAATGTGTGTGTAGTTAGTTATTTGGCAGTCAGCCCAGGCTTGAGAACGGAACGTGGGTATAAGTGGAACATAGGCTCACCTGCGAGCGCAAGTATGGCGCTGAAGAAACTGGGAACCACGGACAACATCCAAACCATGGACTTTGCCTTTATAGACTTTAGCCTAATGGAGGTATGCAAGGCCACTACGTCACATTAGTTAGGATTAGGGACAGGATGTTATTGGTTTTATATTGCCATGCTACATTTTATCAGTAAAAGTTTTATTGATTATTCTGAGCCTGGTCTGAAATTATTCAAAGTGGTTCATATTGGTTCTGGCATATTCCAAAGAACTTCGGTCTGTAAAGCACTAAGAGGTATGAAGTAACATTACTATAAAAGGTTAACTCGGCAAGGACAAGACGAGGAGTGTAGTTGCTATGGGTAACCAAGTGAAGGAACAAGTTGCAAGAAACCAGTATTTAAACGTGATACCTGGTGAGGTGGCAGGTCCTCTTATAGTGAGGGGGTTGATGTTCTGTAGGGATGAGCCGAACACCCCCCCTGTTCGGTTCGCACCAGAACATGCGAACAGGAAAAAAGTTCGTTCGAACATGCGAACACCGTTAAAGTCTATGGGACACGAACATGAATAATCAAAAGTGCTAATTTTAAAGGCTTATATGCAAGTTATTGTCATAAAAAGTGTTTGGGGACCTGGGTCCTGCCCCAGGGGACATGGATCAATGCAAAAAAAAGTTTTAAAAACGGCCGTTTTTTCAGGAGCAGTGATTTTAATAATGCTTAAAGTCAAACAATAAAAGTGTAATATCCCTTTAAATTTCGTACCTGGGGGGTGTCTATAGTATGCCTGTAAAGGGGCGCATGTTTCCTGTGTTTAGAACAGTCTGACAGCAAAATGACATTTTGAAGGAAAAAACTCATTTAAAACTACCCGCGGCTATTGCATTGCCGACAATACACATAGAAGTTCATTGATAAAAACGGCATGGGAATTCCCCAAAGGGGAACCCCGAACCAAAATTTAAAAAAAAATATGACGTGGGAGTCCTCCTAAATTCCATACCAGGCCCTTCAGGTCTGGTATGGATATTAAGGGGAACCCCGGCCAAAATTTAAAAAAAAAAATGACGTGGGGTTCCCCCTAAATTCCATACCAGACCCTTCAGGTCTGGTATGGATTTTAAGGGGAACCCCGCGCCAAAAAAAAAAAAAAAAACGGCGTGGGGTCCCCCCAAAAATCCATACCAGACCCTTATCCGAGCACGCAACCTGGCAGGCCGCAGGAAAAGAGGGGGGGACGAGAGTGCGGCCCCCCCTCCCTCCTGAACCGTACCAGGCCACATGCCCTCAACATTGGGAGGGTGCTTTGGGGTAGCCCCCCAAAACACCTTGTCCCCATGTTGATGAGGACAAGGGCCTCATCCCCACAACCCTGGCCGGTGGTTGTGGGGGTCTGCGGGCGGGGGGCTTATCGGAATCTGGAAGCCCCCTTTAACAAGGTGACCCCCAGATCCCGGCCCCCCCCCTGTGTGAAATGGTAAGGGGGTACATAAGTACCCCTACCATTTCACGAAAAAAGTGTCAAAAATGTTAAAAATGACAAGAGACAGTTTTTGACAATTCCTTTATTTAAATGCTTCTTCTTTCTTCTATCTTCCTTCATCTTCTGGTTCTTCTGGTTCTTCTGGCTCTTCTGGTTCTTCCTCCGGCGTTCTCGTCCAGCATCTCCTCCGCGGCGTCTTCTATCTTCTTCTCCTCGGGCCGCTCCGCACCCATGGCATAGGGGGGAGGCTCCCGCTCTTCTCTTCTTCTTTTCTTCTCTTCTGTTCTTCTTCATTTTCTTCTCCGGGCCGCTCCGCAATCCATGCTGGCATGGAGGGAGGCTCCCGCTGTGAGACGGCGCTCCTCGTCTGACAGTTCTTAAATAACCGGGTGGGCGGGGCCACCCGGTGAACCCCGCCCCCCTCTGACGCACGGTGACTTGACGGGACTTCCCTGTGACGTCACGGGGAATGCCACAGGGAAGTCCCGTCAAGTCACCGTGCGTCAGAGGGGGGCGGGGTCACCGGGTGGCCCCGCCCCCCGTTATTTAAGAACTGTCAGACGAGGAGCGCCGTCACACAGCGGGAGCCTCCCTCCATGCCAGCATGGATTGCGGAGCGGCCCGGAGAAGAAAATGAAGAAGAACAGAAGAGAAGAAAAGAAGAAGAGAAGAGCGGGAGCCTCCCCCCTATGCCATGGGTGCGGAGCGGCCCGAGGAGAAGAAGATAGAAGACGCCGCGGAGGAGATGCTGGACGAGAACACCGGAGGAAGAACCAGAAGAGCCAGAAGAACCAGAAGAACCAGAAGATGAAGGAAGATAGAAGAAAGAAGAAGCATTTAAATAAAGGAATTGTCAAAAACTGTCTCTTGTCATTTTTAACATTTTTGACACTTTCTTCGTGAAATGCTAGGGGTACTTATGTACCCCCTTACCATTTCACACAGGGGGGGGGGCCGGGATCTGGGGGTCACCTTGTTAAAGGGGGCTTCCAGATTCCGATAAGCCCCCCGCCCGCAGACCCCCACAACCACCGGCCAGGGTTGTGGGCATGAGGCCCTTGTCCTCATCAACATGGGGACAAGGTGTTTTGGGGGGCTACCCCAAAGCACCCTCCCAATGTTGAAGGCATGTGGCCTGGTACGGTTCAGGAGGGAGGGGGGGCCGCACTCTCATCCCCCCCTCTTTTCCTGCGGCCTGCCAGGTTGCGTGCTCGGATAAGGGTCTGGTATGGATTTTTGGGGGGACCCCACGCCGTTTTTTTTTTTTTTTTGGCGCGGGGTTCCCCTTAAAATCCATACCAGACCTGAAGGGTCTGGTATGGAATTTAGGGGGAACCCCACGTCATTTTTTTTTTTAAATTTTGGCCGGGGTTCCCCTTAATATCCATACCAGACCTGAAGGGCCTGGTATGGAATTTAGGGGGACTCCCACGTCATTTTTTTTTTTTAATTTTGGTTCGGGGTTCCCCTTTGGGGAATTCCCATGCCGTTTTTATCAATGAACTTCTATGTGTATTGTCGGCAATGCAATAGCCGCGGGTAGTTTTAAATGAGTTTTTTCCTTCAAAATGTCATTTTGCTGTCAGACTGTTCTAAACACAGGAAACATGCGCCCCTTTACAGACACACTATAGACACCCCCCAGGTACGAAATTTAAAGGGATATTACACTTTTATTGATTGACTTTAAGCATTATTAAAATCACTGCTCCTGAAAAAACGGCCGTTTTTAAAACTTTTTTTTGCATTGATCCATGTCCCCTGGGGCAGGACCCAGGTCCCCAAACACTTTTTATGACAATAACTTGCATATTAGCCTTTAAAATTAGCACTTTTGATTTCTCCCATAGACTTTTAAAGGGTGTTCCGCGGCATTCGAATTTGCCGCGAACACCCCAAATTGTTCGCTGTTCGGTGAACTTGCGAACAGCCAATGTTCGAGTCGAACATGAGTTCGACTCGAACTCGAAGCTCATCCCTAATGTTCTGGCTACCCCTAGTGGTCCGTCTGCCATGGTAACCTGGACCAGACTAGTGTTATGGAGATCTATGGCCTGGTCACAAAGTACAGGAAGGAAAGAGTTAAAGTATAACTAAAGGCTAAACTTTTTTTTTTTTTGTACAGAGCGGAGATGGATTAGAATGCCAATTAGGCTTATATTGCAGTCTGTGCCCCCGTTAGGGAGATTTATCCTCTCTATTTGTCCCATTTACCATTATCATTGAAAGTGAAAGTAAATAAAACACCTAATATTTGGTTGTGCCCAGAATAGTTATAGAGGGGAAATTTTCAAATGGGGAAACTAGTTCTGGTAACCTGGGGGTCCCCAAGGAATTCCCTTAATTAACAGGGACTATCTCTCACTTCCTATTTTGGCTATGGGACAGGGAGTGAATTAATATGTCCCCAATTAGACACAGATGGCAAAAACTAAACTGACAGGAGTTAAAACCCTCTATACAAAAAAAGAAAAACTTTGCCTATGGCACTGATGAAGGTCTGCACTAGGTGCTCAGTAGGATCCTATTCTGTTACTGGGAGGTAACAGAGGTATGCTTGACTGTTGGAGTGGGCGCAGGTTCCTCCTAATGCAAACATACAAGTTAGAAAGTATAGTGGCATGGGACAAGTAGCTTTTCAGAAGAACGCTTCATTTTATTATTGCACATAGTGAAAGCTCCTCTCTAAATTGGAGGGAGTGCCTTAATCTTTGATTAATATTGTCTTAATGTATGATTCTTCACGTAACCACAGTCTCCACCTGTCATTGATGAGTGCTCTCTATGCAAGAGGTACCCCCACATGCATGGGCACAGATGACCCTGCCCACACATGGAAGTACATTACAATCAAATGTTCACACTCACCATGGCCTGAAAATTCCGCAGCTCTTATGAAAATTAATGTTTAGTAGCTTAAAAATCCTCAAGGGTAAAATGATTTTCCATGCCTGGGCAGCTGAGGTGGTGCATATAGCCATTGACACGAATGAATGGCTCTACACGGCCATATTTGTGTAGACATCAATGCTCCTGCGCATCAAAGTTTATCAGCGCATATGAGTACAGCAGGGAAAACATGCTGTATATGCATGTATGTTTGAAATTGGGTACTGTATTGGTATTTACATGAGTATGGCTATGCAGCTATTAACTTGTATGGGAACGTTGCAGGAATTTTATGCTGTAAAAACTTTAAGCTACTAACTATCCATGTGCATGAGGCTTTAGGCAAGCAAGCACTTTAAAATATACATTTCCCTACTTCAAACCACAGCAAGGCAAAAAAAATGGATGACTATTGGTGAATATGAAATCATAGTGATAAATAGGATGAATAGTATAGTAAAGCACTTTCCATTCCCATTGAAAAACAAATGGGGGTGAACATGAGTATTATTGTTTTAACCCAGTTAATCTTGAGTGGATCTCCTTTGAAAATGGGTTAAAGCCACTGTGATAGAATGAATGTGCAAATTTTGAATCTTTTGTGAAAATGTGTGAAACTAGGGTAAGAGTTCTGTGAATTTTGGGTGAAAATGTTGGTAAATTGACCCTATGGGGACACATGTACACCTCTTTGCTTGTTCAACAACTTCTGGTATGGGACAATATAAAATCGTGTCTTTAATATTTAACACAAAAGGTACTTGGGAGATCATCCCATAGGAGCTTGATTGACTATACTGTGCAGGTACAGCCAGTACAGAGTAGACAACCCCAAAGGATGTAAACACTGCAGTAGGTCATGGGAAGATGCTAAGTATAAAGCTGGGTGGTGGAGTACTTTTGCCTATAAGTGCACATTCATGTTACCACTGGTAAATGAGGGAAATGGTTTTAACGGTTGGGCACACCACCAGCTATAAGGTGTCAAGAACAGTTGCACCCTTTACTACCCTATAGTTAAACCATAGTTTAAAGGAAAGTAAATTAAAAAATAATTTTATCAGGACAAAATGTCTTCTAGCAGTATTTTGGAAGTCTGGATTAAATAGCAAAGTATCCGCATCTGCCTAAAACATGTAAATGTGGCAACTTACACTTAGATAGCCTTTCGTATTTATGAACTGCATTAAACAATATTATGAAGTCATATTTTGTTCTCTTTGTCTCTTAGTAGTGGCTGCAGTGCTTACTGCAGAGTCCTCAAATCATTCCCTTGCAGCCACAACTATGTGAGCCCATTGCCTCCTGATTTCTCCCAGATAAAGCATTAGATTTTTCACCATGAAATAAATATGACATTTAAACTCCTGGGGCTTTCAATAGATATGTTAGGCGCATTATGAAATCATACTCGCACGCACAACGCAGGAACCCTGTCTTTAACAGCTCTGATCGTGAATGTGTGAGTGATGATGGAATACATTTACAGAAGCTTCAATGTTTAATTATCTAAATTAAACTGAGACAGATCTTGAAAGAGTTCCTAGTGATGGATCAGGGCGGCCTTGTGCTGCTTCATAGTTTTCACACATAGGAGCTAAACAAATGAAAGCATTCTCATGAAAAACTGCTAATGTTAGAGGTTTCAAGAGGTAAAAACATTTCAGCATATAAACTGCTGTTGCATACTTCCCAACCTTTTGGGATGGGAACAAGGGACACCTATTAACAAAAGTATGTAGGCATAGGACACCCCCTACCACATCCCCTTAAAGGAAAATTATACAAAAAAAAGATAAGGTAAATCTACAAGTGTTTTTTTTCCAATAATTTTATTATTAGTAATATAACGTTTACAGAAAAGAGCAGCAGAAATTAAACCGATGCAATCGGTACATGTAGTCAAACAACTTCCATTAAGGGTATCGAAATACCATATAGTTTCATAACAACTGTTATATACAACTTAAGTGCAAACTAATCATTGTATCATTGTATCAGTCTGAGTGGGTATAAAGAATTGTGAACAAAGGTGTCACTGTTATAAGGTTTTGTAGGTCATTTCTTAGAGGGTCTGTATATGAAGATCAGGTGAACCAAGACTAGCCTACCTGTTGCATTTCGAGATGTCCCATCAGTGTTGGTTTACTCAGTGGTGGAACTTGCCCTCTTCACGTTTTATAGTGGTTTTGTAGAACCTATCTCTGGGAGTGGGTAAGCGAGTGGGGGAGCTCAATTGTGTAAATTTGTTAAGTGAGGCGGATAAAGATAGGTGAGTGGGTATGGCGGGTATCTTATCGATGCTGGGGAAGAGGAGGTGTGTGGAACACGTCTGCCTATTCCCACTGTGGGGTGAAGCTATGAGTTGTGTAGAAGATCTTGGAACTCCGAGGAGTCTCGGAAGTGTAGCCAGCAAGCCCACGTTTCCCGATATTTCGTCAGGTTCTCTTTAGCTTGATGGATTAAATTCTCCATCTCTGCTATTTTCTCTATACGCTTAAGCCAATCAGCAATTTTAGGGGGATTAGCGTTTCTCCAATATACTGGTATACATTGTTTAGCTGCGTTGATGAGATGGAGTGTAATGCCCCGTACACACGGTCGGACTTTGTTCGGACATTCCGACAACAAAATCCTAGGATTTTTTCAGACGGATGTTGGCTCAAACTTGTCTTGCATACACACGGTCACACAAAGTTGTCGGAACATCCGATCGTTCTGAACGCAGTGACGTAAAACACGTACGTCGGGACTATAAACGGGGCAGTGGCCAATAGCTTTCATCTCTTTATTTATTCTGAGCATGCGTGGCAATTTGTCCGTCGGATTTGTGTACACACGATCGGAATTTCCGACAACGGATTTTGTTGTCGGAAAATTTTATATCCTGCTCTCAAACTTTGTCGGAAAATCCGATGGAAAATGTGTGATGGAGCCTACACACGGTCGGAATTTCTGACAACAAGGTCCTATCACACATTTTCAGTCGGAAAATGCGACCGTGTGTACGGGGCATTAGAGATTTCTTGTATGCCGAGCAATGTATAGATGTGTGATGTAGCAAGCATTGAGCTGGAGTAAAGTCTGGGGTGTATGTCATAATTTGGGGGATTGTGCTGTGCACTATTTGCCAGAATGGTTTTATGTGTGCACAATCCCACCAAATATGAAGCAGGGAGTCCACGTAGAGTTACATCTCCAGCAAAGTGGTGAAACACTGGGATGGTAGATGTGAATCCGTTCTGGTGTTCGGTACCACTTTGAGTCGATTTTGTAACCGTTTTCTTGTGCTGAGCTGTTGATGGAGCCTTTATTAATGTGTTCATAAATGCGTTCCCATTCCTCTTTGGGTAGGTCTAATGTGAGTTCTCTTTCCCATCTTTGGCTGATTGTGTTGGTTTTAGAATTGCTCCCACCAAACAGGAGGGAGTAAACCGTTAAAATCAGATGTCTTTGAGGGTCCATACTGGAGCAGAGTGCTTCAAACGGAGTGTAATCTCTGGACCATTGTGTGATAGGTTTGGCACTATTCGGTGTCTTATTTGTAAGAATTTATAAAAAGGGATGTTACGCTCTGGGAATAGTGAGTATAGAGTAGCATATGTAATGAGTGCTTCGTTTTGAAAGAATTGTTGTGCTCTAAGTGTAGGTTCTGTGTGTGGGTGAGTCAGGTTACCATCTGATAGGCCAGGTGGGAAATCGGGGGTTCCTCTCTATAGGGGTCATCGGTCCCGGTGAGGGGATCAGTTTGAGTGTGGTACAGGCTGTTTCGAAGCTAAGAAGTGTGGGGCCCATTAGTGGGTGTGTGGTGTGTTCCTTAAGGGTCAATTTAATGTCGATTCATAGTAGGTGGGAAAGTGGAAGCTGCGCAAATGAATCCTCAATTGTAATCCAGTCTTTAGTGGATTTGTGCACGTGCCAATCAATTATTCTGGTGAGGTGACATGCCCAGTGGTATCTTTGAATGTCGGGGAGACCTAGCCCTCCTGTTAATTTGGGAAGGGTCATTCTATCCCAGCTTAGTCTTGGAGATTTGGAAGCCCATATAAAATTTCTGCAGAGTCGTTTATACATCGTAAAAAATGATAATGGGAGTTTAATTGGAACAGTCTGAAGAATGTATAAGATGCAAGGTGAAATGTTCATCTTTGATATGGTGATTCGCCCAAACCAGGAGAAGTGCCCCAAATTCCATTTGTGGAGGTCCTTTTGAATACATTGGAGTATGGGTGAGTAGTTTCTATCGTCAAATTCATACAGGTTAGTGGGGATTTGGATTCCTAACTATGTGAGGGGGTGTGGGGTTCCCAGCCAAAAGGGACGTTTGCCTGGCATTGAGAAACTAATGTTGGTGGGAGGGAGACATTCAGGGCTTTTGATTTTGTAAAATTAATTTGCAGGTTGGAAATTGTATTGAAGAAGGCAAAGTCCTTAAGTAAATTGGGTATGGTGAATAAAGGGTCTGAAAGGAAGAGAAGGATATCGTCCGCATATGCCGCAACTTTGTAATGCTTGTTTTGGATGTCAATGCCTTTAATGTCGGGGTTGGCCCTTAGTTTGCGTAGTAGGGGTTCTACGGTGAGTGCAAAAAGGAGGAGGGATAGGGGGCATCCCTGATGTGTGCCATTCAAAACGGAGAAGGCGCTCGGTAGGTGGCCATTGACTCTGATTCTGGCTGTAGGAGATGAGTATAGTTGAAGTAAATGTGCAGGAAATCCCATAGCCTGTAATGTTGCCGCCATGTAGTCTCAGGCCACTCTGTCGAACGCCTTCTCCTCATTGAGGGACAGGAAAAAGCCCTGTTTAGAGGAGACCGAGAGCAAGTGATGAATGTTGATAGCCTTTATGGTATTGTCCCTGGCTTCCCTTCCAGGGATAAATCCTACTTGGTCAAGTGAGATCAGTTTGGGGAGGAGGGGAAGTATGCTATTTGCAAGGACTTTGGCGAAAATTTTTACGTCCACGTTAACGAGGGATATGGGTCAATAATTCGATACTCACAAGTGCTTTTTTATACCACTACTATTCCTTTATACTGGCTTATTTATTTACAAATGCAATAATTTAGAAATTGGATGAAAGGTTTAGCACTGGGAAACACTTTTTGAAGGATACGAGTGAATTTTATATACCAAAATCAGACCAAAATGAGGGGCAAATGAGGAGGAAAGAGGGACAGAAGGATTTTGTTCCTCAAAATCATTGACAGTTGGGAGCTATGCTGTTGTGGGCATCTGATCTCACATCATAGCGGTTGTATATTTACCAATGGCGGCTGGTGGTTTTTTCTTTTTTTTTCTTTTGGGGGGGGGCGGCAAACAACCACCCCCCTGGGAGGATGGTCAGAACATCAAAGTCCCGCTCTTACCCCATCTAGGAAGCTGGCACACAATGTGTTCAGCGGGTGGCAGTTTTCTTTCTTCCTCCTCCTGAGGATCACGCTGTGCATCTCCCTCCTCCTTCTCTTAGGCATCCAATGGGATTGCCTGTCCTTTCAGCCAATCAGGGAACAGATATCAGATCCGTGTTTCCTGATTGGCGGAGAGGCGATTCAGTGTTAGAATAGCAAATATTCTTCTGTAATTCATGTGCCCAGCATCCTGAAAGAGGCCGAAAGCATGAATAGGGGGTGGCGGTGGTGATGGAAAGGGACCACCTCTAATACTTACCTTTCTAGCTTTCCTGGCTTTGGGCTGGCACCTGCCTATTATGTTAATATAGTTTGTTTTTAACAAAAAACTGCTTTTAGCACCAAATTTACACATAGGGTTGTCATCTCAGCTTTTTTTAAATAAGTGAGTGGGTGGTGTGTGTGTGTGTGTGTGGGGGGGGGGGGGTTATTGGGGGCACAATGGGAAAAGTATTGATGTAGCACGTGTAGTGCCCCAAGGTAAATGATAGATGTGGTCTAAATGCACTAACAGTGGGAGGGGTATGGTTAAATTAGACTTGAGCCGATTCACTATATACATGCCCTGCCCTTCAACACCCACAAAATATGCTTTAATTACAGTGTCACAAACAGGAGACTTGCAGACATAACCATAACCTTAGCATCTGGAGGCTTGAAAGGAAAAAACATGTCGAGCGTAGTGCGTGTGGTTACATTGCACTGGATACTAGGTGTGTCCTAAAGAAATATATAGCTAAATATAGTTTAAACCTACACTGCACACATATGCCACATTCCTTGTACTCACAAAATAGTCCTTAAAGTAGGGATGGGTGAACGGTTTGGCCCGAGCATAAGTTTGGGCAGAACTTTCGTTGTTTGGGCGCTCGGAGAACAGCTGAACAAACGGGTCTTTTGTTCACCCCCGAACTGACCACAATGCTTTGCAGCACTGAACAGTGCATTGCAAGCACTGATTGGATGAAGCAGTAAAAGCTTCAGCCAATCAGGGCACAGAGCACTGTCAGAGTCATGATTGGACACTGTCATCATGACTTTATCCAATCATGGCTCATGCCCGCCCCACAGTATAAAAATATTCTTTCAATGGCAGCCATTTTCAGTGTGATTTTGGCGTGGAGAGAGATAGAACAGGGCTCTGTTCAGTGCTATCAATTAGTGTGCTATACTGTGCTATTTTTCTTCAATTGCCAGTGTAGAATATTAGTTTAGTGTCAGTCTAGGGATAGTGTGAGTGTAGTGAGGAGGGCCATCATTCAGCTTTGCATAGTGTGCAGTTAGAGTAGGGACAGCCCAAATAGTTTCACTGTAGTGTAGTGAGACCGTGTCAGTAATCTTTACATTAGTGTATAGCTAGAGCAGAGACAGTTAAGCAAGCGTCAGTGATGGTTTAACAGTGTCTATTTGATTGCATTACTACCAGTTTAACGCCATATAGTTTTGTGTGCATTACTGCCAGTTTAACACTATATAGTTTTGTGTATGTTACTGCCAGTTTACGCCATATAGTTTTGTGTGCGTTACTGCCAGTTTAACGCCATATAGTTCTGTGTGTGTTACTGGCAGTTTAACGCCATATAGTTCTGCATGCGTTACTGCCAGTTTAAAACCATTTACTTCTGTGTGGGTTACTGCCAGTTTAACGCTATTTACTTCTGTGTGCATTACTGCCAGTTTAACGCCATATAGTTTTGCGTGCGTTACTGCCAGTTTAACGCCATTTACCTCTGCATGTGTTACTGCCAGTTTAGTGCCATATAGTTTTGTGTTCATTATTGCCAGTTTAACGCCATATAGTTTTGCTTGCGTTATTGCCAGTTTAACGCCATATAGTTCTGTGTGTGTTACTGCCAGTTTAACGTCATATAGTTTTGTGTGCATTACTGCCAGTTTAACGTCATATAGTTCTGTGCGTCACTGTATGTTTGGCACATTATATTGCAGTATATTATAGTGTATCCATGGAGTGTGTCTGTGTAGTGTGTGTACTCAAATTAAAGTGCACCAAACACTTCTTTACATTGATTAAATTGCATCTATGTACAGATTTCAACTTCTTCTTTACATTTGCTTATAAGCACAGCCCCCTCCTTCCCAATAATGTCTGGGAGGACAACAAGGAGAGGCAGACGTTCTCTTGGCACTGTAAGGGGGCCAGCAACAAATGTGTCAGGTCATAATTTCCTCTGATTAGTGAGTTTGCCCATGCTATCCAGCCACAGCATGCAGAGGAGGTGGTGGACTGACTTACTAAACCTTCCTAATCCTCCTCATTAGGGATGAGCCGAACACCCCCCTGTTCGGTTCGCACCAGAACTTGCGAACAGGCAAAAAATTTGCTCAAACATGGGAACACTATTAAAGTCTATGGGACATGAACATGAACAATCAAAAGTGCTCATGTTAAAGGCTTATATGCACGTTATTGTCATAAAAAGTGTTTGGGGACCTGGGTCCTGCCCCAGGGGACATGGATCAATGCAAAAAAAAGTTTTAAAAATGGCTGTTTTTTCGGGAGCAGTGATTTTAATAATGCTTAAAGTGAAACAATAAAAGTGTAATATTCCTTTAAATTTCATACCTGGGTGTGTCTATAGTATGCCTGTAAAGGGGCGCATGTTTCCTGTGTTTAGAACAGTCTGACAGCAAAATAACAAGAACAAGAGAGTGCCCCCTCCTGAACCGTACCAGGCCACATGCCCTCAACATTGGGAGGGTGCTTTGGGGTAGCCCCCAAAACACCTTGTCCCCATGTTGATGGGGTCAAGGGCCTCATCCCCACAACCCTTGCTTGTGGGGGTCTGCAGGCGGGGGGGCTTATCGGAATCTGGAAGCCCCCTTTAACAAGGGGACCCCCAGATCCAGCCCCTCCCCTGTGTGAAATGGTAAGGGGGTACAAAATTACCCCTACCATTTCACAAAAAAACTGTCAAAAATGTTAAAAAATTACAAGAGACAGCTTTTGACAATTCCTTTATTTAAATGCGTCCTCTTTTTTCTATCTTCTATCTTCTTTCTTCTATCTTCTATCTTCCTTCGGTTTCTTCCTCCATCTTCTTCTTCTTCTGGTTCTTCTGGTTCTTCCACCCGTGTTCTCGTCCGGCATCTCCTCCGCGGCATCTTCTTCTCCAGGCCGCTCCGCATCCATGATGGCATGGAGGGAGGCTCCCACTGTGTGACGCTTCTACTCTTCTGACACTTCTTAAATAACGGAGGGCGGGGGACTTGATGGGGACTTCCCTGTGGCATTCCCCGTGACGTCAGATGGGGGCGGGGTCCCGGGTGGCCCGGCCCTCCGTTATTTAAGAACCGTCAGAAGAGGAGAAGCATCATACAGCGGGAGCCTCCCTCCATGCTATCGTGGATGCGGAGCGGCCCGGAGAAGAAGATGAAGAGAAGAAGACGCCGCAGAGGAGATGCCGGACGAGAACACCGGAGGAAGAACCAGAAGAACCAGAAGAAGAAGAAGATGGAGGAAGAAACCGAAGGAAGATAGAAGAAAGAGGATAGAAGAAAGAAGAAGCATTTAAATAAAGGAATTGTCAAAAACTGTCTCTTGTCATTTTTAACATTTTTGACACTTTTTTTGTGAAATGGTAGGGGTACTTTTGTACCCCCTTACCATTTCACACAGGGGGGAGGGGCGAGTCCACTTGTTAAAGGGGGATTCCAGATTCCGATAAGCCCCCCGCCCGCAGACCCCCACAACCACCGGGCAAGGGTTGTGGGGATGAGGCCATTGTCCCCATCAACATGGGGACAAGGTGTTTTGGGGGGCTACCCCAAAGCACCCTCCCAATGGTGAGGGCATGTGGCCTGGTATGGTTCAGGAGGGGGGTGATCTCTTGTCCCCCCTCTTTTCCTGCGGCCTGCCAGGTTGCGCGCTTGGATAAGGGTCTGGTATGGAATTTAGGGGGACCCCCACGTCATTTTTTTTTTAAATTTTGGTTCGGGGTTCCCCTGTTGGGAATTCCCATGCCGTTTTTATCAATGAACTTTTATGTGTATTGTCGGACTGGCAATTCATTAATAGCCGCGAGTAGTTTTAAATGACTTTTTTCCTTTGAAATGTCATTTTGCTGTCAGACTGTTCTAAACACAGGAAGCATGCGCCCCTTTACAGGCATACTATAGAAACCCCCCAGGTACGAAATTTAAAGGAATATTACACTTTTATTGTTTCACTTTAAGCATTATTAAAATCACTGCTCCCAAAAAAACGGTCGTTTTTGAAACTTTTTTGCATTGATCCATGTCCCCTGGGGCAGGACCCAGGTCCCCAAACACTTTTTATGACAATACCATGCATATAAGCCTTTAAAATTAGCACTTTTGATTTCTCCCATAGACTTTTATAGGGTGTTCTGCGGCTTTCGAATTTGCCGCGAACACCCAAAATTGTTTGCTGTTCGGCGAACTGGCGAACAGCCGATGTTCAAGTCGAACATGAGTTTGACTCGAACTCGAAGCTCATCCCTACTCCTCATCCTCTGTCATGCAAGCAGAGACAAGTGTGCAGTTCCCTGCAGTTGCCAGAGTGGATAAACTAGCCTCCTTGTCCACATCTATTCCTGCCATAGCCCCAACATCAGCCATTGAGGAGTAGGGATGGGCTTCGTGTTCGAGTCGAACCCATGTTCCACTCGAACATCGGCTGTTCGATCGTTCTTTTGTCGAATTGCGAAAGATATGGGCCGTTCGCGCCAAATTCGTGTGGCGCGTCACGGCCCATAATTCACTGCGGCATCGCAGTGCATTGCTTGCTGATGATTGGCCAAGCATGCACTATGACCCGCATGCTTGGCCAATCACAGCACCGCCTTAACAGAGAGCCGTAATTGGCCAAAGCCAAGGAGGCTTTGGCCAATTATGGCTCAGGGGATTTAGTACATGCCCCACACTATATAAGGCCGCCTGCACGGCGGCCCTGTGCAGTGTGTTCCGGTGTGCTGAGAAATAGAGAGAGAGAGAGACAGTGTCATTTCATTTGAGTTAGCTAGATTAGGCAGGACAGTCAGTCAGTTAGCTGCACTTAAAGTGTATTGTCTATATATATGCATCCCAGGTGTTGCATATATATATATATATATATATATATACATATACACTGTATTCAGTTTAGCTAGATCCGTTCCTGTTATCTTCTAGACTATTTACATTTAGTGCAGTGCGTCCTGCTCACAGTGTTCAGCTAGATCCGTTCCTGTTATCTTCTTATTGACAGGCAGGCTTGTCTTGTTACAGTATTTTGAAGAAAATTACTGGTGTTCTTTTGATCCTATTAGTACCACAGTCAGGCAGCTAGACTATTTACATTTAGTGCAGTGCGTCCTGCTCACAGTGTTCAGCTAGATCCGTTCCTGTTCTCTTCTTACTGACAGGCAGGCTTGTCTTGTTACAGTATATAAAGCTACCTGAAGAAAATTACTGGTGTTCTTTTGATCCTATTAGTACCACAGTCAGGCAGCTAGACTATTTACATTTAGTGCAGAGCGTCCTGCTCACAGTGTTCTGCTAAACCTACAAGTTAGTGGGGTGCGTCCTGCTCACAGTGTTCAGCTAGATCCGTTTCTGTTATCTTCTTACTGACAGGCAGGCTTGTCTTGTTACAGTAAATACAGCTACCTGAAGAAAATTGCTTGTGTTCTTTTGATCCTATTAGTACCACAGTCAGGCAGCTAGACTATTTACAGTTAGTGCAGTGCGTCCTGCTCACAGTGTTCTGCTAAACCTACAAGTTAGTGGGGTGCGTCCTGCTCACAGTGTTCAGCTAAACCTACAAGTTAGTGGGGTGCGTCCACCTCACAGTGTTCAGCTAAACCTACAAGCTAGTGGGGTGCGTCCTGCTCACAATGTTCAGCTAGATCCGTTTCTGTTATCTTCTTACTGACAGGCAGGCTTGTCTTGTTACAGTAAATACAGCTACCTGAAGAAAATTGCTTGTGTTCTTTTGATCCTATTAGTACCACAGTCAGGCAGCTAGACTATTTACAGTTAGTGCAGTGCGTCCTGCTCACAGTGTTCTGCTAAACCTACAAGTTAGTGGGGTGCGTCCTGCTCACAGTGTTCAGCTAAACCTACAAGCTAGTGGGGTGCGTCCTGCTCACAGTGTTCAACTAGATCCGTTTCTGTTATCTTCTTACTGACAGGCAGGCTTGTCTTGTTACAGTAAATACAGCTACCTGAAGAAAATTGCTGGTGTTCTTTTGATCCTATTAGTACCACAGTCAGGCAGCTAGACTATTTACAGTTAGTGCAGTGCGTCCTGCTCACAGTGTTCAGCTAAACCTACAAGTTAGTGGGTGCGTCCACCTCACAGTGTTCAGCTAAAGCTACCTGTAGAAGGTTGGTGGTGTTCTCATACTACAGGCAGGCAGTTGATTTTGCTAGCTGCAGTATCAGTACATATATATATATATATATATATATATCCCAGCTTAGTGCAGCTACAGGCCATTAGTATGTCTGGAAGGCCAAGAACGAGAGGCAGACAGTCACAAGCCAATAAGAGAGGGCAAGCAGGCTCTGTGTCTAGTGCTGGTCGTGGAGACGGTGCATCCTCATCAGCACGTGGCCATGGGACACGCTTGGCCTTTTTTTCGGCAGCTGGCCATGTTGAGCCGCAACATGCGGAAGACTTGGTCGAGTGGATGACCAAGCCGTCCTCATCCTCCTCATCCTCTCTCACCCATGCCCAGGGTACTTTGTCTGGCAAAGCAGCGGCCTCTTCCCTCAGCTCAATGTCATCAGTGACTCCTTCCCTAGCCCCACCATGTCCTCCTGAGGAGTCCCTCGAACTGTTTGACCACAGTGTTGGGTACATGCTCCAGGAGGATGCCCAGCGTTTGGAAGGCTCTGATGATGATACTGAGCTCGATGAAGGCAGTAACATGAGCACGGACAGAGGGGATGCCCAAGAAGGACAGCAATCTGGCAGTCATGCTCCCCCTGCTGCAGCATACTGCCAGGTTTGCTCCAGTGATGAGGAGGGAGGGGATAATGAGGTCACTGACTCAACGTGGGTGCCTGATAGGAGAGAGGAGGAGGAGGAGGAGGAGGAGGCGGCACATCACCAACGCGGCAGGATGCCCTCCAGGGGCCAGCCTAAGGGCAGCACATTGACTGCATCACACCCCAAAGCTCCACATGTGCAGGGCGCTGCAGCCTCTGCGCGTTATTCAAAAAGTTCTTTGGTGTGGGCCTTTTTTGAGACGAGTGCATCAGATCGCACCGCTGCTATTTGCAACATATGTCTCAAGCGTATCTCGCGTGGCCAAAACATCTCCCGCTTGGGTACCACATGCTTGACCAGACATATGTTGACCTGCCATGCAGTTCGTTGGCAAGCGTATCTAAAAGACCCACACCAAAGAACAAAGAGGACCTCTCCTTGCTCCTCATCAGCTGAGATTTCCAACCCCACTAGACCTTCAGTCCTCTCTGAGACCTGCACTGAGAGGAATGAAGGTGTAGAATTAGGTGTGTCACAGCCAAGTACTTGTGGGCAATCTGATTTTGGTACACCGACGTCAGATTGTACCAGGCAAATTTCCCTGCCCCAGCTGCTGCAGCGCCGAAAGAAGTTTGCTCCCAGCCATCCACATGCCCAGCGGTTGAATGCTAGCTTGGCAAAATTGCTAGCACTTCAACTGCTGCCTTTTCAGTTGGAATGTGCGGTTCCTCAGTGGCAGGTACCCAAACGCCACTTTTTCTCACGGAAGGCGATTCCGGCTCTCTACCAGCATGTGGAAGGCAATGTCCATGCCTCGCTGGACAGGGCGGTCAGCGGTAAGGTGCATATTACCGCTGACTCATGGTCCAGCAGGCATGGACAGGGACGTTACCTAAGTTTCACGGCGCATTGGGTGACTCTGCTGGCAGCTGGGAAGTAGGCATGTGCATTTCGTTTCGTTCCGAATCGAAATTCGGACGAATTTTTCATTATTCGGAAATTCGGATGCATCCGAATTTCCGAATGACAAAAGTAAAGAATTTAAACGAATCCGAAAAAAAACGAACGAATTCGAATCAAATTCGAAAACATATTCGAATCGAATTCGAAAACATATTCGAAAACATATTCGAATCGAATTCGAAAACATAATCAAATTAAAAAAAAATAGAAAACGTTTTTCTAAAAAAAAACAATAAGGTAGAATATAAAATAATAAAGCAATAGAATATGTATGTGTATATATATATATATATATATATATATATGTTTTTTTATGCTTTTCTTTTCTATTATTTTATATTCTATAATAGTATTTTCAATTCAAATTCATTCTATACGAAATTCGAATTTCGGAACATGGCTTCTGAAGTTTGAATTTCGTATAGAATGAATTCAAATTCGAATAGAAAAGTTTAGAATAGAATAGAAAAGAATAGCATAGAAAAACAATGAAACAGAATAGAAAATTTTATATATATATATATATATATATATATATATATATATATATATATATATATATATATATATATATAAAACATCTTCCAAAATTCGAATTTCATATAGACCGAAATCAAATTTGAATATAAAAGATTAGAATAGAATAGAAAATAATAGAAAAGAATAGACTAGAAAAACAATAGAACAGAATAGAAGAAAATATAATATATAATATATATATATATCTATTCTGTTCTATTGTTTTTCTAGTCTATTCTTTTCTGTTATTTTCTGTTCTAATTTGAATTCATTCTATAAGAAATTCAAACTTCAGAAGCCATGTTCTGAAATTCGAATTTCGTATAGAATGAATTTGAATTGAAAAGACTATTATAGAATATAAAATAATAGAAAAGAAAAGCATAAAAAAACAATAGAAGAGAATAATACAAAAAAATTACCGTATTTATTGGCGTATAACAGGCACTGGCGTATAACATGCACCCCAAGTTTAGGAGGGAATTTTAAGGAAAAAAAAACTTTTAGGAGGGAAGTTTAAGGGAAAAAAACTTACATTTAAATGCCCATCATTGCAGCCTTCTCAGTGCAGCCTTGCCCCAGTGCAGCCATGTCAGTGCAGCCTTGTCAGTGCAGCCTTCCCAGTGTCCATTGCAGCCTTATCCCAGTGCAGCCTTGCCCCAGTGCAGCCTTGCCCCAGTGCAGCCTTGCCCCAGTGCAGCCTTGCAGCTCGCAGTTTGAAAATCCTGTGATCCCCTGCGATCCTGAGCTTCAAAATCGCCGACCGCGATTTGAAAATGGTGCCGCCGGCGCCAAAATACACAGAGCCGGTCCTCGGCTCTTCTCAGCGGCTCTCGTTCACTTTCGGCTCCACTCGTAGTCCCGCCCGGGATGGGCGTGACTGTGAGCGGAGCTATCCGAACCTAGCCGAGTACACTCGGCTAGGTTCGGGCGGCACTTGAGTGAAGCCGAAAGTGGCCGAGAAGAGCCAAGGACCGGCTCTGTGTATTTCGGCGCCATTTTCAAATCGCGGTCGGCGATTTTGAAGATCTGTCAGCTCAGGATTGCAAGGGATCGGCGTATAACACGCACCCATGATTTTCCCCTGATTTTAAGGGGAAAAAAGTGCGTGTTATATGCCGATAAATACGGTATATATATTTATATATATTTTTTTTATTTTTATTTTTTTTCTATGCTGGTCTATTGTTTTTCTATTCTTTTCTATTCTTTTCTATTTTATTCTAATCTTTTCTATTTGAATGCGAAATCATTCTATACGAAATTTGAATTTCCGAAAATGGTTATACAGAAACAGAGTGAAATAGAATGAAATCGAATTCTAATAGAAAAGACTAGAACAGAAAAACAATAGAACAGAATAGAAAAAAAAAAATATATATATATATACACACACACACACACACACACACATCTTCCGAAATTGGAATTTGGTACAGAATGAATTCAAATAGAAAAGATTAGAATAGAACAGAAAATAATATAAAAGAATAGCATAGAAAAACAATAGAACAGAATAGAAAAAAATATAAAATATTCTATTCTAATCTTTTCTTTTGGAATTCATTCTGTACCAAATTCCAATTTCGGAAGATGGTTTTATTTATTTTTATATATATATATAAAATATTTCTTTCTATTCTGTTCTATTGTTTTTCTATTCTATTCTTTTCTATTAGAATTTGATTTCATTCTATTTCTATATAATTATTTTCTGAAATTCGAATTTTGTATAGAATGAATTTGAATTTAAATAGAAAAGATCAGAATATAATAGAAAATAATAGAAAAACAATAGAACAGAATAGAAAAAATATTTTTATATATATATATATATATATATATATATATATATATATATATATCCATCCATCTTCCAAAATTCGAATTTCGTATAAAATTAATTTGAATAGAAAAGATTAAAATAGAGTAGAAAGAATAGACTAGAAAAACAATAGAACAGAATAGAATAAGATATAATATATATATTATATTTTATTCTGTTCTGTTCTATTGTTTTTCTAGTCTATTCTTTTCTATTCAAATTCAAATTCATTCTATACGAAATTCGAATTTCAGAAGCCATCTTCCGAAATTCGAATTTCGTATAGAATGAATTCAAATTCGAATAGAAATGTTTAGAATAGAATAAAAAAGAATAGCATAGAAAAACAATGAAACAGAATAGAAAACAATATATATATTATATTTTATTCTCTTCTGTTCTATTGTTTTTCTAGTCTATTCTATTTCTATTCTAATCTTTTCTATTCAAATTCGAATTCATTCTATACGAAATTCTAATTTTAGAAGCCATCTTCCGAAATTCGAATTTCGCATAGAATTAATTCAAATTCGAATAGAAAAGTTTAGAATAGAATAGAAAAGAATAGCATAGAAAAACAATGGAACAGAATAGAAAAAAAATATAATATATATATTTAACCATCTTCCAAAATTGGAATTTGGTACAGAATGAATTCAAATTCAAATAGAAAAGCTTAGAATACAATATATTATATTTTTTTCTATTCTGATCTATTGTTTTTCTATGCTATTCTTTTATACTTTCTATTCTATCCTAATCTTTTCTATTGGAATTCGATTTCATTCTATACGAATTTCAAATTTCGCAAAATGGTTATATATAGTTTACTTTTTTAAATTCAGTTATTGTTTTTTTCAAATTTGATAGTTTTTTTCGAATGTGGTAGAATTTTTTCGAATTTGACAGTTTTTTTCGAATGTGGTAGAATTTTTTCGAATTTGATAGTTTTTTTCGAATACGGTCGAATTTTTTCGAATGCGGTCGAATTTTTTCGAATTTTGTCGAATTTTTTCGAATTCTGTCGAATCTTTTCGAATTCGAATACGAAACGAAACGAATTCCGAAAACGAATGTAATGAATGCAACGAATTTAACTAAATGAATTAAGTTAAATAACGAATCGAAACGAAACTAAACTAAACAAATTTTTTCATCCTGCACATGTCTACTGGGAAGGATGCAGGACAAGGTGCAGTAGTGTTGGAGGTTGTTCCGCCACCACGCCTCCAAAATGCTAATGATTGTGACACACCTCTCTCCTCCACCCTCTCTTCTTCTTCCTCCATGGCCTCTTCCTCGGAACCAGCGGTGCTCCGTAGTCGTTCAAGGGGCTACGCAAGTATGCAGGCCAAAAGATGCCATGCGGTGCTTGAGCTGGGGTGCTTGGGGGACAGGAGCCACACTGGGGCAGAGGTTCTGTCAGCTCTGCAGGGGCAGGTTCAGAGGTGGTTGACGCCACGCCAACTTAAGGCAGGAATGGTGGTTTGCGACAATGGCACCAACCTCCTCTCTGCCCTCCGACAGGGACAAATGACCCATGTGCCCTGTTTGGCTCACGTCCTTAACTTGGTGGTGCAGCGGTTCTTGGGCAGGTACCCGGGCTTACAGGATGTCCTGAGGCAGGCCAGGAAAGTCTGTGTGCATTTCCGCCGGTCATATAATGCCAGTGCTCGGCTGACGGACCTCCAAAAGGAGTTTAACCTGCCCAAGAACCGCCTAATCTGTGACATGCCCACCAGGTGGAACTCAACGTTGGCCATGCTGCAGCGGCTGCACACGCAGCAGAGGGCCATCAATGAGTACCTGTGCGACTATGGCACCAGGACAGGGTCAGGGGAGCTTGTTTTTTTTCCCCACGCCAGTGGGCCATGATCAGGGATGCATGCACTGTCCTGTCACCATTTGAGGAGGCCACGAGGATGGTGAGCAGTGACAGTGCATGCATCAGTGACTGCCGTCTCTCTCCCCGATGCTCTGTCAGTTTTCCTGATTTGCGCCGGGAATTGGGACATGCGCAGTACGCGCCAGCGGCCGGCCTGAATGACGTCACGTCGGCTACGCCGATTGGTGACTACAGGCGGGGCGGGTGTACAAGAGACGCCGTCTTGGCGTCTCTCGCTGTACGCTCTGCACAAACTACTATCCGTGGTGCGATGGCGGTATAACGCTCCACCACCAATTGCTATATCTACCTGTTCTACAATTAGGTAAGTGTATACCGGTAATATTCCCCTCTGACTTTACCCAACTCAGACTTTATCTCATATGATCACTTTTTTTACCTACCTAACAGACTCAGCAAGACTGGGGGCTGAACCGTACAGCGTCCTAAGGAACTATTATGTTCATACACCTTGATGAAACTTATAAGTCAGTCTGTGACCGACAATCTTCTTTTCCCCTGCTCCACTCAATAAAATGCTGGGAATTATCTTTACCTACTAAGGAGACGGCTGAGGTTTTGTTTTCCATCTTCCCCCTTTCTTAAATTATAGTCTCTACATTGACTAGGGTAAGTTTTATTCTACCCCAATAAGTTATCCCCTAATAGATGTGTGATTTCCACTATGGTGCACTGGGAATCATTTATATATATTGTTTACTAGATATATATATATATATATATATATATTAATTACTATATACACATTTCATAGTCCATCTGTTAATATTATATAAATTAAAATACCTCCCCCCTCTCCCCTCCCCCCCTCCCCCTCCTTCCCCCTCCCCCCCTTCATGTTTGTTCCTCCTCTCCCCTCCCCTGTTCCCTTTCCCCCTCCCCCTCCCCCTCCCTCCCCCCCCTCTCCACCTCCCTCCCCCCCTTCATGGTTTTTCTTCCTTTCCCCTCCCTTGTTCCTTTCCCCCCCCCCTTTTTCCGTTCCCCTTTCTTCCCCCCCTCCCTTTCCCCTCCCTTTGTCTTCCCCCCCCTCCTCTTCCTCCCCCCCCACCCCTTCCCTTTTTTCCCCCACCCCTTCCCTTCTCCCCCCCCCTTTTCTTCCCCCCCTTTTTTCCACCTTTCCCCCCCCCTTCCCCTCTACTGCTGTTCTTTCCCTTTCTTTTTACTGTCGCTTTCCCTTCTTTATTACCCCCCTTTCCCCTTACCCTCCCCCTCCCCTTTCTTCCCCCTTTCTCCTCCCCCTTTCCCTTTTCTCTTTTTTCCCTTCCCCCTTCCCCCTTTCACCTTACCTAGTATTAGGTTATATCACATTTATTTACCCTCCTTATTTCATACTATATATCTGTACTATGTTACATTCGTCCCCACATTGCCCTTTCTCCGCCTGATGTTTTTGCAGTACGGATGTTCCCCTGGTGTTCCCCCCTAACAACCTCCATATATTATCTTTTGACTTACATGGAAATGTTTATATTATACACATACAAAAATATTTTGGAAATTCTGATAATAGTGTATTATTCATTACAGTTGTCGTATTGCATGCTCCTGAAGAAGCGCCAAGGCGCGTAACATGTCGAGCTTATGAGCATATACAGAATTTGACTACCACCGTCACATAGCGTTTAACTCAACGATATGTACTGTAACTATATAGATCGATAAGTTGTTTTTGTCTCTTACTGATCCTGTAGTTCCGTTGTTTTTCTATACTAACCTACTTACTGTGTATGGAGTGCATATTCTGTAAACGATGTATATCATATTCAGTTTTTAGCCAATTTTTGTCTTTCCCCGTTTTTAGTACAATATTTTTGAAATAAAAATAAGACTTTTAATGATATAAGTATCCTTATTGTGCCTATAAAGTCTTGGTGCCTGCCCACACTTTCATGTTCTCCCAAACTACTTTATATTAGACGTGGCACACATAATCTATCCTGTATCCGCATGACCACTGTGCGATGATACATTTCTAATTCATTTAATTTAATATGGGTGAAAGCACCCGGGCATTTGTTAGTGGCTATTGTACCCCTTTTTTTCTATAAACTCGCCTAATGACTACCTAATCTACGGCCAACCTATTTTAAGGTCACAACTTCTGAGTTACCCTTTGCCCCTCCCCCTCTATCTAGCATCTCTCTACGTTCCCTTTTTTTTTTTTTTATACGTCTAGTAATAATTTAGTATCAATTGTATGTATATTTGTTTGTATTATGGAATTTATTGGGACTGGCTGGCTGGGCTATATGACAGAGATCCAAACGAATTGCAACACAGACACTGAACAAGAAATTGGTATAAACCAATATATGGCCAAACTTAAACGCGTTCTTAAAAAGAAAGCCAATTTGCACTGGCATATTGAATTCCTCCAGAAATATGTACGGGAAACTATTAACCCTTTAGGCCTCAGGATCCAACTTTACCCCTCTTTTCAAGTAACATCTGCAGAGTTTAGACTCAAATGGGAAAACATACTGACACAATGCAGTATGGAACTAATGAAACTGCTGATACTCCACTACCAGACAGAACTAAATACATTAGATCAGGAGATCCTCCTATTACAAACTTCTAATGAAACCATTAGGGAACACACCCTTTTTTCCAAACGAGTTCAAGAAACGAAAGATTACATAACAAAGATCACTAAAGACATCATCTATAAAAAACAAAATAAACTATCAAAAGATCGACTAGCCTTCTCTGAAGGCTTCGCATATCATTGGTAGAATACCATGCTACGTAAGGGTTCTAGAAACCATCAACGAGTCACGAAAACTAACAACTATGTGACTACCGATGAGGATACTGAATCAGATTCCTCATTCAGATCAACATCTTCTGCCCCGAGACATAACCAACATTATTCCCGAAACAATACTACAGCACAAAAAAGAGATTATGGCGGGGACCCATACACACCTTCTTCTAAACGCCCCCCAAAAGCAGACACGAGATTCCCAACACATTCACAAACCAAAGGACACACATCACAATCTAATGGGAAACCACCAGCACAACCTAAATACTTAGGAGCTACTGCCTTACAAGCAATACAGATATTGAACAATCAACCACAAACACCTAACTTGACACAATCTAGCACTCTAGGACCTATGGATATGGGCATAAACCCTCCCAGTACCCCTCTACCGTTGACACAACGAGCACCCAACACTAGACAGAGCACACTAGATGCACATATCCAAATTCCACAGACACAGTCAAATTTTCAAATACCCACGAACATGACAATGCCGACATGACTCCAGGCTTGGAAGTCATTAACCTAACACCCTATCATTTTGAGAGGGAGACACTTGAGGTCCTTAAGCTTGGACTAAGCTTCTGTCCCTCAACGAATATTGACAAATATGAGACAATAAAAGATGTCTATCTTTTTTCACGTAATCTAACATACAAATTTCTCTTCGACAAAGATGTAATACAGTCTAAACAAGATAAGGCGATATCAGAACAAGTCAAACATTTCTCTATGGAAGATTTTCGAGCTCTCCGAGACCTTATACTCTTATTGGAGGAAAACGAACCCTCCAATTCTACACAAGAGACAAAAGCACCTACTGTATATACATCCAATATCAAAAAATTCAAACCTAAATCACAGCGGTTCCCAGAATTAACTACAAATGCACATATCTGGGCCTTCCTTATTGGAACCATTAAAGATATAAAAGAGATGATTATGCCAATAGCCCCAGGAAACCTTTCCTATTCACAAAGACAAGCCATCCTAGCTCTAAAAAATCAACCAGATTTAGAAATAAAACCTGCGGACAAAGGAGGGAACATTGTCCTGATGACGAAAACATACTATGAAACTATGGTTACTAAAATTCTAGCGGACAAACACTGCTATCACCTTCTACCTGAGACACAGATTCTAGCATTTAAGCAAGAATACCTGGAGACCATTGGCAAAGCCTTTCAAAAGGGCTTAATTGACCAAGATATCTACAATTACCTCAATGTCAGGAATCCTAAAGAGGCTACTTTTTACGCCCTACCAAAAATACATAAGCATCCTACATTGCCCCCCGGCCGACCAATCGTCTCCGGTATTGGCTCTCTGTCTGAACATGCTAGCCGTTTTATAGATTCTATATTAATGCCACATGTATTGAGCCTTCCGTCTTATACACGTGACACACTGGATCTGCTAAAACAAATAGAGGGTTTGCCTGTCCCTCCCGATGCCCTCCTCGTGACACTGGATGTTGAGTCCTTGTACTCTAGCATCCCGCACGAGCAGGGCATCGGGATGGTACGCACCTTTCTAAGGGAACAAGACCATTATAGTTGGGAATTCTGTGAATTTATACTCGAACTACTCCAATTTGTATTGACCCGTAACTACTTTTGCTTCAAAGATTCCCACTTCCTCCAGGTACAGGGCGTGGCCATGGGCACATGCTGTGCGCCGGCCTACGCCAATCTGTACCTGGGGGGGTGGGAACGTGACATCTTCTCACATGAGGACTTGACTGTATACACCGACCAGATTCTCATATGGTGGAGGTGTATAGACGATATTTTCCTAGTATGGACAGGAACCCGTAAGCTGCTGGATGATTTCATCCAGACAATTAATCACAATTTGATGAATCTCAAGTTCACTATCTCAACTCACGTAAACCAAATAACTTTTCTAGATCTAACTATTTTCAAAGATCAAGATAATTGTTTAGCAACCACCCTGTTCAGAAAAGAAACGGCAGGAAACACTTTATTACATGCGGGCAGTGCTCATCCTAGATCGCTTATTAAAAATATTCCTTATGCACAATATCTCAGATTACGTCGCAACTGTACGCATCTGGAGGAATTCAAAGCTCAAGCCCTAGCACTCCGCCAGAGATTATTATTAAGAGGCTATAAGAAAACCATACTACGTAGTGCATACAACAAAGCCATTCGCCAGTCAAGGAATTCTTTACTTTTTAAACAGAAAAATGTTCTGACTAGTGCTCCAGTGAGATTTATCACTAAATTCTCCCAACAACACCACAAACTTAGGGACATATTGAATAAACATTGGCCGATCCTTCAGGAGGACCCTATTTTAAACAAATATATCAGCCCCCTCCCGCAAATCACATTTAAACGAACTAGGTCTCTAGGCGACCAACTAACTTCAAGTCACTTTTCTGCTACACCCAAAATTAAACATTCTAATTTAGGAATGACTCAATGTGGCAAATGTTCCTTCTGCCCATGGATCAAAGAAGGAAATTCCTTTACACTACCAAATGGAGAAAAATTTATACCTAAGTTTCATGCAGACTGTGACACAAAAGGTGTGGTATACTTAATGACGTGCCAATGCGGCGCATTCTATGTAGGGAAGACCATTAGACATCTACGCTGTAGGATTAGGGATCACATCTATTATTCTGGGGAAGGAAAAATGATAACAGCAGTTAGCAGGCACCTTGACCTCTATCACAAATTTAATACCTCCCTTGTCTCATTCATTGCATTAACAGTTATTCCACCGGATCCCAGGGGTGGCGAGTGGGACAAAAAAGTATGCCAACAAGAAACACTATGGATCGAGCGCCTGGGGGCTACCCTTCCCCCTGGGATTAATGAGGCCCAGTCATACAAACCATTTCTTTAAATTCTAGTACACTCAACGTCAATATATAGAAAAGATATATGTATACTAAATTGTCCCCATCTATTTATTGAAATTAGACTGCCCTAGAGCCCGATTTATTGGCTCTGGCTAACCTAGAATTCTCTACATGCCCCTGTATATATATCAGGGTAATACACACCAACCTATACACTGTCCAAAAGAACCAAAGTAAAACATAATGTACTGTTATATACTATATACTCTGTTTCTGCCCTTTATCTTTAGCTCTTTCTAACTCAATTGTTGTTATGATCCTTAGATGCCGGTTTCTACATCCATACCTATGTGAATATAAACCTCTTCTTTTACAGTATTTGTTTATTTGTATATTTTTATTTTTTCTACAGATGTACTATGGAGGCTGTTTTAACATCATGGGCCTATCTCCCTTCTGCATTACTCGGGTGGGGTCTTCAGGGGCAATGTGCGGCCGCCCAGCGCCACATCTGCACTGCTCCTAGCCTGTAGATGTTGGCGCATCTGGTACTCCGTGACTGCCATGATGGCGCGGGCATGCTTGCGCTGTTCTCCTCTCCCCCTCTCCTCCCTGTGGACGGACACCCATTGGCGGTCTTGGAGGGGAGGGGTCTTGGCGTTGGACCTCCCCGCATCCCTAAGTGGCTGGGATGTTCGGGACGTCACCGCCCTTTCTCCCCCTTCCCCTCCTTGCACTGCTGGATGTTCTGTCCACTGGGGGATGACGAGTCGGCGCGGCAGGCCCGGCCCCCTCTGGTTGCCTGGATACCTGGACGCGACTGCCGTCTCTCTCCCCGACGCTCTGTCAGTTTTCCTGATTTGCGCCGGGAATTGGGACATGCGCAGTACGCGCCAGCGGCCGGCCTGAATGACGTCACGTCGGCTACGCCAATTGGTGACTACAGGCGGGGCGGGTGTACAAGAGACGCCGTCTTGGCGTCTCTCGCTGTACGCTCTGCACAAACTACTATCCGTGGTGCGATGGCGGTATAACGCTCCACCACCAATTGCTATATCTACCTGTTCTACAATTAGGTAAGTGTATACCGGTAATATTCCCCTCTGACTTTACCCAACTCAGACTTTATCTCATATGATCACTTTTTTTACCTACCTAACAGACTCAGCAAGACTGGGGGCTGAACCGTACAGCGTCCTAAGGAACTATTATGTTCATACACCTTGATGAAACTTATAAGTCAGTCTGTGACCGACAATCTTCTTTTCCCCTGCTCCACTCAATAAAATGCTGGGAATTATCTTTACCTACTAAGGAGACGGCTGAGGTTTTGTTTTCCATCTTCCCCCTTTCTTAAATTATAGTCTCTACATTGACTAGGGTAAGTTTTATTCTACCCCAATAAGTTATCCCCTAATAGATGTGTGATTTCCACTATGGTGCACTGGGAATCATTTATATATATTGTTTACTAGATATATATATATATATATATATATATATTAATTACTATATACACATTTCATAGTCCATCTGTTAATATTATATAAATTAAAATACCTCCCCCCTCTCCCCTCCCCCCCTCTCCCCCTCCTTCCCCCTCCCCCCCTTCATGTTTGTTCCTCCTCTCCCCTCCCCTGTTCCCTTTCCCCCTCCCCCCCTTCCCCTCCCCCTCCCTCCCCCCCCTCTCCCCCTCCCTCCCCCCCTTCATGGTTTTTCTTCCTTTCCCCTCCCTTGTTCCTTCCCCCCCTTTTTCCGTTCCCCTTTCTTCCCCTCTCCCCTTTCCCCTCCCTTTCCCCTCCCTTTGTCTTCCCCCCCCTCCTCTTCCCCCCCCCCCCCACCCCTTCCCTTTTTTCCCCCACCCCTTCCCTTCTCCCCCCCTTTTCTTCCCCCCCCTTCCCCCCCCCCTTTTTTTCCACCTTCCCCCCCCCTTCCCCTCTACTGCTATTCTTTCCCTTTCTTTTAACTGTCGCTTTCCCTTCTTTATTACCCCCCTTTCCCCTTACCCTCCCCCTCCCCTTTCTTCCCCCTTTCTCCTCCCCCTTTCCCTTTTCTCTTTTTTCCCTTCCCCCTTCCCCCTTTCACCTTACCTAGTATTAGGTTATATCACATTTATTTACCCTCCTTATTTCATACTATATATCTGTACTATGTTACATTCGTCCCCACATTGCCCTTTCTCCGCCTGATGTTTTTGCAGTACGGATGTTCCCCTGGTGTTCCCCCCAAACAACCTCCATATATTATCTTTTGACTTACATGGAAATGTTTATATTATACACATACAAAAATATTTTGGAAATTCTGATAATAGTGTATTATTCATTACAGTTGTCATATTGCATGCTCCTGAAGAAGCGCCAAGGCGCGTAACATGTCGAGCTTATGAGCATATACAGAATTTGACTACCACCGTCACATAGCGTTTAACTCAACGATATGTACTGTAACTATATAGATCGATAAGTTGTTTTTGTCTCTTACTGATCCTGTAGTTCCGTTGTTTTTCTATACTAACCTACTTACTGTGTATGGAGTGCATATTCTGTAAACGATGTATATCATATTCAGTTTTTATCCAATTTTTGTCTTTCCCCGTTTTTAGTACAATATTTTTGAAATAAAAATAAGACTTTTAATGATATAAGTATCCTTATTGTGCCTATAAAGTCTTGGTGCCTGCCCACACTTTCATGTTCTCCCACACTGTCCCCCTTGTCCACCTGTTGGAGCACACGCTGCGTGGAATAATGGACAGGGCACTTGAGGCAGAACAGAGGCAGGAAGAGGAGGACTTCCTTAGCTCTCAAGGCCCCCTTTATCCAGACAGTGTTCCTGCGTGCCCGCCGATCACACAGGAAGAGGACGAGGAGGAGGAGGAGGAGGAGGAAGATTGTGTCAGTATGGAGGTGGAGCCTGGCACTCAGCATCAGCAGCAGTCTTTAAGGGATCAGTCCCAAGAAACACATGGACTTGTACGTGGCTGGGAGGAGGTGGCTGCGGACCATGTCGTCCTTAGTGACCCAGAGGACTCCGGACCGAATGCCTCAGCAAACCTACGCTGCATGGCCTCCCTGATCCTGCAAAGCCTGCGTAAGGATCCTCGTATTCGTGGTATCAAGGAGAAGGACCAATACTGGCTGGCAACCCTCCTTGATCCACGTTACAAGGGTAAGGTTGCGGACCTTATCTTGCCATCGCAGAGGGAGCAGAGGATGAAACATCTTCGGGAGGCCTTGAAGAAAGGTCTGTGCAACGCGTTCCCAGAGACTGGGAGGTTACAAACTCCTGTTTCTGGACAACGTGTTGCTGAGGCTTCGGTCAGTCAAAGAAGGAGCGGTGGAGAAGGTGGCCATCTGACCGATGCTTTCAGACAATTTTTTGGTCCGCAGCCCCAAGGTATGATCGGTTCCAGCAACCATCGCCAGCGTCTGTTTTACATGGTGCAGGAATACCTAGGGGCAAGATCAGACTTGGACACCTTTCCCACCGAAAATCCTCTGGGTTACTGGGTCTTGAGGATGGATCACTGGCGAGAGCTTGCACAGTATGCAATTGAGCTACTGGCCTGTCCTGCATCCAGCGTTCTTTCGGAACGCACATTCAGTGCTGCTGGAGGCGTGGTAACCGATCACAGGGTGCGTCTGTCCACTGACTCGGTCGATCGACTAACCTTCATAAAAATGAATCAGTCTTGGATCACCACCAGCTACCAAGCACCTGATGCTGATGTAACCGAATAATTTTTTTTGAAATCTCAGATCCCTTCAAAGACTGCCTATGCTGATGCTGAGTGACTATCCCTGAGTAATTATCCTCTTCCTCCTCAATCATCACGCTGATAGCTTGTAAGAACATTTTTGGTTCTGGGTGCCACCACCAGTGCCTAAGGCACAATTTTTCAGCCCCTGTTTAACAGGGGCGTGTAATTACAATTTTTGATGTAATACTTTGCAGCAGGGCTCGTTTCTGCATTCCAACTAGAGTGTCTGTGAGGGGTTGCAGTGTTGTGGCACCAGCACCAGTGCCTAAGGCCCATTTTTTCTGCCCCTGTTTAACAGGGGCGTGTAATTACAATTTTTGATGCAATACTTTGCAGCAGGGCTCGTTCCTGCATTCCAACTAGAGTGTCTGTGAGGGGTTGCAGTGTTGTGGCACCAGCACCAGTGCCTAAGGCCCATTTTTTCTGCCCCTGTTTAACAGGGGCGTGTTATTACAATTTTTGATGCAATACTTTGCAGCAGGGCTCGTTCCTGCGTTCCAACTAGAGTGTCTGTGAGGGGTTGCAGTGTTGTGGCACCAGCACCAGTGCCTAAGGCCTAATTTTTCAGCTCCTGTTCAACAGGGGCATGTAATTACAATTCTTGATCTAATATTTCACAGCAGGGCCCTGTGAGGGCTTACAGTGTTGTGGCCACAGCAACACCTAAGGCCCAAATTTCTGCTGAGTATATAGGGCAGGACCCTACTTTCAAACAACTAACTTACAAACGACTCCTACTTGCAAACGGAAGGAGACAACAAGAAGTGAGATGAAATCTACCCCTAGGAAGGGAAATTCTCTCCTGTAAGAGTTAATATGGGAAAAACATTTCTCCTTTCCACTGATGCTTTCCAATCCATTGGGACAAAAAGTGAGGTGAAATCTTCTGAAGAGGAGGAAAGACAGCAAAACAAATGTCACAGGGGTGATAACCCTTCCCTATGTTTTCCAAAAAGCTTAAAAAAGATTTTTTGGCTGGAGCTAAACACGTTAAAAATGTACCCGTTCAAAATTACAAAGAGATTCTACTTAACAACAAACCTACAGTCCCTGTCTTGTTTGCACCGCCTGTATACTGCTGTTCAGAGTATATAGGGCCTAGTGGCCCCACACCTTTCCTTATTTTAATTTGGGTGTGGGGTTCCCCTTAATATCCATACAAGACCCAAAGGGCCTGGCAATGGACTGGGGGGTACCCATGCCGTTTGTCTCACTGATTTTCATCCATATTGCCAGGACCCGACATTACATTAAACCCGCAAGCAGTTTTAAATGAGATTTTTTCCTTTAAAAATGACATTTGGTGCAGGGACTGTTCTAAACACGGGAAACACGCGTCACTTTACAGGCATACTATAGACACCCCTCAGGTACGATATTTAAAGGAATATTTCACTTTTTTTTTCTTTTTTACTTTAAGCATCATTAAAATCACTGCTCCCGAAAAAACGGCCGTTTTTAAAAGTTTTTTTTGCATTGATACATGTCCCCTGGGGTAGGACCCGGGTCCCCAAACCCTTTTTAGGAAAAAACCATGCAAATTAGTTTTTAAAATGAGCACTTTTGATTTCGAACGTTCGAGTCCCATAGACGTCAATGGGGTTCTAACGTTCGTGCGAACTTTCGGTCCGTTCGCAGGTTCTGGTGCGAACCGAACCGGGGGGTGTTCGGCTCATCCCTATTGAGGAGTCAGCTGAGTTGTTTGACCACAGCATCAGCCACTTGCTCCTTGATGATGCCCAGCCATTACTGGATTCAGTTGTTGGTTGATGATGACAGGAACATAAGCCTAGAAAGATTGAGGAACACTGGTAGACATATTATCATTCATGTTCCCCAAGCCGCAGCTTATTGCCAAGTTGTCTCCAGTGGTAATGATGAAGATGGAGGAGATGGAGATGATTATGATGATGAGGTCACTGATGTGACTTGGGTGCCAGATAGAGCAGAGGAAGAAATTGAGGTGGCACAACCCCAAGGAGGCCGACATCAAGAAAGAGTAGAGAGCAGCCACCCTATTCCATCACATTCTTCAGCTGTTATCTCCCAGCAAACTCCCCAAAGCTCAGCTGTCTGTGCCTTTTTCAGCACATCTGCAGCAGATCGCACTGTTGCTATCTGCAAACTGTGTATTAGGCACATCAAACATGGCAAAAACATCAACCATTTGGGTACCACATGCTTAACAAGGCATTTAAAATCCAATCACTCAGCCCGTTGGCAAGAGCAACTAAAAGCCACACATAAGGGGCACGAATCTGTCCCTCCTCTTCCTCCTTACCCATTTCAGGCTGCCCCTGCGATACCGAGTCATTACCTCTCAGCAGCCTCCACTGACAGGGATGATGGTATAGCACAGGGTGTCCTAGGTCCTAGCAGCACATCTGCCAGCAGCACACCACCAGCTGTAGACTGTAGCCCGCAAATTTATCTACCCCATCTACTGCAGTGGAAAAAAAAGTACAGTCCCTGCCACCCACATGCCCAGCGTCTGAATGCAAGCTTGTCAAAGCTATTGGCTCCCTAACTTCTGCCTTTCAGCCTGGTGGATTCTGCCCCCTTCTGTGAATTTGCACAATGTGCTGTAAGGCAGTCGGCCGTAAAATCCACCTTACTGATGACACGTGGTCCAGCAAGCATGGGCAGGGACAATATATTTTGTTCACAGCACACTGGGTAACGCTGCTTGCAACTCGAAAGGATGCAGGACAGGGCTCAGTGCTGCAGCTTGTTGTGCCCCCACGTCTCCATACAGCTAGTGGTGACAATGCCAGACCTGTAAGCTCTACCCCCTCCTCCCCCTTCGCCACCTCCATGACCTCCTCTGCAGAAGTGTCCTATGAACATCAGGTACCCCCTAAGCATTCAAAGGGCTATTCCCAGAGTCAGGCTAAAAGGAGCCATGCAGTGCTTCAGCTGGTGTGTTTAGGAAACAGGAACCACACCGGAGCAGAGATTCTTGCAGCTCTGCAGGGACAGGCCCAGAAGTGGTTCACACCACGCCAGCTGGAGCCAAGAATGGTGGTGCCCAATAATGGCTCAAACCTCCTGTCCGCCCTTAGACAGGGAAAGTTGACACATGTGCTGTGCCTAGCACATGTCCTCAATTTGGTGGTGCAGCATTTCCTAAGTACGTACCCAGGGTTGCAAGATGTAATAAAGCAGGTCAGAAGAGTCTGTAGCCATTTCAGGTGGTCATACATAGCCAGTGCTCGGTTTGTCTAAAATTCAGCGGGAATTCCACCTTCCCATAAACCGCCTGAACTCAACTTTGGGAATGCTGCAGTGGCTATATATGCAGCAGAGGGCTGTCAAGGAGTACCCGTGCCAGTACGGCACAATGACAGGCTCTGGCCACCTTGGCTTTTTTTCCCCACTCCAATGGCTGATCATTAAGGATGCTTGCACTGTATTGTCACCATTTGAGGAGGCCACAAGGATGGTGAGCCGTGACAGTGCATGCATTATTGACACAATCCCTGTTGTGTTCCTGCTGGAGCAGATTCTGCGTGGCATTATGGACAGGGCACTGGAGGCAGAGCAGCAGGAGGAAGAGGAGGACTTCCTTTCCTCTCAAGGCCCACTTTATCCAGACACCATCATTCATATGTCACAGAACACACAGGAGGAGAGAGGGGAGGAGAATGAGGAAGAGGATTCTGGCAGTTTCATAGGCTTTGAAAAAGAGGAAGACATGCGTCAATCTGTAAGCGATGGCTTTCCAACCCCAGGACCCTCGGGAGTAGTATGTGGCTGGGAGGAGAAAGTTCCAGATGCTGTCATCCTGAGTGACCCTGAGGAGTCTGCTTCTCAAGCCTCGGTAAATTTGAGGCACATGGGCAACCTCATGCTTCAAAGCCTGAGAAAGAACAGAAGAATACGTGGCATAAAGGAGAAGGATGATTACTGGTTGGCAACCCTCCTTGACCACCGTTATAAGGGGAAGGTCTCAGAACCCATCCCGTCCCCACAGAGAGTGCAGAAGATAAAATCTCTTGAGGACATGTTAAAGAGGATTTTATTGAATGTTTTTCCTGACTCCAGTAGGTTACAGTGTCATAGAAAACATAGTTTTAAGTCTTCTGTTGGTCAAGAGAGGAGTGTTGGAGAAGGCATCTGCCTAAGTGAGGCATTTCTGAATTTTTTTAGTCCTCGCCGTCCAGAGCTGTCAGCGTCTGCATCACATGGTGGATGATTACCTTGGGGCCAAAACAGAGATAGAGAGCTTTCCATCTGACAATCCACTGACTTACTGGGTCATGAGAATAGACCACTGGCCAGAACTTGCCCAGTATGCTATTGAGTTGTTGGGCTGCCCTGCATCCAGCATTCTTTCAGAATAGACATTCAGTACAGGAGGTTTCGTTACTGATCATAGAACGCGTCCGTCCACAGACTCCGTGGACCATTTGACTTTTATAAAAATGAATCAGTCCTGGATTACCAGCTATGAAGCCCCTGATGCTGATGTCACTGATTAAGTATTTTTGGGATGTGAAGTCTCTGCAGGACTTTGAGGCTGCCTAGCTTTGAGTTTGTTCAATCATTTCATCTGGAAGATGTTTTTGGTATAGGTTTCATGGGCACAATTATCATTGCAATTTTTTTACAGCAAGGCCAATTCTTGCTTTCATCAAGAGTACCTCTATAGGGTTATGGTGGGAAGGCACCCCCGACACCCAAAAAGTACATTTTTCTGCATCTGTTTGTCAGGTGCATATCATTGCAATTTTTTACAGCAAGTCCAATTCTTGATTTCATCAAGAGTACCTCTAAAGGGTTATGGTGGGAAGGCGCCCCTGACACCCAAAGAGTAATTTTTTAGCACCCGTTTGACAGGTGCATATCATTGCAATTTTTTACAGCAATGTAAGGCCAATTCTTGCTTTCATCAAGAGTACCTCTATAGGGTTATGGTGGGAAGGTGCCAACGACACCTAAAGACCAATTTTTACGCAGCCGTTACTTCTATCCAAAGTCAAAGTGACACCAGAATGTATCCAAAAAATCTCTAATCTTGTTTCCAGTGCTCTACATTGTGGCCTCATCATACACACTGGCTCCCCAGCTGTTGCTGAGCAAAATAAAGGCAGCTTGAAGGGAAAATTTATTTTTTTTTGGCTTTATAAATACAATTATTGCTGCAGCAGATTCTAGACATAGTACAGATCTGCCACTTTACAGCTAGACTAAGGGGACCCCCCCAGGCACTATATTGGAAGGAATCTTTCATTTTTATGCTTTCAGTTTAAAAATAAAAAAATCACTGCTCATTTAAAAATGAAGTTTTTCACAAACTTATTTTTTATTGATACATGTCCCCCAGGGCAGGGCTTCGGACCCCTATTACCATAGTATGCCCAATTACTTGCATAAAAGCCTTCAAAATGGGCACTTTTGATTTTTGACATTTGGGCCCCATTGACTTTTGCCTTGTTCGAAAGTTCTGGTGCGAACCAACCAGGGGTCCGTTCGGCCCATCCCTACCTTAAAGCGGAGTTCCACCCAAAAGTGGGACTCTCATTTGCCCCCCCACCAGTGCCACAATTGTCTTTGACAGGTATCCTGTTCCCACCTCCGGGAGCCGCAGCCGCTGATATTGACGTCACTGCTCGGCTCCCTCCTCTTACCCCTGTCGCCGGGCCAGTAGGAGAGAGGAGCGAAGCCTCGCTCATGAGCAGTAGGGTTCTTGGCATGAAGCCTTAAGGGTACACTGCCAGGTTCCCTTACCCATAATGGCGACAGCAGCACCCGACAGCCGATGGAAACACCAGCTGCGGTGCCGACATTAGTGGACTCAGGGACAAGTGAGTGTCCTATTATTAAAAGCCAGCACCTGCAATATGTGTAGCTGATGGTTTTTAATTTTTTCAGCGTGGGTGGACCCCTGCTTTAACTGCTGACCCACAATTAAAAGCTTCACAGACACATAAACCTAAATCATCTTTTTTAAATTATCTTTAAAAAATAAAACATAATATGGACAAAGAGCTAACACTTTGAGCCCATCCTAAAAAATACTTTAAATAAAATAGTTGAAAACTACTTATCAACCACCAACTGTTTAGACAAGAAAGATTTTGGTTAGAAGTATGCAAGATACAGTGGTATTTAGAAAAAGGGGTATTTTTGGAGCGCTTGGTGCCCAACTGGGAAAGTCTGGGTGGATGGGTAATGCAAATAATATAGGGATATATCTGGGAATAATATGCCAAAAAAAAAAAAAAGAGCCCCAGAGGAGTCTTTAAAAGCAAGAGTCAATGCACTGTAGATACTGGCAGCCAGCTATTATGCCCCGTACACACGGTTGGATTTTCCGCTGGAAAATGTGCAATCGGAGCGTGTTGTCGGAAATTCCGACCGTGTGTGGGCTCCATCTGACTTTTTCCATCGGATTTTCCGACACACAAAGTTTGAGAGCAGGCTATAAAATTTTCCGACAACAAAATCCGATCGCGTCAGTTCCAACCGTGTGTGGACAATTCCAACGCACAAAGAGCCACGCATGCTCAGAAGAAATTCTGAGACGAAACAGCTCGGTCTGGTAAAATTAGCATTCGGAATGGATAGAGCACTTTCGCCAGGCTGCAATGTTTCAAATTGTTTAATACAGCGCACTCTCTTCTTCTTTATAATGCAGGAAGAACGAAGTAGTTTTGCTGCTGATATTCACACAGACTTCTCACAAACTTCTTTCTTTCTTATTTATCATGATTCCCTCAATATATTATGATTTGTCACATCTGACCAAAAATCTATTTCATGTTTTTTTTTTTTTTTCAAGCCTGATGTGATTTTTTTTATTTATTTTGTTTTGTTTGTATTTTTTTTAAGGCTGATCTTGTTGTTATTTTTTTTTTAGTTATTTCACATCCAGAATATTTTTGTGTGTGTTTTGTGTGTCAAGTTACCACAACACCATTATTATCTTGTATTATTTCATCTCAAGGAGGTTGCTTGGTGTTGGTGTCTCTTGTTAATTTCACTTTGTATTTTTGAAATGTACCTGAATCCTCATAAACAAACTGTCCTTTTTGAAGGAAAACACACATAGGCAATTATAATTGAAACAAAAATTCCTTTATTAAGGGCTCAGAACTAAACAAAGAGGGAGGCAATGCTGGAGAAACAGCAGAAATTGGCGAAGCTTTGGACCCCCAGGGCACACATCAATTATTTGACAGCAAAATTGGTGGCCTGAGGAGTCCATATCTAAGGGGGTGCAGTCTGGTCCAGAAGTCACAGAGATCCAGAAAGCAGCAGATGACATATATGTCCCCAGGCTGTGGTACTACAAGAGGCTGCATATTTTGCCAGACCAGACGGAACCCAGGGTCATCACTCTCTGGTCTTCCTTCCACGCTTCCTTCCCGGCTGTGGCACTGGTGTTGGAGACGTGGCAGGAGGAGGAGTAGGACCTGGAGGAGGAGGAGGAGGAGTAGGACCTGGAGGAGGAGAAGGAGGAGGACCTGGAGGAGGAGGACTATGGGTGAGGTGAAAAATGTGGGTTGCACATGTGAGTTGGCCCCTCAACCCCTTATTTAGAGCTTCCAAAATTAAAAACTCACACAGGAGTCCTTGGCCCTCCTCCATCTGCATTATTTTGCATGCAGTTAAGCCAGCAAAGTCCTCATCCACACTGTGGGGTGTTCTGAGGGCCTCAGTAGCCTTCCAAAAGAGGCCTATGGCAGCCTCCTCCAGGTTACTCCTCTTCCTGCCACTTTGTCTTTGAAGGTCTAGGGGAGGGACCTGGGTATCAGGCAGCCTGCTTGGCCCGGCCACCTCCTGGCTGAGACTCCCCTGTGTATGAAAAAGGGACATGGTTTTAGTTTTTGCTTCATCAATCACAATCAGAATTTAGTACTCCTAACTAACATCTATTCAACATCATTGATTGGACAACCAGTAATATTTAGAAGAATGCTATACCTGGCTCAATCTGGGCTCCTCCACATGTTGCTGCCTGGAAGGCCCAGGTTGGGCGTCAAAAGCCTCAGCTGGTGGGGAAGGAAGCGTGGAAGGAAGAGTGGAGAGTGCTACCCTGGGTTCAGTCTGACCTGCCAGAAAATGCAGTTTGTTATAGTACCACAGCCTGGGGACATAAATGTCATCTGCAGCTCCTGATCTCTGGGAATCCTGGACCTTCTTGTGCTCCCTTAGATAAGTGCTCCTCAGGCCACCAATTAGGATCTTCAAATAGGTGATGACTGCCGTGGGGATCACCGTCTTCACAATTTGCAGCAAATTATCCAGCGCGGCCTTCCTCTTTGTTTGGTTCTTATATTCAGGGTGGTTTACCTGCCACAGACAAGGCAGCTGCCTGAACATATCAGTGAAGATTGGCATAAAGTCCTGATCCTTCAAGATATCCATTTTCACTGCAAGACACAACACAAGACAAACCCTAATGTCAGCCTAAAGTCTTCTAAACTTGTGCAAATACAGGCCTCAATCTAGAAGCAGTATAGGCCCAATGTTAAGTCTTACCTTCGCTATCGCGATCGGCGCCTCCGTTACTCTTTCCTCCGCTCACAGATCGTAGTACTACGCACACGTGTTACGTTTTATAGACACTGCGCATGCGTGAAACTCCGCCTACCCCTGACGTTCTTTCTAGTCTATTCCCCGCCCCTTCTTGTTTGGCGCAGTGGGGGATAAGCACATGGTGGAGACACAGCAGGTGTCAGATAATTACACCAACAAGGAGGAGGAGGAAAGCCCGGAGCCTGAACTGTCACGATCCAGAAGGAGACGATTTAAGGCATCAAATATGTCCTTTGGGGATATGTTGGAGATGGTCAACAATCCTTAAGAAGGCCGACTATGACGGGAAGTATGGACCTTACCCCAACCCCAATGTCAGAAAGGCCAAGATCATGGCAAAAGTGGTCAAAAGTCTGCACCGGAATTTCGGGGTACGACGATCGAAAGATCAACTCAGGAAGCTGTGGTCAGATCTCAAATTAAGGGAGCATGAGCAGTACAGAAGGATCCGGAGAGTCCTGTAAAAAAGTAAGTAGTTGTGCTGTGTTCCCATTCTTTATGTTTATTACGTTTGTGCTGCTCCATGTGCTTTTCTTTACTGTTGTACAGTTTAAAATGGCAACTTTCATGTTCATGGGCACATTATTTGTTCGTATGAAACATTGTTCATTCGGCCTGGAACACACCATTGTTTTGGGCATATGCATTTTAAAACATTTTTTATGGCCTACTTATCTGAAAATAATTTGGTTGTGTAGATGGGTTTGTAACTAGAATGAAATGCAAACTAGATTCTGTGTAAGGAGAGGACACTCAGTAGCTGTTTAGACATCTGGATACTGGAGCACTAGTATGGGACACAAGAACACCCTTTTTATTAGGGGGCCCACACAGGTGCTCCAGTGTATACTATAGGGGTGTCTCCATCTGTGAAGCTTGTACTAAACAGGTAAGTATTCAAGCTTGACAAAGGACAATAAAATTTCAACATCTTGGAACTCTGCCAAAATAGATAATTGTACCCCACTTCCAAGCAATGTTTCATATTTCTGCCATCAAATATCTGTGTGCTAAGTATACCTTTTTATTTGTACATAGGTCATAAAAGACTCAGAGGACACCCCTCATCCGAGGAGACCACAGACCCCCCACCTCTGGAAGAAGGGGAAATCCACCCAAGCCAAGCAAAGCAGGAGGAGGAAGACGTGGTGGAATTTGTCACCACAACAGGTGAGTGTCTGCGACCAAAGGCTCTGGTAAGAGATGGATACCGGCATATTTATAATACATGGTGTGTTTTTCTTTCTATCTTTTTAGGTGATCGTGATGTTGTGGATCTAGGGCATTTCACCTCTGAAAGTGCACAGATCCTGATCGGAGAGATCATGGGGTGTAATATGGACTTGGAAAACATCCAGAAAAACATCAATGATGTTAAAAAAAAAATGAACATCATTGATGTTTTAGGGAGAGTTTAAAACCCCTCCAAATCCCTTTGGTTTTTTGTGAGCTAAAAATGTTTACAATTTTTTGACATATTTGCGAAAAGCCAAATTTTGAAGACGCACACAGTGTGTCAACATGTGCTATCTGCCATCATGGGAGATCAATGGACCATTTTGGGGATGCAACCCCTTCCTCAATAATAAAGTAGCTGTGAGGAAGGGGTTGCACCCCAAAAACACTTCCCTTGATCCTCCATGATGGCAGCTAGCACATGTTGACATTCAGCAATTTGTGTGCATCTTCAAAATTTGGCTTTTCCTGGGGTGACTTCACCCCATCTGATCGCAATATCAAACACAGTTTGTAAATACTCATGTCTGATATTGCCTTCAAGTTCTACCAAATGTGAACTTTGTAAGTTCAAGATTTGTGTCTTTCTTGTTGGTTTTAAACATGCCTGTTTTATCTTAAATGGACATTGCTACTTTTTCGAATGTGACCCCAAAAATTGTTATACAACAAACATGTTGGTTTGTTTTAAAAACCTTTTCTAAATGCACATGTGATTGTGCTGGTATTAAAAAGATTGTTAATCAAGAATGTGTGGATTATTGTTTCAACGCTCCAAAACTTTTGTTGTGCTCTAATTGGTGTTTTCAGTGACAATGGGGGTTATTTCCTAAGGTAAAATCCACTTTGCACTACAAGTGCAGTTTCAAGTGCACTTGTAGTGCAAAGTGTCTTTGCCTTTAGTAAATAACACCCAACAGTGCTTTGTAATGTTACACAATCACGCCATTTTCAGGACTCACCACATTTCTGTCAGGGTCAGCTAAAAGAAACACAAGCAGTAAATGTCACCAAAGATTTTAGTAGTTATTTTTTTTTTTATTATTTGAAAAAGGTTTCAGACATTGTCTGGCATATTGATAGCCCCCCTACCCGCAAAGTATTCAAGGTATCTTAGCTGGACATCACGGGCACTCGGGGGGGCAAGCCAGGATGGCCACTTTCCAGCGCTGTCAGGGTTGTTTCATTTCGAATTCTGGCCTCAGGCCCGACTGAGCCAGCATAGTTGGCAGAATGTTGCCGTAAAAAGTTGTGTAGAACACAGCAGGATGATATGATTCAGTTTGTACTCCGCCATGTGTATGGGTGTAAGAAATAGGCGGATCCGGCTGGCCATGATTCCAAACGTGTTCTCCACCACTCTTCTGGCTCTGGCCAGCCAGTAATTAAAAACCCTCTGGTCCGGGGTGAGGGTCCTCATCGGGAATGGCCGCATAAGATGGTCCCCCAGCGCAAACGCTTCATCCGCAACGAAGACGAATGGGAGTCCTTCCGCATTGTCTTGTGGACGTGGCAAGTCCAAGCTGCCATTCTAGAGACGCCTGTAGAACTCCGTCTGGGACATCCGGCCATTCTTCCCCACGTCCACATACAGGAACTCATAAGTAACCGACACCACCACCAACATCACAATACTATTGAATCCCTTATAGTTGAAATAGTATAACCCCGAGTTGGGTGGTGGGATGATGTGGATGTGTTTCCCATCAATTGCCCCTCCGTAGTTAGGAAAGTCCCACTGCTGGGCAAAGTGGGAGGCCACAGTCTGCCATTCCTGTGGTTTGGAAGATAACTGTGGAGTCAAACAACAACAAACATTAGTCATTTTGCACATAAACAGGGAAAGCAGATTAGACACAAACATTCTTTGCCAACATCAAGATAACATTTATTTGAGGGAGTTTTTAAAGACCAAAGTATAAGGTACACCTATCAGATTCCCCCTCCTCTCCCCCCTCTCATGGGCCATTTCTAACATTTTGGGGGGGGAGCTCTTGGACAGGTAACTCTCTCCACTTCATTGAGAGATGAATGCCTAAATAATGTGTATTACTTTGGCCAGCCCCTCCTTAGTTACACTATTGACAGCCCACTGGACAGGTAAGAAGTGTCATAATACAAAGAGATAAATACACACTGAACACATTTGAGCACATTTGGAAATTCTGCTATTACCTATCAAGATAATAATAGTATACAAAAACTTTAAACTGAATCATTTGAAAGTATGCAGGCAGGCCCTTGCACTACATGCTTTGGGGAATTCATCCATAAATCTGACCACAAAAGAGATGGGTATAGTGTGTATGGGTTTGGCAAAGTCAGCAGATAGATGATTGAGGATAGATAGAGAATTGGTATCAGCTGATTTAGCAGTTGGGGGGAGGGAGGGTTCCAAATGATTTGGGGACCCCACAAAAAAAAGCCTCTGTCACTCTGCCAGAATTTAAAGCACAAATCACATTTTAAAACATTTTAGGGGTGTTTGAGGTAAAGCACTACTATGGAGCTGATAAAATACATTGTTAAGGGACTACATGAGGTGAATATAGGGCCAGGAGACCATGCTGGGGAGGTAAGTGAAGGCAAATATGTATGAAGGACAAAAAAAATAAGTACATAAAAATCCAGCATGCATGAGGACAAAGGGGACATTCACAGCATATTCCAATCATGGTAATTAGGGAATGAGGAAAGAAATACAATATAATATCAAACATTAAATACAATAAAATGTGATATTAAAGGATACAAATCTTACCTTAATATACTCCTTCTGCAGGACCTGGATGATGGCAGAATAGGTCTCTGGGATAATGATCCCCAGAGCCTGGGGGGAGATGCCTGTCGGGAACTTGAGGTCCTGCAGGCTTCTCCCCGTCACCCAGTACCGCAGGGTGGCGAATAGCCTCTGCTCCGGAGTGGTGGCTTGCCTCATGTGGGTATCCTGCCTAATATAAGGGGTCAGCAAAGCCAACAAACGGTGAAATACGGGGTCCGTCATCTGGAGAAAGTTCCTGAAATCATCAGGATTATTCTCACGGATCTCACAGAGCAAAGGCATGTGACAGAACTGGTCACGCTGAAGCAGCCAATTCTTGGTCCATGAACTCCTCCCCACCCTGTTCATGGACTGGACTTGTGTCAAGGTAAGGACCCCAACACCAAGCCCCCGCACAGCACAAACTCTACAAGAAGTACGTATACGCAACATGGCTAGAAAACGGTCGGCTCCTCAGAACGAAGTAACAGAACGCACTGAAGAACAACAAGGCCTGTGAAGAGCGACCTGAAAATCAGTAACGAACAAACAAGAACACAATGATAAATCAATGAGAACTCACTGCACGCACTGAAGAGCAGATACAAACCCACAAGCACAAACTGAACAGCAGAAAACGATCTGAAAGCCACGAGTCTGAAAAAGCGCAAATCGTCTCTCACCAAACTTTTCCTAACACGAGTTTAGCAAAAGAAGCCCAAAGGGTGCAGCGCTTGGTTCGGACCTGCCCTTTTCTAGTCTCGTCGTACGTGGTGTACGTCACTGCGTTCTTGGCGATCGGAAATTCCTGACAACTTTGTGTGACCGTGTGTACGCAAAACAAGTTTGAGCCAACATCCATTGGAAAAAATCCATGGATTTTGTTGTCGGAATGTCCGATCAATGTGCGATCATGTGTACGGGGCATTAGAGTTGAAGGAGACTCTGTGGACAGTGAGAGAGGAAAGGAGAGAGCAGCGCCGGTCTAAGTGCAGCATGGAGCTAAAAACAAGTTTGATATGTGGTAATCAACTCACATGGAGTTGAGGTTGTAAAGGCATATAGTACACAGGGTCCAGGTGTCCGTGCAGGCAGGCGCAGGTGATCGCAAGTCCCAGCCACTTCGGTGGCATCAGAGGCTAGGCGGAAGGTTAAAGCATTATCCATGCATCGGCTGTGACAGGCAGAGAGTGCGCCTGAGCTCTCGTTCAGATCATGCATGCTATTTCATCAGGCATGGGGGCAGCCATCTTTGGTGAGGTCTGTATAGGGGAAGGAGGGGGCAGTCTGTAGAACAACAGGACTCAGTGGTCCCACGCCTAAAGACCCTGCAAGAAATGCACCATTTCTGGCCCACAACAAAGATATACAAGAAAACAAATACAGTGTAAATTTGCTGTCCCCTCAAAATAGCTCAACACACAACCATTAATGTCTAAACCGCTGGCAACAAAAGTGAGTACACCCCTAAGTGAAAATGTCCAAATTGGACCCAAAGTGTCAATATTTTGTGTGGCCACCATTATTTTCCAGCACTGCCTTAAGCCTCTTATGCCGCGTACACACGAGTGGACTTTCCGGCATACTTGGTCCGGCATACCGGAGTCCGTCGGACAATTAGAACATGTGTGGGCTCCAGCGGACTTTTTTTCTCAAAAGTTTGATGGACTTAGATTTGAAACATGTTTCAAATCTGTCCGACGGACTCGAGTCCGTTCGAAAAGTCAGCTCGTCTGTATGCTAGTCCGATGGACAAAAACCGACGCTAGGGCGGCTATTGGCTACTGGCTATGAACTTCCTTGTTTTAGTCCGGTCGTACGTCATTACGTACGAATCCGTCAGACTTTGGTTGATCGTGTGTAGGAAAGTCCGTTCATTCGGAAAGTCCGTCGAAAAGTCCGCCGGACAAAGTCTGCCGTAAAGTCTGGTCGTGTGTACGCGGCATTAGGCATGGAATTCACCAGAGCTTCACAGGTTGCCACTGGAGTCCTCTTCCACTCCTCCATAACGACATCACGGAGTTGGTGGATGTTAGAGACCTTGTGCTCCTCCACCTTCCATTTGAGGATGCCCCACGGATGCTTAATAGGATTTAGGATTTAACAGCTACTTTAGCAAGGCAGTGGTTGTCTTGGATATGTGTTTGGGGTCGTTATCATGTTGGAATACTGCCCTGCGGCCCAGTCTCCGAAGGGAGGGGATCATGCTCTGCTTTAGTATGCCACAGTACATGTTGGCATTCATGGTTCCCTCAATGAACTGTAGTTCCCCGGTGCCGGCAGCACTCATGCAGCCCCAGACCATGACACTCCCACCACCATGCTTGACTAGACAGCAGGGGGAGACAGGGGTGCTTTTTTTTTTTTTTTTTCTTTATTATTTTTTATCTTTTTTATCTTATTTTTAAACTGTTCCTTTCATTTTTTTTTTAATCATTTTTATTGTTATCTCAGAGAATGTAAATATCCCCTATGATAGCAATAGATAGTGACAGGTACTCTTTTTTGAAAAAATTGGGGTCTATTAAACCCTAGATCTCTCCTCTGCCCTCAAAGCATCTGACCACACCAAGATCGGTGTGATAAAATGCTTTCCCAATTTCCCAATGGCGCTGTTTACATCCGGCGAAATCTAAGTCATGAAATGCTCGTAGCTTCCGGTTTCTTAGGCCATAGAGATGTTTGGAGCCACTCTGGTCTCTGATCAGCTCTATGGTCAGCTGGCTGAATCACCGGCTGCATTCTCAGGTTCCCTGTTGAGACAGGAGAGCCAGAGAAAAACACGGAAGATGGAGGGGGGGGGGGCATTCCCTCCCACTGCTTGTAAAAGCAGTCTAGAGGCTAATTAGCCACTAGGATTGCTTTTACATGAAAGCCGACCGCTGGCTGAAAAGAATGATACCAAGATGATACCTAAACCTGCAGGCATCATTCTGGTATAACCACTCAAAGTCGTGAATGGAGTACCTGAAGACAAAAAAATGGTTAGCAATAAAACACAGTAAACAGTAAAGTATAAAAAATTGCATACCTGAAAAGCAAATAAAACATAATAACAATAAAACATTGCAGAATAGAATACAGTAAAAAAGAGCAGAACAATAGAGAGAGAATAGAGAGAGAGAGAACAATGAAACGACAACTATTATTTTTTATTTTATATATATATTTTTTTTTTTACACTTTTTTTGTAACTAACTTTTATAACTGTAACCGGTTCCAGGTTTGGGTCTCTCAAAATGCGATGGCATCTTGGGAGACCCTGTGAAAGTGTGCCTAGTCTGTGCAATGCTGTACCCTGCGCTAATACTCAACTAGTGTATGGTAGCGTTCAAAACATTCACCAATGCAAAGACCAGGATTGTCAGGACAGGAGGGACAATAATAGCGGGTGTCACGCCTATATCCGCGCTTGCTGCAGACACAACATCTTTTTGGGGGGGGGTTCGTTGGGTAGGGGTACTCGGGAGGACATAAAGAAAATGCCTCTCATGCAGCCGACTGCATTTGGTTGGGGATGTGAATGGGGGAAGTGCTGCAGAAGCGGTGGGTTCCCAATTAGGATTGGCGAATGCAGCAGGAAGGGCATTATGGGCACGACGGGCCTGTGTTTGTCTTCTTCTTGGTGGCAGCGGGACACTACTTGTGCTTGCCACCTCACCAGCTTGAACTGCACTTATGGGACTCGCCACGTCACCAAGTGTTACTGCAGTTCTGGTTTGACTACGACCGGGGTGTACTAGGCTGCTGGTGCTTGCCAGTTCACCAAAATGCTACCAAAAAAACTGTTAGCGATCGCAGGTATCAGGCCTGACCCTGCGAACGCTGCAGTTATGCGTTTAGTGTTTTGTAAGTGACAGTGATCGATTGATACTGCACTTGGGTGGGCTGGGCCGGGCGGAGGGGCAAAATGCAGGTGCTAGCAGGTATCTGGGCTGATCCCGCTAACGCTGTGTTTTTGGGAACCCTAAACTGCTGGGGATGCTAGTATAGATCTGATCAGATCAGCTATTGATCCGTTCAGATACTATACCACTAAGGGAGGTGTACGGTGCGTGCGTGGGTGTTAGCGGTACTGGCGCTAACCTGACGCTGCTTGGGGCTAGTGTTTGCCAGTTCACCAAAACGCTACCAAAAAACCTGTTAGCGATCGCAGGGATCAGGCCTGACTCTGCGAACGCTGCAGTTATGCGTTTAGTGTTTTGTAAGTGACAGTGATCGATCGATACTGCACTTGGGTGGGCTGGGCTGGGCTGGGCGGAGGGGCAAAACGCAGGTGCTAGCAGGTATCTGGGCTGATCCCGCTAACACTGCGTTTTTGGGAACCCTAAACTCCTGGGGATGCTAGTATAAATCTGATCAGATATTGATCCGTTCAGATACTATACCACTAAGGGAGGTGTACGGTGCGTGTGGGGGTGTTAGCGGTACTGGCGCTAACCTGATGCTGCCTGGGGCTGGTGCTTGCCAGTTCACCAAAATGCAACCAAAAAAACTGTTAGCCATCGCAGGGATCAGGCCTGACTCTGCGAACGCTGCAGTTATGCATTTAGTGTTTTGTAAGTGACAGTGATCGATCGATACTGCACTTGAGTGGGCTGGGCAGATATTGATCCGTTCAGATACTATACCACTAAGGGAGGCGTATGCTGCGTGTGTGGGTGTTAGCGGTACTGGCGCTAATCTGACGCTACCTGGGGCGACGCATATCACCGCCGGGCGATCAGGGGGCTAAACCTTTATTCGGTAATAAATGGCGGGTGCCCTGACACTATAAAAAATAAACTAACTAACCAGCGTCACCCGTAACACTTATACGGTGATCAGTGGTGAAAGGGTTAACTAGGGGGCAATCAAGAGGTTAAAACATTTATTAGATAGTATATGGGGGTCCCTGACGCTATAAAATGCTGACGGCGAACCTAAATATTTACCTCCCTAACTAGCGTCACCAGCGACACTAATACAGCGATCAGAAAAATGATTGCTTAGTGACACTGGCGACGGGGGATGATCAAGGGGTTAAAACTTTATTAGGGGGGGTTAGGGGGGTATCCTAGACCTAAAGGGGGCTAACACTAACTGCCCTAACACACTAACTGTCACAAACTGACACCATGCAGTAATCAGAAAAAAAAACAAAAAACTGCTTGGTGTCAGTGTGACGGGGGGAGGGGTGATTGGGGGGTGATCGGGGGGGATCGGGGGTGTAATGTGTGCCTGGCATGTTCTACTGAGTGTGTTTGTGTTTTGCACTCACAGTGATGTCTTCTCTCCTCGGCACCGGAACGGAAAATACCGAGCCGAGGAGAGATGACATAATTTCCTTTGCTGCTGTTTAGCATACAGCAGTAAAGGAAGATTCTCATTGGCTGGGAGCGATCGCGAGGGGGGGCCACGAACGAATGGTCTCCCCCTCACCTCTCATTGCTCCCAGACCAAAGCTGACCGCCTCGGGCACCGGGGGGGTTCCAATCGGACCCCCCGCCCGCAGGAGGCAGATCACGCACAGGTATGTGATTCTGCCTGCCCATGCCATTCTGCCGATGTATATCGTCGTGAGGCGGTCGGCAAGTGGTTAAAGTGTGACATGTTAGGTATCTATTTACGTGGCGTAACATCATATTTCACATTAAAAAAAAAGTTAGGCTAACTTTAGTGTTTTTTTTTTTAATTCATTAAACTTTTTTTTTTCCAAAAAAAAGTTGGAAAAATTGCTGCACAAATACCATGTGACATAAAATATTGCAACAGCCGCCATTTTCTTCCCTAGGGTCTATGTTAAAAACATACTGTAAATAATGTTTGGGGGTTCTGAGTAATTTTCTAGTAAAAAAATTATGATTTTTTCATGCAGGAGAGGAGTGCCAGAATAGGCTCGGTATGGAAGTGGTTAAACCCAAAACCAAAAATGCAATATATTGCAGATAAACACATTTCAGACTGGTGGCTGCATTGGTTTTGTTTTTTGTTTTTGGCTTTTTCCCTCTGTTTGCACCTGGTTATCTGGCCAGTTGCACACCTTCTGTATTATTGAGGCACTACTCTGGAGGGTTGAGAACAGGAGGCGCAGTAGACAGCAGTATTGTTAGTATATATAAATCTGCTAATACATTTAAAACTACCCTCTTTTCAGACTAACACATCAAAGCTTACAGTTTATAATCAGTTACAGAAAACATTTTTTTTTTCTTTTGGGATAAAGATTTTGCATTTATAAATAAAAGCGGATCATTTTAATCACCCCTGCCAGTGTAAAGTGTTTTATTAGGTTTGTAAACTGATACATTCTGCTGAAAAGCTTGAGCATGTGGAAAACAACAGACATGCTGGCTGGATCACCAGATGAAAGAAAGCCTTAAAAGGAAACTAATACAGTCATCACATCTCAGAATTGGTAAGCTGCAATATAATGTTTGCTTTTGGGTTTAATGCTGCTTTAATTATCCAGTCATGTGAAAAGCAAATTTCTGTTCACTTTGAACACCAAATTTTATACAAATATCTTTCACATGATTGGGACATTGGAGTGAATATTCACACAACTTTTGTAATGCAAAACATAAGGCACCTAAACTTTTTTTTATGCAAAACACTACACACTACACTTTATTTAAATATGAATATTTTGGATGCTTTGCACATTTTTGATTGGATATTTATTAGAGCCTTTCTTATACATTTTTGGGTGATATTTGAGTACACGGAGCACAAGATAATTCTTGTTTATACTCCCCAACACATACCAAGTATGGTGCAGTACAGCTCAGTTGTATTGCCTGTGGATTTAATTGTAGGTGCATTGGGGTGACAGATATATCTGAGCAATTTTTCATTTTAAGAGATGCCATAAATGAAATTTAGTTATTTTCTTGTATGATTACTGTATAATAAATAAAAAAAATACATATTTTTCATAATACAATAACAGAGAGATATATATTTTACATATATTTTTTTCATAATATAATAACAGAGAGATTTAAATTTTTGTTGACATATAAAAAAAAAAAAATTGACGTTGCATAGCAAAAGTTAATGTCAGGATAGTTCAATATTTGTCATGTGTTTGCATTTTACTTGCCATATACAGTTAGTTAGTAAAAGGCTATAGGAGTTTGTTCCTTGCATGTTTATCTTGGTCAATACTCTCAACAATATTAAAACAGAATAGGAACAATGAATAATTTACATTTCTTTATCCCTTGCATTTTTACCACTGCCTTCCATATCCTCACTAGGGTTTTCTCAGAGGGAATACATTTGTTGTTGGTTATTACTCATAACTTTAAGAATTTATAAGGTGACTTGTAGGCCTTTATTGTTTCTGCAGCACACAAACATTAGCAGAGCTCTTTTGATGAAGTTATCTTTTTTCTGTTACATCTATGAACAATATGGAGACTATCAATAAAAGAGTTCAGGAAGTCTAGCCTTTCATTTTGATATATTTTGTCAGTTATTGGCCTGGTTTGCTTCTGTAAAAGTCTACAATCAATTAAAGTGTAAAATGGCAAGTAGAAAAGTAAAATGGTTTAAAAAAGAGTGAGGAAGGATAAAAACAATGGGAAAAAACAGGGAAGAGCTAACAGATATATATGATACCTTGAAGAAGCTCTTTCTACAGCTGCCCTCCACTAAAAATATTGGATGGCAAGGAAACCAATTTTTTTTTGTTGCTGTGATATTTTAAAACGGATGCCTTTATACAATGTTCACTATTTATATTGATTTACTATACCAAAGAAGTAGTTAATGTTCACTAAGCTTAGTAAATAGGGTAAAGCTGTTTTTATTTTGAGTACCCAATCATGCTAGGAAAATGTTTAGATGATTAAGGTGGAAGAAGTGAAGAAGCAGCTTTAAAGGGGTTGTAAACCCTTGTGTTTTTTCACCTTAATGCATTCTATGCATTAAAGTGAAAAAACTTCTGACAATGACTGCCCCCCTCCTCTTCGTTCCCTCGGCGTAGACACGCCCTGGGGTTATCGGCTCTTGATTGGATAGATTGATAGCAGCGCAGCGCAGACATTGGCTCCCACTGCTGCCAATCAAATCCAATGACGCGGGGCCAGGGGGGTGGGGTCGAGTTCGGCATTCTGTGTCTATAGACGCAAATGCTGAACTCGGGAGCGAACCCGCAAGGTAACCCTCTGGGAGAGCGCTTCTCCCAGGGGGTTTACCGATGCGAGGAGAAGCCATGAGAGCCGCCGGGGGAACAAAGAAGACGATGATCGGGGCCACACTGTGCAAAATGAACTGCACAGTGGAGGTAAGTATGACATCTTTGTTATTTAAAAAAAACAAAAAAACAAGGGTTTTACAAACCCTTTAACCTTTCCTGACCAGCCGCCGCAGTTATATTGCGGCAGGTTGGCACTGCTGCGTGAACCGTCGTACCTGAATGTCGGCTCTTTAAGATGCCGCAGCATGTCCCCGCAGCCAATGCGCGTGCCTGGCAGGCGTGATGATCACTGGGCACCCACGATCGCTCGTGACAGAGCGAGAACCGGGATCTGTGTGTGTAAACTGTCAGGGGAGAGGAGAGAGATTGTTGTTCCTACTAAGTAGGAACAATAATCTCTCTCCTCCTCTAGTCAGCCACATTCCCCCCACAGTTAGAAACACACATAGGGAACACAGTTTACCCCTTGATCGCCCCCTAGTGTTAACCCCTTCCCTGCCAGTGACATTTATACAGTAATCAGTGGCTACTTTTAGCTCTGATCGCTGTATAAATGTCACTGGTCCCAAAAAAGTGTCAAAAGTGTCCGATTTGTCCATAGCAATGTTGCAGTCCCGATAAAAAGCAGATCACCGCCATTACTAGTGAAAAAAAAAAAATAATAATAAAAATGCCATAAATCTATCCCTATTTTGTAGATGCTATATGTACACTGAGTCACACATGCACACCTCAGCATACATTTATGGCACTACTCTGTGATGTGCAGATGTGGGCACGAACAGCGGTTACGTCATCACAGCCTTGCCATTCAAGCAGTTATACAGTGAGAGCGCTGAAGGAAGAATGGGAGAAGATGGAAGAACCAGTGACTAGTTGAATTGCGGACAAAGCTGCAATAGAGGGCTTCATTTGACAGGTAAGTTTGCCATAACGTGCTAATATGCTGTGCATACCAGCACATTATGACATAAACCTCCTGGGGACTAATGTTAAAACATATTGGAGTTTAATTCCACTTTATCTTCTTCCCTAAACTAAAAATATATTTTGAAACGAGAACATGCTTTATTTCTTTATTAAATTAATTCCAAAATATTTGTTCCACAAAAAAAAATTAATACAGGGTGTACCTTGGCACAGAATTAACTAAGCATTATGATTTTTCTAAAGTGACATCTCTATTGTTATAAATGCTTTTTGAATTATTATGCTTATGTAATAATAACAGCAACAAAAAAGTATTTATCCTGCTAAAAATGTAAGCAGGACAAGTTAACTTTATTGATAAATAGAAACTATTTAAAGCCTAATGCCCTGTACACACGATCGGATTTTCTGACAATAAATGTTGGAGGTGAGCTTGTTGGCAGAAAGTCCGACCGTATGTATGCTCCATCGAACATTTGTTGGCGGACTTTCCACCAACAAATGTTGGCTAGCAGGTTCTCAAATTTTCCGTCAACAAATGTTTGTTGTCGGACTTTCTGATCGTGTGTACACAAGTCCACGCATGCTTGGAATCAAGTACTAGTCAGAAGCGCTCGGTCTTGTAAAACTAGCGTTCATAATGGAGATGTCACATACGTCTTGTACGTCACTACGTTCGTAATTGTTGGCCAACATTTTTGTGACCGTGTTTATGCAAGACAAGTTGGAGCCAACATCCTTTGAACAAAAATCCACGGTTTTGTTGTCGAAAAGTCTGATTGTGTGTATGGGGCATAAATTTACTTAAGTTCACCTTTTTTTTTTCTAAATCCCAGCACCCCTATGTACCAATAGCTCGCGTAAGTGCAGTTGCGGGCATGTGCCGCGAGGCAAACTCTCTCTCCCACTGCAAGCTGTGGGAGCATGGCCGCGGGTCGAGCAGACTCGATGTCCGCTGGCGACCCGTTATCACCTAGTACAGAGGCAGACTGGGGATCTGCCTTGTTTACACTGACAGGGGACATGTCAAAAATCTTCTGTTCCCAGTGATCGGAAACAGTGATGTCTGTCATGTCCCTGGTAGCCCATCCCCCTACAGTTAGAACACACCCAGGGAGCACACTTAACCCCTCAATCGTCCCCTAGTGTTAACCCCTTCCCTGCCAGTGTCCTTTTAACATTAATCAGTGCATTTTTATAGCACTGATCAATGTAATAATGTCACTGGTCCCCAAAAAGTGCCATTTGGGGTCAGATTTGTCCGCCGCAAAGTCGCAGTCCCGCTAAAAATCGCAGATAGCTGCCATTACTAGTAAAAACAATTAAAATAAATAAAAGTCGCTAAATCTATCCCATAGTTTGTAAACGCGATAACTTTCGCGCAAACCAATCAATATACGACTATTGTGATTTTTTTTTCTACCAAAAATATGTAGAAAATATATATTAGCCTAATATCTTTTTTTTGAATATGTATTATAGCAAAAAGTAAAAAAAAAAATTATTTTCTAAAATTGTCGCTTTTTGTTTGTTTATAGTGCAAAAAATAAGAACCCCAGAGGTGATCAAATACCACCAAAAGAAAGCTCTATTTGTGGGAAAAAAACGGACATCAATTTTGTTTGGGTACAGCGTTGCATGACCGTGCAATTGTAAGTTAAAGCAATGCAGTGCCGTATCGTGAAAAATGGCCTAGTCTTTAGGGGGCGAATCCTTTCGGGGCTGAAGTAGTTAAAAACACTGCTCGATTACTTCTGCCTTACTTCCTGGACAGACTTTATGTCATGATAGAGGAAGGAGTTCAGCTGATCTCATTAGCACACACCCTGCATCATCTACCCTCAACTGATCAACTCCTTCCTTAAAGTAACCTAAAGTCTGTCCAGGAAGTAAGGCAGAAGTAATCGAGCAGTGTTTTTAAAAAGCTATGAAGCCAGTGAGGTAAGCATGTGTAGAATAAATGGAAACTTGCAAAATAAGTACAATAAGGCTTCACTGGTACATAGGGGAGCTGAAATTTAGAAAAAAAAAAGTGAACAAAGATGAACTTAACCTTTAAAAAAAAAAAATGAAAACCAGCACAAGGGATGTTACAATTGTTCCCAGCTCCGTTATTCATAGAAGCCAGGACTACAGTTTCTATGAATGAAATATGATATTTGAATGGAGGACAAGTGGATAATTGAAATGTCTGTACCCTCCATTCGTAGGTTATAAGGGGCAGGCATAGTCGGGCACTCTTGATGAGTGTCTGTCACGGGTCGCTCAGTTTTATTAATCTGATTGGTCGGATTGGCAGCGTTGACCAATCCCAATCCACCAGGTCCTTACTAGAAGTGCTAATGGAGATAAGGGAAAAGAGCAGGGATTTGAAATCCCTGGACCTTTGAAGCTGTTGTGGGGATGCTGACAGCTAGGGAACACCGGAGGTAAGTATAGGGGAACTGGGGGGTGAGGAAGGTGTCTGTTGATGGTTCAACATTTTTTCTGTAAATGTGAACTGACACTTTAAGGTGCCTTGAGCATCTTTTATGCTATATTCATGTCTGTAATGCACTTCTGGGAAGACTCTTGTTTTGCGCACTTGAAGGATAAGTTCACATTTTAGAAAAAAATAATAGATGCACATTTTTTTGCAGGTAAAAAAAATGTGCATTTATTCTTTTGGGGCCTGTAAAGCATTGCATTAGAGATCAGAAGATAACTGGTGCCATGCAGGTCTCCTTCAGATCTGTCAGTATATCAGTGTGCCGTAATCCAGTACAGGCAGGCAGATACACTGACAGGAAGAAATCAATGAACTATTACAGCGCTCCACAGCACCATGGTAGCTCGTTGAGAACTACAAGCCGACAGCCGCTAAGGATCTGTGGATCTGTGTGAATGAATGATGTGGCCATTTGATTGGAGCACCGCATGGCCGCTCTGATTTTAAAAAGTGACAGCTAGTACAGGAAACTTCTTCCTATACTGCTGCCACAAGGAGGGGGTAGCGGGCAGGTGCTACAGCATTAGGAACATGTTACATGCTATACCCAAAAAAATAGGTGGAACATGTAACATGGTCCCAAAGGTGAACTTATCCTTTAAAGATGCATTCTAGAAAGACCTCAGATATGTAAGGCTGCTCATGGCCACCTTTATACATTTATATTTCTAAGTTAGTCTAGGAATGTCTTGGAATCCTTCAGAAAGGCTTTAAATATTTGGACATGCAAAAGGACCTCTTGGATTGCCTCTTGTAAGGATAATTCAAAACAAAAATCAGATCGGAAAAGCTGAGTTGAAGTCATAACTCTTTATCTTTATACTTAAATTGGTCAGTACTAATACCAGAAACACAGGAAAAGATCTTCTAACTTCCGCATAAAGTAAAACAATTTGTAAAGAAATGGTTTTCAGTTCTGCCATATATCTTCCCAGAGGGATGAAGTAATATACCAAAATGAAAACAGCGTCGTTACTATAAAGACTTGAAGAGCTCCAGTTTGGCTTATAAAATGAAACATAAATTTAGTCATTTGAAGCAGAAACACAAATGAGCGCCAGGAGAATAAGTCGTACGGTTTGCTCTTAATATGTCACCATGCAGCATATCATTATGAGAATCATACATCAAAAAACAAGTGTAGCATTAAATGAATCCAGAAACATGGACACATAGCACGGGAATGTATGGACTAATGATGATTTACAATTTTGTGCATACCATGCAAATGTTTATCATAAATGTATGTGGAAATGATCCTCTATAAGAAACTCAAAGTAAATATTTTTAATTAACTAGCACTTTTTATTGCGGTTTAAATAAGCAAATCTATGCTTTTGCAATTACAAGCAAAGTTCTCTGGTATATTAGTAAAGGTAAACAAAATTAAAAGTTCAAACAAATTTGTTATTTAAAGTGAACCTGTGAGGCTAGAAATATGGGAGCAGCCATTATGGGCAAGTTTTGGAAAGTGTCCGCTCTGTTGCTTATACAGTATATCCAGTTTGTTGTCATGTACTTGACTTTACTACCTAGTGAATCACTGACTTGAAACAAGCATGTAAGAAGTGGGGCCTTATAAGTCTAAAAGCCTGCATGTTTGTTCCTGGTCACTGACTTGCTAAATTGTGAAGCTAGGATCAAGTTAACATCCATAGGTTTTTTGTTTACTTATTTAAATATAATGTTCACTTTATTTGATTTTTTTTTTTTAGCACTCATAAACTATTATTTTTGCACTGGTAGATTAGTGGTCCAGGAAATGACATCACCGTACCTTGACAGACTAACGTGTGAGTGGATATTACTTTATGATAAAGCCTTTTTAAACAATATCACACCATGTATGCTCTATATCTTATCCTATGAGTACGTCCAACTACTGGAGCTGAGTGGAAGAGGAAAACATACATTTATAAAAGATATATTTTACCAGAACTGGAAATCTTTACATGGATAGCTGCTGAGTAAATAGGGATGGGCGAACGTTTCATCCCGAACATAAGTTCGGGCCGAACTTTGGTTGTTCAGTTGTTCTGCGAACACCGAACAATATGCGGTGTTTGGGGCCATTCCGAAAGCTGCTGGAACACTGTTAAAGTCTATGGGACACTAACATGAAAAATAAAAATTGCTAATTTTAAAGGCTTATATGCAAGTTATTGCCATAAAAAGTGTTTGGGGACCCGGGTCCTGCCCCAGGGGACATGTATCAATGCAAAAGATTTTTTAAAAAACAGCCATGGGAGCAGTGATTTTTTTAATGCTTAAAGTGAAACAATAAAAATGAAATATTCCTTTAAATATTGTGCCTGGGGGGTGTCTATAGTATGCCTGTAAAGTGGCGCATTCCGTGTTTAGAACAGTACCACAGCAAAATGACATTTCTAAAGGAAAAATTGTCATTCAAAACTGATCAGGGCTGTAATGAATTGTCGGGTCTCATTGAAAAAAAAGGGCATGCCCCCCCCCCCCCAGTCCATTACATGGCCCTTTGGGTCTGGAATGAATATTAAGGGGAACCCCAAACCAAAAATTTTAAAGAAAATTATGTGGGGGTCCCCCCAAAATCCATACCAGGCCCTTCAGGTCTGGTATGGAAATTAAGGGGAACCCTGCGCCAAATTTTAAAAAAATGGAGTAGGGGTCCCACCCAAAATCCATACCAGACCCTTATTTGAGCACACAACCTGGCAGGTCACAGGAAAAGAGAGGGGGACGAGAAAGCGCCCCCCTCCTGAACCGTACCAGGCCACATGGTGCCCCCCTCCTGAACTGTACCTCCTGAACCATACCAGGCCACATGGCTCCCAAAAGCACCTTGTCCCCATGTTGATGGGGACAAGGGCCTCAACCCTTGCCCAGTGGATTATGGGGGGTATGCGGACGGGGGGCTTATTAGAATCTGGAAGCCCCCTTTGACAAGGGAACCCCCAGATTCTGGCCTCCCCCCATGTGAATTGGTAACGGGTACATTGTACCCCTGCCATTTCACAAAAAAGTGTCAAAAGTGGTAAAAAATACAAGAGACAGCTTGGGACAATTCCTTTATTAAAAAATAAAAAAACGCTCTGCCTCCATGGGAGGCTCCCGCCAACTGATGCTTCTTCTGGGTGACAGTTCTTATATAGCTGAGGGTGGAGCCACCCTGTGACATAAACAGGTTACCCCGCCCCCCTCTGACACCATGGGGGCTTCCCCATGGCTTCTCAGTGGCATCAGAGGGGGGCGGGGTCACCTGGTAATGTAAACAGATGACCCCGTCCCCTGTGATGACACTTTAAAGGAATCATTGTGATATTAAAGAATCACAGCCCCTTAAGAAATGTTATTGCAATGTTTTGTCATTTGTTATAACAGATGTTGATTATATGGTAGATATTGTAGATTATTTTTTATGATTCCATATACTTCACTGAGCACAGAGAGTGCAGGGACTTCTCACACTAATACAGCAAAAGCAACCCAATATGAATGATTTCCATCCCAAAAGAAATTTGTAATTTTTTGCCAAAAGATTTTTGTATAGAAATGATAATTCAGTGTTGGAAGAAGAAGAGACAATACAATCAAAAAAACAAAAAGTGAGGAATGAAATAGCATCCATATTTGCACCACAATTAAAAAGCAATTTTGAGCAGACATAAGCTGTCTCCCTTTGCTATACGCATCGGGACGATTTGGAAACAGCCTCCCATATCTTCTGCCATTGAGGGAGGAGTATGGGTCGTTTAACAATCTGGGACCATTTCAGCATGTAAGGGTGGCATGTGTCTGTAAGTGAGATAGTGTCATGTAAAAACTTATAGATGTTTGAGATAAGATGGGTCTGATAAGGTCCTTGAGCACATAAGAATTCAAATGAGGTATGTCTATTCAAGGCTAGGGTTGGGGATTTAGAGTCAAAATGGTGTTTGAACTGGAGGTAGGAGTAAAATAAGTGCTTAGGGATCTGATGTTTCCTTCGTAATTCATCGAAGGGCAGAAGTGTATATGTGAGTGGGTGCACTAGGTTTCAAAGCTGAAAAATTCTGGCCTGTGTCCATGGGAGTATTTGGGTATAAGAGAGGTTGTCTGGGATGTCAGGGTTAAACAACACATTTAGTACGGGTGGACATGGAGAGGAAAGAGAGAACTTATGAGAGCACTTTTTCCATATTGAGAGGGTGAACAACATCCGGTGCAGACATAAACTCCTAAGTTGGCTCACGGAGGTCTCTAGGTTTGCCCAAAACATAGAGCCGGGATGGACCGGTCTAGTGACACTCATTTTAATCTCCGACCAAATGCTGGATGCCATTCTAGAGGACCAAGTAATGACTGTTTTAAGGTGGGTGGCAAAATAGTATTTAATAAGATCAGGGGCTCCCATTACCAAGTTAGCTATCTGGTGAGCTTTTTAATGCCAAATGAAGTTAAGAAATGTTCTCTGAGTGACTTTGAGTTGGGACATAGGGATGGGAATTGGTAGGGTTACAAATAGGTGGAGAAGTTTTGGTAAAATAGACATGTTCAGGACATTGATACGACCCAAGAGAGAGGTGGGATAAGCATCCCACTGTCGCAAGAGGCGGTCAATGTCGCGGAAGAGTGGGGGTAGTTAGCCTCATATAGAGTAGAGTAGAAAGAGGTTAGATTTATCCCCAGGTATTTAAGGGAGTTCAGGCACCAGTGGTAGGAGTAGTTTTGTTTGAGAATGGTGAGATCTGAGGGTGGAATATGTATTGGTAGAGCTTCCATTTTACTTCCATTTTACTTGTATTAATTTTATATCCTGAAATAAAGCTAAAGTCTCTTAACAAAGCTATAAGGATCAGTAGGGATGTATGGGGTCTGGTCAGGGTCAACAGGACATTGTCCGCAAATAGTGATAGTTTACATTCATTCTGGCACAAAGAGACCCCTCGGATGTTAGGATGACTGCAGCTAGGGGTTCCAGACAGAGAATGAAGAGTAAAGGGGATAGTGGACACCCTTGCCTGATACCATTACTCAAGGAGAAGGATGGCGATAAGTAGGAGGATAACTGGACTTGGGAGGAAGGTTGGGAGTATAGGGCATGCAGAGCCGATATGAAGGGGCCTCCAAAACCATATTTGGAGAGTGTAGCAAACATAAAAGGCCAGCTAAGCTGATCAAAGGCTTTTTGAGCTTCAAGGCTTAGTATCAGGGTAGGGCGGGATGTTTTATTCAATAAGTCTATGAGGACTATGGTACTTCTCGTGTTGTCACCGGTGTGTTTGGCTCTCACAAAACCTACTTGGTCTTTATGTGTGAGTCTGGAGATTAAGAGGGATAGTCGGTTAGCTAGAATCTTTGTAAATATCTTGAAGTCTGAGTTAAGTAATGCGATGGGCCTGTAATTGTCAGGGATGGAGGGATCCTTGCCGGGTTTTGGGATCACAGAAATATGGGCATGGAGGAATTGTGGATGGGGTGTGGTACCTTTAAATAGGATGTGTATAGTGAGATCAAGCGTGGGCTTAAAATTAGTAGGAAGGTCTTATAATAGGAATATGACAAGCCGTCTGGGACAGGGGATTTTTGGGTAGGGAGCAGTGGCAGCCCATCCATAGGGGGCGCCTGGGTGCTGCTCCCCCCCCCTCCAGGCAGTCACAAAAAAAAAGTATAAAAAAAAAAAATTTAAAGCTGGCCCTTTAAAAAAAAAATACAAAAAAGGTCCTTAAGTGTTTGGACACCAGACACATTGCAATGCCGGACACAGTGCACTTATGGGGAGCGCCACATCTATGCAATCACGAGATTGCAGATGTGGCTCTTCATTTGTGGGCGTCTAGCCCGCCTTGCGGCGCTTTCTGAGGCGCCGAGTAGCTTCCGCCAATCACTAGTATCTATTACTATGGCTGGGTGGTTTGATTGACATCTGAGTATGATGTCACTTCCTGTTTCTCTCTCCAATTGCGCCCAGGAGAGAGGAAACAGGAAGTATGAGAGGAACGGACCTCTCCATTAGAGACACCGCTGGAGAGGACAACACACAGCAAGGTAAGTAACCGGGGGAGGGGGGGTTTGATGGTGACATATGCTGCTGCAATTGGTGGTGACACATGCTGCTGCAATTTGGTGGTGACACATGCTGCTGCAATTTGGTGGTGACACATGCTGCTGCAATTTGGTGGTGACACATGCTTCTGCAATTGGTGATTGCCCAGGCTGCTGCAATTTGGTGACACATGCTGCTGCAATTTGGTGGTGACACTTGCTGCTGCAATTGGTGATGACACATGCTGCTGCAATTTGGTGACATTTGCTGCTGCAATTTGGTGGTGACACATGCTGCTGCAATTTGGTGACACATGCTGCTGCAACTTGGTGGTGACACATGCTGCTGCAATTGGTAGTGACACATGCTGCTGCAATTTGGTGGTGACACATGCTGCTGCAATTGGTGGTGACACATGCTGCTGCAATTGGTGGTGACACATGCTGCTGCAATTTGGTGACACATGCTGCTGCAATTTGGTGGTGACACATGCTGCTGCAATTGGTGGTGACACAGGCTGCTGCAATTTGGTGGTGACACATGCTGCTGCAATTAACGGTGACACAGGCTGCTGCAGTTTGGTGGTGACACATGCTGCTGCAATTTGGTGACACATGCTGCTGCAATTGGTGATGACACATGCTGTTGCAATTTGGTGACACATGCTGCTGCAATTTGGTGGTGACACATGCTGCTGCAATTTAGTGGTGACACATGCTTCTGCAATTGGTGTTGACACATGCTGCTGCAATTTGGTGACGCATGCTGCTGCAATTTGGTGGTCACACATGCTGCTGCAATTTGGTGACACATGCTGCTGCAATTGGTGGTGACACATGCTGCTGCAATTTGCCGAGACATGCTGCTGCAATTTGGTGACACATGCTGCTGCAATTGGTGGTGACACATGCTGCTGCAATTTGGTGACACATGCTGCTGCAATTTGGTGGTGACACATGCTGCTGCAATTTGGTGGTGACACATGCTGCTGGAATTTGGTGGTGACACATGCTGCTGCAATGAATGGTGACACAGGCTGCTGCAATTTGGTGACACATGCTGCTGCAATTTGGTGATGACACATGCTGCTGGAATTTGGTGGTGACACATGCTGCTGCAATTTGGTGGTGACACATGCTGCTGCATTTGGTGGTGACACATGCTGCTGCAATTTGGTGACACATGCTGCTGCAATTTGGTGGTGACACATGCTGCTGCAATTTGGTGGTGACACATGCTGCTGCAATTTGGTGGTGACACATGCTGCTGCAATTGGTGGTGACACAGGCTGCTGCAATTTGGTAACACATGCTGCTGCAATTTGGTGACACATGCTGCTGCAATTGGTGGTGACACATGCTGCTGCGATTTAGTGGTGACACATGCTGCTGCAATTGGTGGTGACACATGTTGCTGCAATTTGGTGATGCATGCTGCTGCAATTTGGTGGTGACACATGCTGCTGCAATTTGGTGGTGACACATGCTGCTGCAATTTGGTGGTCACACATGCTGCTGCAATTTGGTGACACATGCTGCTGCAATTGGTGGTGACACATGCTGCTGCAATTTGCCAAGACATGCTGCTGCAATTTGGTGAAACATGCTGCTGCAATTGGTGGTGACACAGGCTGCTGCAATTTGGTGGTGACACATGCTGCTGGAATTTGGTGGTGACATATGCTGCTGCAATTAATGGTGACACAGGCTGCTGCAATTTGGTGACACATGCTGCTGCAATTTGGTGGTGACAAATGCTGTTGCAATTTGGTGGTGACACATGCTGCTACAATTTGGTGGTGACACATGCTGCTGCTGCAATTGGTGGTGACACAGGCTGCTGCAATTGGTGGTGACACATGCTGCTGCAATTTGGTGGTGACACATGCTGCTGCTGCAATTGGTGGTGACACAGGCTGCTGCAATTGGTGATGACACATGCTGCTGCAAATGGTGGTGACACATGCTGCTGCAATTGGTGGTGACACAGGCTCCTGAAATTTGGTGGTGGCACATGCTGCTACAATTTGGTGGTGACACATGCTCCTGCAATTGGTGATGACACATGCTGCTGCAATTGGTGGTGACACATGCTGCTGCAATTAATGGTGACACAGGCTGCTGCAATTTGGTGACACATGCTGCTGCAATTTGGTGGTGACAAATGCTGTTGCAATTTGGTGGTGACACATGCTGCTACAATTTGGTGGTGACACATGCTGCTGCTGCAATTGGTGGTAACACAGGCTGCTGCAATTGGTGGTGACACATGCTGCTGCAATTTGGTGGTGACACATGCTGCTGCATTTGGTGGTGACACATGCTGCTACAATTTGGTGGTGATATATGCTCCTGCAATTGGTGGTGACACGTGCTGCTGCAATTTGGTGGTGACGCATGCTGCTGCAATTTGGTGGTGACAAATGCTGTTGCAATTTGGTGGTGACACATGCTGCTGCAATTTGGTGGTGACACATGCTGCTGCTGCAATTGGTGGTGACACAGGCTGCTGCAATTGGTGGTGACACATGCTGCTGCGATTTAGTGGTGACACATGCTGCTGCAATTGGTGGTGACACATGTTGCTGCAATTTGGTGATGCATGCTGCTGCAATTTGGTGGTGACACATGCTGCTGCAATTTGGTGGTGACACATGCTGCTGCAATTTGGTGGTCACACATGCTGCTGCAATTTGGTGACACATGCTGCTGCAATTGGTGGTGACACATGCTGCTGCAATTTGCCAAGACATGCTGCTGCAATTTGGTGAAACATGCTGCTGCAATTGGTGGTGACACAGGCTGCTGCAATTTGGTGACACATGCTGCTGCAATTTGGTGGTGACACATGCTGCTGGAATTTGGTGGTGACATATGCTGCTGCAATTAATGGTGACACAGGCTGCTGCAATTTGGTGACACATGCTGCTGCAATTTGGTGGTGACAAATGCTGTTGCAATTTGGTGGTGACACATGCTGCTACAATTTGGTGGTGACACATGCTGCTGCTGCAATTGGTGGTGACACAGGCTGCTGCAATTGGTGGTGACACATGCTGCTGCAATTTGGTGGTGACACATGCTGCTGCTGCAATTGGTGGTGACACAGGCTGCTGCAATTGGTGATGACACACGCTGCTGCAAATGGTGGTGACACATGCTGCTGCAATTGGTGGTGACACAGGCTCCTGAAATTTGGTGGTGGCACATGCTGCTACAATTTGGTGGTGACACATGCTCCTGCAATTGGTGATGACACATGCTGCTGCAATTGGTGGTGACACATGCTGCTGCAATTAATGGTGACACAGGCTGCTGCAATTTGGTGACACATGCTGCTGCAATTTGGTGGTGACAAATGCTGTTGCAATTTGGTGGTGACACATGCTGCTACAATTTGGTGGTGACACATGCTGCTGCTGCAATTGGTGGTGACACAGGCTGCTGCAATTGGTGGTGACACATGCTGCTGCAATTTGGTGGTGACACATGCTGCTACAATTTGGTGGTGACACATGCTGCTGCTGCAATTGGTGGTGACACAGGCTGCTGCAATTGGTGATGACACATGCTGCTGCAATTGGTGGTGACACAGGCTGCTGCAATTGGTGGTGACACAGGCTCCTGTAATTTGGTGGTGGCACAGGCTGCTACAATTTGGTGGTGATATATGCTCCTGCAATTGGTGGTGACACGTGCTGCTGCAATTTGGTGGTGACGCATGCTGCTGCAATTTGGTGGTGACACATGCTGCTGCAATTTAGTGGTGACACATGCTTCTGCAATTGGTGTTGACACATGCTGCTGCAATTTGGTGACGCATGCTGCTGCAATTTGGTGGTCACACATGCTGCTGCAATTTGGTGACACATGCTGCTGCAATTGGTGGTGACACATGCTGCTGCAATTTGCCGAGACATGCTGCTGCAATTTGGTGACACATGCTGCTGCAATTGGTGGTGACACATGCTGCTGCAATTTGGTGACACATGCTGCTGCAATTTGGTGGTGACACATGCTGCTGGAATTTGGTGGTGACACATGCTGCTGGAATTTGGTGGTGACACATGCTGCTGCAATGAATGGTGACACAGGCTGCTGCAATTTGGTGACACATGCTGCTGCAATTTGGTGATGACACATGCTGCTGGAATTTGGTGGTGACACATGCTGCTGCAATTTGGTGGTGACACATGCTGCTGCATTTGGTGGTGACACATGCTGCTGCAATTTGGTGACACATGCTGCTGCAATTTGGTGGTGACACATGCTGCTGCAATTTGGTGGTGACACATGCTGCTGCAATTTGGTGGTGACACATGCTGCTGCAATTGGTGGTGACACAGGCTGCTGCAATTTGGTAACACATGCTGCTGCAATTTGGTGACACATGCTGCTGCAATTGGTGGTGACACATGCTGCTGCGATTTAGTGGTGACACATGCTGCTGCAATTGGTGGTGACACATGTTGCTGCAATTTGGTGATGCATGCTGCTGCAATTTGGTGGTGACACATGCTGCTGCAATTTGGTGGTGACACATGCTGCTGCAATTTGGTGGTCACACATGCTGCTGCAATTTGGTGACACATGCTGCTGCAATTGGTGGTGACACATGCTGCTGCAATTTGCCAAGACATGCTGCTGCAATTTGGTGAAACATGCTGCTGCAATTGGTGGTGACACAGGCTGCTGCAATTTGGTGACACATGCTGCTGCAATTTGGTGGTGACACATGCTGCTGGAATTTGGTGGTGACATATGCTGCTGCAATTAATGGTGACACAGGCTGCTGCAATTTGGTGACACATGCTGCTGCAATTTGGTGGTGACAAATGCTGTTGCAATTTGGTGGTGACACATGCTGCTACAATTTGGTGGTGACACATGCTGCTGCTGCAATTGGTGGTGACACAGGCTGCTGCAATTGGTGGTGACACATGCTGCTGCAATTTGGTGGTGACACATGCTGCTGCTGCAATTGGTGGTGACACAGGCTGCTGCAATTGGTGATGACACATGCTGCTGCAAATGGTGGTGACACATGCTGCTGCAATTGGTGGTGACACAGGCTCCTGAAATTTGGTGGTGGCACATGCTGCTACAATTTGGTGGTGACACATGCTCCTGCAATTGGTGATGACACATGCTGCTGCAATTGGTGGTGACACATGCTGCTGCAATTAATGGTGACACAGGCTGCTGCAATTTGGTGACACATGCTGCTGCAATTTGGTGGTGACAAATGCTGTTGCAATTTGGTGGTGACACATGCTGCTACAATTTGGTGGTGACACATGCTGCTGCTGCAATTGGTGGTGACACAGGCTGCTGCAATTGGTGGTGACACATGCTGCTGCAATTTGGTGGTGACACATGCTGCTATAATTTGGTGGTGACACATGCTGCTGCTGCAATTGGTGGTGACACAGGCTGCTGCAATTGGTGATGACACATGCTGCTGCAATTGGTGGTGACACAGGCTGCTGCAATTGGTGGTGACACAGGCTCCTGTAATTTGGTGGTGGCACAGGCTGCTACAATTTGGTGGTGATATATGCTCCTGCAATTGGTGGTGACACGTGCTGCTGCAATTTGGTGGTGACGCATGCTGCTGCAATTTGGTGGTGACAAATGCTGTTGCAATTTGGTGGTGACACATGCTGCTGCAATTTGGTGGTGACACATGCTGCTGCTGCAATTGGTGGTGACACAGGCTGCTGCAATTGGTGGTGACACATGCTGCTGCAATTTGGTGGTGACACATGCTGCTGCTGCAATTGGTGGTGACACAGGCTGCTGCAATTGGTGATGACACATGCTGCTGCGATTTAGTGGTGACACATGTTGCTGCAATTTGGTGATGCATGCTGCTGCAATTTGGTGGTGACACATGCTGCTGCAATTTGGTGGTCACACATGCTGCTGCAATTTGGTGACACATGCTGCTGCAATTGGTGGTGACACATGCTGCTGCAATTTGCCGAGACATGCTGCTGCAATTTGGTGACACATGCTGCTGCAATTGGTGGTGACACAGGCTGCTGCAATTTGGTGGTGACACATGCTGCTGCTGCAATTGGTGGTGACACAGGCTGCTGCAATTGGTGCTGACACATGCTGCTGCATTTGGTGTTGACACATGCTGCTGCAATTTGGTGGTGACACAGGCTGCTGCAATTTGGTGGTGACACAGGCTGCTGCAATTTGGTGGTGACACATGCTGCTGCAATTTGGTGGTGACACATGCTGCTGCAATTTGGTGGTGACACATGCTGCTGCAATTTGGTGGTGACACATGCTGCTGCAATTTGGTAACACATGCTGCTGCAATTTGATGACACATGCTGCTGAAATTTGGTGGTGACACATGCTGCTGCAATTGGTGGTGACACAGGCTGCTGCAAATGGTGGTGACACAGGCTGCTGCAATTGGTGGTGACACAGGCTGCTGCAATTGGTGGTGACACAGGCTGCTACAATTTGGTGGTGACACATGCCCCTGCAATTGGTGGTGACACGTGCTGCTGCAATTTGGTGGTGACACATGCTGCTGTAATTTGGTGGTGATAAATGCTGTTGCAATTTGGTGGTGACACATGCTGCTGCTGCAATTGGTGGTGACACAGGCTGCTGCAATTGGTGGTGACACAGGCTGCTGCAATTTGGTGGTGACACATGCTGCTGCATTTGGTGGTGATACATGCTGCTGCAATTGGTTTCTATCCTTAATGCCATGAGTCCTAGGGTCTTTTTGTAGGCTCTGGAGCATGACAGAACAAATGCACTGCAAAAGATGTCATCGTCACTGCGGATGACAAGATCCTCAGCTACCTCCCTCTAGCAACATGCTACTTGTGGGCTTTGGGAGCCACGAAACCTACACCTGGAAGACTGTCCCATGTCATTTTCAGCCTCAGTGTCCCCGTGGCAATATACTTACTGTCCTCCTCCTCTTCCTGTGTCTGCTGTGTCCTCACAGGGACAGCATCTGGATAGAGCAGGCCCCCGAGATGCAAGGAAGCATTCCTCTTCCTCTTGCTGCTCTACCTTGAGTGCTGTGTTTCTGATGCCATGCAGGGTGTGTTCCAGCAGGAGCACAATTGGTATAGTGTAGCTGATGCATGCTTTGTTATGGCTCACCATTCTTATCTCCTCCTATAATGGTGACAATACAGTGCATGTGCTTGTATTAAAAGGCATGGGAAAAAAAGCACAGCTCCCCCAAGCCTGTCCTCGTGCCATACTCACACAGGTGCTTATCGATAGGCCTTTGCTGTATGTTCAGCCATTGCGGCATGGCCAAAGTTAAGTTCCACTTTGTGAGCAGGTCACAGATCAAGCTGTTTGTGGACAGATAGAATTCCTGTTGAATTTCACCCAGACACTCACTGGCTGAGTAGAACCACCTAAAGTGGTACTGCTCCACCAGATTGAGGAAATGTGCCAGGCAAGGCACGTGTGTCCACTTTTCCTGCCAGAAGACAGACAGCAGGTTGGTGCTTTTGTCACACACCACCATTCTCAGCAAGTTTCCATGTGGTTACCCACCTCTTGGCCTGCCCCTGCAGAGCTGAAAGAATCTCTGCCTCAGTGTGGCTCCTGTCCCCTAGGCATAGCAGCTGCAACACTGCATGGAATCTTTTAGCATGAGCTGTAGAATATCATCTTGATCCTGACATGCACCCCACTTGCTGTGCATGAAGCAATTACATAAAAGTTCCCTGGGCCCCATCAGCCCAGTAGCAGGGGCAGAAAATAAGGAGGGGGCTATTTACTAATTTCTGGATAAGGTGGAGTAATCATTGCTGCAGCTCTCAACAACTAAATTGAGGTTTCAGCCCTCCCTGAAACATTGATATAGAAGAAAAGACTTTCATTTAAATGTTGGCAGCTGACAATTACTCTGTGTGCTCCCAGAGATTGGTAAACAGCCCCCTCTCTGTTCTTGGCCCCTGCTGCTGAACTGATGAGCCTGATGAATTTTTATTTAACCACTGGGAGCCGTGGCCCATGGGATTACTGAACATGCATCCAACAGTATTTACAGAGTAGCTGGGAGTCGACAATGATTACATTTTTAGCTCTTACCCAAATAAAACAAAGAAAAAAACATTATTTATCCATAGCTATATATATATATAGATTGAGATATATCTCTATCTATCTATCGCTTTTTTTCAGCAGGAACGCAGTTCCGGCACCTCCACCACTGATTGTATGTAATGGCAAGGAGTGCTGGGTTGTGCTACAGTGTCTATTGATGCTGGATGCTGATGGATCTATTGTTGCTGGAGGGGATCTATTTCTGCAGAAGGGTTGTTTGCTGCTGGGGAGGTCTATTGTTGCTGGTGGGGGATCTATTGTTGCTGGGGTGGGTCTTATGTTGCTGGGGGGTCAGTTGCTGCTGGGAGGGATCTACTGTTGAGGGAGCAGTCTATTAAAGTTGGCTGCTAGAGGGTCTATTGTTGCTGGGTGGTATTTTGTTGTAGGTGGTCTATTGTTGCAGGAGGGGGGGTTCTATTGTTGCTGGCGGGTCTATTGTTGTTGGCTGTGGGGGGTCTATTTTACTGCTTTTCTTGTTATCAATAACAAATTCCATACAAATTGCTTAGTACCACAAATGTTACTTGGTTCTGTATTCTCTAAAAGGGGCAGTGCCGGGAGGTGGGTAGGGGGTGGAACCAAGGACTGGTGCTCAGAGGTAGGTAGGGGCAAAGACGATGGGTAACTCCCAAAAGGGGGAGTTCCTGCACCTATTCTCTGAGAAAAAAAGCCCTGGATATAGATAGATAGATAGATAGATAGATAGATAGATAGATAGATAGATAGATAGATAGATAGATAGATAGATAGATAGATAGATAGATAGATAGATAGATAGATAGATAGATAGATAGATAGATAGATAGATAGATAGATAGATAGATAGATAGATAGATAGATAGATAGATAGATAGATAGATAGATAGATAGATAGATAGATAGATAGATAGATAGATAGATAGATAGATAGATAGATAGATAGATAGATAGATAGATAGATAGATAGATAGATAGATAGATAGATAGATAGATAGATAGATAGATAGATAGATAGATAGATAGATAGATAGATAGATAGATAGATAGATAGATAGATAGATAGATAGATAGATAGATAGATAGATAGATAGATAGATAGATAGATAGATAGATAGATAGATAGATAGATAGATAGATAGATAGATAGATAGATAGATAGATAGATAGATAGATAGATAGATAGATAGATAGATAGATAGATAGATAGATAGATAGATAGATAGATAGATAGATAGATAGATAGATAGATAGATAGATAGATAGATAGATAGATAGATAGATAGATAGATAGATAGATAGATAGATAGATAGATAGATAGATAGATAGATAGATAGATAGATAGATAGATAGATAGATAGATAGATAGATAGATAGATAGATAGATAGATAGATAGATAGAGAGATCTATATATATATATATATAGACCACAGGGATTCAGCACACAGGAGGTTAAAGGCCTCCAGTAAACAGCTCATCAAAGTCAGGAAGTAGTGCTAGAGGTGGTGGTGAGGAGGAGTAGGTGATTACACCTGTTTTGATGAGTGGTGTATCTGTTGGAAACTGCTAAAGATTTAACAAGGACTCCTTAAAACTCTGGGGTGAAGACCTGGCCACAAACTGTACGTGCCTTTTTCTTTCATTTTCTTTGTGCTGAAGATAAGCGGACTTTATTTTATGCTGAAGATAAGCAGACTTTGTTTTGTATTTTTGTGCTGTGTGCTGAATGAAGCTTTATTTTTGATTTGCTTACAAATAAAAGCCTTTTTGTTTAAAGTTTAAACGGTTTATGCACTTGGTCCTTTGGAGCTATTATCCCCCAAACTTTAAAACTGGTGGAGAATGCAGACAGAGTGCATTTGCAGCCGCAAAAAACGTTTAAAACTAAAAACTGACATTTAAAGAGACAGTGTACCTATGGCATGTCTTGGGTGAAGTCAGCTCAGACACTGCAAGCAGCAGGCAAAGACATGGAGGAGGTCATCAAGGCTTTGGCACAAGCCACCGTGACCCAGCAGCAAGCTTCAGCAGAGGCAAACCGTCACCATGAGGAAGTGATGGCTCAGCAGCAGTGGGCCCTGGCAGAGGCTTTGGCTGCACAGCAGGAAAGCACACGGTTGCTAGACGCCCAGTTTACTGCCCAGCAGGAGTCCACTCAAGCACAGGTGGCTGCCTTGCAGGAGGCAGTACAGCGGCTGGCTCAGGGACGAGAGCAAGTGGTCATCTCCACTGGCAACCAAGTGTCCGTGAGGGCCAGCCATTTATTACAAAAACTGACGCCCAGCGATGATGTAGAAGCCTTTCTCACTACCTTTGAGAGGATAGCGGAGAGAGAGGGGTGGCCCTGTGACTAATGGGCTGGCATTATCTCCCCTTTCCTCACCGGTGACCCGCAAAAGGCCTATTTTGACCTCCCAACTGAGCACATCAGCGACTATGAGCATCTGAAGGCAAAATCCTGGCCCGACTGGGAGTGATCACAGCCGTCCGGGCTCAGAGGGTGCATCGCTGGTGGTACAAACCTGACCGACCACCCAGGTCCCAAATACACAAACTGGTACAGCTGGTTAAAAAATAGCTGCAGCCAGAAAAGTTATCAGGCCCACAAATGGTGGAACGGGTGGTGATGGACTGGTACCTGTGGTCCCTGCCAGATGACCTACAGCGCTGGGTAAGCCATGGAGACCCTGCAACCACCAACCAGCTGGTTGAGTTGGTCGAAAGGTACACTGTGGTGGAGGACCTGCTTGGGCCTGCCAAGCGTCGGGAACCCACACCAAGGACAACCAGATTGGCCACAGCACCTAGGAGAGAAGCCCTGCCAGACGCTGGAACCCGCAAACTTGCATCATCTTCCACAGAACCTTGAAGGTAGGTTCCTGTCCCAAGGATGGGGGACCTACAGTGTTGGCAATGTTGGTCCTGGGGGCATACCCGGGCACAATGCCCACTTCAGGAGGAGCCTATGGATTGCGGGACTGGTCAAAGAAGCTCCTTCTATGTGCAAAGAGTGTGTGCCACTCATCTTGATCTGGCTGCAGGACGGTTTGAGTGTGAAGTGTGGGTGAACCACCTTCCTGCCAGGGCTCTACTGGACTCCGGTAGCATGGTAACACCTGTACATGCCAGGATATTTGGGAGACTCGGCCCAATAAGTAAAACTCTATGCGTAGTGTGTGTCCATGGGGGCACCAGGGAGTACCCCCTGGTTCCGGTGACTGTTTCCTATGGCCATACCTCAGTGACACAAGAGGTTGGGGTGGTAAGAAATCTGGTACATGACATCACAGTGGGGCATGACTGCCCATTGTTTATTGAACTAGGGAACCAGGTACAGACAGGGCTGCCAGGACAGCCAGCTGAACTGGGGACACTGGGCCTTTTGGGGCCAAATCTTGAGGGGTCTGGTCCCAAACCACCCGCAACACACATCCATAATATTGAGATACCTGTCACTGATAATGACGTTGCAGAGAATACGAATGTAGTTGATAATGCTCGTCTTTCAGGTCTCGAGGCCGAGTTGACCTCTGGGGGGGGGGGAATCTCTCCGCTACAGGTCATGTTGGGGGAGGATGAAGAGGAATCTTCCCCATCGCAGACCAGATTTGGGGGTGTCCAGGGGAGTGTTTGGCATAGCGCAGTTACAGGACCCACTTTGGTAAATGCTTGGGAGCAGGTATTGGTTATTAATGGAGTCCCACAACTGCCCAGTGCCGAACAAAGGTTTCCTCACTTTGCAGTGAATGGGGACTTGCTGTATAGAGTAGCGGAAAGCTGAGGGGAAACTGTGGAGCAGTTGCTTGTTCCCCAGTCATATCAGCAAATGCTCCTTGATTTAGCCCATAACTATGCACTGGGGGGGACACCTGGGGGCTGAAAAAACAGAAGCCAGGATAACTGCCAGGTTTTACTGGCCAGGGGTAAAAGCTGAGGTGAAAAGGTACTGTGCGTCCTGCCCCACTTGCCAGTTAACCGCCCCGGTGTCCCACTAAAGAAACCCCCTGGTACCCCTGCCCATAATTGAGGTACCATTTGAACGGATTGCTATGGATCTGGTGGGGCCCTTAGTAAAGTCAGCCTGGGGACACCAATATATATTAGTAGTCCTGGATTACACCACCAGGTATCCTGAAGCAGTCCCTTTAAGGAAAATGTCCTCTAAGGCCATTTCCCGGGAGTTGTTTCAAATGTTTTCACGAACTGGGTTCCCCAAGGAGATACTGACGGACCAGGGCACCCCTTTCATGTTGAAGGTGATGGCAGACTTGTGCAAGCTGTTTCAGATTAAGCAGTTGCAGACGTTTGTCTATCGCCCTCAGACAGATGGCCTCGTTCAGGCTTCTCACCGTTTGAACTGGTGTACGGGCGAAGATCCCGTGGACTGCTGGATCTAGTGAAGGGAACCTGGGAAAATGAGTCATCCCCACACAAAACGGTTGTAGAACATATCACTCTAATAGAGGAGAGGGTGGCTAAAGTGATGCCATTAGCGAAGGAGCATCTCCAGAAGGCCCAGGATGCCCAGAGGAGGGTGTACAACTGGTCCGCTAACATCAGACAGTTTTAAGTGGGGGACCGAGTGGCTGTTCTGATTCCCACAGTAGAGAGCAAATTTTTAGCCAAATGGCAGGGTCCATTTGAGGTGGTGGAAAAAGTGGGTGAGGTGAACTACAGGGTGCACCAACCTGGGAAAAGGAAACCGTACCAAATTTATCACATCAATTTGTTAAAACCCTGGAGAGACCGAGAACAGGTGTCCGCTGTGGTAGGTGTCAATGCAGGGGACCCTGACGGAGTTGACCCGGTGCAGGTTGCTGCTACCCTCTCTAAGCCTGAAACTCAACAAACTAAGGAGTTTCTGCAAAGAAACAGAGCAATGTTTTCAGGGTTACTGGGATTCACCAATGTCATTGAACATGACATTATAACAGAACCCAATGTAAAGGTTAGACTAAAACCCTATCGTATCCTAGAAGCTCATAGGAAGGCAGTGTCCAAAGAGGTGAGAAGGATGCTTGAGCTTGAAGTCATTGAAGAATCGAAGAGTGAATTGTAAAGTCCAATAGTTTTGGTACTGAAACCCAACGGCACCCTGCGTTTCTGTAATGACTTTAGGAAACTTAATAAAGTGTCCAAATTTGATGCCTATCCGATGCCCCGGGTAGATAAGTTAATTGAGAGGTTGGGTCCCGCCCGGTACATCACCACATTGGACCTCACGAAAGGGTCCTGGCGGATTCCCCTCACCAAGGAACCCAGAGAGAAAACCGCTTTTTCCACTCCCAAAGGCTGCTTCCAGTATAAGCGGATAACATTTGGCTTACACTCTGCCCCTGCCACGTTCCAAAGATCAATGGACAAAACATTATGCCCATCGACAATACACCTCTATCTACCTGGATGATATTGTCATTTTTAGCACTGATTGGGAATTCAATCTTCCCCGGGTTCAGGCAGTCATAGACTCTCTGAGGAAAGCAGGATTCACAATTATTCCTAAGAAATGTGCAGTTGGGATGGAGGAGGCCAAGTACCTAGGGTACATTGTGGGTAGGGGGCTAGTGAAACCTCAGTTAAATAAGGTAGAAGCCATACAGAACTGGCCCCATCCCCTAACCATAAAGCAGGTCAGAGCATTTCTGGGCATAGTCGGTTACTACTGAAGGTTCGTCCCCAACTTTGCCACCATTGCTGCACCATTGACTGACTTAACAAAAGGCAGGAAGTCAGTAATGATCAAATGGAATACGGATGCTGAAGAAGCCTTTCAGAAGCTTAAGGTGGCATTGTGCCAGCATCCGGAGCTTGTGGCTCCTGATTTTGTGAGAGAGTTTGTGGTGCAGACAGATGTCTCAAGTGAGGGCTTGGGGGCAGTGTTGTCTCAAGAGGTCAATGGGGAAGAGCACCCCATAGTTTTTCTGAGTAGGAAGCTCAGAAAGCTTAAGGTCGCATTGTGCCAGCATCTGGTGCTTGTGGCTCCTGATTTTGCAAGAGAGTTTGTGGTGCAGACAGATGCCTCAAGTGAGGGTTTGGGGGCAGTGTTGTCTCAAGAGGTCAATGGGGAAGAGCACCCCGTAGTTTTTCTGAGTAGGAAGCTGACAACAGCAGAAAAAAAACTATGCTGTGGTAGAGAGGGAGTGTCTTGCCATCAAGTGGGCACTGGACTCCCTACGATATTTTCTCCTAGGTAGGAGGTTTCACCTGGTATCCCACCATGCCCCATTGACCTGGATGAGGCAAAACAAGCACACAAATGCCAGGGTGACAAGGTGGTTCCTGTATTTCCAGGAGTTTAACTTTAAGGTAGAACATAGACCTGGGAGACATCATCAGAATGCCGATGCCCTCTCTCGAGTCCATTGTATGGTGGCGAATGGTGCCTCCAACACCTTCGCGTTGAGACAGAGGGGGGGGATATGTACAGGACACCAAGGTTGGGTCCTGAATGGTTGCTATATAGCACCGATATTTGGTATGGTCCCTTTAAGGGAAGTGCGGTAGTGTTCAGGGGGTCACCCAGAATGGGTGAGGAATTCCCGGGAGTAGAGTCAATCAGGAGAGGACTGACTCTATCTTAGTAGAGAGTTATTTGGGAGGCTCTGAAGTGACATTCAGGTGGGAAAGAGCCTCCACCCCTGACCACAGGGATTCAGCACACAGGGGGTTAAAGGCCTCCAGGAAACAGCTCATAAAAGACAGGAAGTAGTGCTAGAAGTGGTGGTGAGGAGGAGTAGGTGATTACACCTGTTTTGAGCTGTGTATCTGTTAGAAGCTGCTAAAGATTCAACAAGGACTCTTAAAACTCTGGGGTAAAGACCCAGCCACAAACTGTACATTTTCTGTTTCTTTCATTTTCTTTGTGCTGAAGATAAGCAGACTTTATTTTATGCTGAAGATAAGCAGACATTGTTTTGTATTTTTGTGCTGTGTGCTGAATGAAGCTTTATTTTTGATTTGCTTACAAATAAAAGCCTTTTTGTTTAAAGTTTAAACAGTGTGTGCACTTGGTCCCATGGAGCTATTATCCCCCAAACGTTACTATCTATCTAGCTATCTAGCTATCTAGCTATCTAGCTAGCTATCTAGCTATCTAGCTATCTAGCTATCTAGCTATCTATCACACTGCCAATTTTGCAGATTTTCCTACTTACAAAGCACGTAGAGGTCTGTAATTTTTATCATGGGTACTCTTCAACTGTGAGAGACAGAATCTAAAACATAAATCCAGAAAATCACATTGTATGATTTTTTTAAAAATATTTGCATTTGATTGCATGACATAAGTATTTGATCACCTACCCACCAGTAAGAATTCCGGCTCTCATAGACCTGTTATTTTTTCTTTAAGAAGCCCTCCTGTTCTCCACTCATTACCTGTATTAACTGCACCTGTTTGAACTCATTACCTGTATAAAAGACACCTGTCCACACACTCAATCAAACAGACTCCAACCTCTCCACAATGGCCAAGACCAGAGAGCTGTGTAAGGACATCAGGGATAAAATTGTAGACCTGCACAAGGCTGGGATAGGCTACAGGACAATAGGCAAGCAGCTTGGTGAGAAGGCAACAACTGTTGGCGCAAATTATTAGAAAATGGAAGAAGTCCAAAATGACTGTCAAGCTCTCTCAGTCTGGGGCTCCATGCAAGATCTCACCTCGTAGGGCATCAATGATCATGAGGAAGGTGAGGGATCAGCCCAGAACTACATGGCAGGACCTGGTCAATTACCTGAAGAGAGCTGGGACCACAGTCTCAAAGAAAACCATTACTAACACACTACGCTGCAATTGATTAAAATCCTGCAGCGCACACAAGGTCCTCCTGCTCAGGCCAGCGCATGTCCAGGCCCGTCTGAAGTTTGACAATTACCATCTGGATGATCCAGAGGAGGAATGGGAGAAGGTCATGTGGTCTGATGAGACAAAAATAGAGCTTTTTAGTCTAAACTCCACTCGCCCGTGTTTGGAGGAAGAAGAAGGATGAGTACAACCCCAAGAACACCATCCCAACCATGAAGCATGGAGGTGGAAACATCATACTTTGTGGCTGCTTATCCGCAAAGGGGACAAGATGACTGCACCATATTGAGAGGAAGATGGATGGGGCCATGTATCGCGGGGTCTTGGCCAACAACCTCCTTCCCTCAGTAAAAGTATTGCAGATGGGTCATGGCTGAGTCTTCCAGCATGGCAACGACCTGAAACACACAGCCAGGTCAACTAAGAAGTGGCTACATAAGAAGCATCTCAAGGTCCTGGAGTGGCCTAGCCAGTCTCCAGACCTGAACCCAATAGAAAATCTTTGGAGGCAGCTGAAAGTCCGTATTGCCCAGCGACAACTCCAAAACCTGAGTGATCTGGAGAAGGTCTGTATGGAGGAGTGGGCCAAAATCCCTGCTGCAGTGTGTGCAAATCTGGTCAAGAACTATAGAAAACGTATGATCTCTGTAATTGCAAACAAAGGATTTTGTACCAAATATTAAGTTCTGCTTTTCTGATGTATCAAATACCTATGTCATGCAATAATATGCAAATTAATTACTTAAAAATCATACAATGTGAATTTCTGGATTTTTGTTTTAGATTGCGTCACTCACAGTTGAAGAGTACCTATGATAAAAATTACAGACCTCTACATGCTTTGTAAGTAGGAAAACCTACAAAATCGGCAGTGTATCTTTATACTTGTTTATATATATATATATATATAGACTTTTGGTGGGGACTGTATGCTAGCCTCTTGACGATCGATCGTGGGCCCTTGCATTTGGGGGAACGGTGCTCTTTGTTAGCTGTATGCCTGGGGACCCTTGAGGTGGTATTACTGTGGATACGGGTCCTGGTCCCCCAGGACACACAGACTCTGGGGACCCTGGATTTGCCATATTGGAATAGTGGCTGATTCATAATGCTGGGACAGATACTGTTAGGAGATGCTGATGTAAATTCCAACACCTGTCTGTCTGTTGTCTGCTAAAATGTGTATTGTAAATAAGTCTACTATGGGATCTAACAGTCATTAGATCCCCATTGTTGTTTGTGTTAATTAACTCTGCTATTGTGATAATGTTGATTGGATTTTCTGAACTACAAGACGGCCAGTCTGGCCTAAAGGTCATGTCTGAGTCATCTAGGCTGTCTAAAGGGATTTGTTAATTAGCTCATGTTAATTAGGTTACAGCTGTATTGTTAGAGTAATATGAGCAGGAGGTCTGCACCTCCACTTTTACTGTATAAAAGCCTGTATTTTGCAATAAAGGAGATTCCTGGTTGCACTTGCATACAGCCTGCCTTGTGTTTGTTCTGAGCTATCACAACTGGATTAGAACGGCACATAGCTGTAATTCTAATCCCTGAGCATTGGATGACCGCGCAATCAGATGGTGCGATCTGCAGTCTGATTCTATAGCAGCAGAGGAGTGTCGGGAGAGTGGAACCGAGCGAGCAAGGGGCTCATTACATTGGTTGGCAGCGGTGGGATTTGCTCTCCAGTTACTGGGACACTCCAAACCAGCCTGCAGGAGAGCCACGCTGAAAGACTTACTTGAGAGCCGTGGAGGGAATGGTGGGATCGTGCTTCCTTGCCATGAACACATCCAAACCATCACCTGGATCGAAGGTAGCAGGATAGCAGGAGAGGAGAGATACCAGCCACCATGGATGAGGAATTCAGAAGGAGGTTGCGAGAGAAGGAGATACAGCACAGAGGACCAGTATCAGAGCAGGTCCTGCTAGGATGGTTTGATTCTATCCGCTGTGAACTCTGGAAGGAAGCGCTAGCCCATGAGCAGCAACACCAGGGAAAAGTTCTCCCCTCCATCTATGTGAGGTACTGGTCGCAGTATGAAGTGCGAATGCTGTTTTTGGGGGAACAGCCAAACCAGGAGTGGACAGCCAAGTTAAGCAGGCTGATCCAGACAGAAATGCGGTTGGACGAGAGCTACAGAGCCCTCCAGTGGTATGTAGCCCAAGTGTGCCCATGGACAGTGGATGACAGCCCCACGGAAGGCTTTGACTATGATGGCCTGGGATTGTTATACTGGAGGCTGTCCGGGGACCCTGACTTTGGAAGTGATCGGGAGTGGCGTTTGGAGGAAATAATGGAGCACAGAGAGCGGAGACTGAATGTCTCAGAAGTGCACTGGGCACTTGAAGATTTGGAGTTTCTGGCCGTTCAGGAAAGGGAGTTGGAGATCGCCTACAAACAGCTGTTAGACTCTGCTCAGCAGCAGGGTGGTGCTCCCTTTGCCTGGGACTATCATGAAATACCAGTTGACAACTCTGAAATCCTGGCTGAAGAGTTGACAATGTGGCAGAGTAACGGTGTGCTTTGCCAACCTGCACCCGCAGCTATGGAGGGGGAGGTCTTATGGCGGATGCAGCAAGTGCTGACTGACCTTGATGAACCTGTTTCTGCATTGGATGATCTTGGATGGAGGAATGTGCCTGTCCAGCAGAATGCCAGAGAATGGGCAGTGGAAAATCTGAAGATTGTCGTTCCCAAACCTGAAGTGCTGACAACAGGGCAGAGCTCTGCTAACCTCTGCCCAGCACTGATAGCATCTTCTGGGTTCCACGGAGAGGAGATGGTGAACCTTTATCCCCAGACACCAGTTGCAGAGACATAGGATTTGATAGACTTTTCTGCTGAGGAAGAACAACCTGGTGAGCCTCCAGCATAAGAAGAGCTGTTATTAGGGCCAAACTTCACTGTGCTCTGCCCAGCACTGATAACATCTTCTGTGTTTCACGGAGAGGAGATGGTGAACCTTTATCCCCAGACACCAGTTGCAGAGACAGGGGATTTGATAGACTTTTCTGCTGTGGAAGAACAACCTGGTGAGCCTCCAGCAGAAGAGGAGCTGTTATTAGGGCCAAACTTCACTATGCTCTGCCCATCCCCAACAGAAGTATCTGTGAAGTTACAAGGAACTTCCCCAGCTGAAGCGCTGGCAACCGGACAGAGGGTCCAAGATCTCTGCCCTACACCTGCGGCGGTTCCGGAGGCTCAGGGTGAGAAGGAGGTGGTGACTTCCCAGCAGCAGATCAGGATACAGGGGGAGAAGGGAGAGGAGGTGTTCGTTTTCCCTCCCCAACAGTTAGCCGGAGCAGATGGTGTGGGGTTTCCAGCAGAAGGGCTGGCAACAGGGCCGAGTATTGCTGGATTCTGCCCTCAACTAACAGAGGATGGATATCCTGTGAAGGTGGATGGGACTTCAGTCTCCACCTGTATACCCCAGGGATGCTGGGCAGTCGGCCCAGATCCCCAACAGCATGACGGAGTGAGCACAGACACCCTGCCTTCTCTCCAGCGGCAGAAAGGACTCCAGGGAGAAGGGCCAGTCTAGGCCTCTCCCCATTGGCAGATATGTTCTCTGAGAGAGGCAGAGGTTGGCTGGGTGAGTAATGCTTTGTTAGGAACAATTTGTTTGAGGTACTGTATGGGTACAGGCATTAGAGGACTGGAACTACTGACTAACTTCGGAGTCAACCCGTCTGGGGTCTCCTCCTGTGTTAGTCTCCTGCCGAAAGGGGAGAAATGTGACAGACCTAGCCGGGAGAGAGACTTTTGGAGGGGACTGTATGCTAGCCTCTTGCCGATCGATCGTGGGCCCTTGCATTTGGGGGAACAGTGCTCTTTGTGAGCTGTATGCCTGGGGACCCTTGAGGTGGTATTACTGTGGATATGGGTCCTGGTCCCCCAGGACACACAGACTCTGGGGACCCTGGATTTGTCATATTGGAATAGTGGCTGATTCATAATGCTGGGACAGATACTGTTAGGAGATGCTGATGTAAATTCCAACACCTGTCTGTCTGTTGTCTGCTAAAATGTGTATTGTAAATAAGTCTACTATGGGATCTAAGAGTCATTAGATCCCCATTGTTGTTTGTGTTAATTAACTCTGCTATTGTGATAATGTTGATTGGATTTTCTGAACTACAAGATGGCCAGTCTGGCCTAAAGGTCATGTCTGAGTCATCTAGGCTGTCTAAAGGGATTTGTTAATTAGCTCATGTTAATTAGGTTAATTAGGTTACAGCTGTATTGTTAGAGTAATATGAGCAGGAGGTCTGCACCTCCACTTTTACTGTATAAAAGCCTGTATTTTGCAATAAAGGAGATTCCTGGTTGCACTTGCATACAGCCTGACTTGTGTTTGTTCTGAGCTATCACAACTGGGTTAGAACGGCACATAGCTGTAATTCTAATCCCGGAGCATTGGATGACCGCGCAATCAGATGGTGCGATCTGCAGTCTGATTCTATAGCAGCAGAGGAGTGTCGGGAGAGTGGAACCGAGCGAGCAAGGGGCTCATTACAATATATATATATATATAATATATGTACAGTGGGGACGGAAAATATTCAGACCCCCTTAAATTTTTCACTCATTGTTATATTGCAGCCATTTGCTAAAATCATTTATGTTAATTTTTTTCCTCATTAATGTACACACAGCACCCCATATTGACAGAAAAACACAGAATTGTTGACATTTTTGTTTGCAGATTTATTAAAAAAGAGAAACTGAAATATGACATGGTCCTAAGTATTCAGACCCTTTGCTCAGTATTTAGTAGAAGCACCCTTTTGATCTAATACAGCCATGAGTCTTTTTGGGAAAGCTGCAACAAGTTTTTCACACCTGGATTTGGGGATCCTCTGCCATTCCTCCTTGCAGATCCTCTCCAGTTCTGTCAGGTTGGATGGTAAATGCTGGTGGACAGCAATTTTAGGTCTCTCCAGAGATGCTCAATTGGGTTTAAGCCAGGGCTCTGGCTGGGCCATTCAAAAACAGTCACAGAGTTGTTGTGAAGCCACTCCTTCGTTATTTTAGCTGTGTGCTTAGGGTCATTGTCTTGTTGGAAGGTAAACCTTTGGCCCAGTCTGAGGTCCTGAGCACTCTGGAGAAGGTTTTCATCCAGGATATCCCTGTACTTGGCCGCATTCATTTTTCCCTTGATTGCAACCAGTCGTCCTGTCCCTGCAGCTGAAAAACACCCCCACAGCATGATGCTGCCACCACCATGCTTCACTGTTGGAACTGTATTGGACAGGTGATGAGCAGTGCCTGGTTTTCTCCACACATACCGCTTAGAATTAAGACCAAAAAGTTCTATCTTGGTCTCATCAGACCAACCTCATCAGAATCTTATTTCTCACCATCTTGGAGTCCTTCAGGTGTTTTTTAGCAAACTCCATGTGGGCTTTCATGTGTCTTGCACTGAGGAGAGGCTTCCGTCGGGCCACTCTGCCATAAAGCGCCGACTGGTGGAGGGCTGCAGTGATGGTTGACTTTCTACAACTTCCTCCCATCTCCCGACTGCATCTCTGGAGCTCAGCCACAGTGATCTTTGGGTTCTTCTTTACCTCTCTCACCAAGGCTCTTCTCCCCCGATAGCTCAGTTTGGCTGGACGGCCAGCTCTAGCAAGGGTTCTGGTCACCCCAAACATCTTCCATTTAAGGATTATGGAGGCCACTGTGCTCTTAGGAACCTTAAATGCAGCAGAAATTTTTTTGTAACCTTGGCCAGATCTGTGCCTTGCCACAATTCTGTCTCTGAGCTCTTCAGGCAGTTCCTTTGACCTCATGATTCTCATTTGCTCTGACATGCACTGTGAGCTGTAAGGTCTTATATAGACAGGTGTGTGGCTTTCCTAACCAAGTCCAATCAGTATAATCAAACACAGCTGGACTCAAATTAAGGCGTAGAACCATCTCAAGGATGATCAGAAGAAATGGACAGCACCTGAGTTAAGTATATGAGTGTCACAGCAAAGGGTCTGAATACTTAGGACCATGTGATATTTTAGTTTTTCTTTTTAAATAAATCTGCAAAAATGTCAACAATTCTATGTTTTTCTGTCAATATGGGGTGCTGTGTGTACATTAATGAGAAAAAAAATGAACTTAAAGTGGAGGGCCACCTTAAAAAAAATTGCATGAAAAATTCTAAAAAAAAAAAAAAAAAACATTTGAAAAAAAAAATTCTTAAACTTACATAAACCCTTGTTGCTGGGCAGTCTTCCTAATCTGCCTCTTCCTATTCCACGGCGTGTTCTGTTCCTCGGTGAGCGGCCCCGTTGCCTTCTGGGAACTGTGTGTGTTCCCAGAACACCACGGGGCCATTCACAGAGCGCCACGCTGCTCGCGCATGCGCAGTAGGAACCTGGCAGTGAAGCCACAAGGCTCCACTGCCTGTTTCCCTTACTTAGGATGGCGGTGCCGGGACCCGAGAGCCGAGGGATGGGTTGGCCTCGGGCGGCCGACATCGCGGGCACCCAGGACAGGTAAGTCTACTTATTTAAAGTCAGCAGCTACAGTGTTTGTAGCTGCTAACTTTAAAAAAAAATTTTGCTGGCCGGAATCCCGCTTTAAATGATTTTAGCAAATGGCTGCAATATAACAAAGAAAAATGAAAAATTTAAGTAGGTCTGAATACTTTCCGTCCCCACTGTATGTGTATATATATATATATATATATATAATGCATTCCTTATAAAAATGTTAATTACAGGCAGAGTTGCAAGACAGAGAGGTATGATAGGCATGTAGGCACGTTGTAAAATTATGTCAGAAACATGTAAATTTTTCTCTGAATTCACCTAAATGCATGCCTCCTTGTGACTGCATTTGACATGCTTACACCTGAACCTCATGCATACAAGCCCAAAGGCTGGACAAAGAATGTTGTGTGACATACAGTTCCTTGAAAAAGTATTCATACCCTTTGACATTTTTCACATTTTGTCATGTTACAATCAAAAACGTAAATGTATTTTATTTGGATTTTATGTGATAGACCAACACAAAGTGGCACATAATAGTGAAGTTGAAGAAAAATAATAAATTGATTTCAACATTTTTCACAAATAAATATCTGAAAAGTGTGGGGTGCATTTGTATTTAGCCCCCTCTTCCCGAGTTAATACTTTGTAGAACCACCTTTCACTCCATTTACAGCTGCAAGGTTTTTTGGGTATGTCTCTATCAGTTTTGCTCATCTAGAGAGTGACCTTTTTGCCCATTTTTATTTGCAAAATAGCTCAAGCTCTGTTAGATTGGATGGAGAGTGTCTGTGAACAGCAATTTTCAAGTCTTGCCACAGATTCTGAATTGGATTTAGGCCTGGACTTTGACTGGGCCATTCTAACACTGCTGGCTACAGCCTGGGTACAACCTGACTTGAAATGAAGATGGAATCCAAAACATAGAGATGAAAAACTCCTGATTAGCACCGCATAGTGATCACAATAAGTTGAAGAAGTGGCTGTTAAGCGCTAGTCAAGCCAGAAAATATGGCTAGAAAATGACCGTATATAAACAATGAAAGCTGTCAGGGTGCATGATGGATGCCAATGCAGGTGCTAAAGGATAAAAAGGACAAATAAGTATAAACACATACTATGCTGAATTACTATATATAGTCACACAGAAAAACCCCAACGTATGATGTGTGCCAATTGGTAGTCCATCAACTACACGTATGTAGCGCCCACCTACTTAGGTGTGTGCTAGATTAGATAGTTAGGTTTAAAGTAAGGCCAAATTACCAGTGTTTTACTCTCATGGTGTAAGCTGGTGGGTTTGATTGGCATGGGAGGTTGATTAGAGTAGAAGAAGGTGTGGCCACCTACACTCTGCCTGTGTAGTTTCCTTCACTTCTCATGACCTGATTTGGGAAGTGGGAGGAATACAGGAATAGAGTGGCAGGTAGTCTTCTGGAGACCCCTCTGGACCAATCATTAATTTGCTTGGGCAGAGGCGTGACTTCTTTAAAAGGCTTGGTCACATGCTTTTAGGGGTGGATGGGAGTTTGGAGATCCAGCGAGAAGGATGTAGAGACCGGTACAGCTTTTGTGCTCTCCCCTGCGGGGGAGGGGGAATATGCCTGTGGAGATGAGACTTTAGGAGAAGTGATGGGAAAGTTGCTACTACTGACAGACACAAGGACTGGGAGAGGATTTTCTGTGGAATCATGGACAATCGCTCGGTAACACATGTGAGTGTAACCCAGGGGAACAGTGCTTCTAAGAGACTTTAAAGGGGTTAGAGTGCGGGTCCGGAGGAAAAAAGGAATAGGAGTGGGCCTTAGAGAACTAACACCCTGGAGGAATCCAAAAAGTAATCTCTCTGGATTTTATTCAGAGTATCGTCCTTAGAGTTAAATTGGAAGTGCTGTGCAGTCAGGAAATAGTGACTAACAGGAGGAAGGAAAGATGCATTACACATTTCGGAACCAGTGCACAATGAGAGTTCTTCTCAAAGGCTTCATATATTCTGGATTGAATGTTGTATTCTCATTGCCTAAATCATTGGGAGTTATTCAGAGTGGCTCTTCAATGCAATGCAGCATTAAACACCGGAAACAAAATAAAGTTGTTTAAAGTTTAACTGTTCATGGACTGTCTGTCGTGTCAATTCTGTGAGGGAAAGGGGATATACAGAGATGCCTGGTGTGGGTACAGCGACAGCATCGTCACTGATTGCTACAATTTGTCCTGCCACACAGTCGGGAATGTGATGAGAGTTGTGGGTGTCGCTGTTGCCCTTGGAAACATGGACACAGGGGGTGGTGTGGTACCAGAGACAATACAGGGACTATTTCTTTTACAGTTAGGGCATCACAAGGAACATTTCCACTGTGAAAAATCAGTTTTCTGCTGTAACCTGAAGTTCTACAGAGCCTGCCACCAGGTGTTGCTATGGTGCGGAAAACAAATGTTGGGTTACAGTTCCTCTCGCGCTGAGCCAACAAGCTGAGGGGCGGAGCCACACCCAGGAGGAGAGAGGATCAGCGTTCAGCGTGCCACGCACCATACACAAGGCGGAGGAGGATGGCGGCACATGTTCAGAGCACAGCCACTATGCAGTGATCAACTGATAAGCAGGACCAAGTCCTCTGGACACCGGCATTCACCTGTAACTCACCGGAGGACTAGCGATTGGAGTATTGGAGGGCGTGGAGAGGCTCTGTATGCTGTGCCCTGCATGTCAGAAGCCTACAGTGGGAGCCTGTGCTTGGGCCCGCTGTGGACATTGCAGATCACAGTTAACACGCCTGGGACCTATACAGCAAGAGGTCCAGTACTACTTTGCCAGTCCTAAAACCGGACTTTGTCAGCCTCAAGTACAGATTATCGGAGGGGCCGGAGACGGCCGAGGGTCACCTGCACCTGCAACAAAGGAGTTCCAGTCTGGTCCAAGGGAATCGGAGGTGCTGGAGGTTCAGGTAGGACCTGTTGGGGAAGCCTGTGACTTGGCCAGGGACCCGGGGACTGAGAGTGTGATTGGGAGATCCCCGGAAGCATCCCCTGAAAAGCTGGTCAGTTTAAATAAGCCCCTTGTTAAACCCATTCGGAAGGAGCCACAGTCAATAGAGGGGGACCCCTCGGGTGAGCCGGACGGGATAAATAAGGGCCAGGCTGTGGACTGGGGATCACCAGAAATGCTGGACAGGTATGGGTCTGTTGAGCACCTGTTTGAATGGTCATCCCCAGAGGAAGGAAATTCTAGTGAGGAGGATGAATTGTTCCTGGAAAGCTCTACATCAATGGAGGCTTCTACAGGAGCTACAAGGGACACTTCTATCTTCATTAAACCTTCCGTACCCCCCATGAGACTTTGATCAAAATTTTCAAAGACTCCCTCTTATGGATCATCCTCATACCAGCAAAAGGCTATCAAGGCCCCAGATTCATATATTCTGCCCGGGCGGGGAAGGCCAAAAGAATTACCTCGCTTGTCGAGATTTCAGAGGGATGTCCAAAAGAGGGTAGCACAAGAGTGGGGATTTGAGTACCCTTATGTTCTTGAATCAATAATGGACATTATAGAGGCTTCTTGAGAACAATGGGAAGGATACTTGGTGTGGGACTATTTGCACGTGCCTAAGCCTCAACACACCCCGGATAGTGAAGTATGGGTCAGATTCCAGGACATCTTCAGGGAATGGAAACTGAGGAGGGCTATTTACAAGGACAGGGTTTTGGTCCTTAAGGCTGGACAGCACACACGCAGTTTTTCCATTTCCGTGAAAGGAACAGGGGATTCTCGGAAAAGACTACCCGATCCCCGCTTCTATCTGTAAGCAGGACTCTGGTGTAAGAACTGTCACAGAATATACTTTAAGTTTTTTTACCCAATGACTACAAGTGCGTAGCTGGGCTAGGGTGGGTTTTCCCAATGACTACCTATACAGGGCAACAGCCTCAGTGCCTACCTGATCAGTAAGGACACCTTTCTGCTGCTGTCCCTGTCTGTCCCTTTGTTAGTTTGTTCAAGTAAAATGTTATGAACTCCCAGTTGGAGTCATTCACAAAGTGTTTGTGCTTATGGACTTAAAAGTGTATACCTGGCGTGACTACGCAGGCTCTGTTCTGCAGGAGTCTTTAGACTTCTTTTGAGGGAACAGCAGTCCTGGTGGTGTTACACATGCCAAGAAGAATTATGGATGTGAAGATAGAGTGTAGATTAGGATGCATATCTATGTTTCTCCCTTACAGGTATCTTCGGTAAAAGATGGCTGTCTGTATATACAGATGAAGACCTAAAGTTATTAAGACATTTCTCCTTAGGGAGTGGTTTATTAATTCTTTTTGTATTACCTGTAGTGATAAGGGATGTATAGTCAGGAATTGTATGTTATTGTAATTGTGACTATTATTGTACATACACTCATGTTTAATTTCTTTATGTTCTTTTTGAACACATCACCACCAAGTAGGGAAATGTTAGGTAGGTAAGACTGTTTCCTGATTTGTGGAATCCTTTTTTTTCTACAACTGGGGACAGTTGTAATTTTAGGAGGGGGTATATGTAGCGCCCACCTACTTAGGTGTGTGCTAGATTAGATAGTTAGGTTTAAAGTTAGGCCAAATTACCAGTGTTGCTGGTGGGTTTGTTTGGCATGGGGGGTTGATTATAGTAGAAGAAGGTGTGGCCACCTACACTCTGCCTGTGTAGTTTCCTTCACTTCTCATGAGCTGCCTAATACATTATTTTTAAAACCTGTGTAGTGTGTTTTTTTTTAATGATACTTTTTTCCCCTAGGTGAATGGGTAGGGGTACCATGTACTCCATACTCATTCACATAGGGTGGGGGGCCGAGATCTGGGGGCCCCTTATTAAAGGGGGCTCCCGGATTCCAATAAGCCCTCCGCCCGCAGACCCCGACAACCAACGGCCAGGGTTGTCGGGAAGAGGCCCTTGTCCTCATCAACATGCACCCCCTCCCCCAAAGCACATACCCCCCATGTTGAGGGCATGCGGCCTGGTATGGTTCAGGAGGGGGGCGCTTGCTCGTCCCCACCCCCTTTCCTGACCGGCCGGGCTGCGTGCTCGGATAAGGGTCTGGTATGGATTTTGGGGGGACCCCCACGCCGATTTTTCGGCGTAGGGGGTTCCCCTTACAATCCATACCAGACCTAAGGGCCTGGTATGCTCCTGGGGGGGACCCACGCCGTTTTTTTTTTCATTTCAAATTTGGCGCAGCGTCCCCCCTCATGATTCATACCAGACAGCTGTCAGCACTGCCTGTCGCTCATCGCGAAAGGAAAAAAAGTTTTCCTTTCCCGATCAGTGAGCCATCTCGGCGCTTGCTCCCGCGACGGAGCTCGCAGGTGTCAAATCTTGCCGATAAAAGCGGCGAGATTGACACAATATCGCAGTCACCTACTGTAAATGCCACTCATTTTCCTGGCCTTAAAAGTATTCTTAGTTTTAGACCCTTTTTGGAGGGATTTCATTTCGGGGGTTTGCGAAAACGATATGTGAATTATCAAGGTTCTCTTTTTCAACGTCACCTTATGTACCACTTTGTATGGTCTTAATCTGCTATTATGATCCATTCATTTATATCTTGCTGTTTGTTGTTGTTTTTTGTTTTTTCTTTTTTCTTTTTTCTTTTTCCTTTTCTTCTTTTTTATTTCTCTGACTGTAAGAATACCATCAATTTGTGATGTGTGCCAGGCTTGCCAATGATAGCTGTATAATCCCTTGAGGGTGGTGTCTGGTTCATCATCCCTGCCAATTGTGGTCTTCTACCTCCAGTTGTTTTTTTTTTCTTTTGAAGTCTATTTATTTATTTATTTATTTTGTTTATCCCTTGTCATGGCGCCCTTGCTGTGTTATTGAGCGTGCTGTTCCTGACACCTGACTGGTCATGTGATCCGTGTGTTGCTGCTGTCCTGTTCACGTCCTCATTATGTTGCAATTGACCACAGCTGTTATCCGATCCACACGGTACAGACGCCCACCTATTTGCAGTCTATATAACTTTGCTACCTTTAACATTTATTGTCATCACTGCTTCCTGGTATCTGGTCTTCCTGATACATTGCTTAAGAGATTTTAAGGTATTGCTATTGACTCTAGACTCTATTGTGTTAGGTTATATTATGCTGTTTGGAAGTTTTAAATCTATTCTATTGCAATCAAAATGAATTTTGGGATATCATCACCATTAATTCATTTTGAATAATCTCACTGTTTGGATTACTGATAATATAGATTTATTTTAATTTCCCCTGAAGTATTTTTGTACATTGTTAGTTTGCAACAAACACAGAGGCCATTATTACTTTCTGTCCTCTTTGCTTGATGTTTGTTTGAAACCTTGGTACTGACTTTGCACACAGCAACTTAAGGTTGTATCTTATACGTTTGTTGTATTATATGTGTGGTTGGTGGACTACCAATTTACACACATCATATGTTGGGGGGTTTTCTGTGTGACTATATATAGTAATTCAGCATAGTATGTGTTTATACTTATTTGTCATCTTTATCCTTTAGCACCTGCATTGGCGTCCATTATGCACTCTGACACCTTTAATTGTTCATATACGGTCATTTTCTAGCCATATTTTTTGGCTTGACTAGCGCTTAACAGCCACTTTCTCAACTTATTGGCGTTGCTTATCAGGAGTTTTTCATCTCTATGTTTTGGATTCCATCTTCATTTCAAGTCAGGTTGTACCCAGCAGTGAAGCTATTTTCTTCTCTCATCAGGTTATATTTTTATATATATATAGATATATATTTTTTTGTGGATGTGGGGTTAATCTTGCATGTGTTGGGATCATGATTTTCTTGCACTCCTGTGCCCTTAATGATGCTCACTTCATGCATTCTGTTTATATGATTCTCAATGTTGATTTATTTTTTATTATAGATGTACATTGTCTTCCACAAGGAACCGCCCCTGAGGAAAGGACAAGTTCCTGAAACGCGTCGGTAGGAAATTTCCATCTAGAAGACAATACTTACTTGTATTTAGTGTATTTATTTTACATTCTGATGTTGTTCTTAAATAGTCAAATCGCAATTTCTATGGAGATATTGGCTTTTTATAATATTTAAGAAATTACAATTTGTTATAAATCAATACTTGGTTTTGCACCATTACTCAGTTGCCCTTAAAATCCCAATCCTCTTTGGGGGACCCTTTCTCACATATTATTGTATGGGATGGTGGCAACAAATTAGTCCTCTTATGGTGAAATATTATTTTGGAGTTGACCATCTTCCCTGTCTCTGCTGAAAAAAACACATCCCCACAACATGATGCTGCCACCACCATGCTTCACGGTGGGGATGGTGTGTTCAGGGTGATGTGCTAAGTTAGTTTTCTGCCACACATGGCATTTTGCTTTCAGGTCAAAAAGATCAATTATGTTCTCATCTGACCAGAGCACCTTCTTCCACATGTTTGCTGTGTCCCCCACATGGCTTCTCGCAAACTGCAAATGGGATTTCTTATGGCTTTTTTCCAACAATGGCTTTCTTCTTGCCACTCTTCCACAAAGGCCAGATTTGTGGAGTGAACGATTAATAGTTGTCCTGTGGACAGATTCTCCCCACTGAGCTGTGGATCTCTGCAGCTCCTCCAGAGTTACCATGGGCCTCTTGGCTGCTTCTCTGAATAATGCTATCCTTGCCTGACCTGTCAGTTTGTGTGGACAGCCATGTCTTGGTAGGTTTGCAGTTGTGCCATACTCTTTCCATTTTCAGATGATGGATTGAACAGTGCTTCATAAGATGGTCAAAGCTTGGGATATTTTTTTATAACCTAACCCTGCTTTAAACTTTTTCATAACTTTATCCCTGACCTGTCTGGTGTTTTCCTTGGCCTTCTTGATGCTGTTTGTTCACTAAGGTTCTCTAACAAACCTCTGAGGGCTTCACAGAACAGCTGTATTTATACTAAGATTAAATTACACACAGGTGGACTTTATTTACTATTTAGCTGACTTATAAATGCAATTGCTTCCACTAGATTTTAGTGAGGGGTCTCAGAGTAATAGGGGGTTAATACAAATGCACGCCACACCTATATATTTATTTGTAAAAAATTTTAAAAACCATTTATCATTTTCCTTCCACTATACAATTATCTGCTGCTTTGAGTTGGTTTATCACATAAAATCCCAATAAAATACATTTACATTTTTGGTTGTAACATGACAAAATATGGAAAATTTCAAGGGGTGTGAATACTTTTTCAAGGTACTGTAAACAACTTCAGCACCACTGTAAAACAAAGTAATCATTTATACACCACAAATAATCTCAGCGTGACACCTTGAGAAGCAAATGTAAGAGATCCATCAAAAACAAAGACTGATTTGATTAGATCTGTGCTGTTATTCATAGATAAGCTGGCATCACATTGCACTGCCCCACAGACATTAATGTAGAGCATGTGTGACATGCATTAAATAATAGATGTGCATGCTATTTGTACTACTAAAAAAGATATGCAGAACACAAAAGCAAAATGTAATAATGCATTAAAGTGTTTGTTCACCAATGCCAGACGTCTGCCAAGCAAAATAGGTGAGTTGGAAGCTCTGGTGCACAAGGACAGCTCTGATGTAATCTGTATTGCTAAAACATGGCTTCATTCCTTACATGACTGGGCTATTAATATTCCTGGCTATTAGGGATGAGCCGAACACCCCCCGGTTCGGTTCGCACCAGAACCTGCGAACGGACCGAAAGTTCGCACGAACGTTAGAACCCCATTGACGTCTATGGGACTCGAACGTTCAAAATCAAAAGTGCTCATTTTAAAGGCTAATTTGCATGGTATTGTCCTAAAAAGGGTTTGGGGACCCGGGTCCTACCCCAGGGGACATGTATCAATGCAAAAAAAACTTTTAAAAACGGCCGTTTTTTCGGGAGCAGTGATTTTAATGATGCTTAAAGTAAAAAAAAAAAAAAGTGAAATATTCCTTTAAATATCGTACCTGAGGGGTGTCTATAGTATGCCTGTAAAGTGACGCGTGTTTCCCGTGTTTAGAACAGTCCCTGCACCAAATGTCATTTTTAAAGGAAAAAATCTCATTTAAAACTGCTTGCGGGTTTAATGTAATGTCGGGTCCTGGCAAAATGGATGAAAATCAGTGAGACAAACGGCATGGGTACCCCCCAGTCCATTACCAGGCCCTTTGGGTCTTGTATGGATATTAAGGGGAACCCCGCACCCAAATTAAAATAAGGAAAGGTGTGGGGCCACCAGGCCCTATATACTCTGAACAGCAGTATACAGGCTGTAGGTTTGTTGTTAAGTAGAATCTCTTTGTAATTTTGAACGGGTACATTTTTAACGTGTTTAGCTCCAGCCAAAAAATCTTTTTTAAGCTTTTTGGAAAACATAGGGAAGGGTTATCACCCCTGTGACATTTGTTTTGCTGTCTTTCCTCCTCTTCAGAAGATTTCACCTCACTTTTTGTCCCAGGAAAGGAGAAATGTTTTTCCCATATTAACTCTTACAGGAGAGAATTTCCCTTCCTAGGGGTAGATTTCACTTCCTGTTGTCTCCTTCCGTTTGCAAGTAGGAGTCGTTTGTAAGTTAGTTGTTTGAAAGTAGGGTCCTGCCCTATATACTCAGCAGAAATTTGGGCCTTAGGTGTTGCTGTGGCCACAACACTGTAAGCCCTCACAGGGCTCTGCTGTGAAATATTAGATCAAGAATTGTAATTACATGCCCCTGTTGAACAGGAGCTGAAAAATTAGGCCTTAGGCACTGGTGCTGGTGCCACAACACTGTAACCCCTCACAGACACTCTAGTTGGAATGCAGGAACGAGCCCTGCTGCAAAGTATTGCATCAAAAATTATAATTACACGCCCCTGTTAAACAAGGGCTGAAAAATTGGGCCTTAGGCACTGGTGCTGGTGCCACAACACTGCAACCCCTCACAGTGCATGCATCCCTGATCATGGCCCACTGGCGTGGGGAAAAAAAAACAAGCTCCCCTGACCCTGTCCTGGTGCCATAGTCGCACAGGTACTCATTGATGGCCCTCTGCTGCGTGTGCAGCCGCTGCAGCATGGCCAACGTTGAGTTCCACCTGGTGGGCATGTCACAGATTAGGCGGTTCTTGGGCAGGTTAAACTCCTTTTGGAGGTCCGTCAGCCGAGCACTGGCATTATATGACCGGCGGAAATGCACACAGACTTTCCTGGCCTGCCTCAGGACATCCTGTAAGCCCGGGTACCTGCCCAAGAACCGCTGCACCACCAAGTTAAGGACGTGAGCCAAACAGGGCACATGGGTCATTTGTCCCTGTCGGAGGGCAGAGAGGAGGTTGGTGCCATTGTCGCAAACCACCATTCCTGCCTTAAGTTGGCGTGGCGTCAACCACCTCTGAACCTGCCCCTGCAGAGCTGACAGATCCTCTGCCCCAGTGTGGCTCCTGTCCCCCAAGCACACCAGCTCAAGCACCGCATGGCATCTTTTGGCCTGCGTACTTGCGTAGCCCCTTGAACGACTACGGAGCACCGCTGGTTCCGAGGAAGAGGCCATGGAGGAAGAAGAAGAGGAGGGGTTGGAGGAGAGAGGTGTGTCACAATCATTAGCATTTTGGAGGCGTGGTGGCGGAACAACCTCCAACACTACTGCACCTTGTCCTGCATCCTTCCCAGCTGCCAGCAGAGTCACCCAATGCGCCGTGAAACTTAGGTAACATCCCTGTCCATGCCTGCTGGACCATGAGTCAGCGGTAATATGCACCTTACCGCTGACCGCCCTGTCCAGCGAGGCATGGACATTGCCTTCCACATGCTGGTAGAGAGCCGGAATTGCCTTCCGTGAGAAAAAGTGGCGTTTGGGTACCTGCCACTGAGGAACCGCACATTCCACAAACTCACGGAAGGGGGCAGAGTCTACCAACTGAAAAGGCAGCAGTTGAAGTGCTAGCAATTTTGCCAAGCTAGCATTCAACCGTTGGGCATGTGGATGGCTGGGAGCAAACTTCTTTCGGCGGTGCAGCAGCTGGGGCAGGGAAATTTGCCTGGTACAATCTGACGTCGGTGTACCAAAATCAGATTTCCCACAAGTACGTGGCTGTGACACACCTAATTCTACACCTTCATTCCTCTCAGTGCAGGTCTCAGAGAGGACTGAAGGTCTAGTGGGGTTGGAAATCTCAGCTGATGAGGAGCAAGCAGAGGTCCTCTTTGTTCTTTGGTGTGGGTCTTTTAGATACGCTTGCCAACGAACTGCATGGCAGGTCAACATATGTCTGGTCAAGCATGTGGTACCCAAGCGGGAGATGTTTTGGCCACGCGAGATACGCTTGAGACATATGTTGCAAATAGCAGTGGTGCGATCTGATGCACACGTCTCAAAAAAGGCCCACACCAAAGAACTTTTTGAATAACGCGCAGAGACTGCAGCGCCCTGCACATGTGGAGCTTTGGGGTGTGATGCAGTCAATGTGCTGCCCTTAGGCTGGCCCCTGGAGGGCATCCTGCCTCGTTGGTGATGTGCCGCCTCCTCCTCCTCCTCCTCCTCCTCCTCTCTCCTATCAGGCACCCACGTTGAGTCAGTGACCTCATCATCCCCTCCCTCCTCATCACTGGAGCAAACCTGGCAGTATGCTGCAGCAGGGGGAGCATGACTGCCAGATTGCTGTCCTTCTTGGGCACCCCCTCTGTCCGTGCTCGTGTTACTGCCTTCATCGAGCTCAGTATCATCATCAGAGCCTTCCAAACGCTGGGCATCCTCCTGGAGCATGTACCCAACACTGTGGTCAAACAGTTCGAGGGACTCCTCAGGAGGACATGGTGGGGCTAGGGAAGGAGTCACTGATGACATTGAGCCAAGGGAAGAGGCCGCTGCTTTGCCAGACAAAGTACCCTGGGCATGGGTGAGAGAGGATGAGGAGGATGAGGATGGCTTGGTCATCCACTCGACCAAGTCTTCCGCATGTTGCGGCTCAACATGGCCAGCTGCCGAAAAAAAGGCCAAGCGTGTCCCATGGCCACGTGCTGATGAGGATGCACCGTCTCCACGACCAGCACTAGACACAGAGCCTGCTTGCCCTCTCTTATTGGCTTGTGACTGTCTGCCTCTCCTTCTTGGCCTTCCAGACATACTAATGGTCAGTAGCTGCACTAAGCTGGGATATATATATATATATGTACTGATACTGCAGCTAGCAAAATCAACTGCCTGCCTGTAGTATGAGAACACCACCAACCTTCTACAGGTAGCTTTAGCTGAACACTGTGAGGTGGACGCACCCCACTAACTTGTAGGTTTAGCAGAACACTGTGAGCAGGACGCACTGCACTAACTGTAAATAGTCTAGCTGCCTGACTGTGGTACTAATAGGATCAAAAGAACACCAGCAATTTTCTTTAAAATACTGTAACAAGACAAGCCTGCCTGTCAGTAAGAAGATAACAGGAACGGATCTAGCTGAACACTGTGAGCAGGACGCACCCCACTAGCTTGTAGGTTTAGCTGAACACTGTGAGGTGGACGCACCCCACTAACTTGTAGGTGTCACGGAACGCCCCACACTCCACTTGAGTGCTTCCGTCATATACCACTTCCTCCCAGTCTGTATACAGATATCAGATATTCCAACCTCTTTCTGAGCAGAAAACAAGGCGACACTTGCTTCACTGCTAACATGGACTCACTTTATTCAGAACCAGAATACAGTCTTATATACACAGGCGAAGATTACTCTAACAATACAAACGTAACCTAATTAACATGAGCTAATTATCTCATCCTTTATACAGCCTAGGTGGCTGAGACATGACCTTTTGCCCAGACTTGTGGTCACCGAGCTTCACACAGGAATATAAACACAATAGCTGGAGCTAATTACAATTTACAATACAAACATAACCTAATTAACCTAATTAACATGAGCTCCAATAGGAGTCGTCCCGTCTCCTACATTGTATAGAGGACAATGTGATCAGCTCATTCAATTAACACACATTACCATAAACATCAACACAGGATTAATTAGAACAAACAACAATGAGTTGAATACCTTTAGAACCTAGACTAAACTTATTTACATTAAACCCATTATAGCTGACATCAGACAGGTGAGTGGAGATGATGACATTAGCATCTCCTCACAGGATGTGTCCCAACAGTATAACTCAGTCTTATCATTCTAATATGGCATACAACGGGTTCCAGAGTCTGTGTGTTTTGGGGGAACATGGAGCTGAATCCAAAGTAACACCAACCCCAGGGTCCCCAGGCATACAGCTCACAGAGAGCACCATTGCCCCAAATGCTAGGGCCCATAATCGGTGGGCAACAGGCTTGCACACAGTCCTCTCCAACAGCCTCCGCTCTGGCCTTGCCCGTGACATTTCTCCCCTTTCGGCAGGAGACTAACACAGGAGGAGACCCCAGACGGGTTGACTCCGAAGTTAGTCCACAGCTCCAGTCCTCTACTGCCTTTACCCACACAGTACCCCAAACAAATCATCCCAAACAGTGCATTACTCACCCAGCCATCCTCTGCCTCTCTCAGAGAACATATCTGCCGCTGGGGAGAGGCCCGGACTGGCTCTTCTCCCTGGAATCCTTTCTGCCGCTGGAGAGAAGACAGGGGGACTGGGCTCACTCCATCCTGCTGTTGGGGATCTGGGCCGACTGCCCAGCATCCCTGGGGTATACAGGTGGGGACTGAAGCCCCATCAACTGACACCAGATCAAGCTGCAGTTGTGAGGTGATGACTGCATTCTTTCCTTGGACCTCCACAATTGCTGCAGGTGTGGGGCAGAGGTCTTGGACCCTCTGTCCGGTTGCCAGCACTTCTGCTGGGGGTTTGTCAGGTGGTTCCTCCTCTACAGAAACGTCTATTAAATCCCCAGTCTCTGGAATTGGTAAAAGTGTGGGACAGAGGTCTTGGACCCTCTGTTCAGTTACCAGATCTTCAGCTGGAGAAGTTTGTTTTAACTCCGTAGATGCTGCTGGCAGAAAATCACATGTCCCTGTCAGTGTTGTGGGAGAAAGGCTGACTACCTCTTCTCTCAGGAAGGCTGAAGCCACTGTTGGTGCTGGGCAGAACACAGTGAACTTTGGCCCTGATAGCAGCTCTTCTGCTGGAGGCTCATCAGGTTGTTCTTCCTCAGCAGAAAAGTCTATTAAATCCTCTACCTCTATAACTGGTGTCTGTGGATAGAGGTTCACCATCTCCTGTCCGTGGAACTCAGAAGATGCCATCAGTGCTGAGCAGAGCGCAATGAAGTTTGGCCCTAATCCCAACTCTTCTGCTGGGGGCTCACCCGACGGTTCTTCCTCAGCAGAAAAGTCTATCAAATCCCATGTCTCTGCAACTGATGTCGGGGAATAGGGGTTCACCATCTCCTGTCCATGGAACCCAGAAGATGTTATCATTTCTGGACAGAGGTTAGCAGAGCTCTGCCCTGTTGTCAGCACTTCAGGTTTGGGGACGGCAATCTCCAGATTTTCCACTGCAGATTCTCTGGCATGCTGCTGGATAGGCACATTCCTCCATCCAAGATCATCCCATGCAGAAACAGGATCATCAAGGTCAGTCAGCACTTGCTGCATCCGCCATAAGACCTCCGCCTCCATAGCTGTGGGGGCAGGTTGGCAAAGCACACTATCGCTCTGCCACATTGCCGACTCTTCAGCCAGAATTTCAGGGTTGTCAGCTGGTATTTCCTGATAGTCCCAGGCAAAGGGAGCCCAGCCCTGGCACTGAGCAATGTCTAGCAGCCGTCTGTAGGCGATCTCTAGCTCCCATTCCTGAACGGCCAGAAACTCCAAATCTTCCTGTGCCCAGTGCACTTCCGAAATGTTCAGTAGCCCTTCTCTGAAATCCATGATTTCGTCCACCCGCCGCTCCAAATCAATCCCAAAGTTAGGGTCCCCTGTCAGCTTCACAAACAACAGTCCCAAGCCGCCGTAGCTTAAGCCTTCCATTGGGCTGTCATCCGCTATCCAGGGACATGCTTGGGATACATGCCACCGGAGGGCTCTGTAGCTCTCATCCAACTTCATCTCTGCCCAGACCAGCCTGCTTAATTCAGCTGTCTGCTTCTTGTGTGGTTTTTCTCCCAAAAACCGCACCCGCAGTCCGTACTGCGACCAGTACCTTTCCTCGATGGAGGGGAGAACTTTTCCCTGGTGTCGCTGCTCACGGGCTAGCGCTTCCTTCCAGAGTTTGCAGCGAATAGAATCACACCATCCCAGCAGGACCTGCTCCGATACTGGTCCTCTGTGCTGTATCTGCATCTCTCGCAACCTCCTTCTGAATTCCTCATCCATGGCGGCTGGTATCTGTACCTCTCCTCTTCTGCTATCTGGACCTTGGATCCAGATGGAAGTTTGGATGTCCCAGACTTCAGACTTCAAGAAGCTTTCCCGCTGCTTGCCACCAATGTCACGGAACGCCCCACACTCCGCTTGAGTGCTTCCGTCATATACCACTTCCTCCCAGTCTGTATACAGATATCAGATATTCCAACCTCTTTCTGAGCAGAAAACAAGGCGACACTTGCTTCACTGCTAACATGGACTCACTTTATTCAGAACCAGAATACAGTCTTATATACACAGGCGAAGATTACTCTAACAATACAAACGTAACCTAATTAACATGAGCTAATTATCTCATCCTTTATACAGCCTAGGTGGCTGAGACATGACCTTTTGCCCAGACTTGTGGTCACCGAGCTTCACACAGGAATATAAACACAATAGCTGGAGCTAATTACAATTTACAATACAAACATAACCTAATTAACCTAATTAACATGAGCTCCAATAGGAGTCGTCCCGTCTCCTACATTGTATAGAGGACAATGTGATCAGCTCATTCAATTAACACACATTACAATAAACATCAACACAGGATTAATTAGAACAAACAACAATGAGTTGAATACCTTTAGAACCTAGACTAAACTTATTTACATTAAACCCATTATAGCTGACATCAGACAGGTGAGTGGAGATGATGACATTAGCATCTCCTCACAGGATGTGTCCCAACAGTATAACTCAGTCTTATCATTCTAATATGGCATACAACGGGTTCCAGAGTCTGTGTGTTTTGGGGGAACATGGAGCTGAATCCAAAGTAACACCAACCCCAGGGTCCCCAGGCATACAGCTCACAGAGAGCACCATTGCCCCAAATGCTAGGGCCCATAATCGGTGGGCAACAGGCTTGCACACAGTCCTCTCCAACAGCCTCCGCTCTGGCCTTGCCCGTGACAGTAGGTTTAGCTGAACACTGTGAGCAGGACGCACCCCACTAACTTGTAGGTTTAGCAGAACACTGTGAGCAGGACGCACTGCACTAACTGTAAATAGTCTAGCTGCCTGACTGTGGTACTAATAGGATCAAAAGAACACCAGCAATTTTCTTCAGGTAGCTGTATTTACTGTAACAAGACAAGCCTGCCTGTCAGTAAGAAGATAACAGGAACGGATCTAGCTGAACACTGTGAGCAGGACGCACCCCACTAGCTTGTAGGTTTAGCTGAACACTGTGAGGTGGACGCACCCCACTAACTTGTAGGTTTAGCTGAACACTGTGAGCAGGACGCACCCCACTAACTTGTAGGTTTAGCAGAACACTGTGAGCAGGACGCACTGCACTAACTGTAAATAGTCTAGCTGCCTGACTGTGGTACTAATAGGATCAAAAGAACACCAGCAATTTTCTTCAGGTAGCTGTATTTACTGTAACAAGACAAGCCTGCCTGTCAGTAAGAAGATAACAGAAACGGATCTAGCTGAACACTGTGAGCAGGACGCACTGCACTAAATGTAAATAGTCTAGCTGCCTGACTGTGGTACTAATAGGATCAAAAGAACACCAGTAATTTTCTTCAAAATACTGTAACAAGACAAGCCTGCCTGTCAGTAGGAATATAACAGGAACGGATCTAGCTGAACACTGTGAGCAGGACGCACTGCACTAAATGTAAATAGTCTAGAAGATAACAGGAACGGATCTAGCTAAACTGAATACAGTGTATATATATATATATATATATATATATATATATATATATATATACAACACCTGGGATGCATATATATACACAATACACTTTAAGTGCAGCTAACTGACTGACTGTCCTGCCTAATCTAGCTAACTCAAATGAAATGACACTGTCTCTCTCTCTCTCTAAGCACACCGGAACACACTGCACAGGGCCGCCGTGCAGGCGGCCTTATATAGTGTGGGGCATGTACTAAATCCCCTGAGCCATAATTGGCCAAAGCCTCCTTGGCTTTGGCCAATTATGGCTCTCTGTTAAGGCGGCGCTGTGATTGGCCAAGCATGCGGGTCATAGTGCATGCTTGGCCAATCATCAGCAAGCAATGCACTGCAATGCCGCAGTGAATTATGGGCCGTGACGCGCCACACGAATTTGGCGCGAACGGCCCATATCGTTCGCAATTTGGCGAACGATCGAACAGCCGATGTTCGAGTCGAACATGGGTTCGACTCGAACACGAAGCTCATCCCTACTGGCTATGCACTCTTTTGGATAGAGAGGGTAAAAAGGAAAGGTGGCAGGGTCTGTCTCTATGTGAGAAGTGATCTCAAAGCAAGTGTGAATGAGGACCTAATTGATGGGGAGTGTGATGTGGTTGAAGCATTATGGGTGGAACTGCATATAGATCTGCATATATCAAAGTTAATTATTGGAGTTTGTTATAGACCACCCAATGTTAATGAGGAGGTGGAGACTCAGCTCCTTGCACAGATGGAAAGGGCTGCAAGGGCTGGGACAGTGATAATAATGAGGGATTTAAACTACCCGGAAATTGACTGGAGTAATGGCACTGCTGGATCAGTTAAAGGGCAAAAATTTATAAACCTATTACAGGACAATTTTATGGTCCAGTTTATTGAGGCCACAACTAGGAATGATGCTCTGTTAGACCTGGTAATCTCAAACCATGCAGGGCTTATTACTAATGTTCATATAAAGGAACATCTGGGTAGCAGTGACCATAACATGATTTCATTTGATGTTAGCTGTAAGCAAAAAACACATACGGGAAAGATAACAACACTTAACTTTAAGAGAGCAAATTTTAAGGATGAGGGCTGTTCTCCAGGACTTAGACAGGGAAGGAATATTAGCATTGATGAACACAGAACAGAAATGGGAATTCTTCAAAAAGACTGTTTGTGAACTCACTGCAGAGTATATTCCCATGGGCAATAAGTTTAAAAGGCTAAAAATAAAACCTAAGTGGCTCACGGTCAAAGTAAAAAAGGTATAAACAATAAGAAAAGAGATTTTAAAAAATATAAAAATGAAGGAACACTATTGTCATTTAAATGTTACAAAATATATAACAGAAAATGTAAAAAGAAAATCAAGGATGCAAAAATTCAAAACGAACGACGGATTGCAAAAGATAGTAGGACAAACCCAAAAAAATTCTTCAAATATATTAATAGTAAAAAGGTCAGGTCTGAGCACATAGGCCCTTTACAAAATAATCTAGAGTGGGTGACTGGGGAAAGAGAAGGCAAATTTATTAAATTCATTCTTTAGTTCTGTGTATACAAAAGAGCATGAGGGAGCTCATGTCCATAATGGGGGTGGTAGTGACACAGCCCCAAATGATCCACAATGGATCAAAAGTGACATGGTCCAGAAATATTTAGACAGAATAAAGGTCAATAAAGCACCTGGACCAGATGGCATTCACCCACGGATCCTAAAAGAATTGAGCTTTGTCATTTCAAAGCCATTGTTTCTAATTTTTAGGGACACATTAAAGACGGAAATAGTACCACTGGAATGGCGTAAGGCCAATGTGGTGCCTATATTTAAAAATGGGAACAAAGTCTTTACCAAGTAACTATAGACCTGTTAGTTTAACTTCTATAGTCGGGAAGATACAGGAGAGTTTAATAAAAGACCACATAGATGAGTTCTTGCTAGAAAAAAATATTTTAAGCAACAGACAGCATGGGTTCATGAAAGACAGAAGTTGTCAAACAAATCTGATTTATATTTATGAAGAGGTAAGTAAAACCTTGGACAGAGGGGCGGCTGTGCACGTGGTATACTTGGATTTTACAAAAGCGTTTGACACAGTTCCCCACACATGGCTAATGTGTAAGGTAAAGCCTACAGGCTTGGAAAGATTAGTTTATAAATGAATATAAAGACCAAATTCAGTGTGTAGTGGTTAATGATTCTTACTCTGAATGGTCTAAGGTTATCAGTGGTGTACCCCAGGGCTTGACAAATTTGCTTTAATGGAGCAGCCAATTAAAAAAGTTAGGAGCCTGTTTTTTTTAGAGTGGTATGGATTGTCAGTTCCCGGGGTAAGGCCAGTCATTTTCGCCCCCTAACCCTAACTCACAACAGAGCACCCAGTCAATAACTCCAATGTAACGCTGTTACATCAGGGTTATGGGCTGGCCAGAAAGAGTAAGGCTGGCAACAGATGGCACTGGTTGGCTTAGGCAGGTGGCACTGATCGGCACTGGCAGGTGGCACTGGTTGGTGGCACTGGTTTGAAACTGACAGATGGCATTGATTGGCACTGGCAAGTGGCACTGGTTGGCACTGGCAGGTGGCACTGGTTTGGAACTGACAGGTGGCACTGGTTAGCACGTGGCACTGGTTGGTGGCACTCGTTTGGAACTGACAGATGGCACTGGCAGGTGGCATTGGTTGGCACTGGCAGGTGGCGCTGGCAGGTGGCACTGATTGGCACTGACTGATGGCACTGGCAGGTGGCACTCATTGGCAGCGGCACTGGTTGGCAATAGTAGGTGCCACTGGTTGGCATTGGCAGGCATTGGCAGGTGGCACTGGTTTGGAACTGACAGATGGCACTATTGGCACTGGCAAGTGGCACTATTGGCACTGGCAGGTGGCACTGATTGGCGGCGGCACTGGTTGGCACTGGCAGATGGCACTGATCGGCGATGGCATGTGGCACTGATTGGTGGTGGCACTGGCAGGTGGCACTGGTTGGCACTGGCATGTGGCACTGGTTGGCACTGGCAGGTGCACTGATTGGTGGTGGGACTCGGCGGTGGCAGGTGGCACTGGTTGGCGGTGGCAGGTGGCACTGGCAGGTGGCACTGGTTGGCGGTGGCAGGTGGCACTGGCAGGTGGCACTGGTTGGCACTGGTGGCATTGACAGGTTTCACACTGAGCCGAGTGTTACTGTGTGTGAAACTGACAAGTAACAGAGAGGAGAGAGTATCTGTCAAAATTGAGCTTAATATCGGGGATGGGAGGGACCCGGCCAGGATGGGCGGGACCCAGCAGCTATCAAACACCAGCCAATGATTAGGCTGCTTAAGAAAAGGGGCAGGGGCACATACACGTAGCAGCCCACCCAAATCTTATCCCATTGGCTGGTGTTTGATAGTTGCTGGGTCCCGCCCACCCCGACATCAAGCTCAATTCTGACAGATACTCTCTCAGTTACGTGTCAGTTTCACACACTCAGCAGCTCTGACAAGCATCAAGCGCCGCGCTGAGTGTGGAGAAGGGAGGAGGAACGGCGGTCAATGTTAACTATCATAGCACTGCATGTCTGGGGCATCGGGAGTTGCAGTGAGTGGGCTGGTGCCAGCCTAGGCGCCAGGGTGCAGTTTCTGGTTGCCATGGCAACCTGGCGCCTGGGGTTTGTCGAGCCCTGGTGTACCCCAAGGTTCAGTGTTGGGCCCCCTACTTTTTAATATCTTTATAAATTATATATGGTCTGGGATTAAGTACCATCTCAGTCTTTGCATATGACACTAAGCTTTGCAGTGGAATAATGTCCTTACAGGATGTCTCCAATTTACAAGCCAACCTCAATGCACTGTCTAATTGGGCGACTATGTGGCAGATGAGGTTTAATGTTAATAAATGTAAAGTTATGCACTTGGGGGCTAAGAATATGCATGCATCATACATACTAGGGTGAGTACAACTGGGGGGATCCATAATGAAGAAGAATATGAGGTTTTGGTAGATCATATGCTCAATAACATGCAATGCCAAACTGCGGTTTCCAAAGCGAGCAAAGTCCTTTCTTGTATTAAGAGAGGTATGGACTCTAGAGATATAATTTTGCTCCTGTACAAATCATTATTAAGACCTCATCTGGAATATGCGATTCAGTTTTGGGCACCAGTTCTCAAAAAGGATATCGGGGAACTAGAGATACAGAGAACAGCAACCAAACTGATAAATGGCATGGATGAACTCAGCTATGAGGAAAGATTAGAGGAACTGAATTTATTCTCTCTTGAGAAGAAGAGATTAAGGAGATTAATTTTCTACTATACTACCTGGTCTGTCTATAAAATCCAGAGGGGTATTACCGTGCTTTAAACACTAGGTTATCCTTTTTTAGCTTTTTCTAATATTTAGATTAAAAAGGTATGCTACTACACCAAGGCATTTCTGAAAAGTGTAATTCCTGTGTTATGTGTTATGTTAAGTGTGTTATGTTCAGAGGCGTATCTAGTGAAAATGGCGCCTATGGCAAGCACTGAAACTGCGCCCCTGTCAAAACATTTGAAATCCATCCACCAGATAACCTTAACAAAAAAAACACCTAACAAGGCAAAATTTCAAAATATAAAATTGTAGTATATTAGTGATGGTGACACCCCCCTATTGTAAGTTGAGTTATTTTATTTCTTGAGGGGGTGTTACCATCACTTATATATTGCAACTTGTTATCAAAATTCTTTTGAGGGGGTGTCAATGTCACTATTATGCTGCAATTTTATATTTTGATAGTTATTTGTTGGAAAGATATCAAGTTGTATATTTGGTTTACAGGACACCACGTATACAGTATATGGTATTCAGAGGGAGAGCTCCACCATCACTTAAAGTGGAAGTAAACATCCTTTACTGCCTTTTACATATAGATAAGTCTATAATAAGGTGTACCTATAGGTACAGTAAATATCTCCTAAACATGTACAGTTTAGAAGATATTTACATTACATGGAGCCAGTGATATCACTGGAGCATGCGCTTTGAAGGAACGGCCACCGGTGCTGTTACTTTAGAACCCTGTGCCATAAACAATTACTCCCGCGCGCATGCACAGGAGTGACTTCATCATGGCTCAGGCCAGTCACAGAGCCTGCGGACCCGGAAGCAAGATGAGTAAAAATGAGAACGCCTTCTGCGCTGACTTCTGGGTGCGGGAGGGCTTTGTTTTAAGGTAAGTTTAACATAATGTGCTAGTATGCGATCCATACTAGCAGATTATATCTTTACCTTGCGTGGTAAAAAAAAAAAAGTCCAGCAGTATACTACCGGTATACTACTTACATTTAAATTGTAACACTAAGGTGAAGAAGGAAACGCAGTATTGTATTTTATTGTAATATTTATAGTGTTTATACTGGTTATGGCAAGAAGGGAAAAAAGGGAGGGGGGAGAGAGAGAACGGGGGGGGGGGAGAGAGAGAGAGAAGGGGTGCAGGGGGGGGGAGAGAGAGAGAGAAAAGGGGGGTAGAGAAAAGGGGGGGAGAGAAAGAAAAGGGGGGGGGAGAAGAGGAATACAGAATACATCAAAGTACAGAGAGAATAAAGAGAGGAGCATTGTAGTAAATGTCTCTTCCTGTGCACATTCTCCACATTACCTTCACCTGAATACATTCTTCTGCTTCTCTTGCTCATTTCTCCTCCTTCTCTGTCCCCTCCCCAGTCCCCACAGCAGCTCCTCTCTTTCTCAATCTCCAGGCTCCAGCATGGCTCCAGTACTCTGTACTTCTTAATCAAAGGGGGTGGCTTGAGAAGGGGGTGGGGTTACAGCAGTGCCCATTGGCTCAGTAAGCAGCAGGAGGTGGATCAGTTCCTGCTGTTAACTCTTTTTTGTCCTGTGGCAGCCGTTCCTATAATATGAGGCTGCTGGTTCCTATCTGCTGCTTCAATGACCGAACAGGAGGGGGGGAAGCTGCAGGGCGCTCCTATACATACACAGAGCCACTGGGAGAGAAGAGCTGCAGTGTCAGGACTGTGAAGATGGAGAGGAGGGAGAGCACAGCTGCACCTCCCGGCTCCTTCCCCTCTCCTGCTCGGCAGCTTATTTTGCAAATCTCCTAGGAGGACACCACTGCTTAAACTCCTCTCTCCCTTTGTGCACTGCAGTCAGTGCCTAACATGATTCTTGTGCATGTCGGAGAAGATGCAGGGAGGAGGTGGGCAGAGCTAAGCAGTGGGAGCTCTGAATGCCGATCTCTGCCTCTCTCCTCCGTGACGTCACTGGTTGTTAGACGCCAGGCGGCCGTGCCTAGCAACCAGTTTGGGCAGTGAGCCAGGGGCCAGTGGTGAACGACCTAAAGCACTCTCTGCTGGCCAGGATCCCACCCCAGGCTGACAGTGAGTAACAGTGGTGATATCAGGGCCATTTTAAGAAGAGATCTCTGCAAGTGCCTTGCTGCCCAGCCACTCAGGAGCGCCCCCTTCATATGGCGCCCATGGCGCTTGCCATATCTGCCATACCCTGGATACGCCACTGGTTATGTTACATACTGTATATAGCGATGTGCAGTCATTTAAACTTCTAATGCAATAACATTCCTAAGCTCTAATCATATATCTGTCTATAAATCCTAACCATTTACAATAACCATTAATTCTGAAGTACTGGGGGTTATTTACGAAAGGCAAATCCACTTTGCACAGCAAGTGCACTTGGAAGTGCAGTTGCTGTAAATCTGAGGGGAAGATTTGAAATGAGGGGAAGCTCTGCTGATTTTATCATCCAATCATGTGCCAGCTAAAATGCTGTTTTTTTTATTTTCCTTGCATGTCCCCCTCGGATCTACAGTGACTGCACTTTCAAGTGCACTTGTAGCGCAAAGTGGATTTGCTTTTAGTAAATAAACCCCACTGTGTTGTAAGAAAAGTTAGCTTCAAGTAAGAAAAGTCAATATATGTTGGGCATACAAAAGGGCCACTTTCATCTAGGCTACAAATACAATACATAGATAAAAATACAATAAGTTAAAGGAAAATCAGTTATAGTATATTTTAAATCATATGGTGATCTAGGGAAAAAAATAAAATAAAATACTGCATTGTTTAATCTCTTAGTGCTGGTGCCTCCCAGCCCTGAGGTTTATGATGCTGGGAGGTGGGTGTAAAGAAACCAGCAGAAATCGCCTGGCGCGTGCTGGTGCGCATGCGCGCGCACGGGAGACCACAGATGCCCGTGCGTGCTTGTGCGCATGCAGGAGCGCGCCCTAGCGCCAGTTGGGGCCAGTGGGCCTATTTAAAGGAGGCCCCAGCTACTGATCGGTGCTGACTGGTCTTCAGCTGTGTCCCTGTTACTCTGAACCTGTGTTATTCTGCCTGATTCCCGTTGCTGACTTTGGCTCCTGTTTACCCGGCTCTGAACTTTGTTTTACCTGATCTCTGGTTCCTGATCCCGGCTTCCCATCTGACCCGCCTCTGCCTGATGTTCCGGTACCCTACTGCCTGCCTGTTGACGAACCCGGCTTCCCATCTGACCCGTCTTTGCCTGATGTTCCGGTACCCTGCTGCCCACCTGTTGACGAACCGGCTATACCTGGGACCTGGCCCTGGTGCCCAGCTTGGCTCAGCACAACTACCCGAGTGTCTGCAACTACAGTCCTACGACCAGCTGCGACTTCCTGCTCTGCAATTACAGTCCTGCAACCAGCTGTGACTTCCTGAAATATCACAGGGTCCTAAGTATTCAGACCCTTTGCTCAGTATTTAGTAAAAGCACCCTTTTGATCTAATACAGCCATGAGTCTTTTTGGCAAAGATGCAACAAGTTTTTCACACCTGGATTTGGGGATCCTCTGCCATTCCTCCTTGCAGATCCTCTCCAGTTCTGTCAGGTTGGATGGTAAACATTGGTGGACAGCCATTTTTAGGTCTCTCCAGAGATGCTCAATTGGGTTTAAGTCAGGGCTCTGGCTGGGCCATTCAAGAACAGTCACAGAGTTGTTGTGAAGCCACTCCTTCGTTATTTTAGCTGTGTGCTTAGGGTCATTGTCTTGTTGGAAGGTAAACCTTCGGCCCAGTCTGAGGTCCTGAGCACTCTGGAGAAGGTTTTCGTCCAGGATATCCCTGTACTTGGCCGCATTCATCTTTCCCCTCGATTGCAACCAGTCGTCCTGTCCCTGCAGCTGAAAAACACCCCCACAGCATGATGCTGCCACCACCATGCTTCACTGTTGGGACTGTATTGGACAAGTGATGATCAGTGCCTGGTTTTCTCCACACATACCGCTTAGAATTAAGGCCAAAAAGTTCTACCTTGGTCTCATCAGACCATAGAATCTTATTTCTCACCATCTTGGAGTCCTTCAGGTGTTTTTTAGCAAACTCCATGCGGGCTTTCATGTGTCTTGCACTGAGTAGAGGCTTCCATCGGACCACTCTGCCATAAAGCCCTGACTGGTGGAGGGCTGCAGTGATGGTTGACTTTCTACAACTTTCTCCCATCTCCCGACTGCATCTCTGGAGCTCAGACACAGTGATCTTTGGGTAATTCTTTGCCTCTCTCACCAAGGCTCTTCTCCCCCAATAGCTCAGTTTGGCTGGACGGCCAGCTCTAGGAAGGGTTCTGGTCGTCCCAAACGTCCTCCATTTAAGGATTATGTAGGCCACTGTGCTCTTAGGAACCTTAAATGCAGCAGAAATTTTTTCGATCAGAAGAAATGGACAGCACCTGAGTTAAATATATGAGTGTTACAGCAAAGGGTCTGAATACTTAGGACCATGTGATATTTCAGTTTTTCTTTTTTAATAAATCTGCAAAAATGTCAACAATTCTGTGTTTTTCTGTCAATATGGGGTGCTGAGTGTACATTAATGAGGAAAAAAATGAACTTAAATGATTTTAGCAAATGTCTGCAATATAACAGAGTGAAAAATTTAAGGGGTTCTGAATACTTTCCGTCCCCTCTGTAAATAAATAAATGAACAAATAAACAATAAATTAACTGTTTTTGGAATTTTAAAACTTTGTAGCATGCTGCCTATATCTTCTCCAAACTTTAGGGAAGGGTAGGCAGCCTCTATTTGCAGGATTTAATGCCTAATTCTTTGCTGCTGCCTGCTCTTCCCCCAGGCCATATAATTTTTCTGCATTGTAGAAGGGTAGGCAATCTTTTTTCTTTTTGTATTGAGACAAGGGGGGAATTTAGGCATAGGACTGTATTTTTTTTTTTCTTCCAGAAATATTAATTTAAAACGTTTCTTTCTGACAAACATATATATACCATAAATATAAACAGATATCTGCGATAACTGAAATAGATATAAATTTGGTAAGCAGCCAGCATAGTTTGTTGATTCGTCAAACACAGAAATAAAAAAAAAAAAAAAAAAAAATTTGTATATATATACCATAGAAAAATATCTTAATACAAAAGAAACAACATCCGCATCATTGATCAAATAATGTCATGACCACATTTGGCTAATGATGTCACCTATAATCTCCCACTCATTTGTTTACATCCATCTACAGGACCGGGAAATTCGGTTGGAAACGCATTGTGTTGACATGTTTTTTTTCGGGGGGTTGGCAAGAGTCGTTCATTATGATTAACGTGGATCTACATTGCTTGACCATAGGATTGACAATGAAGTTAAACTGTGGGCTTTTTTTTTATTTTTAATAAAGGACTTTGTCAAAAGCGATGTGTGTTTTCTGTTTTAGTAATTTTTTTGTCAATGAGACTTTATGGTGCTTACTCACTTGTGAGGGGGTCGATATCTCAGGGCTCATTTATTTTAAAGGTGGCTTCAGGATTACAATAGGCCCATTGGCAACCTCCCACCAACTGTTTTATCTATTTTTAATTTTTTGTCAATTTTTTTTTGAATATTTAAAATTTTGGTCTCGTCTGACCTGAGCACCTTCTTCCACATGTTTGCTGTGTCCCCCACAATATCTTCTTGCAAACTGTGAATGGGACTTCTCATGGCTTTCTTTTAGCAATGGCTTTCTTCTTGCCACTCTTCCATAAAGGCCAGATTTGTGGAGGGCACGACTAATAGTTGTCCTGTGGACAGATTCTCCCACCTGAGCTGTGAATCTCTGCAGCTCCTCCAGAGTTACCATGGGCCTCTTGGCTGCTTCTCTGATTAATTCTCTCCATGCCCAGCCTGTCAGTTTAGGTGGACGGCCATGTCTTGGTAGGTTTGCAGTTTTGCCATAATCTTTCCATTTTCGGATGTTGAATTGAACAGTGCTCCCTGAAATGTTCCAAGTTCCCTGACTGGTCTGGTGTGTTCCTTGGCCCTCATGATGCTGTTTGTTCACTAAGGTTCTCTAACAAACTTTTGTGGGCTTCACAGAACAGCTGTATTTATATTGATCTTAAATTACACACAGGTGGACTCTATATACTAATTAGGTGACTAGGTGAAGGCAATTGGTTCCACTAGATTTTAGTTGGGGGTATCAGAGTAAAAGGGGCTGAATACAAATGCACGCCACAGTTTTCACATATTTATTTGTAAAAAAAATTGAAAACCATTTATCATTTTCCTTCCACTTCAAATTATGTGCCACTTGGTGTTGGTTCTATCACATAAAATCATAAAATACATTTATGTTTTTGGTTGTAACATGACAAAATGTGAAAAATGTCAAGGGGTGTGAATACTTTTTCAAGGCATATATATATATATATATATATATATATATATATATATATATATACATTTTAATGTACAATAAAATAATTTAAATATTGACCACATGATGTTCAAACAAAAAGGAGAAAACCCTAACCAGATCTGGTCTCCTACTAAGCGGAGACCGCCCATTTTAGCCCCCACTCTTTCCCACTCACTAGCTTTATGCGACCGATTACATAAAAATCCCTCCCTGATCTCTGACCTTAAGCCCCTGACGCATTTATTTCATAACCCTGATTTTCCGCCGGGAATGAACATCCTAGCTTTCAGTTGGTGGTTAAATAAAGGCTTACTCAGAATAGGCAACTACTTCACATCTACAGGTCCTTTATCTCTTGCCTTCTGCACTAGTAAACTTGAGATGCCCACCGCGGAACATTTTCGGTTCCTGCAAATACAACATTTTCTTAAATCCATCTGGCCAAATAAACCAGACCCTCCTAAGATCACTAGTTATGAATCATGGTGTGCAGGTGTCACGGATCACAGAGGGGGGATATCCATCATTTATGCTGCTCTAGCCTCGGTGACATCCAAACCTCCCTATGCCATCTCCTGGGAAAAGGACCTTGATATTTCCTGGGAAAAGGATAACTGGTTTTCCTGCTTTCAACGCTCCTTCAATGGCATTTTAAATATTTCCCTGATTGAAGCTAGCCTCAAGATACTAACCCGGTGGTACAGGGTCCCCTCTCTCCTTGCGAAGATGTATCCGGATGCTTCCCCGCTGTGTTTCCGAAGATGTAACCATGTAGGTACAATGTACCATATATGGTGGACTTGCCCAAGAATCAGGAGTTTGTGGAACAAAGTCTTTTCAGTGATTCGAAAAGTAACAACCCTCCCGATTCCTCAATCTCCTGAGATTGCTCTGTTGAATCAGAAGATAGATAAGGTGGATAAATATACCCAAAAACTGATCTTTTTTATGTTACTTGGCACTAAAATTACAATAGCAGCCTGCTGGAAAAAGCATAGGGTCCCTTTTACTGCGGTGAAGCATAAAATTTCCTGGATTATGTCCCAGGAACAGATAGTCAGTATAATACAAGACAAAGCACAGTTCTTCGAACTTACCTGGGAACCCTGGGCCAAGTTCTGTAATATCCCCCTGTATCCTGGCGTTAGTTATCCTGACCTGCCTGCGCTCTGAGTGACTCTGGGGGTACGTTCTCTCCCAGACTTTCCTGTTTCTCCCCTCTCTCTTCCTGCCTCTTTCTGTCCCCTTACTTTCCTTTCGTCTTTATCTTTAAACCAAACAGGACATGTTAAATAAATAAGTGATTATCCTGAGACGGTATAAGTAATGCATTGTAGTGGCGGGGGGAGTTACCGCTATGCTATTTGGGCTCTTCGGAGACCAGGTATTCTGATCCTCTTAGACCTCCCTCCATACAGTCCCATCCTCACCTGTGTTTGAATGGTCACTTGACCATATATAGTTTTAGTTCTAAGTTTACAAGCTACCAACTTAGGTTTGCGTTATAGGATACACCCTGTTAGGGTGATTTAACCTGAGACCCGGGGTCCAGGGGAAGGGGGGCGGCTCCATACCCACAGCATGATCCCTTTTCGGGGTGGTTGTGGACGCCTCTCCTAATCCTGGCTCCCTTTCAAGTCCCAGGGCTGGTGGTCTATCTTTTCTCTAACACACCACACTGTTTCAATATTTTGCTAGTTTGGCCTTATTAGGTTGATTGAATTCGTAGGCTTATTACTCCAACTCCATCATCGTAGTGGGACCTGACATCTCTGGTGTTTTTTTTCGTTTTTTTTTTTAGTCATGGATAATTGTTTCACACAATATGCTATCTGATGTGTTATTTGAGGTGAATTAGCGTTTGCAAAGACTCTTATTAGTATGTCACGCACCTGTTGTTCCCTTTTACCTATAGTACTGATACGCTTGTTATTTTTGTACTGACCAAATTTGTATCAACATTGATAATTCTAATAAAAATTATTGAAGAAAAAAAAAAAACCCTAACCAGAAAAGGTCCTCACTCGCTCCCATTCTTGGGATGGGTAGGAGGGGACATAAACCTTGAATTGGTGCAATCATAGTCACATAGCAAATTAGCTTCTCTTTATACTATACACAAGTATTTATTAATAAAATTCATTCTCGCTTTCAATAAACTTTTACCAAAATATTTTTTTTGTTTACAAACTTTTTTATTAGAAAATTTCAAAAGGCCTTCTTCCCAACCCCCCTGCCATAACCTAGGAACAGCACAGCTCGCTCCCCTTCCCCCCTGGGCATGGCTAACGTCGCCAACATCAAACTATATGACCTGCTCGGGCTGCAGCCCGGCACCACCAAGAACGAGCTGAAGAAGGCTTATCGCAAGCTGGCCAAGGAATATAATCCAGATAAGAACCCAAATGCTGGAGAAAAGTTAAAGAGATAAGCTTTGCTTATGAAGTCTTGTCCAACCCAGAGAAGAAAGAACTGTACGACCAGTATAGAGAGTAGGGACTGCAGGAAGGGAGTGGAGGTGGCGGCATGGATGACATCTTTTTACATATCTTTGGCGGGAGCCTCTTTGGGTTTATGGGTGGACAGAGCCGAAGTTGCAATGGTAGAAGGAGAGGAGAGGACATGATGCACCCACTCAAAGTAACTTTAGAAGACAACTAAACTTCAGCTAAGCAAGAATGTGCTGTGTAGTTCCTGTAGCAGACAAGGTGGTAAGAGTGGAGCAGTTCAGAAATGTACAGCCTGCAGAGGCAGAGGTGTGCGTATAATGATCAGACAGCTGGCTCCAGGGATGGTGCAGCAGATGCAGTCTGTCTGTTCTTACTGCAATGGGGAAGGGGAAGTAATTAATGAAAAAGTTTTCTGTAAAAAATGTGAAGGCAAAAAAAGTCATCAAAGAAGTGAAAATCCTAGAGGTTCATGTGGACAAAGGCATGAAACATGGACAGAGAATCACATTCGCTGGAGAGGCAGACTAGGCCTCAGGAGTGGAGCCTGGAGACATTGTGCTGGTGCTACAAGAGATGAACATGAGAGCTTTCAACGAGAGGGAAATTACCTGCATATGCCACACAAGACCGGTCTGGTTGAAGCATTTTGTGGTTTCAAGCACCCTGATAGCCATCAGATTGTTGTCAAATATCCTCCTGGAAAAGTGATTGAGCCTGGCTCTGTACGTGTTGTCAGAGGGGAAGGCATGCCACAATATCGCAATCCTCTTGAAAAACGAGATCTGTTTATTAAATTTGATGTCCAGTTCCCAGAAAACAACTGCATCAACCCACAGAAACTAACAGAACTTGAAGACCTCCTACCTGTCAGACCCAAATCCTCCACAATCGCCTCAGAAGCAGAGGAAGTAGACCTTCAAGAATTTGACAGCATCCGTGGCTCAGGAAGTTGGCAGAGGCTAGAGGCCTGCAATGATAGTTCAGATGAAGAAAGCAGCCAAAATGGGCCTGAAGTACAGTGTGCGCATCAGCAAACCTTTCTCTACAAAGTTGCACAATAAAAAAGTTTTTTTTTTTCCCCCCTCGATAAAGCTGTGTATTTTTTGGCTGCACTTACATGAGCTACTGAGCTAATAAAATCAACAGCTTGTTGATTTTATTTTGTTCAGACTGGTGGCGATCACAATGTTACCTGGACATTTTCTGCCGTTTTTTCTCCTTTTTTTGTTTAAGTGAGTGGTTAATAAAACAGTATGTACGGTCAAAAAAAAACTGCAAAAGGTGGTACAAAAAGAATAACACATTGCAATATCAGCATAACATCGTAGTATAAAATTATATCAGAAATTGTAAAACATGGCAATGACTATACAAAAATAGTCATAACAAAAAAGACAATGTGAAAAGGGATCAATGGTGTCAGTGATATCTATGTTATAGAGTGGAGAATAAATGAACATCAATATCGACATGAGAGTAAAGATGGAGATCTGAGTAATTTATGAGGAACCTTCAAAGATTGCGTAATGATTGAACCATGGGGTCAATTTCTTATCATAGTAGAGCATAGTATGGTAAAGGGTATTAAATATTTTTTCTACCTTGCTTATGGAGTTGGGAGATTGATTTGGGAGAGATGTATATATTGAGTTTTGCAGTGTATGGTGATTACCCAATGGATGGCAACACAAATTGTGTGAATTAGTTTCATCTGTAGCTTTGTGACCTCTGTGATTGGAGAAAGTAATAAACAATGAGATGGGGTAAGAGAGAGCTGGGCACATGCTATTTTGGAGGCAAAGATGTCCAGCTTTCTCCAAATCAGAGTCACCTGTGAGCATTCCCAGAAGAGATGAAGAAATGTATCAGGTGAATGACAACCTATGAGTGACACTGTGGGAAAAATAGAGTGGATTTTAACTGGGGTCTGATACCATCTTGTATGGAGTTTAAGAGCTGTTTCTCTGATGTTAACACGCCTTGTACATTTCTTTAGGTTATCTATACAGTCCTTCCAGTTCAAGATACCATGCTCCAGTGAGCATTCTGTTTCCCATTCCACTCTGTAAGGAAGGGGATCTGAGGTGAATTGATTGTTCAGGTAAGTACAGATTTCAGAAAGTAGACCTTTGCCTCTAGAATTATGTAAGCAAATATGCTCATACAGAGATGGTCTTGACATTGTGTCTATCTTAAACTGAGACTTATAGAAATGTTTGATCTGTAAATAATTAAATATTTCTTTGTTTGGGGCAAGATATTTAGCTTGCAGAGGTGGAAGGAGATACTGTAAACTCAGAATTCTCCACCACTTTGTGTAAAGAGAGGACATTAAAATGTATCCATCAAGCATAATTCGAAAGGTTAGTAAGGCCCAGAGAGAAGGTTGGGTCTCCAAGCAAAGTTGCTAGTGGTGGGGTCCAGGAAGGTAAAGAAAATGCGGTTTTATAGTTTTTCCACAGGTGGAATGAATATGCCATTAGGGAGTTTAAGGGCTGTAAATTGGAGAGGGAGACTCCCTTTGACCATAATAGGTCCGGTAGGAAATGGGGGGGAAATTGAGTCTGTTACGAAATGTACCCAGGGCACTTTGGAATTGCTTATGTGCCACTGTGATAATTGTATGAGCCTGGAGGCTAAATAATAGACATGTGCACACTGAAATATTTTGTTTCTGAATTTCGCTTTCGTCCGAAAAATACATTTATTTAGTTACTCCCGAATTTCTTATTTATTTAATTTGTTTTTCGTTAAAAATTGCATTTGTCCGAAAATCCAAATTAATTAAGGTCGAATCTGTCATTGAAGGCTTATGGTGTCTGTCGAATGTTCAAAGAAGATTTGACGGAGCAGCTAAACTGTACATGTACATTTTCAGTCTAATTTTCCACCTACAAGCTAGCTGTAGTAGAATTCTAATGTTGTATGACTAGTAATAATTATATTTATTAATTATTTTACTAGTCAACCAACATTAGAATTTTTCTATAGCCTATGGGCGGATGCATTTGACTGAAAATGTACGATTGCAGCGTCGTACAGTTTAGCTGCTCCGTCTAATCTTCTTAGAACTTTTGACAGACACCATAAGCCAAATATTCAATGTTTGTCGTTTGTATGTTTTTGGTTGCTTTGTCAAATCTTCGTCATTCATGTTGAATGATCTACTCTACCCCAACAGTCAGCCAACTTTCACATTTGTTTCTCAATCTCCAAGTGCAATGGGGGGCGAGGCATCCGACACTATATCAGATATTGATATGGCATTATAATATAGAATCTCTCATAATAAACCCCCCCCACAACACGGGCAGCCTCTGAGGCTATCACAACACTAGCAACACTATTATCACTATCAAGCTCACAACACCAACACAATAGCAGCAGATTATTATGAAAAAGTTAAGTTGAACGGTAGCTTGCTTCACTATTGTTCTGCTGCTGTGCTTATGCTTAATTGCTAAATAATTCATGTTCTCTGACAAACGGACCAGCTAAGATTGACTGTCTTCTGAAATGATTCAGTGTGTCTGTCTCTCTCTGCTAGCAAATCGTAAGTTGTCTGTATGTGTGTACTTAGTTCTAGCTATTTTACTGCCCCTTCTCTTTGGTTACAATCGGCCAATAACATCATCATCATTATTTTTATTTTACTTCCCCCACCCAATTCCAGCAGCGATCTTTTCTCTCTATGTCGAATCTTTTGTAGAATAATCTTGGACTAATAGAGTTAAGGTTAGGCACATTCGACCTCAGGTTCGATAGACACAGATTGTTATTGTCAGCATCATGTCGAATCTCCTATCTATATCGAACTGTTGTCGCAACGAAAATGAAAATAAAGCATTTGTTTATGTCGGATCTTTCGGTTTTCGTATTCTGCACTTTCGTTATCGTTTGTTCAAACTTAAAACGAAAATACCTGAAATTCAGATGAAAATGCATTCGGACGAAAACGAATGCACATGTCTACTAAATAATAGTATTATTTAATGCTAAATAATAGTGCCATAAATTTGGGCCTCTCAAGCCTCCGCTGGCAGTGAAAGCGTATAGTACACTTTTAGAAGGAGGGGATCTAGCAGAGGAATCAGCCCATATAAAATTATTTAAGTGAAGTTGAGAACAAAAGTCTGGGTAATTTTAATAGGGAAAGCTCTAAAAAGGTACAGTAATTTTGGTAAGATTGTCATCTTCGCTGTGGTCACTCTGCCTAGAAATTAAATATGGTAGGATTTCCATATTTTAAGTGTTTGCCTGAGTTTGGTGATCATGGGGGGGTAGTTTTTGAGAAATAACGTGTGTAGGTTGGGTGTGAGGTGAATCCCAAGGTATGATAGGGAGGTTTGAGACCACTGAAAGTGAAAGGAATTTTTAAGCCTCTGGTATGTTAATGGGCATCCCTATTGGTTTTGTGAGATTAATAGTGAGACCTGATAGGACTGAGAATTTCTGTATTGTCTGTAGCAGATTAGGTAGGAAGATAGTAGGGTTAGTGATGAATAAAAGCATGTCATCTGCGTACATGCTGAGTTTATATTGTGAGCCTGCTTTGGAATAACCGTAAATGTGCCAGTGTTGGAGAATAGCCGCCACCAGTGGCTCCATGGCAAGAGCAAACAATAAAAGGGATAGCAGGCACCCCTGTCTAGTACCTTTGCCCACCTTAAAGAATTTGAGTTTCAGCCAGTGATGTGGATTCTTGTTTGGGGGTTGGTAAATAAGGCTTTAAAGGCATGGAAGAATACACCTTAAAAGTCAAAGCATTGTAGTATAGCTGCCACATATTCCAATGTAATGCAATTAAACGCTTTATGAATATCTAAGCTTAGTAGAAGAAGGAGGATGAAGTTCTATTAGCGTCTTGTATAATATTAGTGGACAATCTTATATTGTCTGTAATTTGGCAGTTTGGGATAAAGCCAGCTTGATATGAGGAGATTAATGTGAATATTACTGCAGCCACTCTATTAGCTAACAGCCTACTAAAGATCTTTAAGTCATTGTTTATAACTAAGATAGGGTGAAAATTGGAGGGTTCACTGTGGTCTTTTCCTGGTTTGGGGATCAGGGACATGTTTGCTAACAACATCTCGTCAGGGAAATGGCCACCTTCTAAGATAAAGTTGAATAAAGAGGTCAACTTAGGGGTAAATTGGTCAATAAATTGTTTATAATAAATTGTGGAATAACCTTCCAGGCCAGGGGCTGATCCTGTTTTAAGGGATTTAATAATTATCCTGACTTCTTTTTGTTTTATTACAGAAAGAGGAAGAGTTCAGAGTATGGAGCATGGTATTTTTCTTTAATTTCTGTCTGGATGTATGTTGATAAAGGAGTAGACATAATGGAATTTTTGAGGGCTCATAGAAGCAGGCCTGGATTTAGAGGGGAGCCAGGTGAGTGATTAAAAATAATTAAAAAAAAAAACAATTAATACAGTCATTTTTCACATTTTGTCATGTTACAACCAAAAATTTGAATGTATTTTATTGGGATTTTATATGATAGACCAATACAAAGTGGCACATAATTGTGAAGTGGAAATAAAATGATAAATGGTTTTCAAATTTTTTTTTTACAAATAAATATCTGAAAAGTGTGGCATGCATTTGTATTCAGCCCCATTTACTCTGATACCCCTAACTAAAATCTAGGGGAACTAATTGCCATCAGAAGTCATCTAATTATTAAACAGAGTCCACCTGTGTGTAATTTAATCTCAGTATAAATAGAGCTGTTTTGTGAAGCCCTAGGAGGTTTGTTAGAGAACCCTAGTGAACAGACAGCATCATGAAGGCCAAGGAACACACCAGACAGATCACGGATAAAGTTGTGACGTTTAAAGTAGGGTTAGGTCATAAAAAAATATCTCAAGATTTGAAAATCTCATGGAGCATTGTTCAATCCATCATCCAAAAATGGAAAGAGTATGGCACAACTGCAAACCCCCAAAAGGATTGTACACCTACACCATAGTGCAGGGTTGGAGCAGCCCCCTTGGACCTTTTAGGCAGAAATGGTCATAAAGATAATTTTATAGTAAAAGGCAATATAATGCCACTTTTATTAATACAAAACATAAAAACTTATATAGACATAGCCAACAAGGCAAATAATGTAAAACACACAGTACAAAATTATCCAAAAATGGTAGTACATCAAAACATATTTGTCAAACCCAACAAAAGGCAAGTATGCCCTGTGCTTCCAGAGACAAGCTGCGGTCAGTCAATAGGGATTTCTTGTGTATAGCCCAACATGTTTTGAAATGAACAATGTGTTAATCTTCACTTCATCAGGGAAGACTATGTCTGGGTGACTTTAATTCTCATTGTTTGAAATGTAAACATAGTCACATGATAATCACACTAGAATGCACAATGTGAACATAGCAAGCAATATAAGAGTATACATTTGCTATATAATATATGTAACCATTCTAATGATCCACAATACAATAAAGACAAAGGGAAGCACAAGGAATAAAATCAATGGGGACTCCCAAAGTGACTGGGAGTCAATGGGGACTCCCAAAGTCCACAGAGCAGCAGATGGGTGGGCGTGCATCCCAGGATGAGAAAGCTGCAATCATCCACAAGAAACACCTTGTAGGCTATACCAGCCAAAAAGGTATCAATATCTAAAGCAAAAAAAGCAATTGGAAGAGCATATTAACACATACTTTCTAAACTTAAACATCAACAGACAAGATGAATGTTGCATAGAAATTGGATAGGGGAATCTGGTATCTCATCACCCCATGATAGAGTACAGATAATCACACCATGACAGCAATGCTCAATCAGAGACATGCCTGTCAGGTGTGTCCGCCTATATAGGGAGTATTCCTCAGGGAGAGCCAATAAGCCATGGGGAGGAGGTGCTGGAACCCTGACATCAAAGACGCCGCCAATTAGTGCAGCTCAGGACTGGGACAGGGCGGTTCTCTGACACAAGGGTGCGCGGTGTAACCCCGTCCATTAAGCGGGGTGATGTCATGCGCCAGAGCGTCACCGGTGCAAAGAATTCCCCAGCAGTGTTATATGACGCAGTGGGGTGGGTAGGAGCTCCTCCCCGCAAAAAGGCCATGTGGACAGCAGGAAGTGTAAACCCCCAGTGCCGTCCACTGGCCACAAATGGGTGGAGCCTACCCGCTGGGTGGTTTAAGCAGAAGACTCCACAGGGTCACGCACATCGCCAGCTAGCGGATCCGTGGGTCAAGACAGTCACAGTGGGCAATTAATGATTCAAAAACCACAATGGAGAAACATACAGCAACAAAAAACAGTGATCAATTAAACAAAAATGATATACATAAGAAAAAGCGAACAGGGAAAGGAAGAAAAAATATAAAATATAATAGGAAAGAAAATAGCCAAGGATATAGAATACCAGGGACGAGCAGATCTAAAATTAAAGATTAATTATTAAAGTATTCTGTATATGATATTATATTTGGCATGGGGGTTCCAGGATGTCATGGCATAGGGGCACACAGCAATGTTGCAAAGCATTAATAACTCTGGAGTTCAAGACTCTCAATACCAGAAATTAAAGGTTCAATTTGCATCCCCCTGACACAAAACCAGAAAGGGCTTGAAGTTAAATGCCTCATTAAAGCCTGGTGGCCGGGTGGCCTTGAGGTTGAAAATCCAGTTTGCATTGTAGTAGTTGCTTATTGAGGTCTCCACCTCTGTGGCTAGGATGTAGGTGATCCAAGGCCAGAAAATGTACCTTAGGGATAAACGCAGCATGGACTGAGGCCATGTGTTGACCAATGGGTACATCAGGATCACGTTTGCGTATACTTAACCGCTTGCCGACAAGCGCACGCCGATGTACGTCGGCAGAATGGCGCTGGTAGGCAAAAGGGCGTACAGGTACATCCCCTTTAAGAAGCAGTTTCGGGGGCACTCCCCCGCGGCCGGCGGCATGGGTGCGCACCTGCCACGGTCTCTGTGACCGTGGGTCCCGCAGACTCGATGTCCTGCCTGCGATTATGTCACGGAGAGGAAGAACGGGGACATGCTTTTGTAAACAAAGCATTTCACCGTTCTGCCTATTGACAGGACAGTGATCACAGCTCTCTCTCATCAAAAGCTGTGATCACTGTCCTGTGTGTTGAAGTCCAGCCCTCTAACAGTTAGAATCACTTCCTATGACACACTTAACCCCTTCACTGCCCCCTAGTGGTTAACCCCTTCACTGCCAGTGTCATTTACACAGTAATCAATGCATTTTTATAGCATCGATCGCTGTATAAATGACAATGGTCCCAAAATAGTGTCAAAAATGTCTGATATGTCCGCCATAATGTCGCAGTCCCGAAAAAAAATCGCAGGTTGCCGCCGTTACTAATAATAAAAATTGTTCAAAAAACCATAAAACTATCCCCTATTTTGTAGACGCTATAAATTTTACGCAAACCAATCAATATACGCTTATTGCGATTCTTTTTTTTTTTTTACCAAAAATATGTAGAAGAATACATATCGGCCTAAACTGAGGTAAAAAATTGTTTTTTTACATATTTTGGGGGATATTTATTATAGCAAAAAGTAAAAAATATTGCTTTTTTTCAAAATTGGTGCTCTTTTTTGTTTATAGCGCAAACAATAAAAACCGCAGAGGTGATCAAATACCACCAAAAGAAAGCTCTGTTTGTGGGAAAAAAATGATGTCAATTTTGTTTGGGTACAACGTTGCACGACCGTGCAATTGTCAGTTAAAAAAACGCAGTTAGGCAAAATTGGGAGCCTGATCCCCAGTCAGGCGACCAAGAAAATGGGAGGTGTATTGGACTATTACGGTACAGTACACAAAACAATATAGAGAATATATCAATAATATAAAAGTGTAATCGATTTTATTGATGCAAAGGACAAATCATAAGTAATACGTTGAAGCAAAATTAAAAATGAATAAAATAACAAAGACAATAGGGTCATGAGTTTGCAGTAAGACAATCAATCTCAGAAATATTCCTCGACTAGTTTCGCGGATGAAACCGCTTCGTCAGGAGGGAATCTGAAGATAGCAAGTTCTGACTAAACAGTCTAAACCTAACAATACAGAAAAAGTACAGTAAGATTACACAGAAAAAATATAAAATTGATAATAATGTTGCAGCATCAGAGTTAAACAATGTAATAAATTGGGGGGGGGGGAGGGACAAGTCTGCTTACCCATGTCCCAACAGACCCCAAGCGCAGGGCTCCTCCACCCAAGGTAATCTCCCACGGCGACCCGGGGGAGCTGAAAAGATGACGGGGATAGTAAAAATAAAAAAATAATAATAAGGTAGTTGGATATGTAAACTTGCCAGGGGGAGCTGGTGATATAAATGGTAGGAAGAATTGAAACTTAGGTGAAAGTGTAAAGAGTGATAGGGTGAATTACATAATACACATATTGGGTGAAGGTAGTGCATGGGAATGTGAGACAACTACAAAAGAAACTGGTAGGCAGGTGGGATAGTGTTGGATAAGGTGAAGGGGGGTGAATAAAGCAGAAGAGTGATGAAATTAAAACCAAGAGTGGGAGTGAGACATGAGAAAGAAAAAGAACCTGGGGAAAGGGTGAACAAGGGGGGGGGAGGGGAAAAGGGCAAAGGGGGGGGGGAAGGGAAAGAGAGGGAAAAGGGAGGGGGGGAAGGGGGGAAATAGGGGGGGGATAGGGGGGGAGGAAAGGGAGGGAAAAAGGGAGGAAAAAAGGGGGGGGGAAGGGAAGGGAAAAGGGAGGAAGGAAGGGAAAAGGAAAGGAGGGAAACCAGGGATGGTAGCGGTAAAGGGAAGGGGAGGCAGATGGTGGGGTGTGAAATAATAGGGGCAATGTTACCTGGTGTTGATGTAAACATATGAGGGTGCCAGGGAATGCACTCTAGATGGAGTCGGTATCGTGCCGGGCCAGAAAAGAGGTAGTTTGCAAAACGGGTAACAGGCGGAGGCATATTGAAACGTATTCGCCCATGCCTGGAGTATCTGGAGGGGAAGGCAAGGTTAGGATATAACCACTGCTGGTGCCCAGGGGTACAGGACTAGAGTAGAAGATAGAATAAAAATTCCCCTCTAACTTACAAGGTTGTGGCCATGATGCACGATCCCCCGAACCAAGAGCCGACCGTCAACAAACAGGCAGAGCCTGCTATATGTAGCTCCCAACCCAATGACGCTGACCACACGCCGGACGGCGCCGGCGCATGGCGTCACAAGGTCAGAGGTCCCACACAGCGCGCGCGCGAAGAAATCGCGCCCACGCACATGCGCACTTATCCTTAGGCAGAAAGGGACGAGGTCCCAGCCAGGACAAGTGCAAGAGGGGGGGGCGGCTCTGTGTCAGAGACCGACCCCTCCGCCAGGGATCTCACCGAGTCGCCGCAGAGAAGCATGGGGGAGGGCCAAGCACCGGCTAATGGCTATGGAACATAAAGGGGAAGCAGAAGATCCCAGTAGAAGCACTTAAAAGCAATTGATAATACAAACAGTAGTAAGGCGTATTGAATTAATAAAAATAATTAGAAATGACATAATATAACATAAGAAAGGTAAATTAGGGATTGATAATACCCTAAGGCACTGATGCTGGTCACCAACATGGCATAGACCCATTTTAACCCAACAACATAATAAAGTATGTGTATAAGTAACGGAGGGCCAGGGACAACAACCACAAGATTGGGTAAATCATGTGGAAACTAGGGCGGGTAGCCAATAATTAGTGTCTAGCCGACCTAATGGGCGTCTGTCATGGAGGGTAGCATCAGGGATAATTGTAAGGGCGATAGTGATATAACGCAGGTAATAGTATATGTTGAAAGAGGCCGATAGGGGTAAATTAAAAATGAAGGGTGGGGTGACTGGGGCCAGGGAAGTATTAATTAAAACAACGCAGTGCTGAATCGCAAAAAGTGCTCTGGTCAGGAAGGGGGTAAAATCCTCCTGGGCTGAAGTGATTAATATATGTTGATATATGCATTTCCAGAATTGATTTATAGTTTTTCCGACATAGTAACATCCACAGTCTCAAGAGAGTAGATATAACACGACGAGAGTCCTGCGGTTTACATGATGTTTAGGGTGAAAAGTGTGCCCATTGGGTAACCAAATAATTTTGTGTCTATCCATATATGTTTTATTTTTTTTTTTCAATAAATTTTTATTGAGTTTACATTTGTGAACAAATTAATAAAACAGTACAATAAGTTAAAATAAGATAGATCAATACACACATTATGTATTGTATATTCATCGTCAATATTCAAGGGAGTTGTTGATATAGATCAATATTTCTGTGTAGGTTTCATATATTACTATATTTCTCCATCCAAATTGACCAGTGTTTATCAAATGTTTTGCAATGCATAGAATTAATAGCAATGAGGCGTTCAAATGTATGGTTGCGTTGGACAGATTTTATTACTTCAGAAACATTTATGGTTGAATTATCTTTACATTTGCTAAGTATTAGGGTACGAGTTTCTAGCAGGATGTGGGTTATAACTGATCTGAATTGAGGAGGATTTTTTTCTATTCCTATGTGGAGGATTGATAGTGCTGGGTTAGTAGTGGTTATAATTCCTGTGATTGAGGAGATTAGTTTGAGATTTGGTTCCATAGACTTTTTATACTTGGGCAGTCCCAGAATGTATGTAGCAGATTCCCTATTTGGCCGCAGTTCCGCCAGCATAGAGGTGACTTATCTGGATAGTATTTAGCGAGTCTAAATGGGATATAGGGGTTGATTTATTAAAGGCAAATCCACTTTGCACTGCAAGTGCACTTAGAAGTTCAGTCGCTTTAGAACTGAGGGGAAGATCTGAAATGAGGGGAATCTCTGCTAATTTTATCATCCAATCATGTACAAGCAAAAATGCTGTTCTTTATTTTCCTGCATGTCCCCCTCAGATCTACAGTGACTGCACTGTCAAGTGCACTTGCAGTGTAGGTGTAGTGCAAAGTGGATTGGCCTTTAGTAAATAAACCCCATAGTGTCATCTTAATCCTCAGTTCCCAGTGTTTGACACAGTGGGAAGCTTTATGGATTTCTTTGAAGGTAGATTGCCAATGAGCATCTGAGAACATGGTACCTAGTTCTGTTTCCCATTTTTGAATGAGTGTGGTCTTTTTGAATACTTGTTTATCTTGGGGGAGGTTATAGAATATTGATATTCCTTTAATATGATGCTTAGTATTTCTGTAAAAGTGCCATGCTGTGGTCGGCACTTTTATAGTTGGTATTGGGTGTATCTTTAGAAAAATATAATATGCATATACAGGTAAAGATCATGTTGTTCGGTATTTTATATTCTGTCATTATTTGTTCTATAGATTTAGGTTTGACGTCATTAAAGAATTCTTGTATATCTAGAATACCGTGCTTTGAGAGTGATTTTACTGAGAGCGTGGGAATTTTGGCTTCTAGGAGATCGATGGGCAGTTTGTATTCTTTCTCACATGTGTTAGTGCGTGGTAGGTTTAGGAGGCGTCTCCACGCCTGTATTGACACCTGCATGGGGGGGGGTTCTGATTTCCCAAGGAGTCCAAGTGTCTCCCAAGAGGAATGCTGTAATTGGGGTTCTTGTTTTTTCTATGTCTACCCACAGTGGTGTGTTGTTTTTACAGAACTATTATTTAAGGTGATCTAGTCTAACTGCCCAAAGGTAGTCATCTAGATTTACTAGGCCAGCTCCCCCGAACCCTTTTATGTGGAATTACATTGTTTTTGGGGAATCTGGCTTTTTTCCCATCCCGACTAAATTTCCAGATGAGGTTTGACAGTGTTTTTATATAATGGTGAGGTATATGGATTGGTAAGGTGCAGAATATGTATAGTATTTAAGGTAAAATCGACATTTTGAAGGTCGTTTTTCCTAGCCAGGGTAGTTCCTTCTTTGAAATATTTTTCAGTTGATTTTCTATTTTGGTCATTAGTGGTTTGATATTGGCAGCAGCTAGAGCTGTGGTTGTGTTGCTCAGTGTAATTCCTAAGTACGTAATGCCTTTGGTGCTCCAGGCATAAGGAAGGTACAGTATTTCTGTAATATGGATTGGGATTTTGGTGGTACTCCCATATTGAGAATTAGAGAGTTTGCGAAGATTACCTTGTAGTAGGAAACATCTCCAACATATTGTGGGCCTGTGCTAGAGATGTGAGTGCGTTAGTCAAAAGAAGGATGACGTCATCAGCAAATAAGTTTATGGTGTGCGTGTGAAAACCAATTCGGAAGCCTGTGATTGAGGCATGTGTTCTGATGGATTCTGCTAATGGCTCTATCATTAAGTTAAATATACTTGATAATAAGGGGCATACTTGTCTGGTCCCATTTGTTATGTGAAAGGGTTTGGACAGGAGGCCTGAAGTATACACTTGTGCGGAGGGACATGAGTATAGCGCTAGGATTGTTGTTAACATAGATCCCTTAAAGCCAAATTTGGATATTACCATGTTCATATATGTCCAATGAACTCTGTCGAAGACCTTCTTTGCGTCTATGGATAGCAGCAGAGAAGTCATTCGATTATATTCAGCATAATGCATAACATTTATGATTCTTCTTGTAGCATCTGAGGTTTGTCTCCCCTTCACAAATCCCATCTGGTCGCGCTGAATAATGGAGGGGATGATATTCGTTTGCCTCTTGGCCAATAGTTTTGTGTAGATTTTGATATCTGTATTGAGGAGGGATATTGGCCTAAAATCGTCTGGTGTATTAGGTTTTTTCCTGGTTTAGGTAAGGTTACAATGTGTGCTCTCAGCATCTCTTGAGGGAATGCTGATGTTTCTGTTGCTTTTGTAAATACCGTTTGAATGTATGGTGATAATATGTGTTTGAATGTTTTGAAGTATTCGTTGGAGAACCCGTCTGGTCCTTGTGATTTTCCATTTGGTAATGTAGTTATAACAGATTCTGTTTCTTGAGATGTGAATGGAGCATTTAGTTCTTCGAACTGGGTGTTTGAGATAGATGGAAGATGTAAGAATTGTTGTATGTTTTCTATGGTTGGTTGTGGTGTTGATTTATCTTTGTTTAGGTTGTATAACGCACTATACTATTCTGCGAATTGGTTCGCTATGTCTTGTGGGTTGGTGATTTTGTTTTAGAGTGAGATTTATCATATGTGCTATCCTGGATTTGGTGCATGCTGCTTTTATTCTGTTGGCTAAGTATTTGCCTGCTCTATTAGCATTGGCATAGTAATTAAGTTGCAGGTTCCTAAGATGTGTATCATATTGTTGGGATAAGTGTTCCCTCAGACTTTCTCTAAGCATTGAGAGTTTGTTTATCAAGGTATTCGTATGTGACTGTTTATTCAGGGTTTCTACAGTGTGGATTTTGGACAGTAAGGTGTTTAGTTTTGATGTATGGCATCTTTTCTCTTTTACCCCTAATTGTATGAATATGCCCCTCATGACCACCTTATGGGCATTACACAGTGTGTATGGGTCATGTACAGATGAGTTGTTGTTCAATAAGAATTCCTGAAGATGCTGAGAGTGTGTTGTGTGGGTTTGGTGTTCTTGGAGCAGCCTTACATTGCAGCGCCAGATGGGGGAGGAAGAGGAGACACCCCGTTCTTTGATAGACAGAGATATTGCAGAGTGGTATGACCACATAATATCATGAATTTTAGCATCTGATATTTGTTGTAATAACCATTTGTCAGTTATGGGAAAAGGGAGCGTTTTACATCAAAAAGACATATAAACAAGTACAAGTACCATCATCCCAAATATCTTATACGAGGGCAAAGGGCATGAGGTAGAGAGAGGTCGCAGGTGGCTGCCACTGTCGATCAATATCTCAATACCACATGCACTAAGGCAGAAACCCCTAAAGAGGGGGGGGGGGAGAAAACGAGGGGACTATTCCGGTACCAGGTATGTTTACTAATAGTAATAAACAGTGATAGTGACAAAAACTGTAAAAAAATATAAAAATTCCATTTTAATAGAAACCATGATTAAAAGATTGTAACAATGACACATACAGTTGCAATTAAAAAACGGGAGCAATGCATACAACCAATTAAATTACAACTTGTAGTGGTGTAGACACAAATAAAGCTTGAGTTCTCGACCGGTTTCGCGGTTTCACCGCTTCCTCAGGAGAGCAATATCTGTGGTGCAACATACAGTAAATGTAGTAAATACAATCATACACAAATTATACAGGGATATAGGAAAGCAGCAAGAACAGTGAACAATACGTTATATAATATACAAGATAAATAGAATAAGGATGGGCTCACCCGTTCTATGGTTGCCTGTGGGTACGCATAGCCCCAAGTGGTTCCCCCCGCGGCGAACACAGGGGATGACTAAACAGACCCTGGGTAGATAATTGTATAATAAGATAGAGTGAATAAGGAGAAATGAATTAAGGGGAGGGATAGAGTGGGGGGTGCCAGTGGTGTATTATTTAGAAAATAAAACAGTGTGCAAGTAAGCAAGGAACCACGGGAAGTGTGTGAATAGGGGAAGTTGGGAGGGAAGAAAAAGGGGGGGGGGGGGGAAGAAAAAAGGGGGGAGGGGAAGGGGGAGGGGAAGGAAAAGGGGAACAAGGGGGAGAGAAGGAGAGGAGAGAAAAGGAAGCGAGAGGGGGGGGGGGGGGGGAAGGAGGGGGAGGGAAAGATGATAGGAAGCCCCACGGGAAAAGTATATGGGGAGAAACTAAAGAGAAGTTGCACACATAGGTATAAACCGGCACTCACCCCTAAATTGCATAAACATGCGCATGGACTTGAAAGAGGACCAACGGCAGATGATGGTATAATGGATGGAATGAGGCCACTGGTTGTTATTGGGCAGTGAATAGAATCCCCCCAAAAAAAGCTGGAGTGCTTGGTATGCACTCAGAGGAGTTGCGCTGCCAGCTGTAACAAACATGATAATAGAGTCATATAAAAATTGACTCACCGGTCAGTGAAACCAGTTGGCTAGGATTCATGTCACAGGACAACAAGTCAGAGTAACAGGGTATATAGTTAATACTGGGATAACAACATGGGAGATATAAGGGAGCATATTACAGACATGGTATAAAAGGATAACTAGTCAGCACAGCATAAGGCTGAGAGGGAGGCTGTCTGTCGGCAGGCAGGGAGAGAAAAGGAAGGGGAGGGAAGGGGGGGGGGGAAAGAAAGGGAACAAACGGCAGGGAATGGGGGGGGCCACAACACTCACCCAAAGCAGTGGTCCTCAGTTGAATAACGTCCAGGGGCTGTAGGCTCAGATAGCGGCCATGGAAGGCCGCTATAAGAGCACCCCAACCCGGAAGTCAGGGAAGGTTCCTTGCTTACTTGCACACTGTTTTATTTTCTAAATAATACACCACTGGCACCCCCCACTCTATCCCTCCCCTTAATTCATTTCTCCTTATTCACTCTATCTTATTATACAATTATCTACCCAGGGTCTGTTTAGTCATCCCCTGTGTTCGCCGCGGAGGGAACCACTTGGGGCTATGCGTACCCACAGGCAACCATAGAACGGGTGAGCCCATCCTTATTCTATTTATCTTGTATATTATATAAGTATTGTTCACTGTTCTTGCTGCTTTCCTATATCCCTGTATAATTTGTGTATGATTGTATTTACTACATTTACTGTATGTTGCACCACAGATATTGCTCTCCTGAGGAAGCGGTGAAACCGCGAAACCGGTCGAGAACTCAAGCTTTATTTGTGTCTACACCACTACAAGTTGTAATTTAATTGGTTGTATGCATTGCTCCCGTTTTTTAATTGCAACTGTATGTGTCATTGTTACAATCTTTTAATCATGGTTTCTATTAAAATGGAATTTTTATATTTTTTTACAGTTTTTGTCACTATCACTGTTTATTACTATTAGTAAACATACCTGGTACCGGAATAGTCCCCTCGTTTTCTCCCCCCCCCCCTCTTTAGGGGTTTCTGCCTTAGTGCATGCGGTATTGAGATATTGATCGACAGTGGCAGCCACCTGCGACCTCTCTCTACCTCATGCCCTTTGCCCTCGCATTTGTCAGTTATATACATATCTATACGTGAGTATGAGCAGTGTCTATGCGAAAAAAAGATGTAGTCCTTCTTATTGACATGTAGGCATCTCCATACGTCGAACAGGTCTTCTGTGTGTAGTATTTTACGGAGGGATGCTGTGCCACTGGGTTTGCTCGAGGTGGTATCCATTTTTGGATCTGATGTTATGTTAAAGTCTCCACAAACCAGGATTTACTCGTATTTCATGGAGTTGGCTTTTTTGATTACTTTCTTTATAAATTGAAGTTGGTGGGAGCTTGGGGCGTAGAGAGATATCAATGTGTATGGTTGGGAGTTGATTGCTCCTGTAACAATGATGTATTAACCTCCTCTAGACACCTGCAATTCATTTCTTAACAAATCGTAATTCAACCGAATTTTGCATCTATAACGAATTTCAACTAATGCGAAAGAAATTATAGCGAATATAACAAATGAATTTGACATGATTCGGTAATTCGTCAAAGATCTAATGAAACAAAAGGTCAACTCAAAGTAAATCTTACAGTCCAATCAGCTGATTAATTTTGTGCTGGAGGTTGGATTACTGGCAAAGTGCATTCCTGAGAACGGAGTGAGAAGGGTGTTGTATTGTATTTGAGCAGAGGAGCATTGATATTGTCATTGTGTGTTAATAGATTCAATAAACAAGCGACTTTCCAAACTACGAATTATTATCATGAATATATATACTTACATAAGTATTGAATTTCAACTAATACAAAAGAAATTATAGCGTAAATAACAAATAAATTCGACATGATTCGAGATTCGGTATAACGAATATCGACACTCTACAGAAATAACGAATTATCCGAAAATGAATTAATGTAACATAACGAATATAACAGAACGAAATTATGTATTTCACGAATGACAACGAACCGAAACTAAACAAAATTTTCCGTTGTTCACAAGTCTAGCCTCCTCCATCAACAAAGGTCTCCTTGTGTTAAAAAGAAAGGGAGTTTTTGATGGCAAGCATTACCCCTCCCTTTTTGTGGTTGGGGGTGCAGGCCAGAAACAGATGCGGGTAGTCTCTATGTGAGCATTGTGGAGTTTTGGTCAGATGAAAGTGGGTTTCCTGTACACAGAGGATATCCGCTTTCTGCTTACATGCTTCTTTCCACAGTGAGAATCTTTTTGTGGGGTGGTTTAGGCCCCTTGAGTTAATCTAGAGTAGGGATGGGCTTCGAGTTCGAGTCGAACTCATGTTCGACTCGAACATCGGCTGTTCACCAGTTCGCAGACCAGCAGACAATTTGGGATGTTCGCGGCAAATTCGAACACCCTTTAACAGTCTATGGGAGAAATCAAAAGTGCTAATTTTAAAGGCTTATATGCATGGTATTGTCATAAAAAGTGTTTGGGGACCTGGGTCCTGCCCCAGGGGACATAGATCAATGCAAAAAAAAGTTTAAAAAATGGCCGTTTTTTCGGGAGCAGTAACTTTAATAATGCTCAAAGTGAAACAATAAAAGTGTAATATTCCTTTAAATTTCATACCTGGGGGGTGTCTATAGTATGCCTGTAAAGGGGTGCATGTTTTCTGTGTTTGGAACAGTCTTACAGCAAACTGACATTTCAAAGGAAAAGAAGTCATTTAAAACTACTCGCAGCTATTAATGAATTGCCGGTCTGACAATACACATAAAAGTTAATTGATAAAAACGGCATGGGAATTCCCCACAGGGGAACCCCGAACCAAAATTTAAAAAAATTACGTGGGGGTTACCCTGCAGGTCTGGTATGGATATTAAGGGGAACCCCGGCCAAAATAAAAAAAAAAAATGGCGTGGGGTCCCCCCAAAAATCCATACCAGACCCTTATCCAAGCACGCAACCTGGCAGGCCACAGGAAAAGAGGGGGGGACGAGAGAGCGCCCCCCCTCCTGAACCATACCAGGCCACATGCCCTCAACATTGGGAGGGTGCTTTGGGGTAGCCCCCAAAACACCTTGTCCCCATGTTGATGGGGACAAGGGCCTCATCCCCACAACCCTTGCCCGGTGGTTGTGGGGGTCTGCGGGCGGGGGGCTTATCGGAATCTGGAAGCCCCCTTTAACAAGGGGACCCCCAGATACCAGCCCTCCCCCCTGTGTGAAATGGTAAGGGGGTACAAAAGTACCCCTACCATTTCACAAAAAAACTGTCAAAAATGTTAAAAATGACAAGAGACAGTTTTTGACAATTCCTTTATTTAAATGCTTCTTCTTTCTTCTCTCTTCCTTCAGTTTCTTCCTCCATCTTCTTCTTCTTCTGGTTCTTCCTCCGGTGTTCTCGTCTGGCATCTTCCTCCGCTGTGTCTTCTTCCCTTCTTCTTCTCAGGCCACTCCGCATCCACCATGATGGGAGGCTCCCACTGTGTGACGCTTCTCCTCTTCTGACAGTCCTTAAATAATGGAGGGCGGGGACACCCGGTGACCCCACCCCCTCTGACGCACGGGGACTTGACGGGGACTTCCCTGTGGCATTCCCCATGACATCAGAGGGGGGCAGGGTCACCTGTTATGTTGGTTTGAGTCTTGGTTTCTTCATTGGAGACGTAACAGTATCTTTGAAGTGAGTTGCGTGTATTGAATATATAACAAGAACATGTAAAATTAACAGAGCAAACATAAGAAATGGATCTTGTAATGGATCCTTGTGCAAACGTAACTGCTATCTGTGTTAGGAGGGTAAAAGGAGAAACGATTATTGTTAACTTCTATAAGCTTAGTTGTTTCCTGTGTTGCTGGGTTGAGAGCTTCCACCGGAATGTTCCTTGTTTGTAAGTTTGTGTGATACCACTTGCCACTCATTGGGGACTGGTTGCGGTTTTGAAGAAGGTGGCGTGTATGGTGCCTGGTCTGTGAGAATGCCCCATTGTCTAAGGGGTGTGAGCCCTTCTTCTAGCATGTTGATTAACCACTTCAATACAGGGCATTTTCACCCCCTTCCGGCCCAGGCCAATTTTCAGTTTTCAGAGCTGTTGTACTTTAAATGACAATTGCGCGGTCATGCAACACTGTACCCAAATTAAATTTTTACATTTTTTTCCCCACAAATAGAGCTTTCTTTTGGTGGTATTTGATCATCTCTGTGTTTTTTATTGTTTGCGCTATATGTATGTATGTATTCTTGTACATATTTTTGGTAAAAAAAAAACACAATAAGCGTATATTGATTGGTTTGCGCAAAAGTTATAGTGTCTACAATATTGGCGATAATTTTATGGCATTTATTTTTTTTTACTAGTAATGGCGGCAATCTGCGATTTTTATCATGACTGCAACATTGCGGTGGACATATCGGATACTTTTGACACCATTTTGGGACCATTCACATTTATACAGCGATCAGTGCTATAAAAATGCATTGATTTCATTATAAATGTCACTGGCAGGGAAGGGGTTAACACTAGGGGGCGATCAAGGGGTTAACTGTGTTACCTAGGGAGTGATTCTAACTGTAGGGGGAGGGGACTCACAAGGGGAGGAGACCGATCGGTGTTCCTCTGTACACGGAACACATGATCAGTCTCCTCTCAACTGACAGGATGTGGATCTGTGTGTTTACTTTTCAAATAATTTATTGAGAATACAACAATACAATTTTACAGTACTGGTTTTAAATTTATGTAAGGTTACAAAATATGAGGAAAAGGAACTTCTCAATAATAACTTAGAATAATAATACTTAAGTTATCTTGTAGAAATCAGTAAGAAAATCTATTATCCAGTGTACATATCTGAATTATATGGTTATAATAATTAATAGAGCTTTTGTAATTGGAAAAATAAATAAATAAGTAAGTAGATAAATATATATAAAAAAAATACAATATGTCACAATAGTAAGACATAAAATGCAACTAAATTAGATAAATTGGGTATTAATGAGATGACCTAGAGAGACACCCAAACAACCAGGGCCAAGGTCCGGCTATTTGGCCCGGCATATCCCGGGTGCATGGGTGTCCCTCCAAAGCATCCCCATCAAAGGTATAGATAGTTTGCATCCGAAAAAGACATAGTTTACAAAACCAAATAATAATTTAATAGAAATAGATAAAGACACATTTTATTATTATACATCACTAAAAATAAAATTTAATAAGTGGGAATATGTGGTGGGATCTGAAATGGTTATGGAGGGAATTTGGGGTCTCCAGAGAGAAGCGAGTGTTAAATATTTATGGGAACATGTAATAATATAGACCGTGAAGGTGGTAGATCTCATCAGGGTAAAAGAAGTGAATAGTTCAAATCCGGTGGTAGTATGTGTGTTATCCATGGAAGCCAAAGAGATTCAAATTTGTCCAGTTTATCAAGTATGATTGCCTCCATTTTAGCATGGATCATAGCTTGAGTTACACGTTGTTTTACAGATATGTCACAAAGCTTATTGGTTTTCCAGGCTTTTGCTATAGATTGTTTTGCAGCTGTTGTGACATATAGTAAAAGTTTAAATTGACGTTGAGTTATGTTTCGTGGCTATTATTTAGGAGGGCTACCAATGGATCTGGTTGTAATGTGGTTTCAAACATTGTAGAGAGAATTTGAAATATTTTTGACCAATATGTTTGGACTATTGGACAAGTCCACCAAATATGCAGATGTGTACCAATGTCGCTGCATCCGCAAAAACAGTGAGGGGGGTATTGGGGAAGGTATTTTGATATACGTGCTGGCACTAAATACCACCTGGTAAGAACTTTATAATTTGTTTCTAGGGCAACTATGTTGGGTGTGGCTGATTTTGTAGATTGCCAGATTTGTGACCAATCCAGTGAGTCTGGAGGAAGGTTTAAATCAGCTTCCCATTTGGTAGTATAAGACGGGGGAGAGGAATTTGTTTGTGAAAGTAGTTGAGCATATATGTCAGAGATAAGTCCTCGTCTGTGTGGATCTGACATACATGATCGTTCAAATGAAGTATATTCTGGAGTTGTCAAGTTTGTGGGGATGTTTTGGGATAAAAAGTTTTTAATTTGTAAGAATCTAAATGTTTCATTACTGGGTATGTTGTGTATCTTGCTTATTGCAGGAAATGAAATAAGTTTATCAGAGTCGTAGAAGTGATGAACTCATGTAAGACCCACATTTATCCAAGCTTTAAAGGAGGAAGGTAAAGTCCAAGCTGGGTAGAAGGAGGGGTTGTTTAGAAAGGAGAGGAGAGGGTTTAGTGGAGATTGGAGACCAAAACGGAATTTAAGTCTATCCCATATTGAGAGGCTATGTTTTGTGACTAGATTTGTTATTGAACGTCGTTGGGGTGGTGAAAGCCATAACAGATTTGATATAGAAAGTGGATCACATTCCACCGATTCTATAGTTACCCAAAGAGGGATTTCTTTAGTGGCATGGTATTTCATAATTTGTGCTAATTGAGAAGCATAATAGTATTTTGAGAAATTTGGAACACCCAAACCTCCACAGGTTCGGGCCATATGTAGTGTATTTTGTGGTAATCGTGGTTTAAGTTTGCCCCAAATAAATTGGGCTGATTTGCGTTGTAGTATTCGGAAAAAATAAGCCGGAACGTTTATAGGAAGTACACGGAACAGGTATAGGATTTTAGGCAATATGGACATTTTTACTACTGTGATTCTACCCATCCATGCTAACGGTAAAGAAGACCATTTTCTCAGTAAGGTTGATAATTGAGTTAGCATGGGAGGATAATTTGCAGAGTATAGGTCAGCTGGATTAGCCGTTAGTGAGATCCCTAAATATGGTAAATGTGTTGTTGACCATGTAAATGGAAGGGAGTCTTGTAACTGTTTCTGTAAATCAGGTGATAACGATATATTTAGGGCTTTTGATTTTTGCTGATTTATCTTAAGACCAGATATTTTACCGAATTTTGTAAGAATTTCAATGAGGTTTGGAGCTGATAGTAGGGGCGAAGTAAGAAATACTAAGACGTCATCGGCAAATAAACATAACTTATGTTGGTGACCACCTAATTCAAGTCCTTTTATATTTATATTGGATCTAATAAGTTGAGCTAGGGGCTCAATAGCCAAGGAGAATAGAAGAGGGGATAATGGACATCCCTGCCTGGTTCCTCTTTCAATATTAAAGGGGTCTGAGCGGTAACCTGAATAGGTTATATACACTTTTGGATTATGATAAAGAGAGGAAATCCATCCCTGGAACCGCTCACCAAATCCCCATTTATGAAGAATGGCTTTAAGATAAGACCATGACAGAGTGTCAAACGCCTTTTGTATATCGATAGAGAGGAAACAGGCAGGGATTTTGCGAGACCTGGCTATATGAGCCAGTAGGGTAGCACGCCGTATGTTATCACCTGCTTGTCTGAAAGGTATGAAACCCGTTTGATCTTTATGAATTAATGTGCCAATAATTGGATTAAGTCTATTAGATAGAATCTTTGCTAATATTTTTATGTCTATATTAAGGATTGAGATTGGTCTGTAATTGGACCATGACGTGTCATCTGCATGCGGTTTTGGAATCATGGATATTGAAGCTAGTAGGGATTCCGCGTTAAAGGCACAGCCTTCTAATAGAGAATTAAATGCGTTTGTCATAAGTGGGGCTAGTAGTGTAGTAAAGTGTTTATAAAATGTGGCTGAGTATCCATCAGGGCCTGGGCGTTTATGCAATTTTAGGGATTTTATTGCTGATATGACTTCCATATTAGTGATCTGCTTATCTAAAGTTTCTTGTTGGGTAACAGAAAGGGTTGGGAGAAGAATAGAAGATAACAGTGCGTCTAATTTTGTTGAGTCGAATGTTTGTGTATTTTGGTATAAATCTTTGAGTTTCCTACGGAACTCATTGATAATTTTCTGTGGATTACTAGAAAAATAGTTTTTGGTGATTTGTAGCCGAATTGGTTTCGGAATGTGGTCTGCTCTGCATAGAGTTAATGCCAAGAATGTGGTTGGCTTATTAGCTTTCATATATATTGTATGTTTAGTTTTGCGAAGAATCTGTATAGCTGAGTCTGTTAAAAAAAGATCAAGCTCCAACTTTGCTTTATCATAGTCTAGCTTTGTAGTTTGAGAGGGCAAATTTTGGAAAATTTCAGAGGCTTTATAATAAGCTTCCTCTAATTTGTTTTGCATTTGCTGTTTCAATTTACGTCGGTAAGACGACTGGCTGATACAGACTCCTCTAATGGAAGGTTTAAGAGCTTCCCATAGATTCAGTGGATTAGTATCTGTTGGTAAATTATTAGCGATGTAATCTTGTATGGCTGTTTCTATTTTTAGACGGTATGTTGGGTCAACTAATAAATTATCATTTATAGTCCAGGATCTATGGCTAGGCCTCGGGATCAAGGATGAGAAGGACATCATGACCGCATTGTGGTCTGACCATGCGCATGGGATGATTAAGGAATTATGTATTTGTGGTAACGTGCCAATGTGGACGAATTGGTGGTCTATACGAGAAAATGTTTTGTGGGGATGGGAATAGTAAGTGTATTGTTTTCTTCTAGGGTTTTGTTCACGCCAAGAGTCAATAAGAGAATGTTGTTCAAGGAGTTGTCTGAAATTAAGGCGTTGAGGTTGTAGTGGTGTAGGGGATTTGTCTAAAATTGGGTATAAAACTTGATTTGAGTCTCCACACATCATGAGGGTACCTTTTTTATGAGATTCAACTACTGAGAACAAGTGTGAGAGGAACGAAAGAGGATTTCTGTTGGGAGCATAGTAAGAAACTATAGTTATTTCATTATCTAACAGGAGACCTGTAAGGATTATATAGCGACCCTCAGGATCTTTTATTTCTCTAGGTAAAGTGAAGGGGGTTGTGTTATGAAATGCAATCAGCACTCCTATTTGTTTTGTAGTGGCCGAGGCCATATAGACTTGTGGGTATTGGTGACTTATAAATTTAGGGGAAGACTGTGTAGAGAAGTGTGTTTCCTGCAGACATATTACATGTGCAGAAAGTGAAGAAAAGGAATGAAAGGCTTTTGTTCGTTTTGGTGGGGAGTTGAGACCCTGGACATTAAGTGTTAGTACATTTAAAGACATTTTTGAATAAAAGGTATTAGGGATTATAATAAATTCTTAATGTGATAATATCCAAGAAGGTTATACTCTGGAGGGGCGAGAAAAAACAAAAAAACAAAACACAATAAAAAAAAAAAAAAAAAGGGGGGGGGGGCAGGAAAGGATGGGTAAAAAGAATAAAGGGGGATGAATAGGACAAGTAGAATAAGTAAAATTCCTGTTTTAGAGCAGTAGATGAGAAGTTGTTTTTAAATAAAGAGGAAAATAGCTCCTATATGGAGCTAGTATCCAAGGGGTGGTGAAATATCACCAACCGGTGGGTACAAATGGTCCAAAGAGAGTCCGGTCAGTAAGTCCGGCTACTCGAGGATCTATTGAGAGGCGCAGTGGATTGTCTCCGGGACAAAGGCAGCCTCCTCAAAGGCTATACAAACAATAACAAAATAATACAAGTCACTAATAATATAATAGCTATTATTAGGATAATGTAATAGAGATATGTTTCTATAACTTTGCATTACATCATGCACTTATAAAAAAGGGCATTGCATTTACTAAACTAAACCTATAAAATGATATTGGAGTAATAAAGTTTGGTAACAATTATTATTTTACAAAGGATTGATTAACTTCTGCTTAAATGAAATTATAAGGATAAAGGTAAAGACAGAGGAAGGATTATTCGATCCCTACTCTGAATCTACCTGAAATTGGTTACCGTTATAATAGTAACACTAGGTAAAAGGTTTCAATGAAATAAAAGAATCGTAGTGGCTTTCAGTCCATTTGATCTTTGGAATTAGGAGGTGGTGATGCAAAACGACTCCTTTTACTGGTACTGGAGTGAGCTAGTTGAGTTTGGTTGTCTTGCTGAGCCTTGGGTGAGTTTGATGATGCTCTGCGTTTGGAGCCTTCAGTCGAATTATCTGGAATTGACAAACGAAGCTCCTGGATCGCAGTCAGTAGGTCGTCCAATTTCTTGCAGGTATATGTTGTACCTTTATAGGTGAATCGCAGGGCAAATGGAAAACTCCAAAGATAGGGGATGTGGTGGTATTGGAGTATTTGTAGGTGAGGTTTCATCTCTTTTCTTCTGTAGAGAGTTTTCTGCGAGAGATCATGGAATACTTGGTAGCGATGGCCTTGAAAGGTTAATGTATCTTTATTACGTGCCGCTTCCATCAGTTGTTCCTTTGTTCTAAAATAGTGTAATTTTATTACAATGTCCCTGGGGGGACCATCTTCTTTTTTAGGGGCCAAAGTTCTATGAATTCTGTCCATCTCCAATTGTTCAATGGGGATTGATGGGGCTAACTCCTGAAAAAGCGCTGTAATGGTTGATTGAAGATCTATTATAGTTTCAGGTATACCGCGCAGTCGCAGGATGGATCTCCTCGCTCTGTTTTCGAAATCTTCCAGACGTGTGTGTAGAGTAAAATTTTCTTCTTTCAAGGCTTCTAGCTCGTCAGTATGAGTATTAGTGATATCATTTATATCCTCCATTTTGTGTTCTAAGATAGATGTGCGGCGCCCTACCTCACGAATTTCCGTTGTCAGTTTTTCTGTTATTGTGTCTGAGGTATTTTGGAGGGCTTTTTGTAAAACACGTTCAAACTGACTAAGAATATCCGAGTTATTAGGAATATTCTGTAGAGATATTGGTGTTAATCCATAATCAAGGTCAGAGTCAGCAAGTTGTGAGGAAAAATATGTAGAGTTCCCCCTTTGTGACTGTCTCTGAGGTAATGCAGAGCGGGAAGATTGTGCTGCTGTCATATTAGGAGCGTTTCTTGTCAGCTTTTCTTTGCCTGCTGGCTGTTTAAGTTTTGTCTTTTTCCCGCTAAACATTATATGTAGTTGTGCCCCGTAGTCTCAGTAATAAGTGGGTTACCGTATTAATGCGGTATTCGACCGTGACTTGTCGATAGAAGGCCTTTTCGTCCCGGTGACAGCGGAGCTCTAAGCATTCATGACTGCTCAGCAGCTTCGCACCTGTGCTCTCCCCGGATCTGTGTGTTTACACACACAGATCCATGTCCCGGCTCTGTTACCAGGATATCACGGGTGCCCGGCGGACATCGCGGCCGCTGGGCACATGCATCGGCTCCCGAGTGACGCATTTGCATGCCCCCCAGACGGACGATTTGTGAGGGGTTACAGTGTTGTGGCACCACCACCACCACCCAAGGCCCAATTTTTCTGCCCCTGTTTAACAGGGGCATGTAATTACAATTTTTGATATAGTATTTCACAGCAGGGCCCATTACTGTGCCCACCAAAAGTAACTGTGAGGGCTTACAGTGTTTTGGTACCACCAACACCTAAGGTCCAATTTTCTGCAAAGTTTATAGGGCAGGCCATATAGTATATATACTGCTGTTCAGAGTATATAGTGCCTGGGGGCCTGGGGACCCCCACGCCATTTTTTTTTTTATTTGGGTGCCAGATTTCCCTTAATATCCACACCAGACCCAAAGGGCCTAGTAATGGACTGGGAGTGGGGCACCCATGCCGCTTTTTTCAATGATTTTCATCTGTATTGTCGGGAGCCGACAATATATTACAGCCTCGAGTAGTTTTGAATGACATTTTTTCCTTTAGAAATGTCATTTTGCTGTGGTATTGTTCTAAACATGGGAAAAATGTGCTACTTTACAGGCATACTAAGGACACCCCCCAGGTACGATATTTAAAGGAATATTTCATTTTTATTGTTTCAAACATGATTAAAATCACTGCTCCTTTTTTAAACCTTTTTTTTGCATTGATACATGTCCCCTGGGGCAGGACCCGGGTGCCCAAACACTTTTTATGGCAATAACTTGCATATAAGCCTTTAAAATTAGCACTTTTGATTGTTCACATTCGTGTCCCATAGACTTTAACTGTGTTCACGCGTTCAACCAAATTTTTTGCCTGTTTTCATGTTCTGCTATGAACTGAGCCCGGGGGGGGGGGTGTTCGGCTCATCCCTACCCTCTATCCATTATTATACAATATATCCAGTTAAGCTGCCCCTTCCTTCCCGCTACCCTCTCCCACCAATGTACTGTATAACTCCTCCCAGTGAACCTATCATATGAAAAGTCTGCAATATTTGTAACATTCCTTATTCCCTGAATTCCACCGTTTCCTTGCTTATATATTGTATCTTCCCTGGTCACCATCACATGTGCCTTCCAGCTATCATAAATACTGTCCTTTCTGTGTTTAACACCTTTTATGTCTGCACGTCCTGTCAAAGAACTCCATGTCGCTTGCAGCAACAACATAAGCTTTTTTTTAGGTTTAGGTTCACTTAAAATGCTGAGATGCTATTACTTTTCTATAGATGGAACGAGATTTTGCTCAGGTTCACTACTTCTAAAGGCCATGTCTGTTTACTTAATTTAGTATACTCCTTGCTAGGGATGAGCCGAACACCCCCCTGTTCGGTTCGCACCAGAACATGCGAACAGGAAAAAAGTTCGTTCGAACATGCGAACACCGTTAAAGTCTATGGGACACGAACATGAATAATCAAAAGTGCTAATTTTAAAGGCTTATATGAAAGTTATTGTCATAAAAAGTGTTTGGGGACCTGGGTCCTGCCCCAGGGGACATGGATCAATGCAAAAAAAAGTTTTAAAAACGGCCGTTTTTTCAGGAGCAGTGATTTTAATAATGCTTAAAGTCAAACAATAAAAGTGTAATATCCCTTTAAATTTCGTAGCTGGGGGGTGTCTATAGTATGCCTGTAAAGGGGCGCATGTTTCCTGTGTTTAGAACAGTCTGACAGCAAAATGACATTTTGAAGGAAAAAACTCATTTAAAACTACTCGCGGCTATTGCATTGCCGACAATACACATAGAAGTTCATTGATAAAAACGGCATGGGAATTCCCCAAAGGGGAACCCCGAACCAAAATTAAAAAAAAAAAATGACGTGGGAGTCCTCCTAAATTCCATACCAGGCCCTTCAGGTCTGGTATGGATATTAAGGGGAACCCCGGCCAAAATTAAAAAAAAAAAAATGACGTGGGGTTCCCCCTAAATTCCATACCAGACCCTTCAGGTCTGGTATGGATTTTAAGGGGAACCCCGCGCCAAAAAAAAAAACGGCGTGGGGTCCCCCCAAAAATCCATACCAGACCCTTATCCGAGCACGCAACCTGGCAGGCCGCAGGAAAAGAGGGGGGGACGAGAGTGCGGCCCCCCCTCCCTCCTGAACCGTACCAGGCCACATGCCCTCAACATTGGGAGGGTGCTTTGGGGTAGCCCCCCAAAACACCTTGTCCCCATGTTGATGAGGACAAGGGCCTCATCCCCACAACCCTGGCCGGTGGTTGTGGGGGTCTGCGGGCGGGGGGCTTATCGGAATCTGGAAGCCCCCTTTAACAAGGTGACCCCCAGATCCCGGCCCCCCCCCGTGTGAAATGGTAAGGGGGTACATAAGTACCCCTACCATTTCACAAAGAAAGTGTCAAAAATGTTAAAAATGACAAGAGACAGTTTTTGACAATTCCTTTATTTAAATGCTTCTTCTTTCTTCAATCCTCCTTCATCTTCTGGTTCTTCTGGTTCTTCTGGCTCTTCTGGTTCTTCCTCCGGCGTTCTCGTCCAGCATCTCCTCCGCGGCGTCTTCTGTCTTCTTCTCCTCGGGCCGCTCCGCACCCATGGCATGGGGGGGAGGCTCCCGCTCTTCTCTTCTTCTTTTCTTCTCTTCTTCTCTTCTTCATTTTCTTCTCCGGGCCGCTCCGCAATCCATGCTGGCATGGAGGGAGGCTCCCGCTGTGTGACGGCGCTCCTCGTCTGACAGTTCTTAAATAACGGGGGGGGCGGGACCACCCGGTGACCCCGCCCCCCTCTGACGCACGGTGACTTGACGGGACTTCCCTGTGGCATTCCCCGTGACGTCACAGGGAAGTCCCGTCAAGTCACCGTGCGTCAGAGGGGGGCGGGGTCACCGGGTGGCCCCGCCCCCCCGTTATTTAAGAACTGTCAGACGAGGAGCGCCGTCACACAGTGGGAGCCTCCCTCCATGCCAGCATGGATTGCGGAGCGGCCTGGAGAAGAAAAGAAGAAAAGAAGAAGAGAAGAAGAGAAGAAAAGAAGAAGAGAAGAGCGGGAGCCTCCCCCCATGCCATGGGTGCGGAGCGGCCCGAGGAGAAGAAGATAGAAGACGCCGCGGAGGAGATGCTGGACGAGAACGCCGGAGGAAGAACCAGAAGAGCCAGAAGAACCAGAAGAACCAGAAGATGAAGGAAGATAGAAGAAAGAAGAAGCATTTAAATAAAGGAATTGTCAAAAACTGTCTCTTGTCATTTTTAACATTTTTGACACTTTTTTCGTGAAATGGTAGGGGTACTTATGTACCCCCTTACCATTTCACACAGGGGGGGGGCCGGGATCTGGGGGTCACCTTGTTAAAGGGGGCTTCCAGATTCCGATAAGCCCTCCGCCTGCAGACCCCCACAACCACCGGCCAGGGTTGTGGGGATGAGGCCCTTGTCCTCATCAACATGGGGACAAGGTGTTTTGGGGGGCTACCCCAAAGCACCCTCCCAATGTTGAGGGCATGTGGCCTGGTACGGTTCAGGAGGGAGGGGGGGCCGCACTCTCGTCCCCCCCTCTTTTCCTGCGGCCTGCCAGGTTGCGTGCTCGGATAAGGGTCTGGTATGGATTTTTGGGGGGACCCCACGCCGTTTTGTTTTTTTTTTGGCGCGGGGTTCCCCTTAATATCCATGCCAGACCTGAAGGGCCTGGTATGGAATTTAGGGGGACTCCCACGTCATTTTTTTTTTTTAATTTTGGTTCGGGGTTCCCCTTTGGGGAATTCCCATGCCGTTTTTATCAATGAACTTCTATGTGTATTGTCGGCAATGCAATAGCCGCGAGTAGTTTTAAATGAGTGTTTTCCTTCAAAATGTCATTTTGCTGTCAGACTGTTCTAAACACAGGAAACATGCGCCCCTTTACAGGCACACTATAGACACCCCCCAGGTACGAAATTTAAAGGGATATTACACTTTTATTGATTGACTTTAAGCATTATTAAAATCACTGCTCCTGAAAAAACGGCCGTTTTTAAAACTTTTTTTTGCATTGATCCATGTCCCCTGGGGCAGGACCCAGGTCCCCAAACACTTTTTATGACAATAACTTGCATATTAGCCTTTAAAATTAGCACTTTTGATTTCTCCCATAGACTTTTAAAGGGTGTTCCGCGGCATTCGAATTTGCCGCGAACACCCCAAATTGTTCGCTGTTCGGTGAACTTGCGAACAGCCAATGTTCGAGTCGAACATGAGTTCGACTCGAACTCGAAGCTCATCCCTACTCCTTGCAATCTCTTATGTCCCTTGGTACCCATCACACACATGAGCTAATTTTTCTTGTACTGTATGCTATTGAGGAGATCTGGTTACTCTCAAAACATTTCTGCATATTTTATTTAACTCTTATGCACTTCTTGTTTTATTTAATTTCATGCAACCTTTGAGGCTGCTGTGGACCCCCTGCAGCAGCCTTGCTGTACATAATATGCTCAGGTTGGGTATTAACCTCCCTGTTCCCTACTTATTGGGATGAGGTAAGTACCAATTCAAAATTTTCTATACTCAGAAGAAACAGGAAATTTGACTGGAACAAATACATGTGTTTTTGAATGATATCTACAGCATTACTGTTACGTTACTTAGGTTAACAGAGAGTTCTAGCGAGCTATGAAAAGAAATCAAATAAAGAGAACTGAATTATCTCTTTAAAGTACAAAACATATATTAAAAACTCATGTAGATTATGATGGTTCCTTTTCTGTACTTGACCTCACTGAAGGAGACCTTGATATTCTCATAAACACATCACAACGATTAGGATAGTTTTGTCTAAATATAATTCAATCTTTAGTTCTCTGTCCATCTGCACAAGGTAACATGCATATCTTTGTTTTCACATCTTCTTCAATTCAATTACTATGTTCCCTTAATTAACAGAACACATTTGGCTAATTAAACTCTTATGTTGTGCTTTCGTGTCTGAATATTGATTAACCCATAGATTATTAAGACTTACAAAAAAAAAACGCTATGCTTACAAGCTAGGAATGACAAGGAAGAATGGAAGAACACATTTAAAACCATTACTTTCTCTACAGCATTATTTGGCAATTCTATTGGCAGCTTCCATCTGAAAATAGAACGCTTGCCTATTTCTGCTGCATTCTTGATTCAGGCAGCTCTAGGTCACATCTCAGAATGTAATAATGTAAATTTGAGCTGTAATCTTGATGAAACCCTTTGTTGATTTTCACTTTATGTTCATATGAATTAAGTCTTTGCTCTGCTGTCAGTTTGGGCATGGCCTCCAGAAATACACTTCTGTGAACCCCCTGATCTTCTTCACCACTGCCCATATTATGGGAGCAGCATTAGCTCTCCTTGTCAATCAAAGCACCCTTCTTCACAGCAGTGCAGCCTTCTAGCTACTCATTTAAATAAAAAACTTCCTTCACCTTCCCTGACTGAGTCAAATCCTCTATTTGTGCTTCACATATACAGTATTACACTGTAGTTCACTGTGATAGGATTCCAGCAACAAAAGCAATGCTGTCAATCCAAAAAGCAGTGGGCAAGATGTCATCAGGTGCTGTATCAGCAGTGATAATTCTGATAACCACACCCCGATAACATTTTCGCATTCCACTGTAGAACATGCAAACACAGCCTATATGATGGTGCTCTACTCTGAAAGCAGTGTACCATCATTGCCACTTCATCACAGGAAGCTGCATCAGGTGAACCTTACTGGCAGGATCAACAAGTATTTGTGGGAGGATGTACTTATTATTAAGGGCTGCAACCCATATATACTTTTTAAATAAGAGGCTAATGTTCTGTTTTAAAATTTGCAAATGTTAAAATTTGGAATTTGAAAATGGTTGCACTATTCTAAAAAACAGTGTGGCACTTGTGAAGCCAGCAAGATGTCTTGTCATCACCACTCCAGAAATGGCTAGGTCATTCAGCCACTCACATGCTGGTTTAAGTAAAGGAAGAAAGTAAAGGCACAGGCCTTTGCCACTGTGCCCAATTTTTAAACAGTCAACAAAGAAAGAGCAAGGATGTTGCAGCAGCTTATCATGATCTACCTAATTTGTATTATCTGATGTCAGACTAAAAATCATTATGCACAGCTCAATTTTCTCTTATTCAGCGCACAAGTTGAACAGCAGAAAATCATCCACCGATGCTAATATTGTGGGTTGAGGAATGTCCCCTGTTTAAATCAAGCTTTGTTGGAGGGGGGGCATGTCTGGCTGGGAGCGGAATGGCTGCTCATTAACAGAGCTCCTCTCTCCACAACAAAAATAGCGACTCCATGGTGACTCCAGGGGTGCTTATTTCAACCCCATTTTGCGAAGCCAGTATCTGGGGACCTTCCTCATTATGTCCAAAAGGCAGACTGCTGATCTCCTCTGAATAAGCTGTCAGATTTCTTCCCTTCAGCAGTGGGGAGGGACCAAGGTGGAGCGGTGGCTTCTGGAGACCCACTACACATTCCTCAGATGAGGACACTGAATCTGACTCCTCTACTACAACCGCAATCTTCTGTTGTTTACAAACTGCTCATCCCTGGCGCCACCTGGTCCCTCCTCCAGAAGCCCTACTAAGGCTAAAAAACATAAAAATAGAGATGGGAATACTTCTTTGCACGACATAGCTCACTCTTCACTGAAGCCATCTTCCTTAGAGGATTTCCCTGCATCCACACAACCTGCTACTATTACATATTTGAAGGACGTGTTAATCTCCCTGAGAGAATCTCTCTATACGGATATTGCTCAAATGTTAACAAGGATATGCTTCACTGTATAGGAATTGTGCACCAGGGTCTCCTACTTTAAAAATAAAACAGCGGAAATTTGCATGGCACATGAGTTCATTGATAACCGTACTAATCATACAACCAAAATACAACATATCAATACCAAACTAGTCGACATAGAAGATACATCTTGACATAACAACAATAAGTTTGGAGGAATATCAGAAATGGTTACACCACCACTACTCCATGATTTTGTCCTCCTTTCGGAATGACCCCCCCCAGAGACGAAAGATTGGGAACTTACTTTTGATAGAATCCATAGATAACCTAAACCTGTTCTTTCCCCATGATGCTCCATGATGTTCTTTCCAGAATACACTCCTATCCTGTGAAAGAATAATAAAAATCCATCTCTCTCTCTGTTAAATTCTATGGCATATATCTCTATGCTGATCTTTCGGTGGTGACATTGCAAAACAGATAAAAATTAGCAACCATAAAAAAGCCTTAAAAATTATAAAGTATCCTAGAGATGGGGCTTCCCCGCTAAGCTACTTGTGACAAAACAAGGGAAAACGCATGCAATCCACTCTGGAATCGGGTATGAAATTGTTTAAGGAGTAGAATATCTTGTCTTTTTTCCGGTCTTACTACTCTACACACCCATATAAGATGTAATTACTTGTTATCATTTGGAGCCTGTGGTTTTTTATTACATTACTTGATGAATAAGAGTATTATTCCATACCCCCACTATTTTGCAGCTGCTGAGCTGCTTATGTTACCTGGCTTCTTCCATGGGTGTTTTTTTTTATGTTTCTAGCAATTTGCTTTATTTTGTTACCTTTTTTATAACCTTACTAACCTCAATAACCTCAATTCTTAGAAGGACAGAGAGGGCAATCTGTAACCAAGACCTGAAGCGCCGAACAGTATGTTGTCTACCGGGCGCTCGGGTTCGGCACATCACGGATCTTGTGGACAGATTACTGTGAGGGGCTGGGGAAGACCCGGCTGTCATGGTGCACGTTGGCACCAATGACAAAGTCAGAGGCAGATGGAGTGTCCTAAAGAACGATTTTAGGTGCTAAATTGAGGAAAAGGACCTCCAAGGTAGTGTTCTCAGGAATACTACCGGTACATCGAGCCACACCAGAAAGGCAGAGGGAGATTAGGGAAGTAAACAAGTGGCTGAAGAGCTGGTGTAGTAAGGAGGGGTTTGGGTTCCTGGAGGACTGGTCCGACTTCTCAGTCGGTAACTGGTACTATAGAAGGGACGGACTGCACCTAAATGAGGAGGGTGCAGATCTGCTGGGAATGAAGATGGCCAAAAAGTTAGAGGGGTTTTTAAACTAGGCGATGGGGGGGGGGTCCAGAGACAGTGATAGCCAGCGCGGAAGATATTCCAGAGGGTAGTATTGGGGGCATTAGTGGTAGGTTAACCAAAGCACAAAAACACAAGGTGAGTATAGTAGCAAGTCCTAGTTGCAATCTTGAAACACCCAATATGAGGACAATATGCGACCGGTCTAAACTATGTGGCATGTTCACTAATGCCAGGAGCATGGTGGACAAGATGGGTGAACTAGAGATACTGTTGTACAAGGAGGATTTGGATTTTGTGGGAATTTCAGAGACCTGGTTCAACAGCTCTCATGATTGGCTGGCAAACATTCAAGGGTATACCCTATACCGCAAGGATAGAGAGGGTAAAAAAGGGGGAGGGGTATGCCTATATATCAAGAATAATGTACAAGTGAATGTGAGAGATGACATCACTGAGGGAGCTAGGGAGGAGGTGGAATCTTTATGGGTAGAGCTCCAAAGGGATGAAGCTAAGGGGAAAATAATACTTGGAGTATGCTATAGGCCCCCTAACCTGAGGGAGGAAGTGGAGACAGATCTCCTATCACAAATTGGATTAGCAGCAAGGATGGGAAGTGTTATCATAATGGGGGATTTTAATTATCCAGACATAGACTGGGCAGGGGGAGCCGCGCATTCATTTAAGGCTCGCCAGTTCCTTAATGTCTTGCAGGACAATTTTATGGGTCAGATGGTAGATGCACCAACTAGAAATAAAACATTACTGGATCTACTGATTACCAACAATACAGACCTGATCACAGATGTGCAAATACGGGGCAATTTAGGTAACAGCGATCACAGGTCAATTCGTTTCAGTATAAATCACACAAATAGGAAACATGAAGGGAACACAAAGACACTGAATTTCAAAAGAGCCAACTTCCCTAAACTACAAACCTTGCTAAAAGGCATAAATTGGGATAAAATATTAGGAACAAAGAATACGGAGGAGAGATGGGTTTGCTTTAAGAGCATATTAAATAAAGGCATTAGCCAATGTATCCCATTGGGTAATAAATTTAAAAGAGCGAACAAAAATCCTGGATGGCTTAACTCCAATGTAAAAATGCATATAAAAGCAAAGGAGAAGGCCTTCAAAAAATACAAGGTTGAGGGATTATCCTCAGCATTCAGACTTTATAAAGAATGCAATAAGAAATGTAAGGGTGCAATTAGGACGGCTAAGATAGAACATGAAAGACACATAGCAGAGGAGAGCAAAAAAAATCCCAAGAAATTCTTTAAGTATGTAAACAGTAAAAAAGGGAGGACAGACCATATTGGCCCCATAAAGAACGAGGAAGGACATCTGGTTACAAAGGATGGGGAGATGGCAAAGGTATTGAATTTATTCTTCTCCTCAGTCTTCACGAGTGAATCGGGGGGCTTCAGTAACCAAAACTGCAGTGTTTATCCTCATGACACAACACAGGAAGCACCTCCATGGTTAACAGAGGACGGAATTAAAATTAGACTTGAGAAACTTAACATTAATAAATCACCGGGACCAGATGGCTTGCATCCGAGGGTACTTAGGGAACTCAGTCAGGTGATTGCCAGACCGTTGTTCCTAATTTTTACAGACAGTCTATTGACTGGAATGGTACCAGCTGATTGGAGAAAAGCCAATGTAGCACCAATATTTAAAAAGGGCCCAAAAAACACCCCTGGGAATTACAGACCAGTTAGCCTAACATCAATAGTATGTAAACTCTTGGAGGGGATGATAAGGGACTATATACAAGATTTTAGTAATAAGAATGATATCATTAGCAGTAATCAGCATGGATTCATGAAGAATCGTTCTTGCCAAACCAATCTATTAACCTTCTATGAGGAGGTGAGTTGCCATCTAGATAAAGGAAGGCCCGTAGACGTGGTGTATCTAGATTTTGCAAAAGCATTTGACACAGTTCCCCATAAACGTTTACTGTACAAAATAAGGTGCGTTGGCATGGACCATAGGGTGAGTACATGGATTGAAAATTGGCTACAAGGGCGTGTTCAGAGGGTGGTGATAAATGGGGAGTACTCAGAATGGTCAGGGGTGGGTAGTGGGGTTCCCCAGGGTTCTGTGCTGGAACCAATCCTATTTAATTTATTCATAAACGACCTGGAGGATGGGATAAACAGTTCAATCTCTGTATTTGCAGACGATACTAAGCTAAGCAGGGCAATAACTTCTCCGCAGGATGTGGAAATCTTGCAAAAAGACCTGAACAAATTAATGGGGTGGGCGACTACATGGCAAATGAGGTTCAATGTAGAAAAATGCAAAATAATGCATTTGGGTGGCAAAAATATGAATGCAATCTATACACTGGGGGGAGAACCTCTGGGGGAATCTAGGATGGAAAAGGACCTGGGGGTCCTAGTAGATGATAGGCTCAGCAATGGCATGCAATGCCAAGCTGCTGCTAATAAAGCAAACAGAATATTGGCATGCATTAAAAGGGGGATCAACTCCAGAGATAAAACGATAATTCTCCCGCTCTACAAGACTCTGGTCCGGCCACACCTGGAGTATGCTGTCCAGTTCTGGGCACCAGTCCTCAGGAGGGATGTACTGGAAATGGAGCGAGTACAAAGAAGGGCAACAAAGCTAAAGGGTCTGGAGGATCTTAGTTATGAGGAAAGGTTGCGAGCACTGAACTTATTCTGTCAGGAGAAGAGACGAGAGGGGATATGATTTCAATTTACAAATACTGTACTGGTGACCCCACAATAGGGATAAAACTTTTTCACAGAAGAGAGTTTAATAAGACTCGTGGCCACTCATTACAATAAGAAGAAAAGAGGTTTAACCTTAAACTACGTAGAGGGTTCTTTACTGTAAGAGCGGCAAGGATGTGGAATTCCCTTCCACAGGCGGTGGTCTCAGCGGGGAGCATTGATAGCTTCAAGAAACTATTAGATAATCACCTGAATGACCGCAACATACAGGGATATGTAATATAATAATGACACATAATCACACACATAGGTTGGACTTGTGTCTTTTTTTTCAACCTCACCTACTATGTAACTATGTAACTACAAAGGTCAGTTACATTTTCCAACTAGGTCTATAGACCTCACGCTGGGTTACTCTGAGATAATACCTTCGCTCGCTTGGACTTTCTCCTGGCTTACTGCCTACTTACGTGGTCATCTTTCAACGCCTAAAGACAGATATGACTGACTTCCAGCTGATTTCTGCAAACTAATATACTCTTTGCATGCCAATCAAACTACTCTCACTAAAAGTTAGGGGCCTTAACTGCATTGCAGAAGTAAGCCAAGCATCTTGAAGAGGATGTCTTATTTGTTCAAGAGACTCATTTTTCAAAAGAGGCCTCACCACATACGCCTTAAGGACTATCCCCATGTATTCACAGATTGCTCTTCTAAGAAGAAAGCTGGGGTTTTAATAGCAATCAGCTCAGCACTTTCCTTCTATTTCATATCAACTGTGGAAGATATAAATGGCAGATATTTGATTCTGCTATATATGTGCCCAATGTCAAACAGATCAAGTTTCTTTCTAAACTTCTGAAAAAGTTAACACAACCCATCAAGGCCTCTTAATTATAAAAGGCGATCTTAATTGCGTGGGCAGCCCTATTCTTGATACTACTGCCACCCAGAAATTGCACACTAACGCTCTTGATGCTTTTTACATTTGAATGACCTGTTTGTCATCTGGCACTGTCACCAATGTAAGGGAACGTAACTATACCTATTTTTCAGTTGCTCACAGCTCGTACTCATGGATTGACATGTTTTTGAGAGATAAATGGTCTTTACAATGTATCATATCCTCCACGATATGTTTGATTACTTGGTCTGACTGTGCGCCAGTGTTGATTGTTCTCTGAGATTCTTTTGCTTCACCTTTGCCTCCTTTATGGCGACTCAGCACTTATCTTTTATTGAATCCTGAATATTCTACCAAAAATACCGAAGCTCATGATCTATTTTTTTCTTCTAATGATACTGGTGACACAGATCGCAGTATGCTATGACTATATGAGAGGTAATTATTCTTTAAGCTGGTGTCCACGCTAAAAAAATTAGATCTCAGACATTTGCCACTCTAATTAGTACCATCAAAAACCTTCAGGAATGTAATAAATCTGCCTCTACCCCCCCCCCCCCCAGTTGGTGTCACACCTTCGTAAAGCATGACAAGCCCTTCGAGTCAAGTTGTTGTATCAAAACAAAAAACAACCTACAATTTTTAAATTCTCTTCTTATGTGCTATACAACTAAGCAGGTGCTTAGCTGGTGGGGCACATCAAAGCTAAACAACGATAAACTAGAATCTCCTGCCTAATTGATAAAGATACCCAAGTGTCTTTAATAGATCCTAAACAAATCACTGAAGCTTTTAGGAAATACTATGCCGTCCTATATGATGCTAAATCAGATCCTGCAATTGTGCAACCTACGGCCAATCAGATTAATGCTTTCATGTTGCCTCTTAAGTCACTGTCTACATCACCTTCTCAGCTTAGTTCTCAATGGTTTACAGTCATGGAAACCACTAAAGTGATAGATTCACTTCCCCCATCCAAGTCACCTGCCCAACAAATTCTATAAACGTTTTAAGAATTGATTAGCTCCCCACCAAGCTGATGTCTTCAATGATGCCGTGGCATTGGCACATTTCCCCAATTAAATGCCCCAAGCAATTTTTACTATACAGTATATAGACCTCCATATAAATTTACTAAATTTTATCCTAATACCTGATCTCAATGTTGGCATTTAAGGGTTTAAAGGCTTACTTATACAAGTCCTTTGGTTTTGTAACTTGATCCGCTCCTTTTAGAATTGCGTATTTACATTTTTGTCAGAATTTACACCCTCACCTTCGAGATGGCATTATTGCACATTAATATTGATGGGATCCCTAAGCCAGCTAGAACAATTGTCCTGCACACATTATTAGCGGCAAAACTTATTATCATGAAGAGAGGGAATACTGTCTTTTCACCGTCTGTTACTAAAACTCTTGATGACCTCAAATACTAATGCACTTTTGGGAGAATTTTAATGTTAGGAAATTCTGTTATGTCTAAATATCACTTGAAGTGGAACTAGTGATTTACACATTCACATTGTAAAGTATGATTTTTGTATGTTAATTGACTGTCAGGTGTGTTGATATATGTTACTCAAGAGCCCTATGGTATACTGACACAATATCTGACTTGATTTGATTGTTTTTAGTTCTGTAATTATTAACGCTTTTTCTTTTACTTGTCTACCATGTTGTTATAGTATACAGTATCTCACAAAAGATAATGTCTTGCCTACAGTCAAGCATAGTGGTGGGAGTGTCATGGTCTGGGGCTGCATGAGTGCTGCTGGAACTGGGGAGCTACAGTTATTTGAGGGAACCAGGAATGCCAACATGTACTGTGACATACTGAAGCAGAGCATGATCCCCTCCCTTCGGAGACTGGGCCCCAGGGCAATATTCCAACATGATACCGACCCCAAACACACCTCCAAGACGACCACTTCCCTGTCTAAAGAAGCTGAGGGTAAAGGTAATGGACAGGCCAAGCAGGTCTCCAGACCTAAACCCTATTGAGCATCTGTGGGGCATCCTCAAATGGAAGAGGGAGGAGTGCAGGGTCTCTAACATCGTCTCTAAAAACTGACGTTTTTAAAACTTTTTTTTGCATTGATACATGTAACCTGGGGCAGGACCCAGGTCCCCATGCCGTCTTTTTCAATAATTTGTATCTACATTGCCAGAATCAGATAATTCATTACAGCCACGAGCAGTTTCAAATGAGCTTTTTTCCTTTAGAAATGTAATTTTGCTGCGGTAGTGTTCTAAACATGGGGAAGATGCGCTACTTTACAGGCATACTAAGGACACCCCCAGGCATGATATTTAAAGGAATATTTTATTTTTATTGTTTCACTTTAAGCATTATTAACCACTTCAGCCCCAGAAGATTTGGCTGCTCAATGACCAGAGCACTTTTTACAATTTGGCACTTCGCTGTTTTTTTTACTGGTAATTGCGCGGTATTGCAATGCTGTACCCAAACAAAATTTGTGTCCTTTTTTTCCCACAAATAGAGCTTTCTTTAGATAGTATTTGATTGCCTCTGCAATTTTTATTTTTTGTGATATAAAGGAAAAAAGACAACATTTTGAAAAAAAAATCATATTTTCTAATTTTTGTTATAAAAAAAATCCAATAAACTCAATTTTAGCCATACATTTAGGCCAAAATGTATTCAGCCACATGTCTTTGGTTAAAAAATGTAAATAAGCGTATATTTATTGGTTTGCGCAAAAATTATAGCGTCTACAAACTAGAATACATTTTCTGGAATCTACGCAGCTTTTAGTTTATGACTGCCTATCTAATTTCTTGAGGTGCTAAAATGGCAGGGCAGTACAAACCCCCCCAAATGACCCAATTGTGGAAAGTAGATACCCCAAGGAAATTGCTGAGAGGCATGTTGAGCCCATTGAATATTTAATTTTTTTTGTCACAAGTGATTGAAAAATGACAAAAAAAATTACACAAAGTTGTCACTAAATGATATATTGCTCACACATGCCATGGTTATATGTGGAATTACACCACAAAATACATTCTGCTGTTTCTCCTGAGTATGGGGATACCACATGTGTAAGACTTTTTGGGAGCCCAGCCACGTACAGAGCCCCGAAACCCAAGCACCGCCTTCAGGATTTCTAAGGGCGCAAATTTTTTATTTCACTCCTCACTACCTATCAAAGTTTTGAAGGCCATAAAATGCCAAGATGGCACAAAACCCCTCAAATGACCCCATTTTGGAAAGTAGACACTCCAAGCTATTTGTTGAGAGTCATGTTGAGTCCATGGAATATTTTATATTTTGCCACAAGTTGGGGGTAAATTACAAACTTTTTTTTTTATTTTTTGCACAAAGTTGTAACTAAATGATATATTGCTCAAACATGCCATGGGCATATGTGGAATTACACCCCAAAATACTTTCTGCTGCTTCTCCTGAGTATGGGGATACCACATGCATGAGACTTTTTGGGAGCCTAGCCGTGGCAAAATATAAAATATTCCATGGACACAACATGCCTCTCAGCAAATAGATTGAAGTGTCTAATTTCCAAAATGGGGTCATTTGTGGGGGTTTTGTGCTATCTTGACATTTCATGGCCTCCGAAACTGTGATAGGTAGTGAGGAAGTGAAATCACCATTTTATGCCCTTAGAAAGCCTGAAGGCGGAGCTTGGTTTTCAGGGTCCTGTACGCAGCTAGGCTCCTAAAATGTCTAACACATGTGGTATCCATGTACTCAGGAGAAGCAGCAGAATGTTTTTTGGGGTGTAATTCCAAATAATGTTTTAGCAATATATCATTTAGTGACAACTTGTGGCAAAATATAAAATATTCTATGGACTCAACATGCCTATGCCTATCAGCAAATAGCCTGGGGTGTCTACTTTCCAAAAAGGGGTCATTTGGGGGTTTTTGAACTGTCCTGGCATTTTTTTGCTAGAAAATTACTTTGAACCCCTAAACATTATATATATTTTTTAAAGCAAAGGTCCTGCTTTAAAATTGAGCACAAACGTGCAGTGGCAACAAACTACATACATTTTTAAAAGCTTTTAAAATCCTTTATAGGTTACCACTTTAGATTTACAGAGGAGGTCTATTGCTAAAATTACTGCCCTCGATCTGACCTTCACGGTGATACCTCACATGCATAGTGCAATTGCTGTTTACATATAACACCAGACTGACACTTGCGTTCGTCTTTGCATGTGAGCACGAGGGGGCAGGGGTGCTTTTCTTTTCAATTACAATGACAGACATGTCATTGAAATGCATGAACCGCAAGATCTGCTCGTATCGTGTCCTGGTCATGGAGGCAGAGAACACGGGCATATGGTGAATTGGGTCAGTGGACCAATATGACCGCAACTCACTTTTTTTAGTTATGCACATGAGGAGGGATAGGCCCAGGAAGGTCTTAAATTCGGAGACCATAATAGGTCTCCAATCTCTGGCAAGGGTCAATTGGGGATTAGTGGCAATGAATTGACCAGCATACAAGTTGCTTTGGTCCACAATAGATCTATAGAGACCTTCCATGAAAAACAGCAAATAAAAATCAAGTGACGTAAAATCAACTGTTTCCACCTGAATTCCGGGTTGGCCAGTGAATGGGAAAGTATGGGTGCTGCAGAAGTGATGGGCTCCCATTTTGGATTGGCAAATGCAGCAGAAAGGGCACTATGGGCTTGACAGGGCTGTCTTTGTCTTCTTGGTGGCTGTGGGACACTAGTTGTGCTAGCCACCTCACCAGCTTGAACTGCACTTATGGGACTCGTCACGCCACCAAGTGTTACTGCAGTGCTGGATGTACGACCAGGATGTAGTAGGCCGCTGGTGCTTGCCAGTTCATCAGAAGCACTAGTACTGGCTCTCTGCTCCATACAAAAGTCCTGCAGTTCTTGCACCTCAGCAGCAGCAGAAGAATGGGGTCGGGTACATCCAACCTTGGCAGGGACCACTACTCCGTCGTCAGAGCTATCTGTCAGGGTGCCGTTGCTGTCTGCAGGTTCATATTCTGAGGCTGAATCTGACAGATGGGTGACTTCCTCTTCACTCTCATCTGTCCTGCTCAGAAACATGTAGGCCTCTTCACTAATGTACCTTCGATTGGACATTTTGGCCTCTAAATTTACTGGTACAACTAGTGAGACTCACAGGAAAAAAGAGCACCTGACTGTCAGAGACTGCTTCAAACGCTACCAAAAAAACTGTTAGCGTTCGCAGGGATCAGGCCTTACTCTGCAAATGCTGCAGTTATGTGTTTAGTGTTTTATAAGTGATAACTGATATCACCCGCCGGGCGATCAGGGGGTTAAACCCTTTATTAGGTAATGTACGGAGGGTGCCCTGAGGCTATTAAAAAAACTGACTAACCAGCGTACTTGCAGGTATCTGGGCTGATCCCGCTAACGCTGCATTTTTTGGAACCCTAAACTATTGGGGATGCTAATATAGTTCTGGTCAGATCAAAGATATTGATCCATTCAGAAACTATACTACTAAGCTGGTGTATGGTGCATGCGTGGGTGTTAGCGCTACTGGCACTAATCTGATGCTGCCTGGGGCAACGCAAAACCTAACTGATATCACCCACCGGCGATCAGGGGGTTAAACCTTTTATTAGGTAATGTACGGAGGGTGCCCTGAGGCTATAAAAAAAAAAACTGACTAACCAGCATCACCCGTGACACTAATACAGTGATCACTGTTGACAGGGGGTGATCAAGGGGTTAAACCTTTATTAGGGGGGTTTAGGGGGCCCCTAGACCTATCTGGGCCTACTACTATGTACCCTAACGCTGATTAGTGTCACAAATGACACCAGTACAGTGATCAAAGAAAAATATGAACACTGCACTGGGTGACACAGTGACAGGGAATGAAGAGGTTAATGGGGGGGTGATCAGGGGGTGAAATATGTGCCTACGTATATTGTGTCAGTGTAGTGTTGATGCAACTCACGTTTTGATGTCCTCTCTCCTCTCTCTGGAATGGAAAAGAATTCCAGAGAGGATGACATCACTTCCCCTGCCTGTGTTTACACTTATGCCGCGTACACACGAGCGGACTTTACGGCGGACTTTGCCCGGCGGACTTTTCGACGTACTTTCCGACGGACTTTGTGAATGAACGGACTTGCCTACACACAATCCACCAAAGTCCGTCGAATTCGTACGTGATGACGTACGACCGGACTAAAACAAGGAAGTTCATAGCCAGTAGCCAATAGCTGCCCTAGCGTGGCTTTTTGTCCGTCGAACTAGCATACAGACGGCGGACTTTTCGACCGGACTCGATTTCAACGGATAAATTTTAAACAAGTTTCAAATCTAAGTCCGTCCAACTTTTGAGAAAACAAAGTCCGCTGGAGCCCACACACATCGAATTGTCCGACGAAATCCAGTCTGCCGGGCAAAGTCCGCCGTAAAGTCCGCTCGTGTGTACGCGGCATTACAGGCAGGGGAAGAATTTCATTTCTCAGAACCGATCAGCAGGTCCAGGCTAGAAATCATTGACCTGGGCCTGGAGACTGATCGATTCTGAAACAAATACAATTGTCGCGGCCGCCGTAAGGTAACATTGTTTCACCCACCTGTGCCATTCTCCCTCTGTAAAACTGTGGCGGCTGGCCAGGAAATGATTAAAATCACTTCTCCTGAAAAAATGGCAGTTTTTAAAACTTTTTTTGCATTGCTACATGTCCCCTGGGGCAGGACCCAGGTCCCCATACACTTTTTATGGCAATAACTTGCATATAAGCCTTTAAAATGAGCACTTTTGATTTTTCATGTTTGTGTCCCATGTTTTTTAAAGTCACGAACATGATTTTTCACGTGTTCGGTGTTCACTTATTTGTACAAATGTTTTGCCTGTTCGCATTTTCTGGTTCGAACCCAACCTGGGGGTGTTCGGCTCATCCCAACTCAGGACCTCCCAAATGGCGGCGCCATTGTTTTTTAATTATAAAGCTCTGGAAGAAGCGTGTTTGTCACGAAACATGTCGAGCAGGACTGCAAGCTGGACCTTATCATCCCTGAAATTGGCTAGGGCATTGTTCCTTTCCACTATCCAATACTCTTATTGGGAGGCCTATCTTCTACCAGGGCTGACATTTGTTCAAGAAATGATTTTTTGTATGTGATGTAAACTGAATAGAAATTTTTATCTCTTTTGGTATGCTTAATAAAATATTGAAATTTTAACCGATATGACTTAGTGGTGCCATTTAAGTCCATTATCTATTTGTCAACCAATATAAGATGTAGTAGAGAGTTCCTGGGTGATCACAGTTGCATCAACATTTCACTGAAGGATATGGAGGTGAGCCTGTAGGGAGGATAGTACCACTGATAAAATATTTTTAGCAAGGATGCCCAATGTGATAGGCATGAGTGTAGAGTGCAATAGATTAGTAGGGATGGTGAAGTTAAAGAGGTTCTCCCAGTAAGTCATATATATTAATTCATTTTGTAGGCCAGGTTGGAGAAGTAGACAATAGATGACAGTAGAACAATGAAATTTCCTTGGTTTGAGAGTCTGATTTTTTTTAAGTAATGAAGCAAGTCCCAACAAAAGAGAGCATTAGGCCAGTGAATTTTAGAGAGGATATTCCTGAAGTTAGATCTAGGGAGACTGTAGTTATTACAGAGGTCAGAGAAAGTAATGAATGTGTACCCATAAAGAGATCTCCAACATAGTGGATACCTGCCGTGACCCAATTTTTTTGTGATATGTCAGTGGTGATGAATTCCATTGAAGCAAGTAGAAGCATTCAAAGAAGACATTTGGGGATGCTTTTTTAGATTTGTGGGATGGCACAACCATTACTTTTATTAACAACATACAATAGGAGCTGAAATATAAAGCTACATGGCTTAAAATTATCTTGATGGCAAATTATTATTATTATTTAAGCTACTAGTTTCTGAAAGGTAGTAAAAAAATACAACTCGTAATTCCTCATATAGAAGAAAAGAAAGACTGCATGGGTTAATATAGCTTTTGAAAGTATCATATCTTGAGCCTTTTTCATAGAATATTATACCTCCTATTAAGAAGCGCAAACACATTATATATATATCTATATATATATATATTGGAAAATAAGCTGAAATATGTAATCAGTTTGATTCCTGCTAGCCCTAATACAAAAGAGCTTATTTCTTCTTTCATAGATTATACTACCTGGCTTTTGAGAATGTCATATTGCTTACCTCCTTGCCTAGTTCCTTATAAATGGCTTCCCACACATTTCATGTGGACCCTGTAATCTAAAATGCTTATCTTAAAGATAACAATTTATCCATCTGGTAATTTGAGGGCTTTTAGAAACTAACGTTTTGTGAGCCTTAAAAGCCCAAAAGTATTATTGTGGCTTACTGCTAATGTGCAAAATTGTTCCCACCTACAGAAAAGTTACAGACAGATTCCAGTATTTGTTCATTTACATTGTTATGCAGATGTGGATTGAGAGCCTAAAAATAAAAGAACAAGCAATGTTAAGAGTACAGTATTGTTATATTTAATCTTAGGAATGTGTATATAGATACCTTTTCAAATAATTATTATGATCAATATACTACATACTATCAATAATTCTTAGTCCAACATTTATATAATGTTTGTTTAAAATTGTACATATTAATGCTAACCTCTTGGCTCATATTGAAAAAAAAGCCTAATTAAAGCAGTTATATTTTAAAATGTACATTTTTTAAACTGCTTCCAGACCACCTGCAGTACATTTACTGTGGGCGGGGGGCACATGCAGTCTGGATCACGTGCTTGTACGTCATCCAGCCAGTTCTGGGTTAGGGGCACGCAGTGCCCCAATCTTGTGACCACTGTCTCCACCAGACTTTACAATCACGGGTAAAGTTACCAGGTTCCAGGTATCACATGAACACTATGATTGGTCATAGCAATCACATGATAACAATGTAAACATTCTGTCATGAATAGATTTCCATGTGTGAACAGCTTGCTTAAGGTTGTGATCTGTGATTGGCCCAAAGAAATCACATGGCACCTGGCTACATGTACCATGTGAATATCTGTATCCAATAACAGATCACAACCATAAGCAAGCTGTTTTTGAATGTTAACTCATTCATGACAGCTAAAACTATTGCTTATACAGTCATCATCACTGCATAAACAATAACAATGTAAAAAAAATCCCAGATCACCTCCAGAGTGGTACATTGTCACTATAGTGACACTGAACTACTCTGATGACAAGATGTACAAAGAAAAATAGTAAAAAATAACAAATAATGATGAAAAAATATAATATAATTTTTTTTAAAGTTTTCTATCTATCTATCTATCTATCTATCTATCTATCTATCTATCTATCTATCTATCTATCTATCGATATATATATATATATATATATATATATATATATATATATATATATATATCTCTATAGATAGATAGATAGATATATTTTATTTTATATTTTAACATACTGCCAGTCAGTATCCATGATCACCACCACACCAGTCATACGTTGACGCTGTATTGCATTGGTGACAGTATGTTAAAAAAAAATTGTAAAATAAAACTACACATTTCCATAAAATGTGGCAAAAAATTACAGCTTCAAAAAAATTGCCATGCCACTTACTAAATACCTCAGACGGTCTACTTTCCAAAAAGGAGTCATTTGGAGGATATTTGTACTGTCCTGACATTTTAAAGGCCTCAAGAAATGAGATGTCAGTACATCAGGATTGACCAATTTACAAATATACAGTATATACCTTAATTTGTAGACTCTATAACTTTTACATAAACCAATTAAAGAGGTTGTAAACTCTGTTTAAAAAAACAAAAAAACAAAAAAAAAACTGTAAAACAAAGGCATAATGAGCTAGTATGCATGAGGTATGAAGAGAACGATTTGGTTGGTATTTTGAGACTAGGTTAGTGATGTAGCTGGGGGCCAAGTTGTAGATGGCTTTGTAAGTTGTTATAAGTATTTTGAATTTGATTTGTTGGGTGAGTGGAAGCCAGTAGAGGGAATGGCAGAGAGGAGTAGTAGACACAGAACAGTTGGTAAGGTGGATGAGTCTAGCAGTAGCATTCATGATGGACTGATCAGGGGATAGTCTATGTAAAGGTAAGCCAATGAGGAGGGAGTTACAGTAGTTGAGGCAATAGATGACTGACCAGGGAGTGATTTAGAAGCTTTTGATGAGATGAAGATTTGGATAGTTTAACCACTTGCCGACCGCCGCACGACTATATACGTCAGCAGAATGGCACGGGCAGGCAAAAGGACTTACAGGTACGTCCTTGCCTGCCCGCGGGTGGGGGGTCCGATCGGACCCCCCCCCCTGGTGCCTGCGGCGGTCGGCAAATCTCCCCCGGCGATCAGTGGTGAGGGGGAGGCCATCCATTCATGGCCCCACCCTCGCGATCGCTCCCAGCCAATGGGATCATTTCCCTGCCTCTGTATTGTACACAGAGGCAGAGGAAATGATGTCATCTCTCCTCGGCTCGGTATTTTCCGTTCCGGGCCGAGGAGAGAAGACTGTAATGTGAGTGCACCAACACACTACACACACAGTAGAACATGCCAGGCACACAAAACACCCCGATCCCCCCCCGATCGCCCCCCGATCCCCCCCCAATCACCCCCCCTGTCACAAACTGACACCAAGCAGGTTTTTTTTTTTTTTTCTGATTACTGTATTGGTGTCAGTTTGTGACAGTTACAGTGTTAGGGCAGTGAGTGTTAGGCCCCCTTTAGGTCTAGGATACCCCCCTAACCCCCCCTAATAAAGTTTTAACCCCTTGATCACCCCCCGTCACCAGTGTCGCTAAGCGATCATTTTTCTGATCGCTGTATTAGTGTCGCTGGTGACGCTAGTTAGTGAGGTAAATATTTAGGTTCGCCGTCAGCGTTTTATAGCGACAGGGACCCCCATATACTACCGAATAAATGTTTTAACCCCTTGATTGCCCCCTAGTTAACCCTTTCACCACTGATCACTGTATAACCGTTACGGGTGACGCTGGTTAGTTTGTTTATTTTTTATAGTGTCAGGGCACCCGCCGTTTATTACAGAATAAAGATTTAGCCCCCTGATCGCCCGGCGGTGATATGCATCGCCCCAGGCAGCGTCAGATTAGCGCCAGTACCCCTAACACCCACGCACGCAGCATACGCCTCCCTTAGTGGTATAGTATCTGTACAGATCAATATCTGATCCGATCAGATCTATACTAGCGTCCCCAGCAGTTTAGGGTTCCCAAAAACACAGTGTTAGCGGGATCAGCCCAGATACCTGCTAGCACCTGCGTTTTGCCCCTCCGCCCGGCCCAGCCCAGGCCACCCAAGTGCAGTATCGATCGATCACTGTCACTTACAAAACACTAAACGCATAACTGCAGCGTTCGCAGAGTCAGGCCTGATCCCTGCGATCGCTAACAGTTTTTTTGGTAGCGTTTTGGTGAACTGGCAAGCACCAGCCCCAGGCAGCGTCAGGTTAGTGCCAGTAGCGCTAACACCCACGCACGCACCGTACACCTCCCTTAGTGGTATAGTATCTGAACTGATCAATATCTGATCCGATCAGATCTATACTGGCGTCCCCAGCAGTTTAGGGTTCCCAAAAACGCAGTGTTAGTGGTATCAGCCCAGATACCTGCTAGCACCTGTGTTTTGTCCCTCCGCCCGGCCTAGCCCAGCCCACCCAAGTGCAGTATCGATCGATCACTGTCACTTACAAAACACTAAACGCATAACTGCAGCGTTCGCAGAGTCAGGCCTGATCCCTGCGATCGCTAACAGTTTTTTTGGTAGCGTTTTGGTGAACTGGCAAGCACCAGCCCCAGGCAGCGTCAGGTTAGTGCCAGTAGCGCTAACACCCATGCACGCACCGTACACCTCCCTTAGTGGTATAGTATCTGAACTGATCAAAGCTGATTTGATCCGATCAGATCTATACTGGCGTCCCCAGCAGTTTAGGGTTCCCAAAAACGCAGTGTTAGTGGGATCAGCCCAGATACCTGCTAGCACCTGCGTTTTGCCCCTCCGCCCGGCCCAGCCCAGCCCACCCAAGTGCAGTATTGATCGATCACTGACACTTACAAAACACTAAACGCATAACTGCAGCGTTCGCAGAGTCAGGCCTGATCCCTGCGATCGTTAACAGTTTTTTTGGTAGCGTTTTGGTGAACTGGCAAGCGCCAGCGGCCTAGTACACCCCGGTCGTAGTCAAACCAGCACTGCAGTAACACTTGGTGACGTGGCGAGTCCCATAAGTGCAGTTCAAGCTGGTGAGGTGGCAAGCACAAATAGTGTCCCGCTGCCACCAAAAAGACAAACACAGGCCCGTCGTGCCCATAATGCCCTTCCTGCTGCATTCGCCAATCCTAATTGGGAACCCACCACTTCTGCAGCGCCCGTACTTCCCCCATTCACATCCCAAACCAAATGCAGTCGGCTGCATGAGAGGCATTTTTATGTCCTCCCGAGTACCCCTACCCAACGAACCCCCCCAAAAAAGATGTTGTGTCTGCAGCAAACGCGGATATAGGCGTGACACCCGCTATTATTGTCCCTCCTGTCCTGACAATCCTGGTCTTTGCATTGGTGAATGTTTTGAACGCTACCATTCACTAGTTGAGTATTAGCGTAGGGTACAGCATTGCACAGACTAGGACACACTTTCACAGGGTCTCCCAAGATGCCATCGCATTTTGAGAGACCCGAACCTGGAACCGGTTACAGTTATAAAAGTTACAGTTACAAAAAAAGTGTAAAAAAAAAAAAAACACAAACAAAAATATAAAATAAAAAATAATAGTTGTCGTTTTATTGTTCTCTCTCTATTCTCTCTCTCTCTATTCTCTCTATTGTTCTGCTCTTTTTTACTGTATTCTATTCTGCAATGTTTTATTGTTATTATGTTTTATCATGTTTGCTTTTCAGGTATGCAATTTTTTATACTTTACCGTTTACTGTGCTTTATTGTTAACCATTTTTTTGTCTTCAGGTACAGCATTCACGACTTTGAGTGGTTATACCAGAATGATGCTTGCAGGTTTAGGTATCATCTTGGTATCATTCTTTTCAGCCAGCGGTCGGCTTTCATGTAAAAGCAATCCTAGCGGCTAATTAGCCTCTAGACTGCTTTTACAAGCAGTGGGAGAGAATGCCCCCCCCACCGTCTTCCGTGTTTTTCTCTGGCTCTCCTGTCTCAACAGGGAACCTGAGAATGCAGCCGGTGATTCAGCCAGCTGACCATAGAGCTGATCAGAGACCAGAGTGGCTCCAAACATCTCTATGGCCTAAGAAACCGGAAGCTACGAGCATTTTATGACTTAGATTTCGCCGGATGTAAATAGCGCCATTGGGAAATTGGGGAAGCATTTTATCACACCGATCTTGGTGTGGTCAGATGCTTTGAGGGCAGAGGAGAAATCTAGGGTCTAATAGACCCCAATTTTTTCAAAAAAGAGTACCTGTCACTACCTATAGCTATCATAGGGGATATTTACATTCCCTGAGATAACAATAAAAATGATTAAAAAAAAAAAAATGAAAGGAACAGTTTTAAAATAAGATAAAAAAGCAAAAAAATAATAAAGAAAAAAAAAAAAAAGCACCCCTGTCCCCCCTGCTCTCGCGCTAAGGCGAACGCAAGCGTCGGTCTGGCGTCAAATGTAAACAGCAATTGCACCATGCATGTGAGGTATCACCGCGACGGTCAGATCGAGGGCAGTAATTTTAGCAGTAGACCTCCTCTGTAAATCTAAAGTGGTAACCTGTAAAGGCTTTTAAAGGCTTTTAAAAATGTATTTATTTTGTTGCCACTGCACGTTTGTACGCAATTGTAAAGCATGTCATGTTTGGTATCCATGTACTCGGCCTAAGATCATCTTTTTTATTTCATCAAACATTTGGGCAATATAGTGTGTTTTAGTGCATTAAAATGTAAAAAAGTGTGTTTTTTCCCCAAAAAATGCGTTTGAAAAATCGCTGCGCAAATACTGTGTGAAAAAAAAAATGAAACACCCACCATTTTAATCTGTAGGGCATTTGCTTTCAAAAAATATATAATGTGTGGGGGTTCAAATAATTTTCTTGCAAAAAAAAAAATTTTTTTCATGTAATCAAAAAGTGTCAGAAACGGCTTTGTCTTCAAGTGGTTAGAAGAGTGGGTGATGTGTGACATAAGCTTCTAAATGTTGTGCATAAAATGCCAGGACAGTTCAAACCCCCCCCCAAATGACCCCATTTTGGAAAGTAGACACCCCAAGCTATTTGCTGAGAGGCATGTCGAGTCCATGGAATGTTTTATATTGTGACACAAGTTGCGGGAAAGAGACAAATTTTTTTTTTGCACAAAATTGTCACTAAATTATATATTGCTCAAACATGCCATGGGAATATGTGAAATTACACCCCAAAATACATTCTGTTGCTTCTCCTGAGTACGGGGATACCACATGTGTGAGACTTTTTGGGAGCCTAGCCGCGTATGGGACCCCGAAAACCAAGCACCGCCTTCAGGCTTTCTAAGGGCGTAAATTTTTGATTTCACTCTTCACTGCCTATCACAGTCTCGGAGGCCATGGAATGCCCAGGGGGCACAAAACCCCCCCAAATGACCCCATTTTGGAAAGTAGACACCCAAAGCTATTTGCTGAGCGGTATAGTGAGTATTTTGCAGACCTCACTTTTTGTCACAAAGTTTTGAAAATTAAAAAAAGAAAAAAAAAATTTTTTTTTTGTCTTTCTTCATTTTCAAAAACAAATGAGAGCTGCAAAATACTCACCATGCCTCTCAGCAAATAGCTTGGGGTGTCTACTTTCCAAAATGGGGTCATTTGGGGGGGGGTTTGTGCCACCTGGGCATTCCATGACCTCCGAAACTGTGATAGGCAGTGAAGAGTGAAATCAAAAATGTACACCCTTAGAAATCCTGAAGGCGGTGATTGGTTTTCGGGGTCCCGTACGCGGCTAGGCTCCTAAAAAGTCCCACACATGTGGTATCCCCGTACTCAAGAGAAGCAGCAGAATGTATTTTGGGGTGCAATTCCACATATGCCCGTGACCTGTGTGAGCAATATATCATTTAGTGACAACTTTGTGCAAAAAAAAAAATAAATAAATAAATAAATTGTCACTTTCCCGCAACTTGTGTCAAAATATAAAATATTCCATGGACTCAACATGCCTCTCAGCAAATAGCTTGGGGTGTCTACTTTCCAAAATGGGGTCATTTGGGGGGGGTTTGTGCCATCTGGGCATTTTATGGCCTTCAAAACTGTGATAGGTAGTGAGGAGTAAAATCAAAAATGTACGCCCTTAGAAATCCTGAAGGCAGTGATTGGTTTTCGGGGCCCCGTATGCGGCTAGGCTCCCAAAAAGTCCCACACATGTGGTATCCCCATACTCAGGAGAAGCAGCTAAATGTATTTTGGGGTGCAATTCCACATATGCCCATGGCCTGTGTGAGCAATATATCATTTAGTGACAACTTTTTGTAATTTTTTTTTTTTTGTCATTATTCAATCACTTGGGACAAAAAAAATGAATATTCAATGGGCTCAACATGCCTTTCAGCAATTTCCTTGGGGTGTCTACTTTCCAAAATGGGGTCATTTGTGGGGGTTTTGTACTGCCCTGCCATTTTAGCACCTCAAGAAACGACATAGGTAGTCATAAATTAAAGGCTGTGTAAATTCCAGAAAATGTACCCTAGTTTGTAGGCGCTGTAACTTTTGCGCAAACCAATAAATATACACTTATTGACATTTTTTTTACCAAAGACATGTGGCCAAATACATTTTGGCCTAAATGTATGACTAAAATTGAGTTTATTGGATTTTTTTTAGAACAAAAAGTAGAAAATATCATTTTTTTTCAAAATTTTCGGTCTTTTTCCGTGTATAGCGCAAAAAATAAAAACGGCAGAGGTGATCAAATACCATCAAAAGAAAGCTCTATTTGTGGGAAGAAAAGGACGCAAATTTTGTTTGGTTACAGCATTGCATGACCGCGCAATTAGCAGTTAAAGCGACGCAGTGCCAAATTGTAAAAAGTGCTCTGGTCAGGAAGGGGGTAAATCCTTCCGGGGCTGAAGTGGTTAAAGTCCAGGATAACACCTAGTACCTTGCATGCAGGGGCGGGTTGATAGTTGTTTCATCAATATTGATAGAGAAGTCAGGGGAAGAGGCACGTGGGGGAGGAAATATTATGAGCTCAGTTTTGGATAGATTGAGTTTGAGGAAGGCATCCAGACTTATATGTCTGTTGGTAAATTAGCGATGCGTGTGGAGACTGATGGAGTGAGCTGAGAGGTAGATTTGGGTGTCATCAATGTAGAAATGGTATTGGAAGCCATGGGAGGCTACCAACTGACCCAAGGAGGATGTGTAGATTGAGAATAGGATTGGTTCAAGCACAGAACCTTGGGGTACCCCGCCGGAGAAAGGAAAAGGAGAGGAGGAAGTAAAATTATAAGTGATGCTGAAGGTGTGGTAGGATAGGTAGGATGTAAACGGGTGAAGAGTACAGTCATGGAGACCAAAGAAGGAGGGGGTGGTCCACTGCATCAAAGGCAACAGAGGGGTCCAGGAGTATAACTACAGAATAGTTGTTAGTAGATCATTTGTGAGTTTTAGGAGAGCAGTTTCTGTGGACTGTTGGCAAAATCCAGACTGAAGGGGATCAAGAAGGTTGTTCTCAATGAGGTGGTTGCCCAGTTGGTTGTAGGCCAGGTGTTTAAAGAGTTTGGAGGAAAGCAAGGAGATGGGGTGTAGGGTGAGATTGAAGCTGTGAGTTACAATGTGTAGGAGAGAGCCAGAGGGAGACTATAGCATATGTGGGCGAACAGGGTCCAGGGGGGCAAGTGGTTAGGTGGGCATTCGAATAAAGTTTAGCAAACTTGTCTATAGCAGTGGGGTTGAATGAGATATGAAGTAATGATTTTACCTGTGGACATGAAGTGATAAGTGGGGGAGGTACCTGTGCAGAGGAGATCTGTTCACAAATTGTAACAATCTTATTTTTAAGTGATTAGCTATTTTATGGGCAGTGAATGAGTTAGTGGGTAGAGGCAGTGGAGGATAAAGTAGAGAGTTGAAGGTAGAGTAGAGTTGACAGGAATTGGATGGGAAGTTGTTAATATGAGTGATAAAATAGGTCTGCTTGGCAGTGTGGAAGCAGGAATTGAAATTTTGGAGGGCAGATTTTTATTGGTTGAAATTTCTTAGACTTTGTCTTACACCAAAAGTGTTCAAGAGCATGGCTACGTTTTTTGGAGACTTCTGGTGTCATATTATTGACAAGGTTGTAGGGGTTGGGGCCTGATTCTGTGTGTAGTGAGGGGAGCAAGTGTGTCCAGGGAGGATGACAGTGAACTGTTGTATACAGAAACTCCAGCTTCTCCCATCCATCTGAGTGTCACCCGGCTTTCATGTCCATCATCCTTTTGATCCGAGCCCTAAGTCATCCACCTCAGCCCAAGAGTATCCACTGTGCATTCCTTCTGTGAGGATCTGTGAGCCACTGCCTGTGTTGGTCTGGAGTCTGGGCTTATATGTGAACTGCTTTTATCCATTTTGAATAAACTGTTATGTTTTACTAACTTTTTGTCATTTTGGGCTTAATTTTTCTAGATATCATCCAGTGTGCTTTAGTGGTCTTTTCCTGGTGACTTGTATACAGAAGTGGCTAGTTTGGGACAAGACAGAGGTGAGATTTTGTCATAGAAGTAGTCAGTAGCAAAGCAGAGAAGAGAAGGGTTGAGGTGGTGAAGGTTTCTATGAGTAACTGTTAGGTGGTTGGAGGGAGAGGAAATAGGAGGCAGGGAGAGAGCGAAACTAATAAGGTAGTGATCAGAAAGAGGAAAAGGATTGTTGGAGAGGTGGCACATAGGTAGGAGAACACAAGGTCAAGGGTGTTGTAAAGATAACATCCGCCCATAATTTAGGTAAGACACTAAAGGACTACATAAGCATCAAAATAATGCAAACTGGGCTGAAGATGGTTGAAGCAACAACATACCAGAGACACTTAAACACAATGAAAGCAATCAGTCAGTTCTCATTTTTGGATGGATGTGAAGCAGCAACATACCTGTGGAGGGCAAGTGGAAAAAAGAGAGGTGGAAGGTGCGTGATCTGACGCTTGGATCAAGATGATGCAGTTTTTTTCATATACAAAATAGATAAATGCATATAAAAATTGTCTGTGTATTCATAAAAACTGGGTTACAAAATATACACATAAAAATTAAAGATTAGACATGCCCATACAGGGGCAAGTGCTCAAAAGTGGTCTGACACGTTTCGGGGAGATCCCTCTTCATCAGAGCCTTGAAGAACAAAAAAAGTCTGTAGTATATGGTAGATCAACATAAAAAGTAGTAGTTAGTTGGGAGGTGTATCACATGGTAAGTGATAGATTCTCCTTAGCTCTAGAGCTGTTCATATCCCAGCGCTCTATATAGCATAGAGAGATGTGTTTCATATGTTTTTAATGGGGATTCCATATGTGTTTATTAATTGTACCTGCATCAGAGATTATAAAGAAGTTGCAGCCTGCATGCAACAGTTTAAGAACAGGAGGCAGTTACTTCTGTGGGGGTACTCTGTGCCTCTTATCAGAGTGTTGCCTTCTGCTGTAAAGAAGTTTGTAGCTGTCTCCATCTGTGTGAGACATACCTGAGGTGGGACAGAGAAGAAATGTTCAGATGAGGCAGTCAGGTGAAGTAGAGCCTGAAGTGTTCCCACTTAAATAAATAACCCACTTATGGAAAGAACCCCATCAATGATTTACTCAATAAACATTTGTAAACATAAAAAACACATTAATAAAGAAGAGCATTATGTTTTACAAATTGCCTTATTGCTTCAGGATTTTAAAGCAAGCTAAGCCTCATTCAATACAATGAACTGGAAAAAAGAAACAGCCAGGAGGAAGAAAACCTTGTCACATGACTTGTCAAAATTTTGTGATGGCCTCTTCCATATCACAGGGTGGCAGAGAACATTGATACTACAGGCTCCATGCTGTGGCCTGCATTTTATAAATGGCACAAATTTACACTGCCATAGCTAGCATACAGCTGATAGCAATATCCACTCACTGATATAAATTAGTCTCAAGGTTTTAAATTCAGGTACGTACACTGTCTGCACCTGTTTCAGTACCCCCCCCCCCTCATCAAACCTTGTACAGCAAGACTTGAACAAGACAGGTAAGACTAAAACTAGGTGCCGGGTAGTAGACAGCAAAGTGAGCAGTGTGGTGGCTCTTCAGTAGCTATGAGCTGAACATAGCCAGGTTTTCACTGGATGTTTAAAGAACTGTGCTGCAGTTCTGAATGTTAAGCTGAACCTCATAGAAGACAATAGACGCCAACCTTTAAAACAAACTATGACCATTTTCAAGGGTAACAGACAAGATATTGACAAACAAAGGGTATGGTGAGATGGGCAGCTCCTAAACTGAAAATGCTTAAAGGAAAACATTAAACTGCCCTTAACCTGCCTGTGAATGATGGACCTGTATGATGTGCACAGAATCCTGCAGCAAAAGTGACATTTACAAAGGAAAAAAAGACATTTTAATTGCTGGTAATTGACATTTCTCTGCCAGCTTGTTTTTCTTTGTTAAAAACAGGGGACACCCTAAAATACATGCCAGGCCCTTACAAGTTAAATATGTATTTTCATGGGAACCTTGGAGGGATCCCTATGCAATTTTATTTAAAAAAAAAGCCAGCAGGGAAATGTTAATTATGAACATTTTTTTTTCCTTCTATAATTTTACTTTTGCTTTAGTTCATCCTCTAGAAACCCTTATGCTTGAGGGTCTGTTATGGGTTTAAAGGAGGGACACCATGCAAAGCAAAACAAAGAGGGATGAGTGCTCACCTCCCCACCTTTCCCACCACCCTGGCCTGGTGGTTGTGGAAGCCTGAAGGCAGAAGGATTATCAGAATCTGAAAGCCCCTTATAATAATATGGGGGCCCCCAGATATCACCCCCTCTGTGTGAATGACCAAGGGGTACATATTGTGCCCACCACAAAGAAAAATGTAAAAAAATAAATAAACACACCACAAAGTCCTTTATCAATAATAAAAAAAAAATGTCCCACAATGTAAATCCATCATTGCCCCCTGACCAGCTAAAATAAAAAAACATGCCTCCAGCTGAAACAATCCACTCCTCTCTATACTGCTCATTCAATGGCAGATTCTTATCTGAGAGTTGGTTTATAGACATAGAGGCAGTGATAGTGGCTAGTGTCTTTATGCAGAAATGACCAAGGCTAAATACACACCACTGCTAAATGTATCACTGACTGCTACTGAGGTTCTGTCATGGTCTAGCCTAAAGTTTTCCTGTTCTGAAATTCCTACCTCCTTGCTGCATTGGTTGTGTTAGATCTATGTTCACATGTGCTGCTGGCTTCTGTGTTCAGTTATAGGCATCATCTGCAGTACTGTAGATTTATATATTTTTCCCTTAAATCACCTCCTGGGCCTCCTACCAATCTGTTCCCCTATATATAAGCATGCTCAGTGAAGCATGGGTTGCTTGAGCAACATCCTAGTTTCTCTGTGCTCCTGGTTTGCCTTGTATTCTGTTCCTGACTAACCGTGTACTGACCCCAGGTTCACCTATCATTTTTGCTTGCCTGCCACACACCCTGGCTTATTTCCTGGATTCTCTTCTGTCCGCTGCCATCTGTACTTTGCACACACAAGTGGTCTCCACTTTATTAGCTGGGTGTACATGGGGGCCACAATCTGGTTACAGTTTGATGCAAATCCATCTCCACTATCAGAGGCCTGGTGATAAACCAGGATGGGGCTTAGACTCTGCACCCTGGGGAACTCTGAGTTGGCTTTCTATAATGGCTCAATACTATAGAAAGCTGACAGGTTCGATCAATGAGTTAGTGCACATCCCATTAAGATCTCCAGATCAGAAAACGTGCAAAGTTCAGGCTTTGTGAAAGCTTTGAGAAAGAAGCTGAGCAGCTCTGAAACATGTTAGCCATGTCCCTGTCCTCCCCCAGGAATTTATGTCATTCTCAGCCACCTGTGCCTGGCATCCTATGGCCCCGGGATTCTTCCTGGCTCCCAGGAACACAGCAGAGATTGGCAGTCCCTGATCCAAGCGGAGCAGCGGATCCCTTGGACTCCAAACAGCTTCATGAGACAATGGCCATCCCGACCTTTGCCAGGTGTGACAAGCACTTCTTTACTTCCTAAATGTGAGTTGTTAATTGTCTGAACAAACTTGTTCTTAGTGTGTCCTGCTGTACCCAAAGTGGCACTCTCTATTTGTTTTGGCCCACTCTACAAAGCCCTAGCAACTGTGCACATAGTGGGGTTACGAAAGGCAAATATGCTGTTCACTTTGTAAAGGAAGTTGCAAATTGCAAGGGAATTTTCCACAGAGCTTAGTGAATATTGTAAATTTTCACTTTGCAAAGATTACCTGATCACATGCATTTCAAATTAAAAAAAAAAAACTGCATGCAAATATTTGGATGATAGAAGTCTGCAGTCACTGAGCTCTGGGGAAAATTCCCTTGCAAAGTTCAGCTTTCCTTGCATAGTGAACAATCTGGCTTATACATATGTAAGTGCATGCCCACATATTATTTATGCCTCATTCATTTGGACATACTTAAGTGTACATCTAAGTGAAAGACCATGTCTACGTGGGATGCAAAGGTGTTCCATGCTTCCACATGCAGGAAAACATGCCCCTTTGCTTGGATGTATGCTAAAGTACGCTTGTGTGAATGAGGCCTAATGCTACAATTTAGGGAGTCTGTTTGGGTTTCATGTTTCTTTTTAAATAACTGCAGCTGCTGGGTATTATTGTAAATTCTGATGTGGATATCTTTAATTTGAATTCATGACACAATTTGGAAACCAACGTGAGTTCTAATTTACTAGTAATTTAACATAAAAGAAAATCAATTTTAGTTGGAGTTGGCCTTTAATGTTTTTTTTTTTTCATCTCATCTATCTTCTTAAAAGAGAGCATGAATCTCCTGCAGTGAGCTTTTTCCAACATCAGCACATAAAACCCTCAATCTGCCTTATAAAATGGACATCTATAATAATCACAGCGCTCAGCGGAGTAACAAATGTTCTAGGTTATTACAGCAATTCCCAGACATGTACAGTTATAAAGGAACTTCCTTCAAATGTTTCAGCACTAGCACCCACAAACATTCCAACATAAATAAGAGAAATTCAACAGAGCCGCAGCTATAAATTGGTAAAAGGTAAACAGGATATAATAGATGGAGCCCATCGTACACAGATGATCATAAGTCATTGTGAGAGTGCTGCTGACACACTATAAAACATTGCCGTGCAGCTCAAACACTTTATGAACAGAGACGGTATGAATTGTAGAAAAAGTCCTGGATATTTAATCACACAAGAGCAAATCCCCTGGAATCTGTTTAACCAGTAAACATGTAGGTTGGTAAAAAAACAAATAACCTTACACAGCCCATGACAGTTTTCTGATAATAAATACATGGATATAACTTAAAAAGACGAAAAGAGTACAAACATAGGGAAGGGAGATTACATTAAATATATATATATTAATAGAATATAATGACTAATACAAAACATTAAAGTGTATGTAAAGCCAAAACTATTTGTTGGTTGGATAGAATAAAAAAAAGGGTTAAAGCTGCGTGGTCCAAGTTGGGACCCCATTTGTCCTGGTGAGATTTTCTCTAGTCCAGAAAATAACGGGAAAGCCTAAAAATTACAGTTGTCACAGGAACAGGATGAACAATCTTCTAATGGGGAAATCTTTTCTGGTGACCATTCTGGTGAAGGGAATCATCTTGATGGGATAAAGATAGTCAAAAAACAGTTAAAAACATTTTCTACTCTAGCAAGGTCAAACCCCGGCCAAAACTTTCCACCTTAGGCAGGCAATGATTTGGACACCTGAATAAGGACCCCACCTCCTGTAAAAAGAGAAGGAGAGAAGACTTAGGACTTGAGCGTCACGTGACTACAGCTTTAGCTGAGTCAAAAAGGCTTTTGATTTTTGTTTTTGTAATGCCAGTGAATGGTCAGAAGAGGGAGGGAAGTTGGAGCAGCTTGCAGGCAGCCTGCAGATCAGCTTTAATTCATACAATAACATACAATTCTGTTGGTTGGAATTGCTTTTGTTGCCCCTTGCCAGCAGGCAGTATAACTATAGTGCTTACAAATAACTGTCATTATTGCATTATGTCTACTTTTAGTCAAAGCCATAGCTTTAAACAGGGACGTACATTATATGATTTACACAGTTTCTGGGTCTAGCTGATATTGACCAAGTGAATTGATTAGCTAAAGTTGAACCTCACCATCACTTCTGAACCAAGTTGGCCAGCCCAAGAACCTATGTATACCCTGTGTGTCCTTTTGGAATAGTCTGGTCTTCATTATTGTTAGATACAAATTTTACTATTTTTTTTTTATATTAGGCTGCCTGAACTGTATACAGAAATTACTAAGACAACTCAGACATCACAGATCCAATTATTCAGATGAAGGCAATGCATTTAAAGAGTCTCATTCAGAATTGTTATATTTAAATAGTGAATGAGAGTTGAAGTCACCAGATGTTGAAGTAATATAGTTTAGCAATCAGATGGGAAGGCATTAAACAATGTTTCAGACTATTTGAAGAATCTCTGTCATCCTGTCATTGTCTCTGTTCTTTTCAAAGAGATTTCAAAGTCTGTGACAGACTGTGGTACACTAAATTTCAGAACAAACTAATACTAGATAAATTTATAATAAGCAGATTTTTCATGCTACCTAATATTTTTAGCAGATAATCTAGCATGCAATGATATGTCCAAATTCTGTACAGAACTATGATGGAGTAAGAGTTCTGACATTTTAGTTCCATATAATTATACGTTTACCCTTTGTCTTAGGCCTCAGGGAACATTAATGTGCTTAAGACAATTTTATTTACATTTTTATATATGTTCATGTTTTTAAATTGATTTATTTTACAATTCATAAAAAAAAGAAAATGTTTGATTTACATAGTCCCCATCCACTAATTGCCTGAAATGTAAATAAAAACTACATTAAAATCCTCAAAGTTACACTAAATACCAAGTCAAATCCTTTTTTGGGTGCTCATGTTGCTGCCCAGTAATGTTGACACTTTCTTAGGGTTGCCCATCAGTGTGAAGATGTCACAAACAGGGGAATCAAAAAGACCAGTTGGTGACACTGATATACTGCTGTGGTGGATCCCAGGTGGAGGAGGTGCTGGTGGGAATGATTCAGGTGAACAAAGTTGGATTCAGATCTGAACCTGGGGCCTCTGTGATGTCTGGCTGTGGCTTATCTCACTGTGCCATCTGAGATGCTGGACAGCTCCTGCATGATCCCTTAGACAACATTGTTTTGTATCCTTTTTTTGGTGAACCTTGAACTCTTTGCTCCTCCCATGAACATCCTATTTAAAGTGTTACTAAACCCAGGACCCTACATTCACTATATCTGGTCTCCCACAGTACACAGAACATAGAAATGCAATTATTTTACTAAATATAAACTGCTAAATACCTTTTCTAATCAGCAGTATATAGCAGTCTTGTGACTTCTATCAGTGTCTGGCTGAGCACTGGTTAAGGCTTGTAGGAGGAGTTTTCATTCTCCTCTGACTGCCCTATGAGGCTGCATGATCCCTGACCTTCTGTCTGGACAGTGCTGATTGGCCCTGTGTCAATTACATGCATCCTTCCAAAATAAATAAAAAACGCTTTAACTAAACACACCAAACTGAGCACGAGCAGAGTGACCCCGATGCTTTAGACTATCAGGAGATGGATTGGGGACTGTGGAAAAAGGGGAGAATCAGAGAAGACAGGATCAAACAGACTTTTTTTACACAATGCAAAGTAGTAACCCCTCAGGTTCCACAGTGAGTATAACAAGCATGCTTTACTGTGTATACAGAGTGATTTTACTGTTGTGGGTTTAGTAACACTTTATGCCATGTCCTTGAACTTCCTGTTAGTCAGATTATTGTGCTCTCTACAGAGATATCTTGCTCCTTGTAAATGTCCTGCCATCCTTATCTTCACTATCACCCAATATAAACCCTAGGCTTGTTCATGGACTATGCTTCCACCTGATCCCATCCAGCTTCTATTTGTTACCAACCTTATGGCTTGTTCATTGACTATGTTTCTGCCTGATTCCATCCAGCTACTACTTGTTACTGAACTTTTAGCTTGTTCATTGACTACGCTTTTGCTTGTTCCCTATCTGCTACATTTGCTACCTGATTCCTGCTTGCTTTACTATTGCTGGGGCAATCCAGAGGTCCATGACCTGGCATTAGCAAGGAGCTCTGGCGAAGACCAGCTAGTGCTTAGACCCCACACCTTGGTTGAGCCTGCATTATTGCTAGGGGGACCTGCTTGTGTATTAATCCAGCTGGCTACTCCATGAACCTCTTTATTGCTACAGCCTCTGAGCCCGATCCCAGACCATGACATAAACACTGCTTTGGATTGGCTTCTTATAAAAAAACATTGCTGAATACTAGGGGTGGTATTTTTTTCCAGAAATAGGCTCTTATTCAGCTTGAGTTGCACTCCTGAGACTGGTGTCAAAGCATTACAATTTTTTTTTTTTTTAAGAAAGGGAACAGCAGAAACTCTTATTGTCCCTTTGGACTTGGCAGGTGTCAGGAGGCGTAGGTCGCCTCCGTCTGCCGGGCTTCGGGGGGCACATGCACGGTGGACTTGCGCTGCGACGTACACCCATTCGTGGCCCAATGGTGCGGCATGCACGGGTGCACGGCGGTCCCCGTGTGCGTGCCGTGGCCCGTGCGGGTACCCGGTAGCGCGTCACGCTGACGCGCTTGCCGGGAAGGCTACATCTGATGGCTCCAGCACCCAGTCAGGTTGCTGGTTTGTCATCAGCTGTGTCCTGTCCCCTGTACCACTGAAGTCTCTTAAGTTCCTGTTAACCCTGTGTTGAACCTCTGCCTGTACAACGGATTACTCTGCTCTGCCTGATACCCCTGACCTCTGCCTGTACAACGGATTACTCTGCTCTGCCTGATACCCCTGACCTCTGCCTGTACAACGGATTACCCTGCTCTGCCTGATACCCCTGATCTCTGCCTGTACAATGGATTACTCTGCCTGCCTGATACCCCGGTTCTGACCTCTGCTTGCTTAACGGACTCTGCCTGCCTGATACCCCGTTTCTGACCTCTGCTTGCTTAACAGACTCTGCTCTGCCTGATACCCTGGTTCTGACCTCTGCTTGCCTAACGGACTTCCTGTTCTACAGTTCCCAGGTATCAAACGGCAACCAGGACTTCCATAAGGCCTTCTAGGAATTCTGCAGTTACCGGAAGCCCGTGCCTCCACGTGCCCCCAACTCCCTGTATCACTTCCAGGGGCTCGGGTGCGTGTGGTCGTAAGGGTGAGCCGCTCTCGGCATCTTGGCCTCGGTGAGTATTAGTCGTGACAGTACAAACCAGCCAGATGTCCAAGGCCGACAGAGCGCGCTCTCTTTTGGAGATCCCGTGTCAGCAGGTTTCCACTCTGGCTGACTCCGTTCAGAAACTACAAGAGGGGTACACTCAGATTGACAACCGCCTCCAACAAATTACGGGGGGCACTCCCTCCTGCCGCTGCAGCTCCCGCACCCAGCAGTGAAGGTCCACTTTCCCAAGCTACCACCGGTCCCACAGTTGTCATGGCGCTTCCAGAACCCAGGGTCCCTACACCCGAACGGTTCTCAGGGGACCGTAAAAAATGTAGGGCTTTTAAGAACGCATGCTCTCTCTACTTTGCCCTTCAGCCCCGGACTTTCGCATCAGAAGTCGTCAAGGTAGGATTTGCGATCTCACTGCTGTCAGAAGAACCTCAGGCCTGGGCCCACGGCTTAATGAAACAGGGAAGTTCTGTGCTAAATACCATAGATACCTTCTTCGAGAGTATGTCCCAGCTCTATGATAACCCACAGCGTATGGCTACAGCCGAAGCCATCCTGCACCACCTATCCCAAGGAAGGAGACCAATTGAGGATTATACGGTGGAATTCCGTAAATGGGCGGCTGACACAAATTGGAACGAGCCGGCCCTGCGCTATCAGTACCGTCAAGGCTTGTCCGAACTCCTCAAGGATGAGTTAGCCAGGATGGAGACTCTCGCTTCCTTGGAAGAGTTAATTCAGGCAGCCACGAAACTGGACAGGCGCTTGCAGGAAAGTCGCTCAGAGCGGTTCCAAGGTCCACACCCTGTGTGGATGCCGTCCAGATCCTTACCCATGCAGTCACCATCTCCTATGGCAGCCGTTTCTACGACACCTCCCGAGGCTGAACCCATGCAGCTTGGCCTGGTCCGAGCTCCACTGACCTCAGAAGAGAGGAAACGAAGACGGCAGTCCAACTTGTGTCTCTATTGCGGGGGGAGCCGGACACTTCCTGTGCAACTGCCCAATAAGGCCCAGTAAGTTCTTTCAGCCAAAATTGATGAATTGCCAAGACAACAATGCTCCAAAATCTTAAGTGATGTTGTTTATTTCTCTACAGCTACCGGAAGGGGAGTCCCGCTTACCGGCCATCATTGATTCGGGTGCTTGTAGTTGCTTCATGGATGCTGCCTTGGCTCACAACCTGCGTATCCCCTTGCAAACTAAAGCTCAAGGTCTACAAGTGCATCTGGCTGATGGGTCTCTCCCTAGTTCGGGTCCAATCACCCAGGAGACCCAGCCTATTCTAGTAACCACCAATTCTGGGCATCAAGAGCTCCTACGACTAGATCTCATTCACTCTCCCATTTTCCCAGTCATTCTAGGCCTGCCCTGGTTACAGGCTCACGATCCACAAATCCAATGGAGTACTAAGGCGGTATCTTTTTCCTCTCCGTATTGCTCTCAACATTGCCTCCCTTCGGTCCCAAAAGTTTGTGCTACGGTTACTGTTCCGTCAGATAAACTCCAACATGTTCCCCCTGAATATCTTGAGTTCCAAGAAGTCTTCAATAAACAGATGGCCGACCGCCTACCACCTCATCGGCCTTACGACTGTCCGATTGACCTGCTGCTGGGATCGGAGATCCCGTTCGGTCATATGTTCCCCCTCTCGCAGACTGAGCTGAAGGCTCTCAAACAGTATATCAATGAGAACCTGGAAAAGGGTTTTATCCGTCCCTCGTCCTCACCTGCCGGAGCGGGTATATTCTTTGTTGGGAAGAAAGACGGGTCCCTTAGACCATGTGTGGACTACCAGCAGCTTAATAATATCACCATCAAGAACAGGTACCCACTGCCGCTCATTCCGGAGCTGTTCCAATGGTTCCGATCCGCCAAAGTCTTTTCCAAATTAGACCTCCGGGGTGCCTATAACCTTGTCAGAATCAGGGCTGGGGATGAATGGAAGACGGCTTTCAGGTCCAGGTTTGGACACTTCGAGTACTTAGTGATGCCATTCGGGCTTTGTAATGCTCCAGACACTTTTCAGCACCTAGTAAATGATATATTCCGAGAATACCTGGACGATTTCCTTGTTGTCTATCTGGACGATATACTCATTTTCTCCTCCACGATTGAGCTACACAAGGGGCACGTTAAAAAGGTTCTTACCAGATTGAAGCAGCACAAGCTTTATTTGAAAGTGGAAAAGTGCGAATTCGAAAAACCAGTTGTACAGTTCCTGGGGTTTATCATATCAGCGGATGGGGTCACAATGGATCCCCAAAAGATACAAGCTATTCAGGAGTGGCCAGCCCTGTCCGATAAAAGAGGAGTCCAGCGGTTTATAGGGTTTGCCAACTTTTACTGGAAATTTATTGTTGGATTCTCTGCCATAGTGGCACCTATCACCCAGCTAACCCACCAGCACGGTTCCTTCTGGTGGTCCCAAGCTGCACAGGAAGCCTTCCTGAGGTTGAAGACCCTGTTCAGTTCCGCTCCAATTCTTCGTCACCCCGACCCTTCTCAGCCATTTGTATTGGAGGTGGACGCTTCGGAAATTGCAACAGGAGCAATTCTTTCCCAAAGACAGGGACCTAAAGCCATCCTACACCCCGTTGCATTTGCATCCCGGAGACTCAGCCCGCCGGAATTAAACTACGACGTGGGTGACAGGGAGCTGCTGGCCATAAAATTTGCCCTGATGGAATGGAGGTATTTGCTTGAGGGTGCACTACACCCAGTGATGATCTTTACAGATCACAAGAACCTTGAATACCTATGGACAGCAAAACGGCTAAAACCCAGACAAGCCCGTTGGACTCTCTTCTTCTCTCGCTTCAATTTTCACATATCCTACAGGCCTGGTGCAAAGAATGGAAAGGCAGACACACTCTCGCGGATGTTCTCGGCAGATTCCCAGACTTCGGAACTGAGCACAATCCTCTCGCCTCAAAACTTCCTTGGGCTGGCAAAGGCAGACTTGATGTCATCCATCAAATCTTCGTCTAACTCATGTACGGAACCAGAAGTACATTCCTTGAAAAAATATGGGAATTTTTTTTGGATCCTAGGGAAAAATTTTTGTACCTCGGGAGACACGGTCATTAACCCTTAAAATATGCCATGACCATAAACTGGCAGGGCACTTCGGGATAAGGAAGATGTCTGAGCTGATCTCTCGCTCCTTCTGGTGGCCTGGGTGGAGACGAGATTGCAGGGAATATGTGGCCTCCTGTCCTCTATGTCAGCGGAACAAAGGCCAAAACGCCAAGTCCTGGGGTCTGCTCAAACCCCTGCCCATTCCAGAACGGCCATGGTCCGACGTGTCCATGGATTTCATCGTGGACTTGCCAGCCTTGGGGGGTTTTACCACTATTTTTGTCGTGGTCGACCGTCTCTCCAAGATGGCTCATTTTTTGCCCATGAAGGGCACCCCTTCTGCCATGGAGATGGCCAATATTTTTCTGAAAGAAATCATCAGGCTCCATGGTGTACCAAAGAGTATTGTGTCAGATAGGGGCGTGTAATTTACGTCCAAATTCTGGAGGGAGCTCTGCAAAGCCCTGGATATCAAAGTCTGCCTCTCATCAGCTTACCATCCTCAGAGCAACGGCCAAACGGAGAGGATGAACCAGACCCTAGAGCAATACTGTTGTTTCTGCTCAGGATCCCAGGATGATTGGGCAAGTCTTCTCCCATATGCGGAGTTCGCTTATAACAATTCCGTTCACGCAGCTACCAACCAAACGCCTTTCTGGGCAAATTGCGGATTCCACCCCACATTTCTGTCTAACGATATTCCTGAGATAGCAGTCCCTGCAGTGCACGACAGGATAACCTCTTTAAAATCTAATCTAATTTCCAGAAGATCCAAGACATGTTACAGAAAGCTCAAGAGGACTACAAGGTACAGTATGACCGGGGCAGGAGGGAGAATCCAAAGTTTAATATAGGGGAGGAGGTCTGGTTGTCCACCACCAATCTTAAATTACCTGTGCCATCTCGGAAACTGGGACCCAAGTTCATTGGTCCTTTCCCTATCAAAAGAATCATCAACCCTGTGGCTATGGAGCTAGCACTACCAAAGACGTACAGGATCCATCCTATCTTCCATGTATCCTTGTTGAAGCCTGTGGTGGCCAGTGCTTTTCCAGAAAGAGGAGAATTTCCTCCTCCACCAATTAGGATGGATGGGGAGAATGAGTTCGAGGTAGAGTCTATCCTTAATTGTAGGAAAAAGGGCAGGCAACTGCAGTACTTGATCCAGTGGAAGGGATACCCACCTGAGGACAATTCTTGGGAACCCGCAAAAAACCTGCATGCACCACGCTTAATTTAAGCCTTCCATCGAGATCATCTGGAACTGATGTCCAACCTGAGCGTCCAGTGTCCGCCCTTAGGAGGGGGGCACTGTCAGGAGGCGCAGGTCACCTCCGTCCACTGGGCTTCAGGGCGCATGCGTGGTGAACTTGCGCTGCGACGTACACCTGTTCGCGGCCCAATGGTGGGGCGCGCGTGAGTGCACGGCGGTCACCGTGTGCGCGCCGTGGCCCGTGCGGGTACCTGGTAGCACGTCACACTGACGTGCTCGCCGGGAAGGCTACATCTGATGGCTCCAGCACCCAGTCGGGTTGCTGGTTTGTCGTCAGCTGTGTCCTGTCCCCTGTACCACTGAAGTCTCTTAAGTTCCTGTTAACCTTGTGTTGAACCTCTGCCTGTACAACGGATTACTCTGCTCTGCCTGATACCCCTGACCTCTGCCTGTACAACGAATTACTCTGCTCTGCCTGATACCCCTGACCTCTGCCTGTACAACGGATTACTCTGCTCTGCCTGATACCCCTAACCTCTGCCTGATACCCCGGTTCTGACCTCTGCTTGCTTAACGGACTCTGCCTGCCTGATACCCCGGTTCTGACCTCTGCTTGCTTAACGGACTCTGCCTGCCTGATACCCCGGTTCTGACCTCTGCTTGCTTAACGGACTCTGCTCTGCCTGATACCCTGGTTCTGATCTCTGCTTGCTTAACGGACTCTGCTCTGCCTGATACCCCGGTTCTGATCTCTGCTTGCTTAATGGACTCTGCTCTGCCTGATACCCCGGTTCTGATCTCTGCTTGCCTAACGGACTTCCTGTTCTACAGTTCCCCGGTACCAAACGGCAACCAGGACTTCCATCAGGCCTTCCAGGAATTCTGCAGTTACCGGAAGCCCGTGCCTCCGCGTGCCCCCAACTCCCTGTATCACTTCCAGGGGCTCGGGTGCACGTGGTCGTAAGGGCGAGCCGCTCTCGGTATCTTGGCCTCGGTGAGTATTAGTCGTGACAGCAGGGAAGGGGATGAAAGGGGGAAGTCACTCCTTTGGCTCATTTAGTTATGCATGTAAATTTAATCTTGAGCTATTGTGGTCTACAAAAAATAGGCTTTTTTTTTTTACAGAGCAGCTAGAAATAGTAAAAAAAAAGTAAAATGTGAATAGCATCCTAAATCTCCATTTGCTATCTGGAAATGCAAATATAAAATATTAATATGCAATATTTCATATGGACCTGGCTTAAATTGATTGTTAAGCCACTCTAACCTGTATACACTATCAGCAGTGCCTCCTATTGTAGTATCCCCCTCTGTGTGTGTGATTTATAAAAAATAAATGCTGTAAATACCTCATTTTACTGCCGAGATTGAGATCACATGACTGGCCAGCTTTCTCCTTTCCTCCTCTGAGAGATACAGCAGGTGGGGTGGACTCTGCTGAGATCGGTCTGGAGGGGAGGAGGTGAAGAGGAGAGAGCTGGCTGGTCATGTGATCGCAATATCAGCTCTTAAATGAAGTATTTGCAGCATTTATATTTATAAATCATTCACAGAGGGGGACACTGCGATAGGAGGCAGTACTGATGGTGTATACAGGTTAGTGTTATGAGTGCAGCAGGAAGGGGAGGGGGAGGGGTGGCTCACACACAGACAGAGAGGGGAGGGGGAGGAGGACACAGGAGCAGAGAGGAGAGCAGATAGCAGGATGCTGATGACAGAGGCATGTAATTTGACCACGGTGCCTGGTCTTAGCAGCCATGATACACGGTGGTCAGTTTACAGAGGGGAGGGGAGAAACTGGCAGGATTAGCCATGTTTTTCAGGTGTTAAAGGGGGCCAAATGACACAAGACAAGCGCTGTGTCATATAACATGCTTTAAATGAAGAGGATCCATTTTTTGGGGGGGGGTTAACAAACGCTTTAACATATTTTCTATTTTAGTCATGAAGATAATAGAAAGATACCTAAAACACTATACATTCCACTAAAACTAAAAATGCAAGAATGGAATTTTCAATAGGCTTTTTTAGCCATTATATTTCATGGCAGAACCATGCACCCCTTTCCACTTATTCACAATTGCATGAAAAAAAAACCTAAGCACTTTTTATTTACTTAATTCCACATCATCATGTGACCCTCCATGAATTCAGATATAATTGTGATGTTTCTCATTATTACATCATCATGCTACTTCTCTAGTATTCATATCTCTGTGAGGCGTTCACTGATGGACCCAATGGTCATTGCCCACATTAGTGGGCAGTGAGGTGGGCACCCAAAACTTGGAACTTGCCACATGGTATTAAAATTAGTATTTGGGGCCTTTTAACCATTTTTACATTGGGGAATTCGCTAGAGGGGTTGGATTTTGTTTTGTGTTTGTGTGTAGGGTCTCCCTGTCCTGACTTACAGTGGTATTAAATTTGAATAAAAACATGTTTTTAATTGCAGCTTGGATGTGATGGCAGAATTTGTTGTCTTTTTCAGGCTTTCTTTCTTCTATTTCCATCTGGCGATCCAGCCAGTAAGTCTGTTGTTTTTCAAAAGAACAAGCTGAAAATATTAGTTTTGGAGTTTAATAACACTTTAGGTTTTAAGGTAAACATATGAATTAGAAGGTATCACAAGAGATCTGCATTCCTGAAAGTATTGCTACCTACATGTTAAGTTCAATAGGCAATGCAGAGTCTGTGTGCATTTAATAAAATTAAAGAGAGTTCCATGTACTTTTGGATTAGAATTTATGACAGAACACCTTTCAAGTAGTTATTATTACAGCTTCTCCCCCTCATTTCTCATGGCATCCAGAATTTGCAGTTGTGATTACACTCCTCTCTATGCAACTCTGACAAATAACAAAGTCAGCAGAGGAGAGGCTTGCTGGTATCTGAGAGTGATCATGTACATAAAATTGTTTGTAAATGGGTTTCTATGTGTAGGTAAGTATATGGGTATAGGTAACACTGTGAAATGATTACATGGACATGTGTTTAGAAATTGACAAAAATGAATTATTTGATGTTTTAAAGAGTTATTTTCACAGGCTTTAGAATTCCTTCATCCCTTACTGGTCTGGGATCAAAGGCAGTGTTAAATGGATGGAGAAGACACTTTCCTGGAGAAAATCCATAGTATGAGAAATCAAATTAGACTAAACACAGGTGTATACTTAAGTAATCAAAGTCTCATCAGCTCTTTGTGTTTTAATACAGGCATGAGGTTACAGTAAATTAGAGAAGAATGGTCACAATCATAGGCACTTTGAGAACCTCCTCAGGCTACAAAATGCTAATATTTTAAGTAGTGGTAGCAAAATTCTTTGAGAATAAGGAAGAAAAAGGTCACACTGGGAAGAAAATCCCCATGCAAGTAGCAATAATATGCATATATAAGAATGCAGGCTTTCTGGGATTTTCGTTGTCAGTGAGCATGTGACTCATTCCAAGTGACAGAGATGGACCAATCAGTGCTGTCGCAAGGGGATTCTATACCCCTTTGTAAGCTATGACTTGAGCTACTAGAAATTTCCCCTTGCTCAATGGGGCCAAATGGATAGACAGAGTAGGAAAAAGGTAAGGGTATATACCTGGGAGATCTAAATGAAAGTAAATCTGTTACTTTGCTCTCCCTGGCAATGGCGTCCCTAGGGGGGGGCAGAGGGGGCCCTGACCCCCCCAACATTATGCTGTGCCCCACCATGTGCCCCCCCCCCCCAAAAAAAAAAATTTTTTTTTTTTTTTTTTTACAAAAAATCATGGTCTAAGTGGGAGAGAGTCCCCAGTCAGCTCCTGTGGGTGATTCCTCCCTCCTCCCTCTGCTTGCTGACACTGCATAATGCGAGCGCTCACACAACCACGGCCGCCTGATCTGCTCCTTCCCCTGCATCCTCATTGGCAGGGAGAAGAGCGAGTTGCAGGAAGGACTCCACCAGGACTCTCAGTTACTGAAAAAGCAGACTGATTTCTCCCATCCTTAGGACAGGAGAACCAGCCTGTAAATTCCAAGAGATGCCAGACCAGAGCAGTCAATAGCAGGAGCAGGACAGCAAGAGGAGGCTGGGGAACCCCACAGTGGCAGAACACCAGGGCCCGGAGGCAAGACAACCTTTGCAACCCTGATAGTTCTCCCACTGCTTTGGATCCTTGTATTTTCTTGGTATGCTGGTGACATATATATCTTGTTTTCTGCCACCCTGGGGGACCCCAATACAGTAGGAAGAGAGTTCACTGCAGAACATGTGAAAGGGCCATTGTGGGGTCATAGTAAAGGGCCCCAGTATATATTTATATATCTATATATATCTATATATCTATATATATATATATATATATATCTATACATATATATATATATATATATATATATCTATATATATATATATATCTATATATATAGATATATATCTATATATATAGATATATACATATATGCATTTTATAGTTGCCCCCCTACTTTTGTCCCTGTCACCCCATGTGCCCCCCCCTAAATATGAAAGCTGGAGACGCCACTGCTGCCTGGACAAAGCACAGATTCACTTTAAAGTGAAGTCAATGTTTTTTCTTTTAATAACAAAAATATTATACTTACCTGCAAGTGCAATGGTTTTGCTGCTTTCTATGGGGTACCACCTGCGGTTTATTCTGGCCATTGTAACGAATTGTAAATGGATAGTGTGCCGCTCAGGCTCAGTAAGAGGGGGTATGCAAACCAGTGCGTCCGAAACTGCTGCTCAGAGTGCTGGCAGGGGATGGAGCCCATCCTGGCTCCTGCAATAGCTCAAGAAAAGAAGGATGACCCCTGAATGCCGCACATTCATAGTGTCCTACAGAGATGAGTGAAGTGGCAACCTCAGCCTGGACTCCGATCAAGTCACACCTCCAACACATTTCTCTCTGCCCCGAAGCTTAGTCATAGGGGTAAAGAGCTCATGCGTGTGGGGAGTATTTGAGCATCACTTGGTAGTCACTCATTAAGTGTAAAGGATTAGCAGGTGTATATGATTACATGTGATTCTATGAAACACCAATCACATAGAATCACATACACCTGCCACTCCTTTACACTTAATTAGTGACTACCAGTGATGCTTAAATACTCCCCACACGCATGAGTTCCTTATCCCCATGATTAAGCTCTGGGGATTGGGTGAAAGGCATTGGGGGCATGGCCTGGTCGGAGTCCAGGCTAAGGTTGCCACTTCACTTCAGGCGTTTTTGAAAACGCCTGAAGTTAGCCTTTAGGGCTCATGCACACGGTATTCTCTATGACTCCTTTTCTCCTACAGGAGTTTAACAACAGAAAAAAAGTAGTAAAAAGCTCTGGTTTGCATGTGAGTTTATGCCTGTTAAGGCGTGTTCACATGTCTGACGTTAATGCATTCTAGAAAGTATTAACGCGTGAACGCACATAAACATGGTTAGTGTTAATGCGTCTATAGGCGTGTTTAGGTTCTTTTGAATCTTTTTTTGCTCCTCTCTGGAATGCAACTTTGGTGGGGTTTTTTTCTGCCTCTAAACATCCCTGTGGTAGAGAAAAAAAATCCTAAAACGCCTGTAAAAGCAGCATTTTTTAGCGTAAGTGTGTACGAGCCCTTAAAGGTTTATATTTTTCCACCATACCGAAGCTCATTATGAGTCTGAAATAAATACTACTTGAACATTTTCAGAGAATGTGACTAATAATAAATATTAAAAAACCAAGAAAAACAAGCCTTTTTGAATTTATCACTAAACCAAATTTTTTCAAATGCTTTGAAAGATTTTAAGAATCTAACAGCTATATCCTGACAGTGTTAGAAACATGTAAAACATTAAGTAATGAAATAATATATAAAAAGGGGTTGTTTCCTTAGAAAAATTACTTTATACATTTCTGATTACTTCTGCAAGAAAAAATGCAAGACACTAAACACAAAACATCAGCCATAAATATATATTATTTGCTGAACGAAAAGTCACAAGCAATTCATCCATCAAACACTTTTTGTAAACTACTAATACCTTGATGGGCACACTTAATCCTTAGTATAAATGTTAAAATGATGAGTTGTTATATTATAGGTAATATCCAGAAATGTTAATAAAAACAGATTGTTATAATATCTTTTTTAAAATTGTATTTATTTAAACTTCTTACAGAGATACTATATTTTGGACCCATTATATTACCATTAGCAAGATTTAACTGTGCTTTGGCATCTCTATCTATTTGTTCTCTATAATTTTAAAATAAAATATCCAAACAGTGCAGACAGCAGTCCTTGAAGAGGTTGTCAATTGCAAGTCACCAAAATCATTGATCATTGTGGTTGATTTACTAAAGAAACATAGACTGCATTTCTGCAAGTGCAGTTGCTCCAGAGCTTAGTAAATGAGGGGAAGCTTTGCTGACTTCTATCATTCAATCATGTTCAAGCAAAAATGCTGTTTTTTTTTAATTTTCCTTGCATGTGATTGGGTGTTCTTTTAAAGTGAAGCTTTACCTCATTTACTAAGCTCTGGATCAACGGTTTGGAATTTTTGTTATTTGTCTTTTAATTATGATCTGTTGGGAAACCTTGTACTTTTTGAAGGCCTTCTCTTTTGCTTTTACATGCATTGTTACATTAGCGTTAATCCATCCAGGTCTTTTGTTCGCTCTTTTAAATGTATTACCCAATGTAATGCACTGGCTAATGCCCTTATTTAATATGCTCTTAAAGTGAACCCATCTCTCTTCCATGTTCTTTGTTCCTAAGATTTTATCCCAATTTATATCTTCTAGCAAGGTTCGTAGTTGTCTCTTTTGAAATTCAGTGTCTTTGTATTTCCCCTATGCTTCCTATTTGTGTGATTTATACTGAAGCCAATTGACCTGTGATTGCTGTTTCCTAAATTTCCCCTTATTTCCACATCCGTAATCAGGTCTGTATTGTTGGTAATCAGTAGATCCAGTTAGGCTTTATTTCTAGTTGGTGCATCTACCATCTGACCCATGAAATTGTCCTGCAAGACATTTAGGAACTAGCGAGCCTTAGATGATGGTTCCCTCCGCCCAGTCTATGTCTGGATAATTAAAATCCCCCATTATGATAACACTTCCCATCCTTGCTGCTAATCCAAATTGTGATAGGAGATCAGCATCCCCCTCCTCCCTCAGGTTAGGTGGCCTATAGCATACTCCCAGTATTATTTTCCCCTTAGCTTCATCCCTTTGGAGCTCTACCCATAAGGATTCCACCTCCTCCCTAGCTACCTTAGTAATGTCATCTCTCACATTCACTTGTACATTATTCTTGATATACAGGCATATCCCTCCCCCTTTTTTACCCCCTCTATCCCTCCGATAAAGGGTATACCCTTGAATGGTTGCCAGCCAATCTTGAGAGCTATTGAACCAAGTGAAATTCACACAAAATCCAAATCCTCCTCGTACAACAGTATCTCTAGTTCACCCATCTTGTCTGCCAGGCTCCTGGCATTGGTGAACATGCCACTTAGTTTAGACCAGTTGCATACTATCCTCTTATTGGGTGTTCCGAGATTGCAACTAGGACTTGCTACTATACTTACCCTAGGTTTATGTGCTTTAGTCAACCTACTACTAATGCCCCCAATACTACCCTCTTGACAATGTTCCGCGCTGACTATCTCTACCTCTGGACCCCCCCCGTCCCTAGTTTAAAAACCCCTCTAACTTTTTGGCCACCCTTACTCCCAGCACATCTGCACCCTTCTCATTTAGGTGCAGTCCGTCCCTTCTATAGTACTGGTGACCGACTGAGAAGTCGACCTAGTCCTCAAGGAACCCAAACCCCTCCTTACTAGACCAGCTCCTCAGCCACTTGTTTACTTCCCTAATCTAACTCTGCCTTTCCGGTGTGGCTCGATGTATCGGTAGTATTCCTCAGAATACTACCTTGGAGGTCATTTTCCTCAATTTAGCTCCCAAGTCCCTAAAGTCGTTCTTTAGGACACTCCATCTGTCTCTGACTTTGTCAATGGTGCCAATATGCACCATGACAGCTGGGTCTTCCCTAGCCCCTCCCAGTAATCTGTCCACCAGATATCCAAACAAGAAGACTCGCTGCTCCAGGTGAGGTTTTAAAAGCCTGATGATCTTGACAGTTGCCGGCCTCGGCTCGCCTCCTCATATAGACAAAAGAAGAAATAGCCGCACTCTGTACTCAATCAAAATTATTTTATTCAGAACATCCCAAAGTGTTGACAGAAAGCTTGTAGATGCCCACCAGATCCGTGATGTGCCATACCCAAGTGTCCGGTAGACAGCATACAGTTCAGAGCTTCAGGTCTTTTTCACAGATTGTCCTCTCTGTCCTTCTAAGAATTGAGTCCCCTACCAGCAGAAACTGTCTATCCTTTCCCTATGCTTCCCCCCCACTCTCACTGGAGGAATTCTTCCCCTGGGAACTAGGAGAGTCCCTCAGCTCCAGCAGTGCTAGTCCCTGACTGGTTTCACTAATGTCACTTAATGGAGCATACTTATTGGGATGCTCCAGCCCAGGATCGCCCTCCCTGGCACTTCCCCCTCTATCCTTCCTGACTGTCACCCATCTACTCTTTTCTGGTGCCTGCACCTCTTTGTCTCCACCCGCCTCTGTGCTGGCCCCTGCCGGCCCCTGCCGCCACCTGCCGGGTACGTTCCCACCTCTCCTTTAATATGGAGGGTCTTCTCAGTGCTGACAGTTGCTTCCCTAGATTCAGAACCTGGGCTTCCAGGGAAACAATGTGCTTACATTTTGCACAGCAGTATTCGCTCTCGATCAGATAATCAAGGAACCCATACATGCCGCAAGATGTACACCAATTCGCATCTCCGAACCCGCCGGGCATTGTACCTACCAATTTAATGAGGATTGGGATTATACCCTGTCTAAATGACCTAACAACTATCTTTCTGACACTACTACTAAATCATTAGTGAGTTTTAGTAGGGCAGTTTCTGTGGAGTGCTGCAAAAGAAATCCATACTGTAAGGGATCTAGAAGGTTGTTTTCAGTGAGGTAGGAGTTCAGACAGTTGTAGACTAAGGGGTTGATTTACTAAAATTGGGGAGTGCAAAATCTGGGGCAGTTCTGCATAGAAACCAACCAATTTTTTTTTGTCAAAGTTAATTGAACAAACTGAAGTTAGAAGCTGATTGGCTACCATGCACAGCTTTTGCAATCTCCAGTTTTAATAAATCATCCCCAGTCAATTCTAAATATTATATAGAGATGAGTGGCAGCAAGGAGATAGGTCTTCAGTTGTTCAGGTTGGTGAGATCCAATGAGGAATTTTTAAGCATGGGGGTTATCTGTACATGCATTAGAGGGGAGGGGAAGGTGCCAGTAGAGAGATGAAAATTGATTGTATGAGTGAGAGAGCATAGGATAGAATAAGCGGTTGGCCATAGTAGTTGTGAGGGAACAGAACTGAACAACAAATTTGACACCCAAAAGCCATCTATATTTTCTCTTTTTACTATAGATGCAACTTGTTTAATTTAAATGTAGTTGTTAACATTTCCTCCTTAGATTCCTTGGATATTTATTCTTGCATATCCAGTATCTGTAACTGTCTGTTTGTGCTTTGTTTATTGTGTATTTAAAATGATTCATTAGTGAGCGTATAAAAGATCTTGCAAAACAAGCAGCTGGCAAAAAATTGCACTTGAATGCATTAAAACTTTAAAGCTGAGCAATGGTAAAACCAGTAAAATTATAATTATATTTTTTATGCACAATTATGTTAAGAAATGTATTCGTTACCTGAGATATCAAATATTTTGTAAAAAACACACACAGGAGGAAGCAAACACCTAGTGCATTACTATAGATCTTTTTTGGCCAAAAATTGCACAAAAAAGCGGCATTACCCCAAAATGCATAAGCCTTTATATTGTGGGATCAGTCCGGCAGTGTGATGCCATCCCAGTGCTTGTTCTTTCAGCACACTTGTGAGCATGTTTCTTTGTGCAATTTATGTGCAGTGAAAGCCTATAGCAATTACCTAGGTGTTTGCACCCTCCTATTTGTGTTTTTCACAGTCATCTGTCAAGATTACCCTGTCTGAGAAGAGCAACCTCGGTGGACATGCCCATTCTTGTATTGTGATACCATCTAGATGTCTAGATCTCTGGAGCGCTGGAGAGTGTCTGTCATATTATCACTTCAAATACATTTTATGTGAAATCATTCACAGTTCTCCCTATTGACAGCTCATGCAGGGCAGCAGGCCCAGGTCAAGTTTAATAGTGACAGTATACGTTGGTTTACTTGGCAATGACTCTATAACTCATTTGCATATCTACAGTAAATAATTTGTATACCGTGTTTCCTTGAAAATAAGACCTACCCCGAAAATAAGACCTAGCGTTATTTTCCAGGAGAGCTGCAATATAAGCCCTACCCCGAAAATAAGCCCTAGTTTGAAGTGCTTGTGTACTCCTATAATCCGCTCTGTTACAGCGGTGTGCAGTGTGCTGTGTGTGTGTTTCTGTGATCTCCTAGCTGTCGGCGGGAATCTTGGCCCCCCTCCCTGCAGTGTTCAAAGGGGAGAAGACAGCTTAGGGCTGGCCATGGAAGCAGCGGGTGTTGGCGGGGATCTCGGCCCCCCTCCCCGCAGTGTTCAGAAAGGAGAAAACAGCTTGGGGCCGGCCGTGGAAGAGCTGAGCAGCAATATACGGTAAGGGTGTTTGCACATATGTATTGCAGCAGCACCTTTTGCATTATATGATCCTTTTACTGGTATGTTCATACTGGGGATTCCTGCATGGCAAGCCCTACCCTGAAAATAAGCCCTAGTGTGTTTTTGGTGTCCAAAATTAATATAAGACCTGGGCTTATTTTTCAGGGAAACACAGTATTTATTATTAATTATTACAGGTATTTATGTAGCACTTAACATATATGCAGTATATCACTATCACATCAGTCCCTGCCCTCAAGAAGCTTACAATCTAAGGTCCCTAACTCACATTCATACATACTGTACACCTATTAGGACCAATTTAAAAAGAATCCAATTAACCTAGAAGCGTGTGTGGGAAGAAACCCATGCACCCACAGGGTGCAATCTCCATGCAGGTGGTGCTGTGGTTGGGAATCAAACCATATAAGTAGGAATGCCAGCCACTGTACTGCCCACAATTATACATTTATAATAGAATTTTATTTGGTACAACCCTTTCATGACTAAGCCTATTTTTGAAATTTGGTGTTTACAAGTTAATATCCATATTTTTTGCTAGAAAATTACTTAGAACCCCCAAACATTATATATATTTTTTTAGAAGAGAGTCTAGAGAATAAAATGGCGATTGTTGCAATATTTTTTATCACACGGTATTTGTGCAGCGGTGTTTTAAACGCAAATTTTTGGAAAAGTGACACTTTCATGAATTTTAAAAAACCCAAACAGTAAAGTTACCCCAATTTTTTTGTATAATGTGAAAGATAATGTTACGCCGAGTAAATAGATACCAAACATGTCACCCTTTATAATTGCACGCACTTGTGGAATGGCGACGAACTACGGTACCTATGAATTTCCATAGGCGACGCTTTAAAAATTTTTTACGGTTACCAGGTTTGAGCTACAGAGGAGGTCTAGGGCTAGAATTATTGCTCTCGCTCTGACGATCGCGGCGATACCTCACATGTGTGGTTTGAACACCGTTTACATATGCGGGCACGACTTCCGTATGCGTTTTCTTCGCTGCGCGAGCTCGCGGGGACGGGGGCGCTTTAAAATTTTTTTTTTTTTATTTATTTATTTTATTTATTTTTGTACTTTTATAAATTGTGTTTAAATTTTTTTTTTTTTTTATTGCTGTCACAAGCAATGTACACATCCCTTGTGACAGTAATAGGTGGTGACAGGTACTCTTTATGGAGGGATGGGGGGTCTAAAAGACCCCCCATCCCTCCTTTACACTTCAAAGTATTCAGATCACCGAAAACGGCGATTCTGAATACTGTGTACTTTTTTAAATTCGGCGCCATTGGCAGCCGAGTAAACGGGAAGTGACGTCATGACGTCGCTTCCGCGTTTACAATTAGAAGGCTGGAACGAAGCCGCTCACAGCTTCGTTCCAGCCCGCCCCCAGCCGCCGGAGATTCCCGATTGGACACCGGGCCTCCCGATCGCACGGGAGGCCCGGTAACAGCGGCGGGAGGCGGCGGGAGGGGGGGGATGTCCCCTCCCGCTCCTCCGGTATAACAGCCGAGCGGCTTTTAGCCGCATCGGTTGTTATACTCGGGTAGCCGATCGCCCGCTGAAAACAACGGTAGCTTGCAGCTGCGGGCATCATCCCGGTATAACCCCGGAAAGCCGAGTACGCATATGTGCGTTCGGTCGGCGGGAAGGGGTTAAAAGCCCTGCTTGTTTTTTGCTGAATATGATAAAGGGTGTATGGTATACTAAAAATGGTGTAGCAAGTCACCAAGCAAAGAAACCTGTGTCTTCCGCCCTAATATTTGAAACAAAAAAGATGTGACCTGACACATCCACAGTGACAAACCTCCATCCCTAAAAAAAAGAAGGACATCGCACGACCGCGCAATTGTCAGTTAAAGCGACGCAGTGTCACATCACAAAAAAATGGCCTGGTCATTAAGGGGGTAAATCCTTCCGGGGATAAAGTGGTTAACCTAATGGGACCCTCTTTGCTTGGGATTCTTGAACTCCCTCTGAGGTGCAGCTCACTCAGTTCCAGATCTTTAGGTATAGATACTGTATATAAGTTTTTCCTGATTTTAATTTAATTTATTTGGAACATGTTCAGTGCATAGCATCCTTCAAGATTTATATATATTCCATTTACTCTAAGATACATACTTCTAACGTGTCTGGGTCATATGTAATTCCTCTCCATATTGGGGTGTTGCATTTTTGCCTAAATTATTTAAATGGTTTCTTTCAATGGTTATTATTTTCTTGCTCAGTGGCAGCTTGTCCCTTGAATTCTTTCTCTCTCCTTGTGGTACGGTGAATGTCCCTTTGGGGTGCTCCATATGTGGATTGGTCTTTTTCATCAACATTGTAAGATTTATTTTGCATTTGTCATTTATTACTCTTTATTATGTTGTATCACAGATATTGTATGTACATTTCACACTTACAGTACATATTGGTTTCTTGTAGAATCTACTTTTTCTTGCATTACCTCCTGAAGAAGACAACGTTGAAATGCGTTGGGGTGCATTTCCACACTTTAATTACAGTATGGCCCTTTGGGGTATATATGTTTTATATGTACAAGGGATTCACATGCTTTTAATTTTTGTACTTGTTTTTAACCATGATGTATATTAAACTTTTTGCATTTTCTATGAGTGGAGATACTAATGTTAAATTGTTCAGAGGTTTTCAGCTTTTTTTTTTTTTTTTTTTAGCTTTTTTCAGCTTTTATCAGAGTAAAACCTTGTACACACGATTGGATTTTCCGCAGACAAAACCTTGGACTTTTGTCCGAAGGCGTGTGCCTGGATTTTGGCTTGCATACAAACGGTACACAATTGTCGGCCAACAAACACGAATGTAGTGATGTACTAGACATACCACAAGCCGAAAAAGAGGAAGTTCAATTGTCAGACGCCACCCTTTGTGCTCCTTCTGCTAATTTCGTGTTAGTAGAAGTTTGGTGAGTGTTAATTCGTGCTTTTCATTTGGCACTTTTCATTTGGCACTTTTCAGTTTGTTTCTGAACGGCCGTTCGTCAAACAGACATGTTGCAGAATCGGAGGAGATAACATGTTATTTATTATTGGCCTTGAAGTTATTGCTTTGATCCAAGTCCAGGAACAGTCCAGTCCTGGAACAGGAGGATATCTTGGACCAAAAAATGGTTGCTTTATTAATTATGACCAATTATGCCATATGCTATTGCTGCGGGAGCTCCAGGAGAATAATCCAGATGATTTTTGGAATTATGTCCGGATGACGGACCCTTGCTCCATCAGTATCACCAGCAAAGCAGCTTCATTATTATCCCATTAAAGAAGAAGAGAATATGCACTGCATTTCGAGATTTGATTATTTGCCACGTTATGAATGTTAATTCTCCATTATGAAACACTAGTTTACAAGACCAACTGCTTCTGGCTAGTCCTTGCTTCCGAGCATGCATGTTTGTACTTGGGACTTTTGTCCAACGGACTTGTGTACACACGCTCGGAAAATCCGACAACAGATGTTTGTCCGTGGAAAATTTTAAAGCCTGCCATCCAACATTTGTCCATGGAAAATCTGACAAAAATTGTCTGATGGAGCATACAAACGGTCAGATTTTCCACCAACAGCCTGTCATCGCACAATCACCGTCATAAAATCCGATTGTGTGTACACGGCTTTAGAGTGTTTTTACAGATGAAAAACTCTTCTTAAAACCCATTAGTTTGGGTTTTATTTCCAGCCAGAAACCGCGCCTGCCAATGAAATGCTGATAACAGCCTATGTGTGCATGGGCACATAGGATAACATCCTGGGGAGTTTACTGGCTGTAGAAAAAAAGCCTGAAACCAAAAACAGCAGCTGTAAAAATGTCCAGTGTGCATGAGGCCTAAATCACAGTGTGGTCCTTTGGGGTATATATATGTATCTATATATGTGACTTGTATGTAAAAGGGAATCATATGTTCTTAGATTTTGCACTTGTTTTTAACCATGATGTATAATAAACTTTTTGCATTTTCTATGGTTGTAATATACATTTTTTGTGCCATTAAAATCACACCCATTATCTCCTGCATTTTTACTGTTTCTAGGGATGTGGCATCATTTAAAGGGGGCAGTCATTAATTGTCTGACATTTTTTAAGAATCTCCATCCTTGCTCTCCTTTGGATCCCATTGACAAGTCTTCCCTTTCCTTTCTGTGCGTTTAGTTTTTCTTCTGTATTCAAGGTGCTTCTTGAATAAAAAGCAACAGTTAGTAGTAAGAACATACAGTATAAATGTATAGTACTGACACAATGTTGCATGACACAATGCTACTGCCATGCCTTCCACCTCAGCCCATGGTAGAGGCTTCCTCACTTAGAGTAGACAGAGGAATGGGAGCTGATTTCTCATTGTTTGTTAGCAGTTACAATATACAATTTTCTGGTGTTATTATATTTTTTGAGTGCAGTGTACTTAATATCATAAGGATTTGCATAGCTTGGAATATATAATGAACAGTAGATGAATTTCATTTTAGCTTACCCATTCAAATTCATATATTGAGACCCTACTTATTGAGCATATGAAGCGGTAAGCATTCAATGAAACAGAAATGCAGAGTTTTCATCTATGTTAAAAGAAAACATTATGCATCTTTTCATAAGCTCCTGTGACCCAGAACAGTACAGCCAATGTAAGTCATGCAGAACCCCATACTATATTGTGTGTTGGCTCATTCAGCACTAAGCTCATTCAGCACACATTAAGAAACCATGAATTCCACGAGTTACTGGTTGTATGGAAGGCTCCCGCTATGATCAGCTTTAGATGTGGCTCATACATCTGCATAAGGAGGATCCATTTTTCGACTCAAGATGTTCAGTGCTACAAAAGCCCTAGAAATTATGCAGTAAAATACATTTTATGCAATATATCATACATTTGCATGAGGCCTAAGGTGGATTTATCGAGAAAACTTCATTGAAATGGTAGATGATATATATATCTATAGATATCTATAGATAAATATCTATAGATATATATCTATAGATATATCTATAGATATCTATAGATACCTATATATTAAAGCTGATTTACTAAAGGAATTGGTTATCTTCACTCAAACAATTGTGTGAATATTCACTTCAACTATCCAATCATTACTTGAAAAGCATCTGCACACGATTGGGTATTCTGCTTGCAGAAAGTTTTTTACCCAAATGCATAGTATGCATTAACCACTTCAGCCCCGGACCATTTGGCTGCCCAAAGACCAGAGCATTTTTTGCAATTCGGCACTGTGTCGCTTTAAATGACAATTGTGTGGTCGTGCGATGTTACACCCACACAAAATTGACGTCCTTTTTTCCCACAAATAGAGCTTTCTTTTGGTGGTAGTTTATCACCTCTGCGGTTTTTATTTTTTGCGCTATAAACAAAAAAAGAGCGACAATTTTGAAAAAAATTGCAATATTTTTTAATTTTTGCTATAATAAATATCCCCAAAAAATATATAAAACAACATTTTTTTTAATCAGTTTAGGCGATATGTATTTTTCTACATATTTTTGGTAAAAAAAATTGCAATAAGCGTTTATTGATTGGTTTGCGCAAAAGTTATAGCGTCTACAAAATAGGGAATGGTTTTATGGCATTTTTATTAATTTTTTTTTTATTAGTAATGGCGGTGATCTTTTATCGTGACTGCGGCATTATGGTGGACAGATCGGACACTTTTGGTGCTATTTTGGGATCATTCACATTTATACAGCGATCATTGTGATTAAAAATGCTACCACTAGGGGGTGCTGCAGAGGTTAGTAATTCTAACTGTGGGGGGAGGGGCTACGTGTGACATGACACTGATCGCCGCTCCTGATCACAAGAAGCTGTGATCAGTGTCCTGTCACTAGGAAGAATAGGGAAATGCTTGTTTACATCAGCATTTCCTCTCTGTGAGACGATCGCGGGTATCCCCATGGACATCAAGTCCACAGGATCCACAATCACACTCACTGAGCTCGCGGCAAGCGTGTGCCCACAATGCCGCGTCTTAAAGGGCAATGTGCAGGTACATTAATATGCCTGTACGTGCCCTTCTGCCGACGTATATCGGCGTGAGCCAGTCGGCAAGGGGTTAAGGTATACAAAAAAAACATAAACAAAAAAAAAACTTGTACCTTTAGAACCACTTAAATTAGCCTAATTGTCCTAAAAATAAGAAAGTCGTACTAAATGCTTGCAACTTTGTGAGTGCCTTTTGTAGCTATAGAATTAGAAAAACATCAGTTTGAAAATGCCTTTTTATAATTATAGATCTTAATTTAAATTTAGTGCACATATAAGCAGAAATGTTGTGGACTTCTGCTTTTCCAATCACATGCAAGGGTTACAGATCGAAGAAAAACTTGCAAATCCAAGCCACACTTGTCATTTGCACCAAAAATGCCCCTGGTTCATATGTTGTGTACCTTAGTATATTGCCTCTGTGCCTTTCTTCTGTCTAGGTATACTTTCCATTTCTTTTACGTGAGTTTTGGCTTCGAATATCAGAAAAGAATTTGTACATCCATCAGCTCTTCACAGCACACTACCTGTGGCGATCTATCCATTTCAGGCTGTGCAGAGAATGCAAATCACCATGCAAAGATAAGAGATAACTTTCCTAATGCTTATCCACTAATCAAGCTGTGGAAGCATACCGCTGCTATTAGCATTTTCTCTTTGCCCTCTACTTTTCCCAAGGACTGTGTTTCACTGTATATTAAGAATGGCTGATGAGATATGATATGTTTCAATAAAACTAACACCAGAAACAGATCTAATTTTTTTTCTGCTCAACAAAATAGCCTACAACCAAGGTGAGGATGAGTCAACGCAAACGTTTTCAGCTCAACATCATTCTTTGGGAAAATTTATTAAGGATGTCACCAGATTATAAAAGTGTATTTTACACAAAAAAGATAGAGTCCAGTGTAAGTTCACCTTGCAGATTTTCTGTAAAAGTGATCTTACCCTTTAAGGCTGCAGTTAAAGGGGGTTATTTATGAAAGGCAAATACACTTTGCACTACAAGTGCACTTAGAAGTGCAGTCGCTGTAGATCCGAGGATGATATGCAAGGAAAATAAAAGACTGCATTTTAGCTTGCGCATGATTGGATGATAAAATCAGCAGAGATTCCCCTCATTTCAGATCTACCCCTCAGATTTACAGCGACTGCACTTCCAAGTGCACTTGTAGTGCAAAGTATATTTGCCTTTCATAAATAACCCCCCAAGAGATACATTGGATGGTGAATAAGCCAGTGCTTTAAAAAAATACAGTAATGCTGAAAACATATAAAGTTTTTCTAGGTATTTCTGAACACTGGATTTTTGCCATACAGTAATGTTAACCTGGCCATTTTAGACAGTTCAGCAAGGACTGGCTGAATTTTGATCCATCTATGGTGGTCCTGCTTGACAGATTGTTATGTTTGCCATACAGTATAGGAAAAATTGGCTGAAATTCGGTCATTTAAACTGTCTGTTCTTTTTTTGGCCAGTTAATAGGCAGAAAATCGATAATTGTTGGGATGTTTTTGAGCTGAAAAAATGAAGGACAAGTTTGGAAGTTTTCTGACGAACGAACGATAACTTAAAAGGTTAATGTGTTTCCCGTCCGAACTGTTTACACTAGGTATATGTAAAAAAAACTAACAAAAAAAATGCAATCATTTATGTCCACTGAATCATTTATCAGTCATTACATGATGGCACTATCGTTTGCGCTCACGGCCGAATGTTTGTTTTTCGAATATGGGTTCGGCCGATTTTTCGTATAGTGTATGGCCAGCATTAGATTAACATCTTTTGAATGGGAATGTTGGAAACATTTAATTCAATCCGCAAATGCAGCCAACTGACTGCAGTGCTGGTCAGTGTATTCTGACAGCGGAGTAGTCCCAGTTGTCCGAATACAATAGCACAGTGTGTAGGATTCCTCCATCCATGAAAATTAATCTCTTCGTTTTTTTTCCATAGGCCTTCTGGATGATAAAAAAAAGGACTCATCTCTAACCAGCTTTACTGTGGTTGATAACATTTCATACAGGAGGGTGATGAAACATCTCATGATGTGATCTGTGCTTTGTACATTGATCTATGATTAGTACTATTTAAAGTAGATATAAACCATAACCATAATAAATGACATATAGCCTGATTTACTAAAGCAGCTGAGAATCTTCACTCAATAAATTGTGTGAATCTTCACTTCAAACGGTTGTAAAGCTTCATTGTCTATTTTAGTAAAACTAAAAAGATGTTATACTCACCTGCTCTGCACAAGGGTATTGCACAGAGTGATCTAAAATCTCATCTTATCAGGCTCCCTGCTTGTGTTATAGGCTCCTCCTCTTCTCATGTGCTATTATAGGAAGCTACTTCCTAAGGTGGCACACCAGTGGGCTTGCTCCTGAGCCAGGCTGTGTGCCTTTTTAGACACACACAGTGCAGCTCAGCTCCACCCCACTCCGCACTCCCTTCACACAGTATTCGATTGACAGCAGCAGGAGCTAATGGCTCCTGCTGATCTCAGTCAAGCCTGAGCCTGAGAGAGGGAAGAGGGGAGAAAAAACCTGCAGATGGCCCCAGCACTGGATTGATACAAAACTCAGTTAAGTATTTAGTGTGTGGGGGTTGCACAGCTACTGATTTTTTTCCTAATGTATAGAATGCATTAAGGTAACAAAAAAAAAACAAACTTTTGACTTTATAATCAGCTTCAGTTATCAATGTGAACAGCAAATTAATGTTCACTTTGAATATCCAATCAAGTGCAGATTAAATAAGTTAACAGGAATCTGCTTTTCACATGATGATTGGGTAACTGAAATGAATAGTCATGCAATTTAGTAAGTGAAGATTCTCTACACCTTTAGTAAATGAGCCTCACCTAGTTTACTAAAGCACTATTTATTTATTATTTTTAACTTGTTTTTTTCTTTTAACGTGCCTTTGTTGCGGATCAGCCCAAGCATGAGTTCAAGCTGAACGCTGACTGTTTGCCCCAAATTCAGGAACACTCGAATTTGCAGGGTGTTCAGTGGGTGTTCGTCATGCCAAGTGCCCTGCAATGCGCAGTGCATTCTGCACCCTGCGCAGTAAAAGTTGGTTGTTAAGGAGTGGGGCCAGGAAGCCGGCCATGGCATCCTTAAATAGGAGTTCCAGTCTGTAAAAAAAAAAAAAAATTAAAAATCAAATACTGTAGCTGCTGCCCTTTACTGTATACTGTAGCTGCTGTCCAGGCACCGCTAGCCGATTCTTCAGTTGGCTTCAGGTGCAGACCCCAGCATCTGTAGTAAGAGAAACAGGAAGTGAAGCCTTGTGGATTCCATTACATGTGGTAAAATCTATCTATTTTCTCTTTTCATTTTGCCAGATATTAGAGACTTTTTTTTGTGTATATAAAACATAAACATTATTTTCTGCAAAAAAACTCCCAATCACTCCAAACATAATACAATGTATATGCATATCACAATGGTCTTATCTCTTGTTAGTACATATGTCATATGTAGTGGGGATGCTTTACTTTTTCATAATTATTTTTAAAGATATCTTCCCACTGACATGTTCCCACTGACATCATTGATCTTTCTGGCTATTTATAAGGAGTAATTCTTCCCAGTGACTGCAAGTGTAAGAAGCATTCTTCCCACTTACCATCATACTAATGTATCATGAGTTGTAGATATAGCAATTTTTAGCAGGGGTTTCCTGAGACTGGAATGTTATTTCAAGGGTTCTTCTGTGTTGAAAAGGTTGAAAAAGCCTGCTTGAAAGTAGAACTATAGGTAGAACTTTCTTTTTCATTTTGGATAGCGTAATGGGGGAGTTAGAACCCCTGTCAGTTTTTTTTTTTGCCATCTGTGTCCCATTGGGGAGATTTCCCTTCACTTCCTCTCCCATTGCCAAAACAGGAAGTGAGAGTAAATCCCTGCAAATTAAGGGAATCCCTTGGGGTCCCCAGGTCAACAGAACTAGTGCCTCTATTATTTTTCTGGGGGAAAACCCAAAGTTTGGGATTTTCTTTTATTTTCACTTTCAATAATAATGATAAACAGGAGAATAGAGATTCCCTAATAGGAATGAGCCAAACACCCCCCCCCCCCCCCGGTTTGGTTCACGGCAGAACATGCGAACAGGCAAAAAATTTGTGCGAACACGCAAACACTGTTAAAGTCTATGGGACTTGGATGTGAAAAATCTAAAGTGATAATTTTAAAGGCTAATATGCAAGTTATTGTCATAAAAAGTGTTTGCGGACCCGGGTCCTGCGCCAGGGGACATGTATCAATGCAAGAAAAAGTTTTAAAAACTAACATTTTTTTCGGGAGCAGTGATTTTAATAATGCTTAAAGTGAAACAATAAAAGTGAAATATTCCTTTAAATATCATGCCTGGGGGTGACTATAGTATGCCTGTAAAGTGGCGCATTTTTCCCGTGTTTAGAACAGTCCCTGCACAAAATGACATTTCTAAAGGAATAAAAGTCATTTAAAACTGCTTGCGGCTGTAATGTAATGTTGTCTCCCCCAGCCCATTAATAGGCTCTTTGGGTCTGGTATGGATATTAAGGGGAACCCCGCACCCAAATTGAAAAAAAAAATGGCGTGGGGCCCCCAGGCCCTATATACTCTGAACAGCCGCAGTATACAGGTGGTCCCGGGGTTACAAACAAGATAGGGACTGAAGGTTTGTTCTTAAGTTGAATCTGTTTGTAATTTGGAACAGGTACATTTTGTAAGTGTAGCTCCAGACAAATAAATCTATTTTTAAGCTTTTTGGATAACATAGGGAAGGGTTATCATCACCCCTGTAACATTTGTTTTGCTGTCTGAGCCCCTGTTCAGAAGATTTCACCTCACATTCTGTCCCAATGACAATTGGATTTAGAAAATTTTGGGTTATTAGGGAAACAAGGATTGGTGATAAAGCATCAGTGGAGACACCTTTTTCCCATATTAACTCTTACAGGAGAGAATTTCCCTTCCTAGGGGTAGATTTCCTCTCACTTTCTGTTGTCTCCCTCCATTTCTAAGTAGGAGTCGTTTTTAAGTCGGATGTTTGAAAATAGGGGACCGCCTGTATATACTATACGGCCTGCCCTATACACTCTGCGGAAAATTGGGCCTTAGGTGTTGGTGGTACCAGAACACTGTAAGCCCTCACAGTTACTCTTGGTGGGCGCTGGAATGGGCCCTGCTGTGAAATATTATTGCAAGAATTGTAATTACGCACCCCTGTTAAACAGGGGCATAAAAATTCAGCCTTAGGCGGTGGTGGTGGTGGCACAACACTGTAAAGCCTTACAGATACTTTTGTTGAGCGCAGGAACAGGCCCTGCTTTGAAATATTAGATCAAAAATTTGTAATTATGCACCCCTGTTAAACAGGGGCATAAAAATTGGGCCTTAGGCAGTGGTGGTGGTGGTGGCACAACACTGTAAAGCCTCACAGATACTTTTGTTGAGTGCAGGAACAGGCCCTGCTGTGAAATATTAGATCAAAAATTGTAATTAGGCACCCCTGTTAAACAGGGGCAGAAAAATTGAGCCTTAGGCAGTGGTGGTGGTGGTGGCACAACACTGTAAAGCCTCACGGATACTTTTGCTGAGCGCAGGAACAGGCCCTGCTGTGAAATATTAGATCAAAAATTGTAATTAGGCGCCCCTGTTAAACAGGTGCAGAAAAATTGAGCCTTAGGCAGTGGTGGTGGTGGCACAACACTGTAAAGCCTCACAGATACTTTTGTTGAGCGCAGGAACAGGCCCTGCTGTGAAATATTAGATCAAAAATTGTAATTACGTGCCCCTGTTAAACAGGAGCATAAAAATTGGGCCTTAGGTGGTGGTGGCACAACACTGTAAAGCCTCACAGATACTTTTGTTGAGTGCAGGAACAGGCCCTGCTGTGAAATATTAGATCAAAAATTGTAGTTACGTGCCCCTATTAAACATGGGCATAAAAATTGAGCCTTAGGTGGTGGTGGTGGTGCCCTGAACCAAAAATATTCCTAGAAGCTATCATCATGAAGATTGAGGAGAAATAGGATAATCACTCAGCATAAAAGGATAGTCACTCAGCATATGCAGTCTTCAAGGGATCCCACATCCATAGAAAAATCAATTGGTTACATCAGCATTAGGTGCTTGGTAGCTGGTGATCCAAGACTGATTCGTTTTTATGAATGTGAGCCGATCAACAGAGTCTGTGGACAGGCACACTCTGTGATCGGTTACAAAGCCTCCAGCAGCACTGAATGTGCATTCAGAAAGAACGCTGGATGCAGGACAGGCCAGTAGCTCAATTGCATATTGAGCAAGCTCTGACCATTGGTCCATCCTCAAGACCCAGTAACCCAGTAAAGGTTCTGGTGGAAAGGTCTCCAAGTCTGATGTTGTCCCTAGATATTCCTGCACCATGTAATTCAGACACTGGCGATGGTTGCTGGAACCAATCAGACCTGGGCGCTGAGGACTGAAGAATTGTCTGAAGGCATCGGTCAGCCGGCCACCTTCTCCACCACTCTTTCTGTGACTGAACGAAGCCTCAGCAACACATTGTCCAGCACCAGGAAATTGTAACCTCCCAGGCTCTGGAAACACATTGCACAAACCTTTCTGCAAGGCCTCCCGAAGATGTTTCATCCTCTGCTCCCTCTGCGAAGGCTGGATAAGTTCTGCAACCTTACCCTTGTAACGTGGATCAAGAAGGGTTGCCAGCCAGGAATGATCCCTTTCCTTGATACCACGAATCCTATGGTCCTTTTCGCAGGCTTTGCAGGATCAGGGAGGCCATGCAGCGTAAGTTTGCAGAGGCATTTGATCCTGAGTCCTTTAGGTCACTAAGGATCACATGATCCTCAATCACCTCCTCCCAGCCACGTACAAATCCATGGGTTTCTGGGGACTGCAAATTATCCCTTGAAGACTGCTGCTGATGCTAAGTGTTATCCTCCACCTTTATGCTAACACAATCCTCCTCCTCATCTTCTTCCTGTGTGATCGACGGGCCTGCAGGAATACTAGTATCTGGATAAAGGGGTCCTTGAGAGGTAAGGAAGTGCTCCTCTTCCTCCCGCTGTTCTGCTTCAAGTGCCCTGTCTATTATTCCATGAAGCGTGTGCTCCAACAGGAAGACAAGGGGGACAGTATCACTGATGCATGCACTGTCACTGATCACCATCCTTGTGGCCTCCTCAAATGGTGACAGGACAGTGCATGCAACCTTGATTAGTAGCCACTGGCATGGCGAAAAAAGCCAAGCTCCCCTGACCCTGTCCAGGTGCCATACTCACACAGGTACTCATTGATGGCCCTCTGCTGCATGTGCAGCCACTCCAGCATTGCCAACATTGAGTTCCACCTGGTGGACATGTCACAAATGAGGCGGTTCTTGGGCAAGTTGCATTCTCTTTGAATGTCAGCTAGCCGAGCACTGGCATTATATGACTGGCGGAAATGACCACAGACTTTCCTGGCCTGCCTCAGGAGATCCTGTAAGCCAGGGTACCTGCTCAAGAACTGCTGCACCAGCAAATTCAGGATGTTAGCCAAACAGGAAACATGAGTCAAGTGTCCCTGTCGGAGGGCGGAGAGGAGGTTGGTGCTATTGTAGTATACAACCATTCCTGGTTGAACCTGGCATGGCGTCAACCACCTCTGAGCCTGCCCCTGCAGAGCTGACAGAATCTTTGCCCCAGTGTGGCTCCTGTCCCCTAAGCAGACCAACTCAAGCACTGCATGGCATCTTTTTGCCTGAGTGCTTGCGTAGCACCTTGAACGCCTACGGAGCACCGCTGGTTCAGAGGAGAAATCTGCAGAGGAAGAGGCCATAGAGGAAGAAGAAGAGGAGGGGGTGGAGGACAGAGCTGTGGCAGAATCACCACTAGCATTTTGGAGGCGTGGTGGCGGAACAAGCTCCAACAATACTGAACCCTGTCCTGCATCCTTCCCAGCTGCCAGCAGAGTTACCCAGTGCACCATGAAAGAAAGGTAACGTCCCTGTCCATGCCTGCAGGACCATGAGTCAGCAGTAATATGCACCTTACTGCTGACTGCCCTGTCCAACGAGGCCAAGGCATTGCCTTTCACATGCTGGTAGAGAGCTGGAATGGCCTTCCGTGAAAAGAAATGGTGTTTGGGAACCTGCCACTGAGGTACCGCACATTCCACAAATTCACAAAAGGGGGCAGAGTCTACCAGCTGAAAAGGCAGCAGTTGCAGTGCTAGCAATTTGGTCAAGCTAGCATTCAGACGCTGAGCATGTGGATGGCTGGGACCGAATTTCTTTTGACGGTTTAGCAACTGGGGTAGGGAAATTTGCCTGCTAAATCCGATGTTGGTTTACCGCTAGCAGATTGGCCGCAAGTACTTGGGACACCTATTTCTATACCTTCATTCTGCTCAGTGCAGGTTTCTGAGAGGACTGGAGATATAGTGGGGTTGGAGATCCCAGCTGATGAGGAGTAAGGAGAGGTCCACCTTGTGCTTTGATGTGGGTCTTTTAAATGCTGTTGCCAACGGACTGCATGGGAGGTCATCGTATGTCTGGTCAAGCATGTGGTGCCCAAGCGGCTGCTGTTTTGGCCATGCTTGATACGCTTCAGACATATGTTGCAAACAGCAACGGTGCAATCTGCTGCACACATGTCAAAAAAGACCCACACCAAAGAACTTTTCAAAATATGTGGGGAGTCAGCAGGGCCTGCACCTGCTTAGCTCTGCAGTGTGATGCAATAGGGTGGCTGCCCTTAAGCTGCCCCCTGGAGGGTATCCTGCCTCGTTGGAGATGTGCCTCCTCCTCCTCCTCTCTTCTATCAGACACCCAAGTAGACTCAGTCCTCATCATCCCCTCCCTCCTCGTCACTGTAGCAAACTTGGCAGTATGCTGCAGCTGGGGGAACATGACTGCCAGTTTCTTGACCTTCTTGGGCACCCCCTCTCTCTAGGCTCATGTTACTCCCTTCCTCAACCTGGGTACCATCATCAGAGCCTTCAAATCGCTGTGCATTCTCCTGCAGCATGTACCCGACACTGTGGTCGAATAGTTCGGGGGACTCCTCCGTGCATGATAGTGGGGCTAGGGAAGGAGTGACTGTTGACATGGAACCAGTGGAATAGGCCGCTTTGGCAGCTGCATTGGCAGACAAACTTCTCTGAGCCTGGGTGACAGAGGATGAGGTGGATGAAGAGGGCTTTGTTATCCATTCCACCAACTCTTCTGCATGTTGTGGCTCAATAACACAGCCAGCCGCAGAAAAAAAGGACAGGCGTGCCCCACGGCCACGTGCTGAGGATGCACTGTGTCCACGACCAGCACTGTCGACTGTAAACACATAGCCTGCTTGCCCTCTTTTAGTGGCCTGTGAGTGTCTGCCTCTCCTTGGTGGCCTTCTGGACATGCTGTAAATTTTGTTTAGCAAAACCACACTACACTGTATTGTGTACTGTGTACACCACCAGAAAAGTAGTAGCAAGTGCACTAGGGGTGCAAAGTACTGTGTACACCAACAGAAGTATAATAACAACTATGGGTGTACTGTTTGTATTGTGTACTGTGTACACCACCAGAAAAGTAGTAGCAACTGCACTAGGGGTGCACGGTACTGTGTACATCAACAGAAGTGTAATAACAACTATGGATGCACTGTAAGTATTGTGTACTGTGTACACCACCAGAAAAGTAGTAGCAACTGCACTAGGGGTACACAGGACTGTGTCCACCAACAGAAGTGTAATAACAACTATGGGTGTACTGTATATATTGTGTACTGTGTACACCCCCAGAAAAGTAGTAGCAAGTGCACTAGGGGTGCACAGTACTGTGTACACCAACAGAAATTTAATAACAACTATGGATGCACTGTATGTATTGTGTACTGTGTACACCACCAGAAAAGTAGTAGCACTAGCAACTGCACTACGGGTGCACGGTACTGTGTACACCAACAAAAGTGTAATAACAACTATGGGTGTACTGTATGTATTGTGTACTGTGTACACCACCAGAAAAGTCGTAGCAACTGCACTAGGGGTGCACGGTACTGTGTACACCAACAGAAGTGTAATAACAACTATGGGTGTACTGTATTGTGTACACCTTGAGAAAAGTAGTAGCAACTTCACTAGGGGTGAATGGTATTGTGTACACCACCAGAAGTCTAAAAGCAACTATGGGTGCACTGTATGAATTGTGTACTGTGTACACCACCAGAAAAGTAGTAGCAACTGCACTAGGGGTGCACGGTACTGTGTACACCACCAGAAGTTTAAAAACAACTATGGGTGCACTGTATGTATTGTGTACACCACCAGGAAAGTAGTAGCAACTGCACTTAGGGGTGCACGGTACTGTGTACACCAACAGAAGTGTAATAACAACTATGGGTGTACTGTATTGTGTACACCTTGAGAAAAGTAGTAGCAACTTCACTAGGGGTGAATGGTATTGTGTACACCACCAGAAGTCTAAAAGCAACTATGGGTGCACTGTATGAATTGTGTACTGTGTACACCACCAGAAAAGTAGTAGCAACTGCACTAGGGGTGCACGGTACTGTGTACACCAACAGAAGGGTAATAACAACCATGGTTGTACTGTATTGTGTACACCACCAGAAAAGTAGTAGCAATTGCACTAGGGGTGCACTGTACTGTGTACACCAACAGAAGTGTAATAACAACTATGGATGTACTGTGTACACCACCAGAAAAGTAGCAACTGCACTATGGGTGCATAGTACTATGTACTGTGTATACCGCCTGAAGTATATTAGAAAAAGTACACCAGGAACGGCCTGCAGTCAGATATAGCTAAACTGGATACAGTGGATATATATATATACAAGACTGTCTGTGTATATATATATATATATATATATATATATATATATATATATATATATATATATATATATATCTATATATTTCTTTTGCGTGGTAAAAATGTAACCATAGTATTACATCCCTAGGGATCTGGTCGGGGAGGTATGAAGGTTTAGGCAGGTGATGGATCCTGTCTATGATCACATCTAGATCTGTGAATTCAGAAAGGATTTCTTTAAACAGAGTAGTGGTGTACTCACACAGGTCTCCTTGCTGTATAGACTCTGGGATCCCTCTGATTTTTAAGTTATTCCTTCTATTTCTGTCCCCCATGTCAGCCATTTTAAATTTGAGCCCTTCTATTACCTCCTCTTTTTCATTATGGGCATCTACTAAATTGTTTACAGTGGCTGCAAACTTCCCCATCTTGTTTTCAATGTGCCCCACTCTGAATTCTACAGCTTGTATCTCCTTATTGAACTTTTGCATGCTAGACATCATGTCAGTTTGGATTGAGCTCTTTCGGGACAGTAACATGTCCTTTAGTACTGTGTCCATAACTGGCTGATTGTTCATTGGGAACACCTCAATGCTGTTAGGTAGCTCTCTAGTATCCTACCCAGAATCAGTGCAGGGACTAGCTGTGGGGCTGCATCCAGAGCCATCCATCCGGAATTTGGCTTTAGCTGGGCTTGCAGACTGAGGGGTATTAGGGTAGGATTGCTGGCTGCCTGGGGACCCACTATTTTTGCTGATAGATACAGAGTTATTGGGGTGGAGTGTGTGTTATATGCCGGGGTGGCTGTACTTCCAGCGCCATCTTGCCTACCTCCATGCGTCTGCCATGTAACAAAATCTGTCAGTTACTGGGGCTTCGAGTTTCCTGGCCATGGTCATGATGCTATGGTGTGCAAAACCCCCTCTGGAAAGTTGCTGTGTGCTGCTGTCTGTCTGTGGGAAGAGGAGTTCAGCTCTCACACTTCCATCTCTCTCTGCAGCCAGCCACGCCCCCTGTATATATATATATATATATATATATATATATATATATATATATATATATATATTTTATATTAAATACACTGCAGCTAACTGAATAACCTGCCTGCCTGATGTATATTAGAAAAAGTACACCAGGAATGGCCTGCAGTCAGATATAGCTAAACTGGATACAGTGGATATCCACGCCAACATAAGACTATATAAGGCTGCCTGCACAGGTCCGATGTGCAAGCATCCTTGTATAGTGTGGGGCATGGATTAGTCCCCTGAGCCATGATTGGTAAAAGGCACCCTACCTTTGGCCAATTATGGCTCTCTTAGCTGAGGGTGCTGGGATTGGCCAAAGCATGCAGGTCATGGTGCATGCTTTGGCCAATCATCATACAGCAATGCACTGCGCTCCCGCAGTGCATTATGGGCCATTACACACCTCTCAAATTTGGCACGAACGGCCCATAATGTTCGGTTTTCGATGAACGGCCAAACAGACAATGTTCGAGTTAAACTCATGTTCGACCTGGAGAGAAAACTCATCCCTACTCCCTAATGGGGACAGAGACAACAATAATAACCTAATAGGTTTCTAATACCTCTCCAACCTATTCAAATAAAAAAAAAAGTTTTTCCTTTAGTTATACTTTAAGTAAATACTAAATATCTTCATAAATGTCAAGTATTGAAATAAATTAGTATCATAAATCACACACATATATAAATACCCTTCTTCCACCAATAAAAAAGACAACATTGCAGAAGAACAGTATTTTTATATGTGTGTGTGATTTCTTTATACTATTTTCATTCAATATTTGACATTTATAAAGATATTTTGTATTTACTTAATTTAACTTAGTTGTTTTTGATACACCACACGTGTCCTGTGAAAGCAGCTTTTTTCTTTTGTATTAATACATATGCTGTAGGGACTGCACTGACTTATAAACCATTTTGCTTCTTTATTAGCAATACAAACTGAGAGGGGTTCTATTTCTTCTCCACTGTATCCATTCCACTGGATATCGCATGAGATAAAATACTGCACAGTTTCATGAGATAAATACTGCATATTTCGGGAAATTACCACACGCAGTATTTAATTAATTTTTTTTTCTCTTTTTTTTTTTTTGTTTCTTTTTTAACCACTTCAGCAAACACTGTCGAGAGACTTATTCAACTTTACGTACATTTACGGTCTCCTTCTCGGTTTCACATCATTGTGGTATTTTCACAGGACTTTTTTATTTTTTTTTATTTCTTCTATTATCAAAATATTTCAAAATTTAAATATTAAAATCTTATTTGCTAACATTACTTTTATGTCTATCTTACGAAAATTCTATTCTTTCACTACCCATATTCGTCCATCCTCCCGCCTACTTCTCTCCGTTCCACTCCCATCCCCACTCCCATTTGGTCTGTTCTTGGCCCTCTTTCTTATTTCTAGGCCTACTCAAACCCTGCCGCCCTCTGTCATTTTTTAAAGTATTTCTCCGAAGTTTTGAAAATTTTCTATCTTCCCCAGGTACTGTTGTATCTTCCTGGTTGCCCCTTTTCTCTGCTGCATAGGTATTTTATTCTGCTGCAATATTCAATTCGCTCAAACCATTCCCTTACATACGGTTTTTCTGTACTTAACCACGTCTTTGGAATTAATCCTTTTGCAACATTCGGCAATATTGGAGTTAATGTTTTTCCGTATTGCTTATTTGAAGCTTTTGATTCATGAAATAGGCACATCTACAGGCTATTGGCTATCTTTTCTCCAGTTATCTCTTTTATGGATTCCAGGATTTCCTGCCAATATTGCTTAATTTTCGGGCATTCCCACCAAATATGTGTCATTGTGGCCCTCTGTTTACATTCTCTCCAACACTGTGGGGATTTGTCCGGTTGATATTTATGAATTTTGTCCGGTGTCAGATATCATCTTGCCAATAGTTTATAGTCAATTTCTATTGTGTTTATATCTGTTGCATAATTATATACTGCTCCTATCATTCTCTCGACTTGTCCTCTAATTTCGCACCTATTTTTTTTTACCATTTCCCTATGTAGGGGGTATCTCTTGTCCTTACAATTCTGTCACTATTCCATATACTTTAGATATACCATGTTTCAATGGAGTTTGTACACCACAGAGTTTTTCCAGTGGATTTAGGTTCTTTCCATCTCTAATTGGTTGAGTTAATATATTTACCATGTGTTTTAATTGAATTCCCAATCGCTTATCTTCCATCTATTTATTTCCTTTAATTCCAATAGTTCTCATCTTCCCATGTGTGGTGATGTCCCTTATTTGTGCATTCCCAATTCTGACACCAAAAAGTGTCCCCTGCCCTGGGCCAAAAAATTTGTTCCGGTGAGTGCGATTAAAGGTGAATTATTTACCCAATTTTTTTGTCTATATAGTGTATACCAGGTTTTAAATACGTTTGTAGTCAAATCGTGTGTCTCCGAATCTAATGTTCTGTGCTTACATGGTACCAAAATGTTTTTGTGCAGTGTTGTTCTGCTTAACATATTTTCAATCCTAATCCACTTTTTTTCACTTTTTTTATGAACCCATTCTAAGATTCGTGAAATAATTACTGACTTATAATATCTGTTTATGTCTGGTGTTGTTAAGCCTCCTTGTTTTTTTTTTTAGTGATTCATGCGAATTGTAATCTCAGTTTTTTTGTTTTGCCAAATATAATTTATCATCATTGTTTTTATGGTTCTGAAAAAACTCTGTGGTTTTGGGAGGATCACCATTTTAAACATATTTATCCTGCCTGTCCATGATATACAGTGGGGACAGAAAGTATTCAGACCCCCTTAAATTTTTCACTCTTTGTTATATTGCAGCCATTTGCTAAAATCATTTAAGTTAATTTTTTTCCTCATTAATGTACACACAGCACCCCATATTGACAGAAAAAACACAGAATTGTTGACATTTAAAAACTGAAATATCACAAGGTCCTAAGTATTCAGACCCTTTGCTCAGTATTTAGTAGAAGCACCCTTTTGATCTAATACAGCTATGAGTCTTTTTGGGAAAGAACCAACAAGTTTGTTACACCTGGATTTGGGGATCCTCTGCCATTCCTCCTTGATGATCATCTCCAGTTCTGTCAGGTTGGATGGTAAATGTTGATGGACAGCCATTATTAGTTAAATAAAGTAAAATGACTGCGCTTAGGACAGGTGTAAAGGTATGCAGCCCCCCTAAAGAAACTCCCCAAGGTGTTTCAGAATAAGTATAATGTATAAATGGGGTATGGCGCTCCCTAGAATTTAATTGGGCAGGCGAGTAATATAAAGTACCAATAATAATTGGAACCGATATGCAAACTCCACGCTGAGTGACCCCACCCAGGTGAGTTGTGTAAATAAATAAATAGGTACCAAGCAACCGTGGAGTAACAAATCTCCCTCCACGTCCGTGAGTGTGCAAGTAAAAAATAATAGAAAATTGCTAAGGCAATGTAAGTAGATAATGAAAATTATTGGTGATAATATGGTAGATGAGCCTACCCTATTTAAACATACATTCCATGTGAATACAACCGTAAAAGGTGCCCAAATAGGTTCTTCTGTAGGAAACTAGCCATAAATACACGGACGCCACACACCTACTAATCCATTATAGGTCTGACCACCTTTGCATACACTCCTGGGGAGAGTAGGCATGTATCGGGCACGCAACTCCTCCTACAGCTAACCATGATAGGTGCCTCTGGTTATGAGGGGTGTTTCCAGAATGGCTGCTTCCCTATTAAATGACGTGGTGCATGGCGTGCGGGTACCGTCGCTGAGGACGTCTATGAGGAAACGCGTACGACGGCGCCGCGCACGCTACGTCATTTCCACTTACTAGGCCGGTGGAACGCTCGCTCCACTTCCACCTTGTGTTACGGGCTACCCGGCCAGGAAATTCTTATAGATACGAGAGCGGTTGTGCAAGGCACAGTTTTGCTGCATATCTAGGCTCATGGTGTGCCTTTCCAATTTTAATATTTTTCTGCTGTTCACTACTATAGCCAGCTGACCTGGACTGTAGTTTTTTCTTTTTTTTTAAATGCAAGTTTTTTCTAAATGCAAGTTCTTTTAAATGAAAGTTTTTTATGTTGGAATAAATTTAATTTTACTACTACACTATGGGAGTCCACCATTCCTCTTTTTTTTCTGCATGAGTGACTAAGCTTCATCATCCTATATATGCTGAGGACCTCCCTGGGAAATCCATCCACCACGCTGGCAGGAAGATCGTAGAGGTCACATTCTTTATGCACACTACCCCTTTGGGGTGAATGGATCTGGTGAGTGGGGACCCTTGAGGGGAAGCACTAAGTCACCAAGGACGCTGAATACACTCAAGTCACAACTTTAATTTTTGCTTGTAATTTTTATTCTTATTTCTGGGTTGCTTCCTCATTGTATTGAAGACTTTTTCACAAATACGGACTGGTTAACATTTGTGGACTGTTCACAAACACTTTTAGAGTGACCAAATATTAACTAAGGTTTAAATGATTTTTGTTTAAAGCACTTTGTTTAATGCATATGGTTGAGGATTTATAATTCGGCAGAGGCCTAATGTATGTTTGGGTGCTCAATCAACTTACATTTGGGCTCTCAACTGTATAAACACTTATAGGTTTACTGGTACCTATGTTCATTTGAGTTATCTACACTTTTTTTGTCACAGGCACATTATCACATATGGTTGGAGTGTGCACACGTATATGATTGGCTTATCTATTTGGGCACCTTTTACGGTTGCATTCACATGGAATGTATGTTTAAATAGGGTAGGCTCATCTACCATATTATCACCAATAATTTTCATTATCTACTTACATTGCCTTAGCAATTTTCTATTATTTTTTACTTGCACACTCACGGACGTGGAGGGAGATTTGTTACTCCACGGTTGCTTGGTACCTATTTATTTATTTACACAACTCACCCCGGTGGGGTCACTCGGCGTGGAGTTTGCATATCGGTTCCAATTATTATTGGTACTTTATATTACTCACCTGCCCAATTAAATTCTAGGGAGCGCCATACCCCATTTAGCCATTTTTAGGTCTCTCCAGCGATGCTCAATTGGGTTTAAGTCAGGGCTCTGGCTGGGCCATTCAAGAACAATCACGGAGTTGTTGTGAAGCCACTCCTTCATTGTTTTAGCTGTGTGCTTAGGGTCATTGTCTTGTTGGAAGGTAAACCTTCGGCCCAGTCTGAGGTCCTGAGCACTCTGGAGAAGGTTTTCATCCAGGATATCCCTGTATTGGCCGCATTCATCTTTCCCTCGATTGCAAACAGTCGTCCTGTCCCTGCAGCTGAAAAACACGTTCACAGCATGATGCTGCCACCACCATGCTTCACTGTTGGGACTGTATTGGACAGGTGATGAGCAGTGCCTGGTTTTCTCCGCACACACCGCTTAGAATTAAGGCTAAAAAGTTCTATCTTGGTAAAGAATCTTATTTCTCACCATCTCGGAGTCCTTCAGGTGTTTTTTTAGCTAACTCCATGTGGGCTTTCATGTGTCTTGCACTGAGGAGAGGCTTCCGTCGGGCCACTCTGCCATAATGCCCCGACTGGTGGAGGGCTGCAGTGATGGTTGACTTTCTACAACTTTCTCCCATCTCCCAGCTGCATCTCTGGTGCTCAGCCACAGTAATCTTTGGGTTCTTCTTTACCTCTCTCACCAAGGCTCTTCTCCCCGATAGCTCAGTTTGGCCAGACGGCCAGCTCTAGGAAGGGTTCTGGTCATTCCAAAGGTCTTCCATTTAAGGAGGCCACTGTGCTCTTAGGAACCTTAAGTGCAGCAGAAATGTTTTGTAACATTGGCCAGAAGTGTGCCTTGCCACAATTCTGTCTCTGAGCTCTTCAGGCAGTTCCTTAGACCTCATGATTCTCATTTGCTCTGACATGCACTGTGAGCTGTAAGGTCTTATATAGACAGGTGTGTGGCTTTCCTAATCAAGTCCAATCAGTATAATCAAACACAGCTGGACTCAAATGAAGGTGTAGAACCATCTCAAGGATGATCAGAAGAAATGGACAGCACCTGAGTTAAATATATGAGTGTCACAGCAAAGGATCTGAATACTTAGGACCATGTGATATTTCAGTTTTTCTTTTTTAATAAATCTGCAAAAATGTCAACAATTTTGTGTTTTCTGTCAATATGGGGTGCTGTGTGTACATTAATGAGGAAAAAAATGAACTTAAATGATTTTAGCAAATGGCTGCAATATAACAAAGAGTGAAAAATTTAAGGGGGTCTGAATACTTTCCATACTTTCCCACTGTAGATTGCAGTGAGCCCCTCTTTAATTCCACTTTGATCTCATTCAGCAATGGAATGTAATTTGCCAGATATAACTTCTCGGCGGTAGATGTCAATTTAATTCCTAGATATGGCAGCTCTCTTCTCACCCACGTGAATGGGAATTCCCTTTGTAATGCTCTTTGCTCTAATGTTCTTTATTTTTCCCTACTCCTATATTTAACCACTTACCGACCGTCGCACGACGATGTACGTCCAAACTTTGAACAGGAATATCGTTGTTATGGCAGCAGCTAGCTGCCATAACCCTAGTATCCCCGTTTTCGTGCAGCGGCCAGCTTTCAGATAAAAGTGGTCCCTGCGGCGGAATTAGCCGCAAGATCACTTTTATCGGTGGTGGGAGAGGGCCCCCTCCTGCCGCGATCCGGTGCCCTCCGCTGCTTACCGGAGCCGTCGGTAGCGGCGGAGGCGATCGCGTCCTTCTCTGTGGTGTGCCTGGAGACGAGTGAGGCTAAGATGGCGCCCACTCATCTCCATGACACTGCTGGGTGGAAGCGACATCAAAACGTCACTTCCATCCTCACCTCTTAACCACTTGAGCCCCGGACCATTATGCTGCCTAAGGACCAGAGGTCTTTTTCCAATTTGGCACTGCGTCGCTTTAACTGCTAATTGCGCGGTCATGCAATGCTGTACCCAAACGAAATTTGCGTCCTTTTCTTCCCACAAATAGAGCTTTCTTTTGATGGTATTTGATCACCTCTGCAGTTTTTATTTTTTGCGCTATAAACGGAAAAAGACAGAAAATTTGGAAAAAAAATGATATTTTCTACTTTTTGTTATAAAAAAAATCCAATAAACTAAATTTTAGTCATACATTTAGGCCAAAATGTATTCGGCCACATGTCTTTGGTAAAAAAAATGTCAATAAGCATATATTTATTGGTTTGCGCAATAGTTATAGCGTCTACAAACTAGGGTACATTTTCTGTAATTTACACAGCTTTTAGTTTATGACTGCCTATGTCATTTCTTGAGGTGCTAAAATGGCAGGGCAGTACAAAACCCCCCCAAATAACCCCATTTTGGAAAGTAGACACCCCAAGGAAATTGCTGAGAGGCATGTTGAACCCATTGAATATTTATTTTTTTTGTCCCAAGTGATTGAATAATGACAAAAAAAAAACAAAATATTTACAAAAAGTTGTCACTAAATGATATATTGCTCACACAGGCCATGGGCCTATGTGGAATTGCACCCCAAAATACATTTAGCTGCTTCTCCTGAGTATGGGGATACCACATGTGTGGGACTTTTTGGGAGCTTAGCCGCGTACGGGGCCCCGAAAACCAAGCACCGCCTTCAGGATTTCTAAGGGTGTAAATTTTTGATTTCACTCTTCACTGCCTATCACAGTTTCGGAGGCCATGGAATGCCCAGGTGGCACAAAACCCCCCAAATGACCCCATTTTGGAAAGTAGACACCCCAAGCTATTTGCTGAGAGGCATATTAAGTCCATGGAATATTTTATATTTTGACACAAGTTGCGGGAAAGTGACACTTTTTTTTTTTTTTTTGCACAAAGTTGTCACTAAATGATATATTGCTCACACAGGCCATGGGCATATGTGGAATTGCACCCCAAAATACATTTAACTGCTTCTCCTGAGTATGGGGATACCACATGTGTGGGACTTTTTGGGAGCCTAGCCGCGTACGGGGCCCCGAAAACCAAGCACCGCCTTCAAGATTTCTAAGGGTGAAAATTTTTGATTTCACTCTTCACTGCCTATCACAGTTTCGGAGGCCATGAAATGCCCAGGTGGCACAAAACCCCCCCAAATGACCCCATTTTGGAAAGTAGACACCCCAAGCTATTTGCTGAGAGGCATGGTGAGTATTTTGCAGCTCTCATTTGTTTTTGAAAATGAAGAAAGACAAGAAAAAACTTTTTTTTTTTCTTTTTTCAATTTTCAAAACTTTGTGACAAAAAGTGAGGTCTGCAAAATACTCACTATACCTCTCAGCAAATAGCTTGGGGTGTCTACTTTCCAAAATGGGGTCATTTGGGGGGATTTTGTGCCACCTGGGCTTTCCATGGCCTCCGAAACTGCGATAGGCAGTGAAGAGTGAAATCAAAAATTCACGCCCTTAGAAAGCCTGAAGGCGGTGCTTGGTTTTCAGGGTCCCGTACGCGGCTAGGCTCCCAAAAAGTCTCACACATGTGGTATCCCCGTACTCAGGAGAAGCAGCAGAATGTATTTTGGGGTGTAATTTCACATATTCCCATGGCATGTTTGAGCAATATATCATTTAGTGACAACTTTGTGCAAAAAAAAAATGTGTCTCTTTCCCGCAACTTGTGTCACAATATAAAATATTCCATGGACTCGACATGCCTCTCAGCAAATAGCTTGGGGTGTCTACTTTCCAAAATGGGGTCATTTGGGGGGGTTTTGAACTGTCCTGGCATTTTATGCACAACATTTAGAAGCTTATGTCACACATCACTCACTCTTCTAACCACTTGAAGACAAAGCCCTTTCTGACACTTTTTGTTTACATGAAAAAGATATTTTTTTTTCCAAAAAAATTACTTTGAACCCCCAAGCATTATATATTTTTTTAAAGCAAATGCCCTACAGATTTAAATGGTGGGTGTTTCATTTTTTTTTTTTCACACAGTATTTGCGCAGCGATTTTTCAAACGCATTTTTTGGGGAAAAAACACACTTTTTTAAATTTTAATGCACTAAAACACACTATATTGCCCAAATGTTTGATGAAATAAAAAAGATGATCTTAGGCCGAGTACATGGATACCAAACATGACATGCTTTAAAATTGCGCACAAACGTGCAGTGGCAACAAAATAAATACATTTTTAAAAGCCTTTAAAAGCCTTTACAGGTTACCACTTTAGATTTACAGAGGAGGTCTACTGCAAAAATTACTGCACTCGATCTGACCTTCGTGGCGATACCTCACATGCATGGTGCAATTGCTGTTTACGTTTGACGACAGACCGCCGCTTGCGTTCGCCTTTAGCGCGAGAGCAGGGGGCGACAGGGGTGCTTTTTTTTTTTTTTTTTTTTTTTCTTTATTATTTTTTTGCTTTTTTATCTTATTTTTAAACTGTTCCTTTCATTTTTTTTTTTTTAATCATTTTTATTGTTATCTCGGGGAATGTAAATATCCCCTATGATAGCAATAGGTAGTGACAGGTACTCTTTTTTGAAAAAATTGGGGTCTATTAGACCCTAGATCTCTCCTCTGCCCTCAAAGCATCTGATGACACCAAGATCGGTGTGATAAAATGCTTCCCCAATTTCCCAATGGCGCTATTTACATCTGGCGAAATCTAAGTCATAAAATGCTCGTAGCTTCCGGTTTCTTAGGCCATAGAGATGTTTGGAGCCACTCTGGTCTCTGATCAGCTCTATGGTCAGCTGGCTGAATCACCGGCTGCATTCTCAGGTTCCCTGTTGAGACAGGAGAGCCAGAGAAAAACACGGAAGACGGTGGGGGGGGGCATTCCCTCCCACGGCTTGTAAAAGCAGTCTAGTGGCTAATTAGCCGCTAGGATTGCTTTTACATGAAAGCCGACCGCTGGCTGAAAAGAATGATACCAAGATGATACCTAAACCTGCAGGCATCATTCTGGTATAACCATTCAAAGTCGTGAATGGCGTACCTGAAGACAAAAAAATGGTTAACAATAAAGCACAGTAAACGGTAAAGTATAAATAATTACATACCTGAAAAACAAACATGATAAAACATAATAACAATAAAACATTGCAGAATAGAATACAGTAAAAAAGAGCAGAACAAGAGAGAGAGAATAGAGAGAGAGAGAACAATAAAACGACAACTATTTTTTTTTATTTTATATATATATTTTTTTTTTTTTTACACTTTTTTTGTAACTAACTTTTATAACGGTAACCGGTTCCAGGTTCGGGTCTCTCAAAATGCGATGGCATCTTGGGAGACCCTGTGAAAGTGTGCCTAGTCTGTGCAATGCTGTACCCTACGCTAATACTCAACTAGTGAATGGTAGCGTTCAAAACATTCACCAATGCAAAGACCAGGATTGTCAGGACAGGAGGGACAATAATAGCGGGTGTCACGCCTATATCCGCGCTTGCTGCAGACACAACATCTTTTTTGGGGGGCGTTGGGTAGGGGTACTCGGGAGGACATAAAGAAAATGCCTCTCATGCAGCCGACTGCATTTGGTTGGGGATGTGAATGGGGGAAGTACGGGCGCTGCAGAAGTGGTGGGTTCCCAATTAGGATTGGCGAATGCAGCAGGAAGGGCATTATGGGCACGACGGGCCTGTGTTTGTCTTCTTGGTGGCAGCGCGACACTACTTGTGCTTGCCACCTCACCAGCTTGAACTGCACTTATGGGACTCGCCACGTCACCAAGTGTTACTGCAGTGCTGGTTTGACTACGACCGGGGTGTACTAGGCCGCTGGTGCTTGCCAGTTCACCAAAACGCTACCAAAAAAACTGTTAGCGATCGCAGGGATCAGACCTGACTCTGCGAATGCTGCAGTTTAGTTTAGTGTTTTGTAAGTTACAGTGATCGATCGATACTGCACTTGGGTGGGCTGGGCCGGGCGGAGGGGCAAAATGCAGGTGCTAGCAGGTATCTGGGCTGATCCCGCTAACACTGCATTTTTGGGAACCCTAAACTGCTGGGGACGCTAGTATAGATCTGATCGGATCAGATATTGATCCGTTCAGATACTATACCACTAAGGGAGGCGTATGCTGCATGCGTGGGTGTTAGCGGTACTGGCGCTAATCTGACGCTGCTTGGGGCTGGTGCTTGCCAGTTCACCAAAATACTACCAAAAAAACTGTTAGCGATCGCAGGGATCAGGCCTGACTCTGCGAACGCTGCAGTTATGCATTTAGTGTTTTGTAAGTGTCAGTGATCGATCGATACTGCACTTGGGTGGGCTGGGCTGGGCCGGGCGGAGGGGCAAAACGCAGGTGCTAGCAGGTATCTGGGCTGATCCCGCTAACACTGTGTTTTTGGGAACCCTAAACTGCTGGGGACGCTAGTATAGATCTGATTAGATCAGATATTGATCCGATCAGATACTATACCACTAAGGGAGGCGTATGCTGCGTGCGTGGGTGTTAGCGGTACTGGCGCTAATCTGACGCTGCCTGGGGCGACGCATATCACCGCCGGGCGATCAGGGGGCTAAACCTTTATTCGGTAATAAACGGCGGGTGCCCTCACACTAAAAAAAATAAACAAACTAACCAGCGTCACCCGTAACAGTTATACGGTGATCAGTGGTGAAAGGGTTAACTAGGGGGCCATCAAGGGGTTAAAACATTTATTAGATAGTATATGGGGGTCCCTGTCGCTATAAAACGCTGACGGCGAACCTAAATATTTACCTCACTAACTAGCATCACCAGTGACACTAATACAGCGATCAGAAAAATGATCGCTTAGCGACACTGGTGACAGGGGGTGATCAAGGGGTTAAAACTTTATTAGGGGGGGTTAGGGGGGTATCCTAGACCTAAAGGGGGGTAATATTCACTGTCCCAACACTGTAACTGTCACAAACTGACACCAATGCAGTAATCAGAAAAAAAAAAAAAAAAAAAAAACTGCTGGTGTCAGTTTGTGACAGGGAGGGGGGGGGGTGATTGGGGGGGATCGGGGGGCGATCGGGGGGGGGATCGGGGTGTTTTGTGTGCCTGGCATGTTCTACTGTGTTTGTAGTGTTAGTGCACTCACAGTGATGTCTTCTCTCCTCGGCGCTGCAACGGAATACCGAGCCGAGGAGAGATGACATAATTTCCTTTGCTGCTGTTTAGCATACAGCAGCAAAGGAAGTTATCTGATTGGCCGGCGGCGATCGCGAGGGGGGGGCCACGAACAGATGGCCTCCCCCTCACCTCCGATCGCCGGGGGACCAAAGACGACCGCCTCGGGCACCAGGGGGGGTCCGATCGGACCCCCCACCCGCGGAAGGCAAATCACGTATATATACGTGATTTTGCCTGTCCGTGCCACCTTGCCGACGTAAATCGGCGTGAGGCGGTCGTCAAGTGGTTAAAGGCACATTTTTTTCAATGTCATTTTTTTAAATGACTTTTTTTTATTATTGCATTTTAGTGTAAATATGAGATCTGAGGTCTTTTTGACCCCAGATCTCATATTTAAGAGGTCCTGTCATGCTTTTTTCTATTACAAGGGATGTTTACATCCCTTGTAATAGGAATTAAAGTGACACAATTTTTTAAAAAAGCAGTGTAAAAATAAATAAAATAATGTAAAATAAATAATAAAAATAAAAATAAAAAAATTTTAAAAACCCCCTGTCCCGACAAGCTTGCGCGCAGAAATGAACGCATACACGAGTAGCGCCCGCATATGAAAATGGTGGTCAAACCACACATGTGAGGTATCGACGCAACCAGTAGAGTGAGAGCAATAATTCTAGCCCTAGACCTCCTCTGTACCGCAAAATATGCAACCTGTAGAATTTTTTAAACATCGCCTATGGAGATTTTTGAGGGTAAAAGTTTGACGCCATTCCACGAGCTGGCACAATTTTGAAGCGTGACATGTTGGGTATCAATTTACTTGGCGTAACATTATATTTCACAATATAAAAAAAATTGGGCTAACTTTACTGTTGTCTTATTTTTTTATTCAAAAAAGTGATTTTTTTCCAAAAAAAGTGCGCTTTTAAGACAGCTGCGCAAATACGGTGCAAAAAAAAAAAAGTATTGCAACAACCACCATTTTATTCTCTAGTGTGTTAGAAGAAAAACCATATATAATGTTTTGGGGTTCTAAGTCATTTTCTAGCAAAAAAACCTTTTTTAAACATGTAAACACCTAAAATCCAAAACGAGGCTAGTCCCTAAGTGGTTAATATTTCTGTTTTGATGGGATTTATTTTAAAAATCGAGGGTTCACCATATTTTTTTATCTCTTTGATTATGTTTGGAAGTATCACCCTTGGATTGGTTACATACATCAGGATGTCGTCCGCTTATGCTGCAATTTTACATTCCTCTTACCCCACTCTCGCCCCTCCTATGTCCTGATTATTTCGTAAGGTCGCTAGGAATGATTCCATCGACAATACATATAGGAGTGGTGAGAAGAGACAAATATGGAAGGGATGGAGACCTGGATATGCGGTATGCCCTGAGGTCACTTCTTCAATTGTGGGAGAGGCGGACCAAGTGCGCTATATAGAATTCCACCTGGGGCCAGAAAGAGCTGAGGGGCAAGAGAGCCCTAAAAAAAAATAGCTATCTGCTCTAAGACCATGAGGTTAAAATACCAACAACAAGGGGGAGGGGTGGGAGAGAGGGAAAGAGAGAGGAGGGGAGGAGGGAGGATGGGGGAGGGAGGGAAAGGGTTTGTTAATCTCGGGAAGGCCTGCTGCAGCTCTGTTACAAAGTGCTCCCCATGTCTCCCCGCTCGGGGGGTCCCTCCCCCCCTTTCCTGGGGGGACGGGTGGGACTCCGGGGGGAGACGCGGGGAAACTGGAGAGAAATAGAGAAACATTAGTAGCATAAAACTTTTGACATATAATGTCCGAGGATTAAATTCCCCACAGAAAAGACATATGGGGGTTATTTACTAAAGGCAAATCCACTTTGCACTGCAAGTGCACTTGAAAGTAAAGTCACTGTAGATCCGAGGGGGACATGCAAGGATAAAAAAAAAAAAAAAAGCATTTTAGCTTGCACTTGATTGGATGATAAAATCAGCAGAGCTTCCACTCATTTCAGATCTACCCCTTAGATTTAGAGCGACCGCACTTCCAAGTGCACTTTCAGTGCACTTTCAAGTGCACTTGCAGTGCAAAGTGGATTTGCCTTTCGTAAATAACCCCCATGGTATTACAAGGATTAGAAAGAAATGTTGCAGAAATAATATTTCTACAAGAGAAACATATTGCACAGGACACAAATGTCAAGTTATACTCGAAGAATATTCCAATATGGTATTATGGAGATTCTCCAATCAGGAGGGCAAAAGGAGTAGCAATAGGCTTTGGGAAAAATGTTTGTTTTATAGTAGAAGCAAGAAAAGTTGATCCAGAGGGCCACTTCCTTTTTCTGAGAGGGACCTTACAGGGCATGAAATATACGCTTGCAAATGTATACTGCCCCAATAAGATCCCCAAAAAATATTTGGTAGGAGTATTAAATGATCCAATTTGGAATTTAAACAAGGCAAGCTAATACTAGCTGGAGATTTTACAGTAAATCCTCCATGGACCATAAACTAGATAGTACGTCAGTTACACTAGATAGAGAATATAAACAACTAAGAATGATTAAAAAAAATATATATGAACATCAGTTAATAGACATCTGGAGAATCCAACATCCAAGTACAAAAGACTATACATTCCACTCGGCCATACACGGTACATACTCTAGGTTGGATTACATCCTGGTTGAGCATAGAGCACCGGAGGACGTAACGGAATCAATAGGAATAACAACAGTTTTGGACCATGTCCCTGTTACAATGAAGATGAAACTACAAGGGGAAACCTATGGGAAAGCTGGAGATTAAATGAGGATTTAATAGACGATAAGGAAACAGAAAATAATATAATAGAAGAGATCGATCAATATTTCCTGAAAAATGAGACGCCAGAATTAACAAAAACATCTATATGGGAAGCACACAAAACTATCATAAGGGAAAAACTGATTTCCATTGGGGCAAGAAAAAAGAAAGAGAGAGAAAATGCCATGGAGGAAATTGTAAAAGAAATATATGACCTGTAACAAAGACATAAAAAGCAAACGGAAGTAGAAACCAATAGGAACCTAATTATAAAAAGAGACTAACTAAAAGATCTAATGGAACAGGAAACTAGGGAGGAGTTCAACAGAGTGTCACAGTAGAGATACAAATGGGGTAATAAGCCAGGGAAGCACCTTGCAAAAACCTTAAGAAAAAAGAAGACCTTAAATTACATTGAAAAGATAAAAAATGAGATAGTAGAAATTGTAAATAAGACAACAGACATCGCATCGGCCTTCCAATAATATTACAGTGCACTCTATGCAAAAAGAAACCAAGAAACACAAGAAGAAAAATAAGGAAAAGAAATACACAACGGCCTACTTAACGAAGGCCAAATTGCCAAAAATCCAAGTTGAACAATTGACAGAGTTGCAAAAATCAATCACGCAAGATGAAATTAAAATGGCATTGAAAGAAACCCCTACAGGCAAAAGCCCAGGCCCAGATGGGTTTACAATCAAATACTATAAAAATTTCAAAATCAACTGATCCCAAAGCTGTGCGACTATCTGAATAAGTTAGGGAAAGATGAAGAAACAAGGAGAGAGTCACTACTTGCCCACATCACAAAAGTACCCAAAGAGGGAAAAGATAAAACCATCTGCTCCAACTACAGGCCCATAGCCTTACTAAATGCCGACACAAAGATCTATGCAAAAATCCTGGCAACGAGATTGAAAAAATCTATACCAATATGGGTGGTAGAGAGGGCAGAGGCAATAGCATAAAAACAGTGTTAATGTTGCGAAAGGGGAAAAATAAGGGATCCCCAGTACTACTCCTTTCAATTGACACGGAAAAAGCGCTTGACAGGGTAGACTGGGGATTCATGATGGATACTCTCCAACTCCTAGGACTTGGACCTAAAATCATGCAATGGATTAAAAAGCTGTACAATCGGCCAATGTCGATGGTTAAAGCGAATGGGAAGTTGTCACCATCTTTCGAAATGTATAATGGCACACACGTTATTTTAGAAGGGTTTTTTTGTAAACCTAAAAAAACTTTTTGAAAAACGCTATGCGGTATTTTACTTTTTTTTGTGTGTTTAAAGTATTTTATTGATTTTCAAGAAGATAACAAAATATACCAATACAGGAGGCATGTCAATCAGTAAAAAGAGATATATAACAACATCATAGTTCTACATAACCAGAACCCATATATTGGAAAGCTAGTCTTCAAGGGTACATACTACTTTCTGGGGAGTTGGATAAGAAAAAAGAGACTGAGCAGCCATGGACCAAGTTGTATTAGGTAGAAGATCTTGCTATCTCCTCTCCCTACACCCCAATAGGGATCAAGCTGTGCAGGGGAGGAGAGAGTCAAACCATGTCCAACAGCCCTTTGTCGTTATTAAAAGAAAAAAAAAAGAAAAAAAAAAACCCAGGTTTTTGAAGAAAACTGTCAGACCAATGTACCATCAAAACTGTTTGATAAAGCTAATCAATAAGTGACCCTGCATGGCATATAATAAAGAAAATAACAAGGAAAAAGAAAAAGGGAGGGGATATGCCCCAATATCTTCACTACTGATGTCCATCTATAGGACACTATTACACTGGGACAAGGCCCCAATTAAGATAGGAAAGGGTAAGGAAAAAAGAGAAAGGAGGGGGGGGGAAGAGAAGACAGAGAGAGTTAGAGATAAAGAGAGTGAGCCGTCTGCCAGTCAGACCTGAGTATAGATATTATGATGTATTTGAGTTTGAGAAGTTGTCCACTCCTATGTATTTGACCCAAGGCTCCCAAGTTTTCCCAAACTGGGCTAGGGTGTCCAATATGGAGCTCACCATCTTCTCTTGAGCCATTATCCCAAAAATTTTGCATTTAGTTGCTGCAATGGAGACCTTGGGGAGCTTCCAAGCTTTGGCTAAGGTGAGTTTAGCACCTAGTAATATAAAAAATATTAGTTTTTGCGAATACTGCGGAACCTTGGGAATTGGTTGATTAAGCAGGGCCGTCAGGGGAGACTTGGGAATGGTCAAAGCCGTTACTTTGGATGTGATTTGAAAAATTTTGTTCCAAAAGCCTCTGATTTTGGGGCAGTCCCACCAAATGTGCATCATGGTACCCCTCATATGGCACCCTCGGAAGCATAAAGGGGAAACTGAAGGATACATGAGGGAGAGCCGGGAGGGGGTCATGTACCATCTGGTGATGACCTTCAGGCTGGCTTCTATTAGTGAAACATTGAGGATACCCATGAAAGAAGGTTTTGTGCCAGGATTCCAGATCCCAAGATTCCTGCGTGTCTTTCTCCCACTCCAGCATGAACGGAGCTTTCCGACTACTCATAGCAAGCGACGAATAGATTATGGAGTCCCCCCCTCTGCTCCAGGTGTTGTCCGCACCATTGTTCATAAGGGGTAAATTGAGGTGGCTCAGGTTTCGAAACCCAAATTGAATGTAGAAAATGTAACAGTTGCTGAAATCTAAACCTCTCTGAATTGGGGAGGGCTAGGTGCTTAATGCAGTGGGCGAGGGAAATAGGTCCAGCTGAGGTAAAGTAGTTCCCGATCCCGTAAATCCCCCTATCTAGCCACCACTGAAATGCTTTGATGTCCAGGCCCGGACGAAATTACGGGTTACGGAAGATATGTGTTAAAGGCTTGCTGTGTGAGATCAAAGAGGGCGACTTCCTGAGAGTATCCCAAATCTTCAAGGCATGTGACAAGGAAGGCGATAATATGGGAGGCCTAGTCTTTGGGGGACACCAGAGGAGAAAATCCAAGGTGAAGGATGGGACTGCCTGCCTCTCCATATCTACCCAATCTGGTCTGGCCATTTTAGAATAAACCTTAGATGGCTGAGCTAGTCTAGCTGCTTGGTAATACCAGAAAAAATTGGGAAGACCTAATCCCCCGTTATTTCTCAGGCTATATAAGGATTGGCTTGCTAGTCGATGACCAGATTTACCCCAAATAAATTTAACCTCTTTGCTTTGGAATGCCGAAAGATGATCCTTTCTTATAGCGATTGGGAGCGAGCGAAAGATGTAAAAAATTCTCGGGAGGAGGGTCATTTTGATGGAGTTTATCCTGCCCAGCCAGGATAGTTGGTGTGGTGACCATTGTTTAAGATCAAATTCTAATTTTTTTGTAGATGGTGGGATAATTAGCTTGATAAAGTTGTTCAAATTTGGGTGTAAGATTTATACCTAGATATTGTAGAGAAGACTCAATCCATGAAAAGCGGAATGATTCCTTCAAATGGGTCACCAGAGATGGTTGGAGCGACACATTGAGTGCTTAGGATTTAGTGTAGTTAACATGTCATCCTGAGATCTTAGCAAAGTCATCTAGAAGTTTACATAAGACAGATAGAGATGTGACTGGGGAGGTGATGTAGAGAATGAGGTCATCGGCAAATAAGCCGCATTTGTGCGTTTTGGGCCCACATCTGACCTTGGGTTGGTGCGGATAGCAATTGCCAGAGATTCCATTGCTAAAAAATAAGTGGCGATAGTGGGCACCCCTGGCGGGTCCCTTTCACAATTTTGATGGGGTCTGAATACTGTCCTTGCAATTTGATCCTAGCCTCAGGGTTAGAGTATAGTGATTTAAGTAGCCCAGAGAAACGGGGACCGAAGCCCCACCTTTCCAGGATGGAAAACAGGTAGGACCATGAAACAGAGTCGAAAGCCTTTTGTAGGTCTAACAACAGTAACATACCTGCTTGATCACGACCGCCATCCCAACCAGATTGCAAGATAGAGACAACATCTACTGTTCTCCTGATTTGATCGGGTCCTTGCCGTCCGGGGATGAACCCAACTTGGTCTTTATTAATATAAGATCCAATTAAGGACACCAGGTGATCAGCCATAATTTTAGTCATTATTTTAAGATCGTTATTGATCAAAGATATGGGTCTATAGTTAGTAACCTTGTCTGGATCCTTGTCTGGTTTTGGGATGACGGTCATGAAGGCAGCGTTCATTTGCGAGTCCAGAGGATCTCCTTTGATTTTAGAGTTAATACATTTGGCCAAATAAGGTGCTATGGTAGTTGCAAAGGCTTTGTAATATGGTATAGAGAATCCATCTGGACCTGGAGCAGAACGTTTCTTTAGTTTTTTATCACTGCTAAGACTTCCTCTGCAGTGACTGGGGCTTCGAGTCTATTTCTGTGGTCCACCGATAGGGTGGGAATCGGTAAAGTTTCTAAAAATTTGGTCACATCATGAGGTCTATTTGCCCTGGGTTCACTATAGAGGTCAGCATAGAATCTATGAAAGGCTTCCATGATTTTGAGGGGATTCGCCGTGGGTGGTTGACCAGCTATTTTAATTCTGGGGAAGGTGTAAGAGAGGATACGTGGTGTGAGTTTGGAGGCCAAGAGAGACCCAGCTTTATCCTTTTGGTGATAGTATTTTGCCCCTTGCCATATTTTTTCTGCCTTAACTGTGAGAGCTAAATTAAGTTCAAGACGGGCTTTGTCCAGACGGGACATGTGAACTCAACATGGATCTCTCTTGTGCTCCAGACGGAGCGTTTGAAAGTTCTTTTCAAGATTGTCAATGTCGACCTTTTGAGCTCTTTTAATTTGGGAAGCTATTTGAATTATTTTCCCTCTTACGGTCGCCTTGTGTGCCGCCCATAAGGTTTCAGCCGAAACGTCAGCAGCATCGTTCTGAATAAAGTATTCAGCAATGGCCTTTTCAATTTCTATTTTCCTAATAGGGTCTGAGAGAATAGTTTCATTCAATTTCCAGTAAGGGGATTTGGCTTGTGGGGCTCGGTTATTAATCGCCACACTCAACAAGGAATGATCAGACCAAACCGTGTCTGTGATCTGTGCTCTTTGGGCTGACAAGATTAAGCCATTTGGGACCAACAGATGGTCTAATCTGGCATAAGATTGGTGTGCATGGGAGATATGTGTATAATCCTTTTTGGTGGGGTTTAGCTCTCTCCAAATGTATGTGAGGCCCTGTAAGTAAATCAATTTAGCTAACTTGGAACTACTCCTGGTTGGGTGAATAGTTTGGGCGTGGGGGGGGTTTGGATCTGTCCAGGCCCTGATCAAAGGCTACATTTGAATCTCTGCCAAAGATTGTGGAACCTTCTAATAGGGGACCTAGCGTCTTGAACATGTTACTGAAAAATCTAAGTTGTCCTGCGTTAGGGGCGTAATAGGATACCAAGGAGTAGAGGCGACCATCAATAGTTCCTTTTACAAGGACAAACCTCCCCTCTGGGTCCCGCTGTTCCTGCTGCAATGTGAATCTACAATTTTTTGAAATGAGTACTGCCACCCCTCTGGTTTTGTCTTCCACATTAGCCAGATAAGACAGGGGGAACTGGGCGTCTAGGAAACTGGGTTTGTACCGAATCAGAAAGTGTGTTTCCTGAAGAAATAGGATATCTATTTTGCGTGATTTCATATAGTCTAGAACCTTTCTATGTTTAGAAGGTGAATTTAACCCTTGGGTATTATGAGTCACTACTCTTAACAGGGTAGACGGTGAGTCAGAATTAGCCATGGAGCAGAGGGGGCGGGAGCACCACCAACCTACTGTCACTAACCTGAACCAAGCAGCTATGGAAATCTGAAGACTTTGCAGGAGTGGAGATCTGTCGCTTTCTGTGTGGAAAAGGGTCATCGACCAGCAGACGGCTGACTGCAAAAAGAGGATATGTTAGAGAGGAAAGAGGAAAGGGGGAAGGAGGGGAGAGGAAAGAAGGGTGGTTCAAACCCGAGAGGGGCTTGAGTGAGCAGTGAGAGCAATGAAGCTCACTACTCAACAATAAAGACGATATGTCCAATCCCTGCTGACAGGGTGGACTCCTAACCCAGGGAGGAGGCATAACCTAATCCGTGGCATAGGGGGAGGCGCGGCATAACTGCCCCAGCCTCGGCGCACCTTTAAACAAACTGCAAAACGAAAAAACATTATTACCATGATTTGGGGGCTCAGGAGACCCTGGCAGCCCACCCCCCTGACAGTCCACTTCCCCCTTCAGAGGAAAAAAGACAGGAGGGGGGCTCGGACTCCCCAGGAACCAGCCTCAGGGAGGTAGGGCCAGACCCACGTACATAGCACAACAACAGTGAATGTGAGAGAGCAGTAGGATACTGATAATAGCCTCTGTAACCTTATACCTGGAACTGTAAAGGAGAAAATTGAAAAGCGAGTTCCCAATAGATTCTACATTGCCGTTATAACCATGCTAATAGATCCTGGTAGGTAGGCCTACACCAGAATCGATAGGTAAAGTGTCAACAAAATGGCGAATAAAACAAACAGAAAGGATTATTGAGCTATGTGAATTTGCGAATGAAAGAAGAGAAAAAAAAATTAAAAATTAGGAAAAACGGGCAAGAGTTTGTCTACCCCAGTGTCTCCCTGAACTCAGATTGGAGATTAAGGAGAGAGTCCATTTAGAGTGTTACCAACAAAAAAAAACTTTGACCCGTGGTGTCATGGAGGACTGGTTTCTTTACAGCGTTTGTATTTAGGTTTGTCCCATACATTCGGTAGAGGACTCGCTGGAGAGGGCCGTTTGGTGGAACCTGCAGAGGAGTTAGTGAGATCCATTGCTGACTCTTGTGAGATGAGGCGAAGTTCTAGTAGGATACGTTCACCTTCTTGTAAGCTGCGGAAGGAATGCGTCTTGCCCCTATAGTCGAACTTTAGTGCAAAAGGGAAGGCCCATTTATACTTGATGTCACGTTGAGATAAAACAGTAAGTAGGGGTTTCAGGCATCTCCTTTTTTGTATTGTGGTCAGTGAAATGTCAGAGAACACTTGATTGGCGTGTCCTCTGCACGTTGATATCTGTACTTTTTCATCACCTCTTCCTTCACCGAGAAGTAGTGGGGACCACTATATCCCTGGGCAGGCCGTCTTTTCTGGGGGGTCCCAAGGTTCTGTGAGCTCGATCAATCTCCAACTTGTGCGATGGAATGTCAGGGATAATCTGCCTGAGAAAATCTTGTACTACAGGTGTGGTGTGCGTGATAGAATCAGGGAGCCCCCTGATTCTGAAATTCTCCCTTCTAGATCTATTTTCAAGATCATCGATACGAGATAGAGCAATGTCCAGTTGATCTTGTAGCACCTGGATGTGGTCAGAGTTCTGTCTGGTTTTAGAAATTGTTTGGTCAAGTTTATCTTCAATAGCTTCCATCCTTGAGCCAAGGATTTGGAAGTCCTCCCTGATATCTCCCGTAATTTTGGCTGCAATCTGAGCTAATCCTCTGTCTAATAAGGCTGACAGTTGGGAAAAGAGATCCGGTGCTGAGAGCAGTATCTGGGAAGGTATATCAGACAGTACAGGGCCAGGAGCATTGTGAGGTGATGCAGGCCACATGGGAGATCGCAGGTGATCCTCCATTGACTGCTCAATAAGAGATTCTGTGGATGCAGGAGAGTGAGCCATAGGGATGAGGTTACTCACTGGGGTCCCAGGAGGGTGTATACGGGTCACTACGGCATATGACAGCCTGTCTCCAAGGCTCTCCTCAGCGTTCTGTGTGCTAGTCAGCATGGCGCCCGCCATCTTGGATTCGGCCCGCTCCGCCGATGCTCTGAACTGCGGCTCAAGGTCTCTCCTGAACAATCCCACGGACATGGGTCTGTGCCCCAGCTATTCCGCCAGTGGATGGGGTGGGTATAATGGCTCCCGGGGCCCCAGATCCCCCGCTATGTGCGCCGCGTGGTTAAGGCAGCGCGGAGCTCTTGGCTTAAGCGGCCATCTTGGAGCGGTCTGCGCCTTTTACTGCATTTCTTAAAGCAGTAGATACCACTTTGTGAATAGCGCCCAGACAATAAGTCTGCAAATTCTTTCTTTTTCTTACTTATATATTTAGATCGCTGAAGAGAGAAAGTAAGCGTTACAGATGCATCCAGCATCTCATGTCAACAGCTCCAGCAATTTGCAGTATGAGTCCGAATGCTATAGTTACACTGGGGGTGTCAGTGTAATCAGGATTTAATTATTACATTTTTTAATCATTGTTAGTTTTTAATATCTTGTTTGGAATTATCCTGGTACAGTCATTTCATATTGGGTTTTGTGCTAACAAGACAGTCCCTGAGATCCATTATGAGATGCTCATTCGGCGCTGACAGTCTGTGTATTTAGTACCTGGGTACTTATTGAAGGATCATCTGGGAAGGCTGTCCACAAGGTTTAGGAGTGTGTCTATGGGAATGTTTAACCATTATTCCAGAAGCGTATTTGTGAGGTCAGGCACTGATGTTGGACGAGAAGGCCTGGCTTCCAGTCTCCACTCCAATTCATCCCAAAGGTGTTCTATCGGGTTGAGTTCAGGACTCTGTGCAAGCCAGTCAAGAGTTCCTCCACCCCAAACTCGCTCATCCATGTCTTTATGAACCTTGCTTTGTGCACTGGTGCGCAGTCATGTTAGAACAGGAAGGGGCCATCTCTACACTGTTCCCACAAAGTTGGGAGCATGAAATTGTCAAAAATGTCTTGGTATGCTGATGTCTTAAGAGTTCCCTTCACTGGAACTAAGAGGCCAAGCCCAACCCCTGAAAAACAGCCCCACATCATAATCCCCCCTCCACCAAATGATTTGAACCAGTGCACAGGGCAAGGTCCATAAAGACATGGATGAGCGAGTTTGGGGTGAAGAAACTTGACTGGCCTGCACAGTCTTGACCTCAACCCAATAGACCACCTTTGGGATGAATTAGAGCGGAGAATGAGAGCCAGGCCTTCTCGTTAAACAGTCCTGACCTCACAAATGCACCTCTGGGAGAATGATCAAAAATTCCCATAGACACACTACTAAACCATGTAGACAGTGCCACCAGAAGAGTTGAAGCTGTTATAGCTGAAAGGGGGGGGGGTGAGCAACTCCATATTGAACCCTACGGACTAAAACTGGAATACCATTAAAGTTTTTGTGCCTGTAAAGGCAGGCGTCCCAATACTTTTAACAATATAGTGTATATATACCTGCATAGCGTTGCCCTCAATCCAAATTACTCTGAGGTAGCCATGTCTGTGGCATAACACATGAGGGGCGGAGCTGGTGACGCAAGATGTTGAATGCATCTGTAACGCTGCTGCTCGTGAGTTATACTTCCACATACATAGCGGTTTAAAGGGGAATAGTGTTACAAACATGGGGATCCCATCCACAAGTTGCAGGCCGTATTGAATGCCCCTGTGGTGGTCTATTTTATGTGTGATATCTGTCGTTTACCACCCTCATTGTGAGTGTATTTCCCTTTGTAGTTTTTTATTGAATAAATATATATAATCGGGTGGAAAGTGTTATGATAGTTTCCATATGGTTTTTCAATGAGCCCTGCCAGTGAAAGATCTGGAGATATTTGTTTCTTGGTTGATCTAAAGAGGATCTTGTATTCAACTAAATCCACTAGAAAATTTTTCTTAAAAGGGACAAGCGTGTATGACCTATTTTTTATAGGTCAAGGTATAAGGTGAGTGGTTAATGGTGGTGGCATGTAGCACAGAGTGTGTGTGTGAAGCACAGAAGAATCCCTTATCAAGAAATTTTGGAAATTATACATAAGGACGCATTGTACTGGATTTTTTAATACAATTTTTAATCCTTTATGTTTTATTAATTGAGATGTGATATTATTCTCATTTACACATGCAGAAGTTTTTGTGCACTTTATATAAGACCGTTTATTTAGATGTGAGGTGCAGCATGAAATTATTACAATTATGGTGTTTGTTTGATGTGCCAAATTTTGTATTAATATATTTATGGTATTTAATTTTATTATTTAAATATTAGAGTAGATGAGCAAAAATAAACTAAAAGTACCCATGCACAATTCACACTGTGTTGCATCACAATAAACTGAGGGCTAATGTAAAAAATATTCCAGCTTTCTGTGCATCTGTAAATACCTGTTTGTGTCTGTCAGATTTAATTACTGTGCTGTTCTTACCTGCACCAGACCTAGTCTGAGAGACCCAGGGACTATGCACTATGTGTTTTTTTCACAGGAAGTGTCAGTTCTCAGGCTATAGACAGAGGTCATACCTTTAACCTTTGCAGTACCATGCCATATGCCTTAAGTTTTAATACAGAAATTTCTGACACTGGGATTTGAAGATTTACTCTACTATAGACTGTGCATACAAGATGACAAATTATACCATGAAACTACATGATTAATCCATGTCCTACTCAGGTGAAAAACACAAGGTGCAGGTAGGAGGGTTTATGCCTTTACATTTTAAAGGGTTATTTTTGTGGGTAGGTTAAGTGTTAGGCAGGCCATACATGGTAAAAATTTCTTTCCTGCAACCATGGATTGCAGGAAAGAAATGTGCACAATTTCCCCATCAACACAGACAGTACTGACAGGGGAATCCCTCCTACTGAGCCATTTCCTGCTCCCGGCGGGGAGGGGGGCAGGGGCGGGCGGGGGAAGCCATCCCCGGCAGGAGAAGATAGTGATTATCGCTAGTGCCTAAAGCAGCCACTTGCGATAATCGCAAGAAAATCCTTCAGGCTGGTTGTACCCAAGTTGATCGATCAACTTGGTACATTCAGCCTGCTCATTAACGATTTGAACCGATTCGAACCATGTATGGCCACCCTTAAATATTGATTTATCAGGGATTCTCCTGATTCAACTTTACCTGATTCCCTTGAATATTTACAGGTATATGTAGATCTGTGACAACCATTAAATTTAGAAATCTGGATCATTATACTTCTATGTCTAAAAATGAGAAATAATCAAGTGTAAATGTTTGATACCTCTCCCACAGCGCTCATGGAATTTTACAAAAATGTTTCAACACAATATAAGCAGCCACTATAACCATAAATCAATAAACCAAAAAATGTTACAAATGTTACTATAACATTAGTAGCGCTAATAAGTCACACTATAGGTGATAATTGTAATAATAAAGTCCAATTATGGATGTGTTGTGAATCAAAGAATGTCCATCAAGCCAAGTTCATGTAGGGTTAAATCCAGCTGAATACTGTCATCACACCGTGTGTGCAATACTCTCCCTGACGCGTTTCTTCATCACTTCGTCAGAGGGCGTGACCTTGCAGTCCTCTGATGATGTGATGACGAAACACGTTAGAACGTGACAACGCAGCAACCCACGTCATCGGACTATCTGTTTTCCCATCCCGGGAACACTGCTGCATGAGAAATCAGCTGAGCAGTGAGAGGTAGACATAAGATAGCGATGAGCTAGTTTGAGGGTTTCATTGCCTGTTACATGCCTATTTTATTTTTTAACATTGTAAGTGCATATTTGTAAGGGGAGAAGATAATATTATCAATAAATGTTACTGGATTACGCTATGTGCAATCTTTTCTTTTGCTTGTGGTGAGCAATACCTTAGATGGAGAGATGCAGTGCCTGCTGACAGTGATTTAAAAATACAAAGCTTAACATCTATTGTTGTCCTGTAAGTTCATTACCTTGGGGGAGTATTGCACATGTGGTGTGGTGACGGTATACAGCTGGATTTTACCCAGCATGAACTTGGTTTGATGGACATTCTTTGATTCACACATCCATAATTGGACTTTATTATCTCAATGATCACCTATAGTGTGACTAATTAGCGCTACTAATGTTATAGTATTTTCTGTAAAATTTTTTAGATTATTATACTTCTATGACTCCTTGCAATATTGAATAAATATCTGTTTATATTTGAGAGGATCCAAACAATATAACATTTAACAATTTAAATGTAAAATAAATAAACAAATAACTAAAAATCATCATAAATACCTAATAAGTAAATACAATGACTGAATGCTATGTAATAATAAACAATTAACCATTAACCTTAACCTCTAACCCTGAAATAAATAAATAAATAAATACAATAAAAATAATAATAAATAGCTAAACACCATAACATAAAATAAATAATAATAATAATGTATTTTTTTGTTTGGTGTGAGTGTTTATTATTATTACTATTAATAAAATATTTTTTAAGGTTAGGGGTTAATTATTATTTAATTATATATTATTACATATAAATTTTTTTTTATTTATTATTTATTTATGATGATTTTAGTTATTTGTGTGTTTATTTTACATTTATTTATTCATATATTTTTATTTTTTTATTTTTTTTCATTTGAGCAGAAAATCTTGCAAAGACATGCATCAAAATGCATGAATGCGCACAAATATGCGCAAATGGCGCATTTCCATTCATTTCTGTGGGAATAAAAACATACCAAAGACGTGCAAATCTGCCCGATTTGAGCTACATAAAAAGCTCTAGAACTTTTTTGAGCTCTAGGCATTTGGCTTCAGGCGATTTGGAGTGTAGATGTGAACCAAAACTATAGAGAATAATTAATTTTTTCTCCTCCAGCATTTTGGAGTTTTGAGATTCAAGCTACAAAGTGCTGAGGTGTGAATGGGGCCTGAGTGATTTGTGATTTAGCTGGCTTTCAATCCAATCTGGCTAATTGTCTATAAATGTCTATAATGTCCTGTACAAGTCTTGGTAGTTTTAGGATTCTGCACATTACACTATGGGGTTTATTTACTTTAAAACTGCAGAGTAGGGATGAGCCGAACACCCCCCTGTTCGGTTCGCACCAGAAATTGCGAACAGGCAAAAAATTTGTTCGAACACGGGAACACCGTTAAAGTCTATGGGACACAAACATCAATAATCAAAAGTGCTAATTTTAAAGGCTTATATGCAAGTTATATCTGGTATGGATTTTGAGGGGAACCCCGTGCCAAAATGTGAAAAAAAATGGCGTGGGGTCCCCCCAAAAATCCATACCAGACCCTTATTCAAGCACGCAACCTGGCAGGCCTCAGGAAAAGAGGGGGGGACCAGAGAGCGCCCCCCCAGGTCACATGCCGTCAACATTGGGAGGGTGCTTTGGGGTAGCCCCCCAAAACACCTTGTCCCCATGTTGATGGGGATAAGGGCCTCATCCCCACAACCCTTGCCCGGTGGTTGTGGGGGTCTGCGAGCAGGGGGCTTATCGGAATCTGGAAGCCCCCTTTAACAAGGGGACCCCCAGATCCCAGCCCTCCCCCCTGTGTGAAATGGTAAGGGGATATAAATGTACCCCTACCATTTCACAAAAAAACTGTCAAAAATGTTAAAAATTACAAGAGACAGTTTTTGACAATTCCTTTATTTAAATGCTTCTTCTTTCTTCTATCTTCTATCTTATTTCTTCTATCTTCCTTTGGTTTCTTCCTCCATCTTCTTCTTCTTCTGGTTCCTCTGGTTCCTCCGGTGTTCTCGTCTGGCATCTTCCTCTGCAGCATCCTCTTCCCTTATTCTCCTCAGGCCGCTCCGCATCCATGATGGCATGGAGGGGGGCTCCCGATGTGTGACACTTCTCCTCTTCTGACGGTTCTTAAATAACGGGGGGGCGGGGCAACCCAGTGACCCTGCCCCCCTCTGACGCACGGGGACTTGACGGGGACTTCCCTGTGGCATTCCCCGTGACGTCAGAGGGGGCGGGGTCACCCATTATGTAACCCCGCCCCCTTCTGACATCACGGGGAATGCCACAGGGAAGGCCCCGTCAAGTCCCCGTGCGTCAGAGGGGGCGGGGTCACCGGGTGGCTCTGCGCCTGTTATTTAAGAACCGTCAGAAGAGGAGAAGCGTCACACAGTGGGAGCCTCCCTCAATGCCATCATGGATGCGGAGCAGCCGAGGAGAAGAAGGGAACAATACGCCGCGGAGGAAAAATGACGAATGTGAACACCGGAGGAAGAACCAGAAGAAGAATAAGGTGGAGGAAGAAACGGAAGGAAGATAGAAGATGGAAGATAGAAGAAAGAAGAAGCATTTAAATAAAGGAATTGTCAAAAACTGTCTCTTGTCATTTTTTACATTTTTGACAGTTTTTTTGTGAAATGGTAGGGGTACTTTTGTACCCCCTTACCATTTCACACAGGGGGAAGGGCCGGGATCTGGGGATCCCCTTGTTAAAGGGGGCTTCCAGATTCCGATAAGCCCCCTGCCCACAGACCCCCACAACCACTGGGCAAGGGTTGTGGGGATGAGGCCCTAATCCCCATCAACATGGGGACAAGGTGTTTTGGGGGGGCTACCCCAAAGCACCCTCCCAATGTTGAGGGCATGTGGCCTGGTACCGTTCAGGAGGGGGGCAGCTCTCCCATCCCCCCTCTTTTCCTGCGGCCTGCCAGGTTGCGTGCTCGGCTAAGGGTCTGGTATGGATTTTTGGGGGAACCCCACGCCATTTTTTTTTTAATTTTGGCACGGGGTCCCCCTTAAAACCATACCAGACCTAAAGGGTCTGGTATAGATTTTGAGGGGGACCCCACGCCATTTTTTAAAAAAAATTTGGCCGGGGTTCCCCTTAATATCCATACCAGACCTGAAGGGAATTCCCATGCCGTTTTTATCAATGAACTTTATGTGTATTGTCAGACCGGCAATTCATTAATAGCGAGTAGTTTTAAATGATTTTTTTCCTTTGAAATGTCATTTTGCTGTCAGACTGTTCTAAACACACTAAACATGCGCCCCTTTACAGGCATACTATAGACACCCCCCAGGTATGAAATTTAAAGGAATATTACACTTTTATTGTTTCACTTTAAGCATTATTAAAATCACTGCTCCTGAAAAAACGGCTGTTTTTAAAACCTTTTTTTGCATTGATCCATGTCCCCTGGGGCAGGACCCAGGTCCCCAAACACTTTTTATGACAATACCATGCATATAAGTCTTTAAAATTAGCCCTTTTGATTTCTCCCATAGACTTTTAAAGGGTGTTCCGCGGCTTTCGAATTTGCCGTTAACACCCCAAATTGTTCGCTGTTCGGCGAACTGGCGAACAGCCGATGCTCGAGTCGAATATGAGTTCGACTCGAACTCGGAGCTCATCCCTACTGCAGAGTGCAAAATTCTGATGCAGAAAACATCAGCTTCCAGATCTTTTTTTATCAGTTGAACAAACTGAAGTTAGAAGCTGATTGGCTACCATGCACAGCTGCACCAGATTTTTCACTCTCCAGTTTTAGTAAATCAAACCTTTATCTCCTATTAAAAACACTTAACCATTCCTGTGTATGGGCCAGACTGAATATTTCTTTGTTTTTCAGCCTTGTTGTTAAACTGTTCAGATGGGAATTGATTCATATAGCATGGAATACAAACTTGGTATTAAATCTTTTTCTGTCTAATAACTGATTTGTACTTTGAGGCACGGCAAGATTTACTTTTCTATTTTCGAATGATAAACTTGAATCACTGAATGATGAAAAAAAAAAGATTTAAAAAAAGTACTGTTTTAAACACAAAACTATCACATAAACAACTAAAACAAATGCAATATATTCTCTGTGATGCAAGATGATAAAATATATTTTGATTTTTTTTGTCATGCTGTTTTATGTAAGGTCCCACAAGACTACTAAGATGCAATAAAAACAAACACATTTATATTAAAAAAAAAGAACAAAACTTAGCTCTTCTATTCCTTTGCATTATTCTGTTTATTGTCAAAGAACGCTTAACACAAAGCCCTCCCTTAGGTTGCCAGAAAATACTTCCAACAGAATATTGCTAGATCTTTAGTGCCAACATGATTTTCTAGGGATTTTCTAAAGAATTAAAACAAAGGAAAAGCCGCTTTCTATAAGCTTTTGAAAAAAAAAAAATCATATCTCATTTTCAGCATCTTCAAGGAAATATATTGTTGTTGTTTTCTATAAAAATGTGATTTGCAAATTGTAAATGATACTTGCAGTATGTATAATACATGATAAACATGTTTCTATGAAATATTTAAAATATGTATTACTTACCTTTGTGAAAAGAAATATCTTTTACTTATATACACTACTTTCTGTAAATTAACTCCGCAGTAGTATAGTGCCTGACTGATTCTGTTTGAATTCAGCGGAACTATTGACTAAATAAGTAGAAAATATTTACTTAGCTTAGTGAATGGAGTGACGTTTTGCATCCAATCATACAAAATCATGTTTATTTAAATTCCCCTTCACATGATTAGTTATTCAAAGTTGACCTAACTTTATTTACATAGCTAAGTAAACATTTTCTACAACTTTAACAAATCAACAGTAATATGTGCTGAATGCTTTGCATGTAAAGGGAAAGAATTGGATATTTTCACTTAGCCTAACATGTAGAGATGTTATTGCAATATTTTCCTTAAAGCAAAAATCCCAGCAGATGAACAGATATGGATTGTGTAGCTCTGTATTCATGAACACATTATTTAAGCACTTGAGCCCCGGAAGGTTTTACCCCCTTCATGACCAGGCCATTTTTTGAGATATGGCACTGCGTTACTTTAACTGACAATTGTGCAGTCGTGCAAAGCTGTACCCGAATAAAATGTATGTATTTTTCCCCCCACAAATAGAGCTTTCTTTTGGGGGTATTTGATCACCTCTGTGTTTTTTATTGTTTGCCCTATAAACAAAAAAAAAAAAAAGTTGGGAAAAAAATTTTTTTTTTACTTTTTGCCATAAAACATACCCAATAAAAAAATATTAAAATCTAATTTCTTCATCAATTTAGGCCAATATGTATTCTGCTACATATTTTTGGTAAAAAAAATTCCCAATAAGCGTATATTGATTGGTTTGTGTCTACAAACTATAGGATATTTTTATGGAATTTTTATTGATTTTTCTTTTTACTAGTAATGGCGGTGATCAGTGACTTCTAGTGGCACTGCGACATTGCGGCTGACAAATCGGACACTAAGTGACACTTTTGACACTTTTTTTGGGGACCAGTGATACTAATACAGTGATCAGTACTAAAAGATATGCTCTGTCATTATACTAATGACACTGGCAGGGAAGGGGTTAACATCAGGGGCAATCAATGGGTTAAATGTGTCCCTAGGGGGTGCTTTCTAACTGTGGGAGGTGCTTTAACTGTAAGAAGACAGAGATCCATGTTCCTGATTAGCAGAAACACAAGATCTCTGTCTTCTCATGTCACAGAACAGTGATTGGTGGGTCTGCCTGACCCACTGATTGGCTCCCGTTGTGCCCAATCACAGTGGGAATGGGTGGCCCCCAATCACACATGCACGCTCCAGACCCTGAAGAAGAAATCATGTACAGGTATGTAATTTTGTGCTAAAGGGCCACCCTGCTGCAGTAAATGTACATGTATTGTAAATGTAAATGTATTTTTTTAACACAAGCAGTGTAGGCACCTGAATTTGGTTTTAAGTTTCAGTTGCACTGCAGTGATCATATGTTAACCAGTTCCCGCCCGGCCAATAGCAGATTAATCCTGACTGGATATCATATAACATTATGTCAGGATGTGCTGATCGCTCGGCCGTGGGGGCCATGTAGCAGCGTGTTCTGTCACCAGCTGTGTCAATGGGACACAGCCGATGACTGATCAGAGTACCAGATTGCTGCTGGTACCATGTGACCCCCGTGATGAAACCCAGCAGGTCACATGACAGTTGTACACAATGGATGGCTCCCTTTCAAGCCATCCAGTGTGTACAAATGTGTTGCTAGCTGTGATTGGTCAATTTGATCAAATGCTATAGACAGGGCCAGTCACAGCCCATATGTATCATGTGATTAGCTTTGACCAATCACAGCTAATCACAACAAAATGGACTGAATGATTCAGTTTCATTCAGTAAAATGCTTGCTTATAGCAATGTAATACACTGCTATAAGCAAACATAATGTGTCGAAACACAGTGTGTAAAAAAAAAGAATCATAAAAAAGGAAAAAAATGTAATAAAAAATACGAAATTAAAAAAAAATTTAAAAAATATAGCTTTTTTTTCGTACAGTCACCAGCCAGCATCCCTGATCACTGCCATACCAGTAATATGATGATTCTGTACTGCACTGGTGACAGTAGATTAAAAGAAAATGTGAACATTTTTTTTTTTTTAATTTCTTAATTTTCCAAAAAATGATGACAAAAAAATTACAATTTCGAAAAACCCACCATGCTTCTTACTAAATACAATTGTACTGTCTACTTTCCAAAAAGGGATCATTTGAGGGGTATTTCTATTGTCCTGGCATTTTAATGCCTCAAGAAATGAGTCAGTACATCAGATTGATCAATTTTCAGAAATATACCATAGTTTGTGGACTCTATAACTTTCACACAGAATAAATAACAAACACTTATTGGGGTTATATTTATCAAATAAATGTAGCAAAATACATTTTGGGCTACATTTATGAAGAACAATTATTTATTTGAAAAATAGCTGCAAAGGGTGGGCCAACTCAATATTGAACCCTACGGACTAAGACTGGGATGCCATTAAAGTTAATGTGCGTGTAAAGGCAGGTGTCCCAATACTTTTGACAATATAGTGTATAAACAGTGCCTTGAAAAAGTATTCACACCCCTTTAAATGTTCCAAATTTTGTCATGTTACAACCAAAAACGTAAATGTATTTTATCTTTTTTTTTATGTGATACACCAATACTAAGTGGCACATATTTGTGAAGTGGAAATAAAATAATAAATGGTTCTCCAATTTTTTTACGAATAAATATGTGAAAAGTGTGGTGTGCATTTGTATTTGTATTCAGCCCCCCTGAGTCAATACTTTGTAGAACCACCTTTTGCTGCAATTACAGCTGCAAGTCTTTGTGGGTATGTCTCTACCAGCTTTGCACATCTAGAGAGTGACATTTTTGCCAATTCTCCTTTGCAAAATAGCTCAAGCTCTGTCAGATTGAATGCAGAGCATCTGTGAACAGCAATTTTCAAGTCTTGCCACAGATTCTCAATTGGATTTAGGTCTGGACTTTCACTTGGCCATTCTAACACACAAATAAGTTTTGATCTAAACCATTCTTTTGTAGTGCTGGCTGTATGTTTAGGGTCATTGTCCTCCTGGAAGGTGAGCCTCTGACCCAGTCTCAAGTCTTTTGCAGACTTTAAAGGTTTTTCATCTAAGATAGCCCCGTATTTGGCTCCAACCATCTTCCCATCAACTCTGACCAGCTTCCCTGTCCATGCTGAAGAAAAGCACCCCCACAACATGATGCTGCCACCACCATGTTTTACGGTGGGTGTGGCGTATTAAGGGTAATGTGGAGTTAGTTTTCTGCCACACACAGTGTTTTGCTTTTAGGCCAAAAAGTTCAATTTTGATCTCATCTGACCAGAGCACCTTCTTCCACATGTTTACTGTGTGCCCCACATGGCTTCTTGCAAACTGCAAATGAGGCATCTTATTGCTTTCTTTAAGCAATGGCTTTCTTCATGCCACTCTAATAGTTGTCCTGTGGACAGATTCTCCAACCTGAGCTGTGGATCTCTGCAGCTCCTCCAGAGTTACCATGTGATTCTTGGCTGCTTCTCTGAATAATGCTCTCCTTGCCCCGCCTGTCAGTTTAGGTGGAGGGCTATGTTTTGGTAGGTTTGCAGTTGTGCCATACTCTTTCCATTTTGCGAATGATGGATTGAACAGCACTCCATAAAATGTTCAAAGCTTGGGATATTTTTTTTAACCTAACCCTGCTTTAACCACTATCTGCCCAGCCTATAGCAGATTGATGGCCGGGAAGTGGTTCTGTTATCCTGATTGAGCGTCATATGACGTCCAGCAGGATAACATGCCGGCGATCACAAGTGCGGTGTGTCAGTCTGGCATGCTGCATCTCTGATCATGGTAAGGCACCTCTGACAGAGTCTTCTTACCACGTGATCAGCAGTGACCAATCACAGCTGATTATCACGTGAACCAGAAAGTGCCGGTAAATGGCATTCTGCGGTTTGCACTGACAGGGAGAGCCGATCGGATTACCATCATTGGATTACCTGGAAATGGCAGTGGATGCCATTTTTACCTGCCAGATGTTTGTGGAGACATGCGCATATACCTTTTAACACTCTAGTTAATAAACCAAAGCTTTTAAGGTTTTACACTATCTATTGTTTTTTTCATTTATATGCATTACATGTCTAGGAGTTCCACTGTGGAGTATATCCTGAGTCAGTATATTCATTCATTCCATTACCTCTACTGGAGTGTTTTTTTTAAAGGGGAAGTCCCTAAAGCTTGCCAGACCTGCCTGTCACTAGGGTGTCCTGGCATTTTGGTAAGAGTACATCTTGTGATGTGACTCACCCTTGATTTCTGGCTGCAAGAACTCTTCACTATCATCTCTTTGGGACTGTTACTTATTTAAATACATATTCACGTTTGAGTACTTTTATTTATACCTGTATTTGAATTTATTTTTACTTGAAATCTCATGTTAGCGCAACACTTTGTATACCAATCCTTATTGTGATAAATATATCACTGATGTGTTTGCAGCTCATACACTTTATTAAAGTTGGCACAAGCGCAGTATTTTTTCATTTCTATTTAATGGAGAAATAGAGATATTGAAATTAACTCACAGGGGGTCATTTACTATAGCGCCAAAAAATTCTCCTGTAGTACCAAAAAATAACTCTCAAAAAAGGCCAGAAAGACTACTCTCTACTCTCTCAGAAAGTCAGCGCTAATGCAAATGGAAAGCAGCGCTATTGCAGCAATAATGCCTGTCAGATCACATATGCTGGAATAGTGGAACTCAATGGGGCTCGAACCTGCAAAATCCAAAGTTCTCACTGAAGGCTTATATGCAAGTTCTTTGCCATAAAAAGTGTTTGGAGACCTGGGTCCTGCCCCAGGGGACATGGATCAATGCCAACATTTTTTTTAAAAACGGCCGTTTTTTCGGGAGCAGTGATTTTAATAATGCTTTGAGTGAAACAATAAAAGTGTAATATTCCTTTAAATTTCATACCTGGGGGGTGTCTATAGTATGCCTGTAAAGGGGCGCATGTTTCCTGTGTTTAGAACAGGCTGACAGCAAAATGACATTTCAAAGGAAAAAAGTAATTTAAAACTACTCGTGGCTATTAATGAATTGCCGACAATACACATAAAAGTTCATTGATAAAAACGGCATGGGAATTCCCCACAGGGGAACCCCAAACCAAAATTAAAAAAAAAAAATTACGTGGGGGTCCCCCTAAATTCCATACCAGGCCCTTTAGGTCTGGTATGGATTTTAAGGGGAACCCCAGCTAAAATTAAAAAAAAATGGCGTGGGGTCCCCCCAAAAATCCATACCAGACTCTTATCTGAGCACGCAACCTGGCAGGCCACAGGAAAAGAGGGGAGATGAGAGAGTGCCCCCCCTCCTGAACCATACCAGGCCACATGCCCTCAACATTGGGAGGGTGCTTTGGGGTAGCCCCCAAAACACCTTGTCCCCATGTTGATGAGGACAAGGGCCTCATCCCCACAACCCTTGCCCGGTGGTTGTGGGGGTCTGCAGGTGGGGGTTTATCAGAATCTGGAAGCCCCCCTTTAACAAGGGGACCCCCAGATCCCAGCCCTCCCCCCTGTGTAAAATGGTAAGCGGGTACAAAAGTACCCCTACCATTTCACAAAAAAAGTGTCAAAAATGTAAAAAATGACAAGAGACAGTTTTGACAATTCCTTTATTTAAATGCTTCTTCTTTCTTCTATCTTCTTTCTTCTATCTTCTATCTTCCTTCACTTTCTTCCTCCATCTTCATCTTCTTCTTCTTCTTCTGGTTCTTCTGGTTCTTCTAGTTCTTCCTCTGGTGTTCTCGTCTGGCATCTCCTCCGCGATGTCTTCTTCCCTTCTTCTCCTCAGGCCGCTCCGCATCCATGATGGCATGGAGGGAGGCTCCCGCTGTGTGACGCTTCTCCTCTTCTGGCGGCTCTTAAATAACGGAGGGTCGGGGCCAACCGGTGACCCCGCCCCCTCTGATGCATGGGGTCTTCCCTGTGGCATTTCCCGTGACATCAGAGGGGGCGGGGTCATCGGGTGGCCCCACCCTCCGTTATTTAAGAACCGTCAGAAGAGGAGAAGCGTCACACAGCGGGAGCCTCCCTCCATGCCATCATGGATGCGGAGTGGCCCGAGGAGAAGAAGGGAACAAGACGCCATCGAGGAAGATGCCGGACGAGAACACCAGAGGAAGAACCAGAAGAACCAGAAGAAGAAGAAGATGGAGGAAGAAACTGAAGGAAGATAGAAGATAGAACAAAGAAGATAAAAGAAAGAAGAAGCATTTAAATAAAGGAATTGTCAAAAACTGTCTCTTGTCATTTTTAACATTTTTGACAGTTTTTTTGTGAAATGGTAGGGGTACTTTTGTACCCCCTTACCATTTCACACAGGGGGGAGGGCCGGGATCTGGGGGTCCCCTTGTTAAAGGGGGCTTCCAGATTCTGATAAGCCCCCCGCCCGCAGACTCCCACAACCACCGGGCAAGGGTTGTGGGGATGAGGCCCTTGTCCCCATCAACATGGGGACAAGGTGTTTTGGGGGCTACCCCAAAGCACCCTCCCAATGTTGAGGGCATGTGGCCTGGTACGGTTCAGGAGGGGGGGTATCTCTCATCCCCCCTCTTTTCCTGCGGCCTGCCAGGTTGCGTGCTCGGATAAGGGTCTGGTATGGATTTTTGGGGGGACCCACGCCATTTTTTTTTAAATTTTGGTGCAGGGTTCCCCTTAAAATCCATACCAGACCTGAAGGGTCTGGTATAGATTTTGAGGGTGATCCCACGCCATTTTTTAAAAAAATTTGGCCGGGGTTCCCCTTAATATCCATACCAGACCTGAAGGGCCTGGTATGGAATTTAGGTGGACCCCCACGCCATTTTTAAAAAAAATTTTGGTTCGGGGTTCCCCTGTGGGGAATTCCCATGCCATTTTTATCAATTAACTTTTATGTGTATTGTCAGACCAGCAATTCATAGAGTAGTTTTAAATGACTTTTTTTCCTTTGAAATGTCATTTTGCTGTCAGACTGTTCTAAACGCGGGAAACATGTGCCCCTTTACAGGCATACTAAAGACACCCCCTAGGTATGAAATTTAAAGGAATATTACACTTTTATTGTTTCACTTTAAGCATTATTAAAATCACTGCTCCCGAAAAAACAGCCATTTTTAAAACTTTTTTGCATTAATACATGTCCCCTGGGGCAGGACCCAGGTCCCCAAACACTTTTTATGACAATAACTTGCATATTAATCTTTAAAATTAGCACTTTTGATTATTCATGTTCGTGTCCCATAGACTTTAACCACTTGCCTACCAGGCCAATTCTGACATTTCTCTCCTACATGTAAAAATCATAATTTATTTGCTAGAAAATTACATACATCCCCCCAAACATTATATATGTTTTTTTTAGCAGAGACCCTAGAGAATACAATGGCGGTCATTGCAACTTTTTATCTAGCACGGTATTTGCGCAGCAATTTTTCGAATGCATTTTTTTAGGAAAAAAAACAGTTTGGGGCTTTAAAAAAAAAAAAAAAAACAAGAAATTTAGCCCAATGTTTTTGCATAATGTGAAAGATGAAGTTACACCGAGTAAATAGATACCCAACATGTCACGCTTCAAAATTGCACACGCTCGTGGAATGACGCCAAACTTCGCTATTTAAAAATCCCCTTAGGCGACGCTTTACAAATTTTTACTGGTTACTTTTTGTTTTGAGTTACAGAGGAGGTCTAGGACCAAAATTATTGCTCTCACTCTAACGTTCGTGGCGACACCTCACATGTGTGGTTTGAACACCGTTTTCATATGTGGGCGGGACTTATGTATGTGTTCGCTTCTGCATGCAAGCTCATGGGGACAGGGGCGCTTTAAAAAATTTTTTTTTTATTGTTAATTTTATTTTTTTATTTTAGCTTGACACTTTTTTCCCCCAAATTTTTTTTTGATCACTTTTGTTTCTATTACAAGGAATGTAAACATCCCTTGTAATAGGAATAAGCATGACAGGTGCTCTTTACAGTGAGATGTGGAGTCAATAAGACCCCACATCTCACCTCTAGGCTTAGAAGGCTGAAATAAAAAAAAAAAGATCTCCGCTTCCCAGCCGAAGCGGTGCCATTTTTTTTAATACAGAGGCCGGGCGTGACGTCATAACATCACGCCCGGCCTCCGAACGATCATAAAGACTCTGGCAACCATCTGGTCTGCCGGAAATCTCTATGCTAAACATCCGGGGCTGGCGGATCCTGTGACCAACTCACTGACCGTAGCGGTGAGTCGGTACAAGCACCGGAGGGCGGCGGGAGGGGGGATTTCCCCTCTCGCCTCCTGTAAGAATGATCAAGCAGTGGAACAGCCACTATGATCATTCTTATGGTGTGCAGATTCGCCGACTCTAAAAGACGATATCTGGATGATGTCTGTAGCTACAGGCATCACTCAGATATCCCTGCTCAAAGCCGAGGGCGTCATTTGGCGTACGGTGGGTGGGAAGCGGTTTTAATGGTGTCCGCACAAATTTTTTGTCTGTTCGCATGTTCTGCTGCAAACCGAACAGGGGGGATGTTCGGCCCATACCTAGTTATCATTGAGAATCATGGGGTACAACTTGTCAACCAAAGTCGCCCAACTGTGAAACAAGTCATATATATTTTAATAGAAAGGAGCTCTCATTTATACTTGCATTTACATCAGCAGAACAAATGCAGGAAGTGATGTGTGCACATGGGCCATAAGCAAATGTGTGGGGATGCCAAACAAATCAATGAACCCCACCCACACCAAATCTAACTACCACATCCACCCCCCCACATTGATTAAGCACATAGTGCTCATTAAGCACAAGTACATATCATACCCTTAGCTGGAAAATGAGCAGCACCTCCTCTTTGGTAAAGAGGGACCTCCTTATGTTCATCTAGATGGAGATCTTGACCAGCACAGGGACTTCCGGGTGATTACAATAACTTATTTCTCGGTCAGAAGGCAAAACCACACTCTTGATCGCTGCTGCGAATATTTGATCGCAACCACTATTAGAATTGTATTATTGTTGTTTATTTGCAGATATGCAAATTTGTATTTCTACTTATGATATTTAAAGGAAATGGTGTCCCTGGGTTAGCAGCGGGAGGAAATCGTTCAGCTGAAATCACACACTTTCATTCCCGCATGTCAGTCCCGACAGCAGGGGGAATTTCAAAGACATCTGTGCAGGTTTCTGCACTGATATCAATACAAATTGCACCCCAAAGTCGCACCAATTAAAGCAGTGCAATTGTCACCTCTTTGACATGTCAAATCGCACCAATGTGAACTAAAGCTGACACATACAACACTGCCTATCCACCAGCTGAATTCATTGCCTGCAATTCTCCACAGCTGTTATATATAAAGATTCCACCTTTATCATTAACTTGCAGGTGTGCAGAAGCCTAGGTTTACGTTGGAGCGATTTGTCATGCGATTTGAGAGATCAAATTGCATGACTATTGGCAGCAATGGCACTGTTCCAATCGATGCAACATTTTTTTTGTGGCACCACACCAATTTGCTAAAGTAGTTCCTGCACTACTTTTGCCAATTTCAGGTGCGACTTCAATAGACATTTGTGTATGAAGCCACACGGATGTCTATCAAGTAGCACCTGAAATCACGTTGACCATGCTACTTTGAAATCATGCTACTTCAAGTGAAGTAGCGCGATTTCAAAGTAGTATCAATGTGAACCAGGGCAAAGAGATTAGTTTTTTGGTGCACAAATACATATTGAAATAAAATATAAGAGATATTGCACTTTCCCAAAATCACCACACACAAAAACTAAAGAGAAAGAAAAGTAGAAGAAAAAAAAACACCACAACAAAGCTCAATAATGTACTTTTATTTTACCAGCAGAAAAACAAACCAACAAAATTACATTCATTTACTAGCTTCAAAAAAATATGGACAGGATATATGGTGTTACATTTAGCAATGGGATTTTAAGGGCCCTGCTCATAGGAGCTTACAATCTAAAATTTGACAAATCCACCTTAGAGTGGACACAGCTTTAATTTCAGTGTATAACGGGCAACACATCACATTTTTATCTGCAAGATTATAGAAACATACTTAACAGTCATTCTTACAAAGCATTCCAACATAATATTAAAAGACTTATTCAAAACACCCACCACCAGCCCATAATCCACACAAACATACATTGGTGATCATGTTCTGCTGGAAGCTGCATTTCAGTGTACACGATTAAACGAGATCAAAAAGAGTAGGTCAGCAGTTGCTTCCAAACGATGTTTGCATGATCAGACAGGAACAATATACACAGAACATTGACAGCACGGCCACATAAACCCATTTTTGATTGAAAAAATGCACAAGAATCTCATCAAATCTCCCAATATCATTCCTTCTCCCCCACAAATCACAGCAAAAAACCTGACCTTCTCAGGCCAAACAAACCCCCCTACTGCAGGTCTTTATATAAGAAAGGTTGTATTGTTAGCACACTAACATACCCAACAGAAGTACACGCCCACCAGTATCTTTCAATCTGTCTCTTCATGTATGTCTAAAGTGATTACACCTGATGAGCAGGAACACATAATACTATTCGCAACTGTGTTAGCCCTTGGCTATGTGCATCAAATCTCCAACTACAGGACAAAGATCAAAGTCCATTTGCATCCACATAAACAAAGCAACAGTTTTCTAAGCATATGTACCCGTGCAGTGTAAACCCTAAAATTTGAAATGTCCAAGTCCCTGGGCATGATTAGTGCTAATAAACATTAACATCAGTCCCTGGCTGCAATGACCTTCCAATATGAAGTCCAAAATTAACTTTCTTACATTATAACCTATTTCAACAGGAGACAAATAAAATGACAGCATGTCTTTGGATTGTGGTGAGAAACCCACACAGGGAGAACATATAAACTTCAACACAAGGCATGTTGGGGAATTGAACCAACATCCCATGTGCTGCTAGACAGAACTGCTACCCACTTAGCCACCAGGCAGCCCCACACATGTTCTCTGCATCTCTGTGGTGTGAACCAGCCCTAAGTCCATTGCCATGCTCAGTGTCACAAGCAATATACAATATATTGGCCTAAGTATTGGGGTGCCTGCCTTTAAATGCACATGAACTATAATGTCATCCCAATATTAGTATTGGGTTCAAAACTCATTTGGCCCACCCTTTGCAGCTATAATAGCTTCAACTCTTCTTGTCCACAAGGTTTAGGAGTGTGTCTATGGGAATGTTTGACCATTCTTCCAAGTGCATTTGTGAGGTCAGGCACTGATGTTGGATGAGAAGGCCTGACCTACAGTCTCCTCTCTAATTCATCCCCAAGGTGTTCTGTTGTGTTGAGGTCAGGACTCTGTCCAGGCCAGTCAAGTTCCTCCACCCCAAACTCCCTCATCCATGTCTTTATGGACCTTGCTTTGTGCACTGGTCCAAATGATTTGGTGGAGGGGGGAATATGATGTGGGGTTGTTTTTCAGTGGTTGGGCTTGGCCTCTTAGTTCCAGTTAAGGGAACGCTTAAGGCGTCAGCATACCAAGACATTTTGGACAATTTCATGCTCCCAACTTTGTGGGAACAGTTTGGGAAAAGACCCTTCCTGTTCCAACATGACTGCACACCAGTGCACAAAGCAAGGTCCATAAAGACATGGATGAGCAAGTTTGGGGTGGAGAAACTTAACTGGCCTGCACAGAGTCCTGGCCTCAACCCAATAGAACACCTCTTGGCTGAATTAGAGTAGAGACTGTGAGCCAGATCTTCTCATCCAACATCAGTACCTGGCCTCACAAATGCAATTCTGGAAGAATGATCAAACATTCCCATAGACACACTAAACCTTGTGGACAGCCTTCCCAGAAGCTGTTCTAGCTGCAAAGGGTGGGCCAAATCAAATTTTAACCCTACGGACTAAGACTGGGCTGCCATTAAAGTTCATGTGTGTGTAAAGGCAGGTGTCCCAATACTTTTGGGTAAATAGTGTATCTGGAAAGGACTTACAATGGTGGCGGAACCCTCCTACACATAAATACTACATTTAGGCATAGTTATAGGACTTGGGAGATGAGACAACTTCTATACATGAAGCAACATGGTTGGGATCTGAACCCATACACTCAGGGATGCTAAGCAGAAGTTCTAACATCTAAGCCACAGAGCTGCAACTTGTGAGAGCCTCCTACACATAACTACACATAAATACTGCATTTCTTTGGACATACAGGTGATGGAATTACATTACTCAAGAGTTATTCTTCTTGATTTATTCTGTGATATTTGGTGTTGTTTTGTGGGTGAGAGTAGAATATTACCCTCAAATTTTTGGGAATTACATTTTGCTTTCTGATGTTATTACACATATCACATTTTTGGGGCTCTAATTATGAATATTTGGAAATAATAAAAAGCACAAAAAATTGTGATTCATTTTAAATTTGCATCAGCAATGGTATTGTTTGTGGATTATAAAGACACCTGTGTGAGTTTGGGGTAAAGATTGTTGTGAGATGAAGAGTAACAAGTGAAAGTGACAGAGAAAAATATATTTTACCATAACATCACAATATTCCACATTCTAGTATTCTTAAAAACAAAATATTTTAACTAGAAGAAACAATGTTGCAAAGGAAAATTTATTTCACAGAAAGATACATTTCATCTCAACATTAAAAGGTTTTTTTTGTGAAAGTTAGAATTATTCCATTAGAATCAATGGCTGAAACTTCGTTTTGACTAAATTAGAACAGATTTTCATTTTAAAAAAATGCTCTCTAATTAGCTCTCATTTTGGTATTTACTATAGCGCCGGCTAAAAAAGACACAAGTTAAAATGAGAGTTATTTTCAGGTCTGAGCATGCTCAGTTGTGTTGGCACCTATTTGTCCAAAATGGGGAATTTTTCACTTCTCAGACTTTTAAAGATATTTCAGTGTAGAAATCACTTTTTCACACAGTTTAAAAGCAGATTATCTTTAAATAATATACTGCATATTTCTGTACCATTTAGGCAATTATATTATGCTCTAAACATTATTTCCATGTGCACTACTAGGTTTTAGCAGAGTAAGGGTTTGGGCGCTATTTGGTTTCAGGGAACTATAGTAAATTCGATTTTGGGAGTATTTTCTCACCAGCACTATAGTGAATACCGTTTTAGTGCTAATTACCGTGAATTAGTGCTAATTAGCGCTAATTTGCAGTAATTAGCGCCGCAGCTCTATAGTAAATGACCCCCATAGCTTCCTCTATTGGCTAAACTTAAAATCTCTATATTTAATGCAAAATCAAAAATATGAAAAATCAGCTTGCAAAAATGTGAAAGACAATTTGAAAATGTGTTAAAAGGCTGCATATTTGTGTCCAATATTTTATGTCCATGCAAGTACTGGAGTATAAGAGCTCTGAGTCTGTGTCCAGGGTTTATGTCCATGCAAAGTTATACAACTACTGGTACAGTATATTCCAAGGTACAGCCGCATCCTGTAATTACTTTTATGAGCAACAGTAGCTTCTGGGGAAGTTTTATGCAGGTGCTATATGCTCTTTCACTCTCTTGCTCCCCTTGACACCGAGATAATAATTCAAAATATGCACTTACTTAAAACATACAGTTTTTTTCCTATAGTGAAACCTAAAAAGCATAAAATAACCAAAATAAAAAAAGAAACAGAGTTTAATTGTGAAGCTTGTATATGTAATCAAATGGAAGATATTTGTAGAAGAGGTCAAAGTCTTTGCAAAGCCTGGAATACCATAGGGCTTTCCCTAATGTGATAAGCATTAGCAAACAATACTGATGGCATAGTGGAAATGTTATAAAACTCATTAGGGGCATTAGTGGCATGACCTTCGCTGTAGTACAGGATTACTCTGATTAACAATATAACTCATCTGGCTGAGTTACAAAGGCGATAGACTTTCAGAAATGATCAATGGCAAATAGAACAATGTAGTTTTTTAGAATGTGATTTATACTTTATTGTTTATGCATCACTGCTTTTTCCAAAAAATATTTCAATTAGTACAGCCTTTCTCCAAGGCCCTCTAGAAATCTGCATTATGATGTGGATATGATTAATAACATGTTTGGATATTTTTTTTTCTCTCTAAGGTGCATTTATAAAACTTGAATTATCAATTTACTACACATATTTGTTTCCAGTTATCTTAAATAGAAGAAGATGAACATGTCTAAATGTTTTTCTTGCCTAAACTCGGGATACATTAGCCTTTGGTAACAGAAGCCTGGCACAGCAATTTTTTTTTTTAGCCAGAACCAAGAACAAGTTACGTTAATGTTCCTCCACATGCTGTTAAAACAGAACTCCAGGCAATAATAACAAAATTAAAATGAAAAACCTTTTCAAAGTAAAAAAACAAAACCACCTTTTGCTTCAATATTTAGCATCAATGCAATTCTTTCCTTGCAATACTGCCACTAGTCTGATGATCAGTGTCATAAAGCCAATCCAGGTCAATTGAACCCTCCCCAGCTTGTGACTGGACAGTGAAGGAGAAGCAGCACAGTGATGAACTAATCTCTCTGTCATTCTGCTTTCTATTTCTATCAACATGCTTCTTGCCAGCCTCTGGAGAGCCTGTCACAGAACTTCACTGGGAAGATCAATGTACTGCTCTTTCTCTGCCTCTTGCTGACACGCCCTTCCAGCAATCTCCATCCCCACCTCTCTAAGTCACTTATGCAGTTGAGAACAGAGGTCATGTGATCACTTATAAAAAAAGGTATATATATATATATATATATATATATATATATATATATATATATATATATATATATATATACACACACAAACAAGGGTTCACATTGTCTTTTAAATCTGCCTGAAGCTCAGCTTAAACCCTAACTTTAACCTAATCTGTAAGATGACCCTTAAATCTAACTCTTAACCCTGTCATCATCTGAGTAATTAAGATAAGTCTAACTCCATGATGCCCCCTCCCACAAAAAAAAGAAAAAAAATCCTCCCCGAAAGCTTCTGTGTTGGGAGGGCATTAATTAAAGTCCTACATTTGCAGCTGCAGCACCCTCTGCAGTCCACCGTGGTCTCCAGGAGGGAGCTGTAGATGGCTCTGAGTGTTAAAGAATAAGTTCACCTTTGTTCACTTTTTTTCCAAATCCCAGCTCCCCTATGTACCAGTATAGCATTAATGTACTTTTTTTTGCAAAAGTATCAAATCTTTCCATTAAATCTACAGACACTTACTTCACTTGTCCTCATCAATATTTCCAAACATATCCATTCGTTTTGCCTTACTTCCTGGTCAGACTATAGGTCATAACACAGAAAGGCATTGACCAGCTGACCTCATTAGCACACACCCTGCATCATCCACCCTCCTACCTACCCACCTACTTCCAGCTGCACGTTTTTTAAATGAAATGCAATCAATCAGTGATCACCCTTCTCACTAAACACACGATATACGATCAGATGGCATAGTGTATAGCCATCTTTATACTCATACATAGGAGGGAGTGGACAGAAACACTCAGCTGTCAAACACTGTTCACATCTCTGCATAGTGGGAACCCACATTCCCACATGAGTTTTTTTGGGGGGATGGAGGCATTTTGGAGCATTTTCACTCATCACACATTCAGGTGGATGGGCTGCCCTACATACAAAAATTGCCCCAAAGAAGCTTCAGGACTTTTTTTTTTAGAGTGGAGCTTGGTGCAATTTTATATGTGATTATTGGTGCAGCACATTTCTGAAATGCAAGGAAATGCACAGATGTGAATGGAGCCTCATTGTTTTTGTGTTAACGCACCAATTTCACGTTCAGGCCCCATTCACATCTAGCATAGCAGGAGCACGTTTTGTGGCTTGTTTTTGCTTTGACACACATAGGGCAGCCTGTTGATTTCAATTGGCTGCACTACATGAGGCTTATGGGACACTTTGGCGTTTTCTGGGTTGCATGTTTTTTACTGTGCGTTTTGCAGCATTTGCCACTTGTTTTTTCACATGGCAAAATGTGTGTTTGCGTCTGTGTTTGGTGTGCCATTAAAAATTAATGGAACTGAAAGTGTAACTAGTAATTTTAGGTGTATAAAGATGGCCATACACTATACCAGTGATGGTGAACCTTGACACCCCAGATGTTTTGGAACTACATTTCCCATGATGCTCAACTACACTGCAGAGTGCATGAGTATCATGGGAAATGTAGTTCCAAAACATCTGGAGTGCCAAGGTTCGCCATCACTGCACTATACAATCTGATTGTAAAAGGAGGACAATGAAGTAAGTGCAAACACTGATTGCATTTCATTAAAAAAATGTGCAGCTGGAAATGGTTGGGTAGGTAGGAGGGTGGATGATGCAGGGTGTGTACTAATGAGGTCAGTTGGTCAACTACTTCCTGTGTCATGACCTATAGTCAGACCAGGAAGTAAGGCAAAACTAATGAATACATTTGAAAACATTGATGAGGACAAGTGAAGTAAATGTCTGTAGATTTAATGGAAAGCTTTGATATTTTTGCAAAAAAGTACATTCAAGTGATTGTAAAGGCTTGTTTTTTTTTTTTTAAATAACAAACATGTTATACTTACCTCCTCTGTGCGGTTGGTTTTGCATAGAGCAGCTGAATCCTCCTCTTTTCAGATCCCTCTTTGCTGCTCCTAGCCCCTCCCTCCTTTGAGCGCCCCTCAGCCAGCAGCTTGCTACAGGGGGCACCCAAGCCGAGTCAGAAATCCGTGTATCCAGACACGGAGCTCCGACCTGGCCCTGCCCCCTCTCTCCCCTAAAACAATAAACAATATAAGAGCTGCTCATCATCAGAGTTAAAATAACTCTAAATGTACTGGAAGAAATCCTACCAAAGACTTGACCGCACTCTCATAAAGGTAAGCATAATAATGTGTCATTAAAAAATACCAGAAACCAGAAATACCAAAACACAGATAAGTCCATATAAATAGTCAAAAATGTGGTGATCAGTGCAAATGAATCCAGAAAAGTGATGAAAATGTGACACCAAAGACAATAGTGATTTTCCTCTTCACCAGACAAATGCACACCACACTCTTGGGGAATTTATGAATCCTTTTGCTCAAAAGAAGTCACAACATGCCTTTATGGTAGCCCCAAACTGGCAATCTCCTGCATACGGCCATCAGGTCTTCATTCAGCTCTCTGCTCCATCTGCTGTTTCATCATGTACATATGGATGAGTGGACACCATCATATTCCTAATAGCACTTCTGTGCCTTTAAGAGACCCTGTATATAACTTATTCACTTAGGGAAAACATAAAGGGGCCTCTCATAGTGTAGTAAGTCCAATTTATTAAATAAAAGAGTAAAAAAAAACACACTTACATCAAGTCTAAAATGTTCAGGCATACACAAGCATTAAAAAGGAACAGAAAAAAACAGTTTGTGCTCCACCTGCACTCCAGACAGCATAAGTAAAGTGTCCTGGAAGTCCCACCCAATGCATTTTATCAGCAACATCTAATGTCATCAGGGGTCCCAGTCACAAGGTGAGCCCTTCTAGTGAGGATAGAAGGGAATTGTAAGACTGCATTGCTGCATTCCCTATTCAGAACCTACCAATGCTTGATACACCACTTAAGGACATGCTTTTCTCCCTCTGCTCTTCTTTGCATACTAATATAATGTCTCCTTTACGGAAATTCACTACAGATGTGAGCTCTTTGGGAGAAAGGAAAGATCATATAGAAAATAAAATGGGAAAGTTTGCATCCACCATTAATGACTTAGTGGATGCCCATGATGATATTATATAGGAGTGTAATTGGCTGAAAATCCAGTGAATTCCTGAATCAGTCCAGCAGTCCAAGATCTGAGGATATGCCTGTGATCTGATCACCACTCTGCTCCCAGACTTGGACAGAATAGAGATTGTAATTGATCAAATTCACCATCTCCCCAAATCCTCACACATTCCAGAAAAACTCCATAGGCATGTTTTCATGCATGTTCACTTTTTCCACTTAAAAGGAAAGATTATGGATAAAGCCAGATATCTAGGTAACCTTTCAGCCTCATCTCTGCAACTATTCACTGATCTATCACAATACACACTCCAAATGGGGAAAAGTTGAATACCATCACAAAGACCTTGCAGAACCATAACATTCCATACTACTGGACCTACCCTACCAAGCTCTCAGAGAATAGAAATGGAAAACACATCATATTACAACTTTGGAAACTGGTCTCCACTTACTACAAACCTGGGATATACCCCCAGAATCCTCCCCTCTTCTTGGGAGGACCACAATCTAATTGGCCAACACCCAAATTTGCAGGGCATTCAGGAGGTGTTTGCCCTGCTGAACACCATGCACTGCACAGTGCATTCTGAGCCCTGATTGAGCAATTTTTTTTATTCTTATTTTGGGTCCGGCGGTGGACGAGGGGCACAGTTTTTTTATTTTTTAATAAAGGAATTGTCAAAAACTGTCTCTGTTTTTATTACTTTTTTGACACTTTTTTGGTAAATGGGTAGGGGTACAATGTGCTCTGCCCCCCATCCCAAAGCACCTTGTCCCCATGTTGATGGGGACAAGGGTCTCTTCCCCACAACCCTGGGCTGTGGTTGTGGGGGTCTGCAGTCAGAGGGATGATTGAAATCTGGAAGCCCTGACCTGTCAGTCTGCCTGCTCAGATAAGTGTCTGGTATTGATTTGAGGGGGTTCGGCGTGGGGATCCCCTTAAAACCCATACCAGACCCAAAGGGCCTGCCATTTTTTTCAACATTTTTCTATTGCCGGCAGTAATATTGTATTGTCTGCAATTTAAATTTCATTTCATGCATTTTGTTTCCTTTAGAAATAAAATTTTTGCTGCAGCATGTTCTATACATGTTATGGATGCGTCACTTTACAGGCAGACTAAGGGGACCCCCCCCATTAATTATATTTAAAGGAATTTTTAATTTTTATTGTTGCACTTCAACCACTTCAATACCATGCACTTTGGCCCCTTCATGTCCAGGACAATTTTTAGCTTTCAGCGCTGTTGCACTTTGAATGACAACTGCACAGTCATGCAACACTGTACCCAAATTACATTTTTACCCACGGCAAACTGCATGTACTGTGCATTCAAAAAAACACACTTTCACCAACAGTCCCCCCCCCCCCCCAAGTGCACTTACAGGAATTTCCCTTATGTATTCCAGACAAACATGCTGGCTGGTGTATCATAATGGTACATTCTTTAAATAACTCTTGTCATACTTTGGTGAACATTTATTCATGTAATGGACACCAAATCCACTTCATTAAGAAGGTCATGAAGAAAATAGATAGGGATCTTTAATTGCATGTGGAGATTATAACATAGTGCCTAACTTTTATATGGATTTCACTGCTGAGAGAAAACAACAAACCCCGTCCCTACAACCTTTCTTGTATAGCCATGAGGTGGAGGATGGCCGCCTACTACATCCACATGCCTGTGAATGTCTAACCAATCTTTTCTCTAATGAAAAACTCTTACTATAGAGACACGTTACAACAACATTTGACAGATTTTTTTTCAACCCAATGGGGTTGATTTACTAAAAGTTTAGAGTTCAAAACCTGATGCAGCTCTGCATAGAAACCAATCAACTTCCAGATTTTTTTTTCAAATCTTAACTGAACAATCTGAATTTAGAAGCTGACTGGCTACCATACACAGCTGCACCAGATTTTGCACTCTACAGTTTTAGTAAATCAACCCCAATATCTCATTAGTCAAGGATCCCTTCTGCCTGTGAAATGCTTGCAAGGCATTTATAAGGGCTCTCTTTATTCAATTGTGCTCTAGGGCTAAAAAGAGGACACAGTAGATTGATGCTATTTTAGCAGATGTACAAACTTTGGAATCTCAAAATAAGTTTGGATCCATTCCTACATCTAGGTCCTTATTGACAAATCGCAGAAATGAACTGAGAGCTTTATTACTGGGCTCCTTTGAAAAGACCACCAAGAGATTAAAGATGTCCTTTTATGCAATTGTAAATAAAGTGGGAGAGTTTTTATCACAATGATTGAGGGGTAGGGATGAGCTTCGAGTTCGAGTCGAACTCATGTTCGACTCGAACATTGGCTGTTCGCAAGTTCACCGAACAGCGAACAATTTGGGGTGTTCGCGGCAAATTCGAATGCCGCGGAACACCCTTTAAAAGTCTATGGGAGAAATCAAAAGTGCTAATTTTAAAGGCTAATATGCAAGTTATTGTCATAAAAAGTGTTTGGGGACCTGGGTCCTGCCCCAGGGGACATGGATCAATGCAAAAAAAAGTTTTAAAAACGGCCGTTTTTTCAGGAGCAGTGATTTTAATAATACTTAAAGTCAATCAATAAAAGTGTAATATCCCTTTAAATTTCGTACCTGGGGGGTGTCTATAGTGTGCCTGTAAAGGGGCGCATGTTTCCTGTGTTTAGAACAGTCTGACAGCAAAATGACATTTTGAAGGAAAAAACTCATTTAAAACTACCCGCGGCTATTGCATTGCCGACAATACACATAGAAGTTCATTGATAAAAACGGCATGGGAATTCCCCAAAGGGGAACCCCGAACCAAAATTAAAAAAAAAAAATGACGTGGGGGTCCCCCTAAATTCCATACCAGGCCCTTCAGGTCTGGTATGGATATTAAGGGGAACCCCGGCCAAAATTTAAAAAAAAAAATGACGTGGGGTTCCCCCTAAATTCCATACCAGACCCTTCAGGTCTGGTATGGATTTTAAGGGGAACCCCGCGCCAAAAAAAAAAAAAAAAAACGGCGTGGGGTCCCCCCAAAAATCCATACCAGACCCTTATCCGAGCACGCAACCTGGCAGGCCGCAGGAAAAGAGGGGGGGACAAGAGTGCGGCCCCCCCTCCCTCCTGAACCGTACCAGGCCACATGCCCTCAACATTGGGAGGGTGCTTTGGGGTAGCCCCCCAAAACACCTTGTCCCCATGTTGATGAGGACAAGGGCCTCATCCCCACAACCCTGGCCGGTGGTTGTGGGGGTCTGCGGGCGGGGGGCTTATCGGAATCTGGAAGCCCCCTTTAACAAGGTGACCCCCAGATCCCGGCCCCCCCCCTGTGTGAAATGGTAAGGGGGTACATAAGTACCCCTACCATTTCACGAAAAAAGTGTCAAAAATGTTAAAAATGACAAGAGACAGTTTTTGACAATTCCTTTATTTAAATGCTTCTTCTTTCTTCTATCTTGCTTCATCTTCTGGTTCTTCTGGCTCTTCTGGTTCTTCTGGTTCTTCCTCCGGCGTTCTCGTCCAGCATCTCCTCCGCGGCGTCTTCTGTCTTCTTCTCCTCGGGCCGCTCCGCACCCATGGCATGGGGGGGAGGCTCCCGCTCTTCTCTTCTTCTCTTCTTTTCTTCTTTTCTTCTTTTCTTCTCTTCTTCTCTTCTTCCTATTCATTTTCTTCTCCGGGCCGCTCCGCAATCCATGCTGGCATGGAGGGAGGCTCCCGCTGTGTGACGGCGCTCCTCGTCTGACAGTTCTTAAATAACAGAGGGGGGCGGGGCCACCCGGTGACCCCGCCCCCCTCTGACGCACGGTGACTTGACGGGACTTCCCTGTGGCATTCCCCGTGACGTCACAGGGAAGTCCCGTCAAGTCACCGTGCGTCAGAGGGGGGCGGGGTCACCGGGTGGCCCCGCCCCCCTCTGTTATTTAAGAACTGTCAGACGAGGAGCGCCGTCACACAGCGGGAGCCTCCCTCCATGCCAGCATGGATTGCGGAGCGGCCCGGAGAAGAAAATGAAGAAGAAGAGAAGAAAAGAAGAAAAGAAGAAAAGAAGAAGAGAAGAAGAGAAGAAGAGAAGAGCGGGAGCCTCCCCCCCATGCCATGGGTGCGGAGCGGCCCGAGGAGAAGAAGACAGAAGACGCCGCGGAGGAGATGCTGGACGAGAACGCCGGAGGAAGAACCAGAAGAACCAGAAGAACCAGAAGATGAAGCAAGATAGAAGAAAGAAGAAGCATTTAAATAAAGGAATTGTCAAAAACTGTCTCTTGTCATTTTTAACATTTTTGACACTTTTTTCGTGAAATGGTAGGGGTACTTATGTACCCCCTTACCATTTCACACAGGGGGGGGGCCGGGATCTGGGGGTCACCTTGTTAAAGGGGGCTTCCAGATTCCGATAAGCCCCCGCCCGCAGACCCCCACAACCACCGGCCAGGGTTGTGGGGATGAGGCCCTTGTCCTCATCAACATGGGGACAAGGTGTTTTGGGGGGCTACCCCAAAGCACCCTCCCAATGTTGAGGGCATGTGGCCTGGTACGGTTCAGGAGGGAGGGGGGGCCGCACTCTCGTCCCCCCCTCTTTTCCTGCGGCCTGCCAGGTTGCGTGCTCGGATAAGGGTCTGGTATGGATTTTTGGGGGGACCCCACGCCGTTTTTTTTTTTTTTTTTGGCGCGGGGTTCCCCTTAAAATCCATACCAGACCTGAAGGGTCTGGTATGGAATTTAGGGGGAACCCCACGTCATTTTTTTTTTTAATTTTGGCTGGGGTTCCCCTTAATATCCATACCAGACCTGAAGGGCCTGGTATGGAATTTAGGGGGACCCCCACGTCATTTTTTTTTTTTAATTTTGGTTCGGGGTTCCCCTTTGGGGAATTCCCATGCCGTTTTTTATCAATGAACTTCTATGTGTATTGTCGGCAATGCAATAGCCGCGGGTAGTTTTAAATGAGTTTTTTCCTTCAAAATGTCATTTTGCTGTCAGATTGTTCTAAACACAGGAAACATGCGCCCCTTTACAGGCACACTATAGACACCCCCCAGGTACGAAATTTAAAGGGATATTACACTTTTATTGTTTGACTTTAAGCATTATTAAAATCACTGCTCCTGAAAAAACGGCCGTTTTTAAAACTTTTTTTTGCATTGATCCATGTCCCCTGGGGCAGGACCCAGGTCCCCAAACACTTTTTATGACAATAACTTGCATATAAGCCTTGAAAATTAGCACTTTTGATTATTCATGTTCGTGTCCCATAGACTTTAACGGTGTTCGCATGTTCGAACGAACTTTTTTCCTGTTCGCATGTTCTGGTGCGAACCGAACAGGGGGGTGTTCGGCTCATCCCTATTGAGGGGTCATGACAACAAAACCAAAATGTATTTCTTGTACCATCCAATGACTAAAGGCAAACTAAATAGCCTTCAGAACCTAGCAGATTCCTTTAGTAATTATTATAGTTCATGATACAACCTGAAATATAATGACTCAATACCCCAACCCTCAGGAGATTCTTTAAACCAGTTGTTGCAATGTATATACTTTCCCCAATTGCCGCATACTCGAATGCAAGAGCTCAGCACTCCTCATGTGTCCCGAAATTGCCCGGACTATTGCCAAGCTTCCCAATAATTAATCCCCAGGGCCTAATGGACTTGCAGGCAAATACTATACAACCTTTAGTACCATTCTTAGTACTCATTTGGAATCAGTCTACAACACTGCTGTGTCCTCCTCTTACTTTCCTAGTGAAATGTTGTCAGCTCTAACTGTGACTCTTCTGAAGGCGGGTAAGGAGCCTATTGGGCCTCAGAATTTCCATCCCACCTCTCTTTTAAATATAGATGTCAAACTATTTGCCAACAATAACACCAACTGCCTAGTTGATCTTTTACCTTCTTTAATACATCAAGACTAGGGATGAGCTTCGTGTTCGAGTCGAACCCATGTTCGACTCGAACATCGGCTGTTCGATCGTTCGCCGAATTGCGAACGTTATGGGCCGTTCGCGCTAAATTCGTGTGGCGCGTCACGGCCCATAATTCACTGCGGCATCGCAGTGCATTGCTGGCTGATGATTGGCCAAGCATGCACTATGACCCGCATGCTTGGCCAATCACAGCGCCGTCAGTAGAGAGAGCTGTAATTGGCCAAAGCCAGGGTGGCTTTGGCCAATTATGGCTCAGGGGATTTAGTACACACCCCACACTATATAAGGCCACCTGCACGGCGGCCCTGTGTAGTGTGTGTTCCGGTGTGCTGAGAGATAGAGAGAGAGACAGTGTCATTTGATTTGAGTTAGATAGATTAGGCAGAACAGTCAGTCAGTTAGCTGCACTTACAGTGTATTGTGTATATATATGCATCCCAGGTGTTGCATATATATATATACACTGTATTCAGTTTAGCTAGATCCGTTCCTGTTATCTTCTATCTAGACTATTTACATTTAGTGCAGTGCGTCCTGCTCACAGTGTTCAGCTAAATCCGTTCCTGCTATTTACATTTAGTGCAGTGCGTCCTGCTCACAGTGTTCAGCTAGATCCGTTCCTGCTATTTACATTTAGTGCAGTGCGTCCTGCTCACAGTGTTCAGCTAGATCCGTTCCTGTTATCTTCTAGACTATTTACATTTAGTGCAGTGCGTCCTGCTCACAGTGTTCAGCTAGATCCGTTCCTGCAATTTACATTTAGTGCAGTGCGTCCTGCTCACAGTGTTCAGCTAGATCCGTTCCTGCTATTTACATTTAGTGCAGTGCGTCCTGCTCACAGTGTTCAGCTAGATCCATTCCTGCTATTTACATTTAGTGCAGTGCGTCCTGCTCACAGTGTTCAGCTAGATCCGTTCCTGTTATTTACATTTAGTGCAGTGCGTCCTGCTCACAGTGTTCAGCTAGATCCGTTCCTGCTATTTACATTTAGTGCAGTGCGTCCTGCTCACAGTGTTCAGCTAGATCCGTTCCTGCTATTTACATTTAGTGCAGTGTGTCCTGCTCACAGTGTTCAGCTAGATCCGTTCCTGCTATTTACATTTAGTGCAGTGCGTCCTGCTCACAGTGTTCAGCTAGATCCGTTCCTGTTATCTTCTAGACTATTTACATTTAGTGCAGTGCGTCCTGCTCACAGTGTTCAGCTAGATCCGTTCCTGCTATTTACATTTAGTGCAGTGCGTCCTGCTCACAGTGTTCAGCTAGAGCCGTTCCTGCTATTTACATTTAGTGCAGTGCGTCCTGCTCACAGTGTTCAGCTAGATCCGTTCCTGTTATCTTCTAGACTATTTACATTTAGTGCAGTGCGTCCTGCTCACAGTGTTCAGCTAGATCCGTTCCTGCTATTTACATTTAGTGCAGTGCATCCTGCTCACAGTGTTCAGCTAGATCCGTTCCTGTTATCTTCTAGACTATTTACATTTAGTGCAGTGCGTCCTGCTCACAGTGTTCAGCTAGATCCGTTCCTGTTATCTTCTAGACTATTTACATTTAGTGCAGTGCGTCCTGCTCACAGTGTTCAGCTAGATCCGTTCCTGTTAAATTCCTACTGACAGGCAGGCTTGTCTGGTTACAGTATATAAAGCTACCTGAAGAAAATTACAGGTGTTCTATTTGATCCTATTAGTACCACGGTCAGGCAGCTAGACTATTTACATTTAGTACAGTGCGTCCTGCTCACAGTGTTCAGCTAGATCCGTTCCTGTTATCTTCCTACTGACAGGCAGGCTTGTCTGGTTACAGTATATAAAGCTACTTGAAGAAAATTACAGGTGTTCTATTTGATCCTATTAGTACCACGGTCAGGCAGCTAGACTATTTACATTTAGTACAGTGCGTCCTGCTCACAGTGTACAGCTAGATCCGTTCCTGTTATCTTCCTACTGACAGGCAGGCTTGTCTGGTTACAGTATATAAAGCTACCTGAAGAAAATTACAGGTGTTCTATTTGATCCTATTAGTACCACGGTCAGGCAGCTAGACTATTTACATTTAGTACAGTGCGTCCTGCTCAAAGTGTTCAGCTAGATCCGTTCCTGTTATCTTCCTACTGACAGGCAGGCTTGTCTGGTTACAGTATATAAAGCTACTTGAAGAAAATTACAGGTGTTCTATCCCAGCTTAGTGCAGCTACAGGCCATTAGTATGTCTGGAAGGCCAAGAAGGAGAGGCAGACAGTCACAAGCCAATAAGAGAGGGCAAGCAGGCTCTGTGTCTAGTGCTGGTCGTGGAGACGGTGCATCCTCATCAGCACGTGGCCATGGGACACGCTTGGCCTTTTTTTCGGCAGCTGGCCGTGTTGAGCCGCAACATGCGGAAGACTTGGTCGAGTGGATGACCAAGCCGTCCTCATTCTCCTCATCCTCTCTCACCCATGCCCAGGGTGCTTTGTCTGGCAAAGCAGCGGCCTCTTCCCTCAGCTCAATGTCATCAGTGACTCCTTCCCTAGCTCCACCATGTCCTCATGAGGATTCCCTCGAACTGTTTGACCACAGTGTTGGGTACATGCTCCAGGAGGATGCCCAGCGTTTGGAAGGCTCTGATGACGATACTGAGCTCGATGAAGGCAGTAACATGAGCACGGACAGAGGGGGTGCCCAAGAAGGACAGCAATCTGGCAGTCATGCTCCCCCTGCTGCAGCATACTGCCAGGTTTGCTCCAGTGATGAGGAGGGAGGGGATGATGAGGTCACTGACTCAACGTGGGTGCCTGATAGGAGAGAGGAGGAGGAGGAGGAGGAGGAGGCGGCGGCACATCACCAATGAGGCAGGATGCCCTCCAGGGGCCAGCCTAAGGGCAGCACATTGACTGCATCACACCCCAAAGCTCCACATGTGCAGGGCGCTGCAGTCTCTGCGCGTTATTCAAAAAGTTCTTTGGTGTGGGCCTTTTTTGAGACGAGTGCATCAGATCGCACCGCTGCTATTTGCAACATATGTCTCAAGCGTATCTCGCGTGGCCAAAACATCTCCCGCTTGGGTACCACATGCTTGACCAGACATATGTTGACCTGCCATGCAGTTCGTTGGCAAGCGTATCTAAAAGACCCACACCAAAGAACAAAAAGGATCTCTCCTTGCTCCTCATCAGCTGAGATTTCCAACCCCACTAGACCTTCAGTCCTCTCTGAGACCTGCAGTGAGAGGAATGAAGGTGTAGAATTAGGTGTGTCACAGCCAAGTACTTGTGGGCAATCTGCTTTTGGTACACCGACGTCAGATTGTACCAGGCAAATTTCCCTGCCCCAGCTGCTGCACCGCCGAAAGAAGTTTGCTCCCAGCCATCCACATGCCCAGCGGTTGAATGCTAGCTTGGCAAAATTGCTAGCACTTCAACTGCTGCCTTTTCAGTTGGTAGACTCTGCCCCCTTCCGTGAGTTTGTGGAATGTGCGGTTCCTCAGTGGCAGGTACCCAAACGCCACTTTTTCTCACGGAAGGCGATTCCGGCTCTCTACCGGCATGTGGAAGGCAATGTCCATGCCTCGCTGGACAGGGCGGTCAGCGGTAAGGTGCATATTACCGCTGACTCATGGTCCAGCAGGCATGGACAGGGACGTTACCTAAGTTTCACGGCGCATTGGGTGACTCTGCTGGCAGCTGGAAAGGATGCAGGACAAGGTGCAGTAGTGTTGGAGGTTGTTCCGCCACCACGCCTCCAAAATGCTGATTGTGACACACCTCTCTCCTCCACCCCCTCCTCTTCTTCTTCCTCCATGGCCTCTTCCTCGGAACCAGCGGTGCTCCGTAGGCGTTCAAGGGGCTACGCAAGTACGCAGGCCAAAAGATGCCATGCGGTGCTTGAGCTGGTGTGCTTGGGGGACAGGAGCCACACTGGGGCAGAGGTTCTGTCAGCTCTGCAGGGGCAGGTTCAGAGGTGGTTGACGCCACGCCAACTTAAGGCAGGAATGGTGGTTTGCGACAATGGCACCAACCTCCTCTCTGCCCTCCGACAGGGACAAATGACCCATGTGCCCTGTTTGGCTCACGTCCTTAACTTGGTGGTGCAGCGGTTCTTGGGCAGGTACCCGGGCTTACAGGATGTCCTGAGGCAGGCCAGGAAAGTCTGTGTGCATTTCCGCCGGTCATATAATGCCAGTGCTCGGCTGACGGACCTCCAAAAGGAGTTTAACCTGCCCAAGAACCGCCTAATCTGTGACATGCCCACCAGGTGGAACTCAACGTTGGCCATGCTGCAGCGGCTGCACACGCAGCAGAGGGCCATCAATGAGTACCTGTGCGACTATGGCACCAGGACAGGGTCAGGGGAGCTTGGTTTTTTTCCCCACGCCAGTGGGCCATGATCAGGGATGCATGCACTGTCCTGTCACCATTCGAGGAGGCCACGAGGATGGTGAGCAGTGACAGTGCATGCATCAGTGACACTGTCCCCCTTGTCCACCTGTTGGAGCACACGCTGCGTGGAATAATGGACAGGGCACTTGAGGCAGAACAGAGGCAGGAAGAGGAGGACTTCCTTAGCTCTCAAGGCCCCCTTTATCCAGACAGTGTTCCTGCGTGCCCGCCGATCACACAGGAAGAGGACGAGGAGGAAGAGGAGGAGGAGGAAGATTGTGTCAGTATGGAGGTGGAGCCTGGCACTCAGCATCAGCAGCAGTCTTTAAGGGATCAGTCCCAAGAAACACATGGACTTGTACGTGGCTGGGAGGAGGTGGCTGCGGACCATGTCATTCTTAGTGACCCAGAGGACTCCGGACCGAATGCCTCAGCAAACCTACGCTGCATGGCCTCCCTGATCCTGCAAAGCCTGCGTAAGGATCCTCGTATTCGTGGTATCAAGGAGAAGGACCAATACTGGCTGGCAACCCTCCTTGATCCACGTTACAAGGGTAAGGTTGCGGACCTTATCTTGCCATCGCAGAGGGAGCAGAGGATGAAACATCTTCGGGAGGCCTTGCAGAAAGGTCTGTGCAACGCGTTCCCAGAGACTGGGAGGTTACAAACTCCTGTTTCTGGACAACGTGTTGCTGAGGCTTCGGTCAGTCAAAGAAGGAGTGGTGGAGAAGGTGGCCGTCTGACCGATGCGTTCAGACAATTTTTTGGTCCGCAGCCCCAAGGTATGATCGGTTCCAGCAACCATCGCCAGCGTCTGTTTTACATGGTGCAGGAATACCTAGGGGCAAGATCAGACTTGGACACCTTTCCCACCGAAAATCCTCTGGGTTACTGGGTCTTGAGGATGGATCACTGGCCAGAGCTTGCACAGTATGCAATTGAGCTACTGGCCTGTCCTGCATCCAGCGTTCTTTCGGAACGCACATTCAGTGCTGCTGGAGGCGTGGTAACCGATCACAGGGTGCGTCTGTCCACCGACTCGGTCGATCGGCTGACCTTCATAAAAATGAATGAGTCTTGGATCACCACCAGCTACCAAGCACCTGATGCTGATGTAACCGAATAATTTTTTTTGAAATCTCAGATCCCTTCAAAGACTGCCTATGCTGATGCTGAGTGACTATCCCTGAGTAATTATCCTCTTCCTCCTCAATCATCATGCTGATAGCTTGTAAGAACATTTTTGGTTCTGGGCGCCACCACCAGTGCCTAAGGCACAATTTTTCAGCCCCTGTTTAACAGGGGCGTGTAATTACAATTTTTTAATGTAATACTTTGCAGCAGGGCTCGTTCCTGCATTCCAACTAGAGTGTCTGTGAGGGGTTGCAGTGTTGTGGCACCAGCACCAGTGCCTAAGGCCCAATTTTTCTGCCCCTGTCTAACAGGGGCGTGTAATTACAATTTTTGATGCAATACTTTGCAGCAGGGCTCGTTCCTGCGTTCCAACTAGAGTGTCTGTGAGGGGTTGCAGTGTTGTGGCACCAGCACCAGTGCCTAAGGCCCAATTTTTCTGCCCCTGTCTAACAGGGGCGTGTAATTACAATTTTTGATGCAATACTTTGCAGCAGGGCTCGTTCCTGCGTTCCAACTAGAGTGTCTGTGAGGGGTTGCAGTGTTGTGGCACCAGCACCAGTGCCTAAGGCCTAATTTTTCAGCTCCTGTTCAACAGGGGCATGTAATTACAATTCTTGATCTAATATTTCACAGCAGGGCCCTGTGAGGGCTTACAGTGTTGTGGCCACAGCAACACCTAAGGCCCAAATTTCTGCTGAGTATATAGGGCAGGACCCTACTTTCAAACATCTAACTTACAAACGACTCCTATTTGCAAACGGAAGGAGACAACAGGAAGTGAGATGAAATCTACCCCTAGGAAGGGAAATTCTCTCCTGTAAGAGTTAATATGGGAAAACAATTTCTCCTTTCCACTGATGCTTTCCAATCCTTGTTCCACAAAAAAACCCAAATTTTCAAAAAACATTTTTCATTGGGACAAAAAAGTGAGGTGAAATCTTCTGAAGAGGAGGAAAGACAGCAAAACAAATGTCACAGGGGTGATAACCCTTCCCTATGTTTTCCAAAAAGCTTAGAAAAGATTTTTTGGCTGGAGCTAAACACGTTAAAAATGTTCAAAATTACAAACAGATTCTACTTAACAACAAACCTACAGTCCCTGTCTTGTTTGCACCGCCTGTATACTGCTGTTCAGAGTATATAGGGCCTGGTGGCCCCACACCTTTCCTTATTTTAATTTGGGTGCGGGGTTCCCCTTAATATCCATACAAGACCCAAAGGGCCTGGTAATGGACTGGGGGGTACCCATGCCGTTTGTCTCACTGATTTTCATCCATATTGCCATGACCCGACATGACATTAAACCCGCAAGCAGTTTTAAATGAGATTTTTTCCTTTAAAAATGACATTTGGTGCAGGGACTGTTCTAAACATGGGAAACACGCGTCACTTTACAGGCATACTATAGACACCCCCCAGGTACGATATTTAAAGGAATATTTCACTTTTTTTTTTTTTACTTTAAGCATCATTAAAATCACTGCTCCCGAAAAAACGGCCGTTTTTAAAAGTTTTTTTTGCATTGATACATGTCCCCTGGGGTAGGACCCGGGTCCCCAAACCCTTTTTAGGACAATACCATGCAAATTAGCCTTTAAAATGAGCACTTTTGATTTCGAACGTTCGAGTCCCATAGACGTCAATGGGGTTCTAACGTTCGTGCGAACTTTCGGTCCGTTCGCGGGTTCTGGTGCGAACCGAACCGGGGGGTGTTCGGCTCATCCCTAATCAAGACCAATCTGGTTTTACCAAGTGTACACTAATGTGGCGCTTTCAAAGCCATCTCGAATGGAACCATGCAGGAGTGTCTGCTTTCTCCCATTTTATATAATATGTTGGTGGAACCCTTAGAAATGTATATCTACTAACACAACAATATATCACACTTTCTAACGAAAGCTGGGGAATACAAGATTAGCCTAATTGCTGACAAAGTTATATTGATGCTGTCTGATACTGGGCATTCCCTGGCCATGTTCCACTAAGCCATCAGTTTTCTCAACTCCATCTCATATTACAAGGTTAATGATTTAAAATCTATAATTTTAGATTTGGGAATTGACATGCCCACTAGATTTTATGCAGGCTAGATACCCTTATACCTGAGCTGAAACTGGAATCTCATATCTGGGCATCACACTGACTAAGTCTCAGATTACCTTATTGAAAGAGAATTATATGCCAATGCTAACTAAAGCCGTGTACACACGACCGGACTGGTCCGAAAGAACGAATCTGTCGGACAATCCAACCATGTGTGGGCTTCATCAGACCTTCAGCGGACTTTTTCTGTTGAAAATCAGACAGACTTTAGATTTGGAACAAGTTTCAAATCTTTCCGATGGACTCGAGTCCAGTCGAAAAATTAATTTGTCCGTATGCTAGTCCGACGAACAAAAAAAGGACGCAACGGCAGCTATTGGCTACTGGCTATGAACGTCCTTATTCTAGTCCCTATATACATCATCACATCCAAACCAACTGACTTTTGAACGGACTTTAGTCCGTTCATGTGTGGGCAAGTCCGGTCGTTCGAAAGTCCGCCGTAACTCCTTGAAGTTTGTTAAAACGATAACGAAAATACCCGAAATTTGGACGAAAATGCATTCGGACGAAAACGAATGCACATGTCTAGTAATTCTTAGCAATAATACACTTAAATCTGTCCACCAAGAGTCTAGTAGATATCCCGGGTATGATGAAGTTTGAAACACAAAATCATAAATTATAATATAATAAATAAATATAATTATAAAAAAATAATAGTATAATAATAATAAAATTAATTTCCCCACAATTCACTATCGCTCAATTCTGCAAGTGTTCTAATTTACTATCATTGTTTTCTAGCTGGTCTAAAACCACTTTTGATGTAAAGGGACACTTTTTGGTTGCTATGGACAATCTCAAGTTTCCAGGCAGAAAAAACAGTATATATAATATAAAACTGCATGCAGGGCATTGGACAAAGCACTGGGGACAAAAGGGATGTGAAATAATTTCATACAGTAATGTAATCTGTAAGATTACAGTGTACTGTATGTATTATGATTTTTCACTTTTTTGAATTTTCCGTCAGGCTCCACCCCTGTGCGTCGCAACGCTTGCAGGGAATGGAGCTCAGCACACAGAGGCTTTGGATGGAGAACAGAGCCCACAGACACCGTGGGGGGGACATTGCAGGATCCTGAGGACAAGGTAAGTAACCTGCACAAGGATCCTGCAATGCAATCCCGAGTGTGGCTCGGGGTTACCGCTAATGGTGCTGAAATTTAACCCCGAGCCACACTCAGGAAAAACTCCAGGCAGGTTAAGATTCTATCTACTTACTCCATTTGTATTCCAGACCTTGTGCTTCATTCTTGGACTGACAAAGGTATTTATTATACCAGTGACCTCTATGAACAAGGTAGACTTAAGTTATTCATAGACCTTCAAAGAGAATTTAATCTATCTCACTTAGATTGTTATCGATTTATATCCAATGGCCCCATTTTAAACAAAATCCTACTACTGTAATCAAACTTCATAAAAGGTCCTAGCAATACTTTACTTTGGATGGTCCCAATATGAAGGTCTACCTGTTTTATAGTCTGCTTCAAGGGAAACTAGATTTGATCAATATACCAGCTATGGAATAATGGAAGTGGGAATTGAAGTTTTAATATACTTTACTGCAATAAGGGACCTATAGAGCCACAACTAACGGTAATTTGTGGGAGAAAATGTTTTACTCAGATGCTATGTAACAACATTTCATATTGCTACATGTTATGCTAACTTTTCCCAAGAGTGCTGGAAGAGATGTGGAAAAGTAGGTAATTTATACCATATTCTTTGGTCCTGTAAGGAGGTTGCCACAGTTTTTGGAGACAAATCTTCCATACTTTCTCAGAAGGAACCATTATCCAGGGCCGCTATTATTGAACATGGGCATTAATACAATCCCTTATTCATTCCAAACTATAGTAATTTGTGTCCTTCTGGCAGCAAGATTTATCATTGCAAGAAATTGGAAATCAGATTGGTCCCCTAGTCTCCTCAGCACTGTGGAAACAGCTTATACACACTGCCTGTATGAACTCATGTGGGCTTCTAGTAAATAAATCTATGTAATTGTAGTCAAACAATGGCTCCCCTGGGTGAACTGGCATACCTCTAAACTCGGGCCTTGAAACTGGTCTTATGATGAATAATAATGACGCCTAGAGATGAGAATCAACTAGATACTCACAATTATTGGTTAAGTCGAACATGTGTCAATCCAGTAATTTTTTTTTGATATCTGACTTCCTTGGTTCATGGATCTTTTTTGTTGTTCTCTCATTTCTCATTGAGTGGTATACTCTGCCATAACTTACAAGTAAATTGGTATACTGCAAGAAGATTTTGTGAAGGTAATGGAAATTAACGGATGTAAAAAAATGTTTGACATCACTCATAACCATACTGTACCTCTTGTTTCCTTGTACCTCTGTACCTCTGCACCCATTTTGGAAAATTTATATTGTTTATATGTTCCTTAAAAACTTTAATAAAAACGTTATTGAAATTTAATCTCTATGACCTTACAAAGATATTCTATTTGTTCTAAAGGTCTGCTGTTGACTTGTATCATCATGACTTGTAGATTAGTATTGTATATTTCCTTAGAACATTTCATAGACTGAATCGCGTCTATCTTAAAAAAGTATCTTGGAATATTTATCATGCACTTACAACTATACAAGTTGTTTGATTTACATAATACATACAAGAGACACAGTTCATAATTTAATCAAGTTACATATAATAATATACAGAGATTGGCCATAAAGAAAGGTCAATGAGAACTGATTTGAGGACATTGTAGAATATATGAAACTGTACAATATGAAATAGTACATTCTCCTTAACTACATATTCATCACCAAGTAAAATAAATACATTTGTCAGAACAAAAGATAAAACAAACAAAAACTATTCAGCCACACTTCTGACATAATGGGAATCTAGCCAAAAACCTGACTATAGAAATTGATTTAATCATAAAATGAAACAAGGAGACAGCTTTAGACCATTATTGTTGCAGATGACAGCTGAATATCCTTTCTGTATCAATTTTAACTTGGCTTTTGAGGATAAACTGTACATACCTTGGTTAGTTTTAAACTAGTATATTAGAGAGTATAGATTTCCATTCTTTCAGTCCATTCTGTAATATTTCAGCTTGTAATGATGTAAGTTAAGAGAAGATGAATGTAAAGGGTAACTCCACTTTTGTGGGGAAAAAAATAGTAAATAAAGAAAAAATAATATAACGCATATAATTGCGACACTAATCATATTGTGATTGAATGTCATTAAAAATTACCTTTCCTTTTCAATCTGCAGCCAGTGTAATTTTCTGAGAATTCATTGCAATATGGCTACATAGAAAACATAATTTCCTGCTTGTGTGATTGGCTCACCAATTTTCACAGAAGTCTGCCTAAGATACAAATCAGATTTCAGGCATCCCCTGCAACAAAAATGTCATTTTTGGAGAGATAGTTTCAAAAGAAGCACGTCTAAAGGGATGCAGGCCCAGCAGATTTCCTCATTAGTGCCCTGCAGCTGCACACCTGACAGTTAATTATGAAACCACTCCCATTAGACCCACTCAATATAGAGGCACAGAAAAACACACATGGATTTCCTCAGAATAACAAAAGGTAGGAGTCTGCAACAAAGGTTCCTGCCAATATCCAGCACCTTCGCACAGGCATTGAAGAGGAATGGACCAAAATTCCACAGGCCACAATCAACATCCTGATCAACTATGCGAAGGAGATATGCTGCACTGCGTGAGTCAAATGGTGGACACACCAGATACTGACTGTTTTTTGAACCCCCTGACCCCCCCAATACAGTAAGACTGCACATTGGGTGGCCTTTTATTGTAGCCAGCCTAAGAGCCGGTTCACACGGGGGCGACTTGTCAGGCGACCTAGCCGCCTGACAAGTCGCCTCCCGTTCTGTACAATGGAACCGTTCTAATCGGAGCGTCGCAAGTCGCTCCGACTTAGAAAAAAGGTTCCTGTACTACTTTGGGGGCGACTTGCATAGACTTCTATACAGAAGTCGTTTTGCAAGTCGCAGTGGCAGTCGTGTGCAGGTCGCCTCGGTGAGGCGACCTGCAAGTCGTGCCGCTTCTAGTGTGAACCGGCTCTAAGGCATACCTGTGAAATAATCATGCTGTCTAATCAGCATCTTGATATGCCACACCTGTGAGGTGGATGGATTATCTTGGCAAAGGAGAGGTGCTTGCTTAGACTGGCCATACATGGTCGAATTTCAAAAGAATTTTCTTTTGAAAATCAGAAAATTTGTGCATTTTGTGATCTGATGGTGCCAACATTGATTTCGAAATTCAGCCAACCAAGCCTTCAATTTCACCTCATGTTGCTACAGAAAATAATTTTCGTGGCTGGGAATCTTCTTTTCTTTCTGGGAAATTTCTTTTCTTGCACATGGGCATTTCTTTTTGATTACATTTCTCGGACAATTCTCCCATCATTGATTAGAAAATCGTTTGTTTTTCAAAAAATTTCCAACATGTCCGATTACACAAATTCGATAGCCGTACGAAAATCAGCTGTTGCTGCAGCCCACTAATGGTGCGAAATACGAACAAAAATTCTTAGATAAGATTTTTGAAAGAAAATTCTTTCGAAATTCGACCCATGTATGGCCTGCCTAACACAGGTTTAGACAGATTTGTGAACAATATACGAGAGAAATAGGCCTTTTCTGTGTAAAAAGTCATAGATCTTTAAGTTAAGCTCATCACAAATAGGGCCAAACACATACACATCAAACTACTTTGTAATCTGTTGCTTTGTAAGGACCAACTGAACCTTTAGTTTAAAGCAGTTATAAAGGCATACTTTTTTTTATATAAAACATATATATAAACATATTATATCTACCTGCTCTGTGCAATGGTATCCTTTTCTGGTGTCCCCCCAGTGCATTTCACTCCTCCTCTTTTACAAGTACCCTTATAGCAAGCTGGCTACTATGGAGTCACTCCTGAGCTGGGCTGTGTACATCCATAGACACACACAACACGGCTTGTCCCTGCTTCTCACTGCCTCCTCACAGGATTGTGCTCCTGCTTCTGCCTCTCTGTCCTGTGAGAAGAGAGAAAGAGAGCAGTGCTGCTGCAGATGAGCATAACACTGGGTTAAAAGAGGAGCCAGATAAGTGTTTAAGGGAGGGCTGGTGGGAGCTGATGTTGGAAGTTCTTTTACCTTAATGCAGATAATGCATTAATGCAGTGGTCTCCAACTTGCAGAAATGTCAATTGCACATACATTGAAGATATTTATTTCTATTTGACTTACTTATCTTTGGGATATAATAAGATCACTTGGTCAGTTAATATCTGCAATACTATCAGTATTATTATTATATGAGCACTTTAAGAGCTAAAAATACATTTTTGGTAAAACAATTGCATAATATGCACACATTTTAGAGCTAGTTTATGTATGGAGCTTAATAAACAGGACAAACCAATAGATTTTACTGTATAATTTATTATTAGACTTTATACTCATTTTAGGTTTGAAATACAATAAAGGATCAGGTTATAGTGCACAAAAGAGGCAGCCTCTACAAAGGTAAATGTCTGTGCTCTCATCTAACTCCTGGAGTAGGGTCAAATACTAGAGTTTCTTTTCACTTCAAGCACTGGTATCTAACATATGATAGATGTGATCCCATGGAACTTGTATGCAGTTCAAAAGTCACGCTACTCTTTAAACTTGTATTACATTTTATCAAAGAGTCATTTTACCAGTAAAAAAAAAATATATATCAGCATAAGCATTTAAGAATGGATATTAGCAATTGTAGAAAGGTATCAGAGCTGTAAATTGTCTAGGGGTGTGGTATTCATGTGGGCAAAGACTATATTGGAAAGAGATGATAATAGGATAGGAACTATTGGGTGAATTTAATAAACTCCTAGCAACACTGGTGGTATGGCCTTTTAAAATGTCTTGCACAAAAATTCAAAAGTCCTTGCTGCCCGTTTTGGTGGTTTTACTGACATGCGGGAGATTCAGGTAGTTCTTTTTGGTGCTGTTAGTTTGTAAATAATGAAACTGGACTTAATTAATACCAACTCTAAGTTGCTATACAAAGACAGGCAGAGTGCCAGTTTCTGTGCACTGTGTAGCAGGTGGCATATACCTCCTTCACTCCCTGCCTCTCACTGTTTATCACTGGTTGTTAACCACTTCTCCTTAGGTGGATGTTGGGGACTTGAAGTGGAGATATCTGAATGATGTCTGCAGCTACACGCATCATCCGCCGTCAATGGTTTACCATAGAGCTGGCAGTGGACCAGATGGTCTCCAGCCATCTCTTTGTCCCTCGGAGGCCGAAAAGTGTCACTTCCGGCACTGGCAGATTTTTTTTTTTATCAGGCTTTCCAGCATAGAGGAGAGATTTGGGGACTTAAAGACCCCAGATCTCTCTGTAAATAGGACCTGTCATGCCTTATTCCTATTACAAGGGATATAAGTGATTAAAAAAAAAAATATATATATATATACATATATATATATATATATATATATATATATATATATATATATATATATATATATATACACATATATATATATATATATATATATATATATATATATATATATATACATATATATATATATATATATATATATATATACACATATATATATATATATATATATATATATATATATATATACATATATATATATATATATATATATATATATATATATATATATATATATATATATGGAAAGTGTCAAAATAAAAATAAAAATGAACAATAAAAAATTTAAAGCATCCCCATGCCCTCACGCTCTCATGCAGAAGGAACGCATATGTAGGTCATACCCGCATATGTGAACAGCGTTCAAACCACACATGTGAGGTATCATCACAAATTTTAGAGTGAGAGCAATAATTCTAGCTCAAGACCTCCTCTGTAACTCTAAACTGATAACCTGTAAAAAATGTTTAAATCATTGCCTATAATTGGTGCCATTTAACGAATGTGTACGATTTTAAAGTGTGACATGTTAGGTATCTATTTACTCGGTGTAACATCATCTTTATACAAAAAATTAGGGTAAAATTATAAAGTGACAAATTACCAAAGCACTGATAAGGATAGAGTGATCCAAATTATGTGAGATATAATATTAAAAGATGCCCAAATAATATAGCTGCAATTAACTATGTGACTTTCTACACAAATACAATCAAAAATATAAATGAATTAAGGGTGAAGGGCCTTTTTCAAGGGCCTTGAAAAAGTCACGTGTCTGGTGATGCAATGCGTTGGGAGGAGGAGCCTGTGACGTTTCCAGCAGTGTGTGTTTGTACACTGGTGGTGGATGAGTAGTCTCCAGCATTACACTGTATGCAGCTGATCATTTTACATGCGATCTTACCTACGGGGAAATGTGAGTAAAGTTACCCTAATTACATAAGGATCATTTTGCCACGTTACCTGTGCAATGGTTTTGTTTTTTTCTTTTTGTTTTATATGTCTTGGAAGTCCGCTGATAGCTGGGAATTTCACCTATAACAAACAGCAGTGGAATGGTTTAATAGGAACAGTTGTCACACATTCAAGCTCGATTATCTGGTCCTGCAAATCTAGTGTTGGAATTTTTTCTGGTATGCACCAAGTGGATGATTTATTTGTGGGCATTAATTTATTCAGCAGTTTTTTCACCGGAAGACCTTTTTTTCACTATTTTATCTTGTTGTAAAAATATTTTTTTCAGTTCACATATCTATGGTATCTATTTATTTGATGGCACACGGTGCAGTATTATTAGATTAATATCAGCGCAATTATTCATTTATATTTTTGAAAAAATTAGGGTAAATATTGTTTTTTTTTTTTTTTAAATTAATGAAAGTGTTTTTTTTTCTTTTTTTTAAAACACGTTTGAAAAACATCTGTGCAAATACCGTGTGACATAAAAAATTGCAACAACTACCATTTTATTCCCTAGGGTCTCTGCTAAAAATATATATAATATTTGGGGGTTCTGAGTACTTTCTAGCAAAAAAAAAATATGATTTTTACTTGTAGGAGAGGAATGCCAGAATTGGCTTGGACTGGAAATGGTTAAAAGAGAAGTATGGCCAAAACTTTTTGGGCTATATTTCTCCTGTGAGTCACAGAAGTGCTCTCCTGTGTCCCAGAATCAGCTTATAGTGGGCTATTACCTTTTACCAGCTGACATGGCAAAGCCACTCCAAGCTCTGGAAGGATTCCAACCATATTGTCAGGATCCGGATCCACCCAGCTGCCCGATTGACAGCTGGCTTTGCCTCCCAGCTGTGCTGCTGTGAGCGCTGGGGGGACAGAGTGGAGAACAAAGACTAACAGTCACTGCTCACTGCTCCAAGCAGACAAAGAACTGGTTAATCGGCAGTCATGTGATCCCTCAGTCCCTGGGCTTAGAGCTGATGTGGGACCGATGCTGCAGCATAGAGGTGAGATTGGGGTTGATTTACTATAGGCAGTTGCTCCATAGTTTAGTAAAGTTGCTCCAGAGCTTAGTAAATGAGCAGAAGCTAAGCTGACTTCCATCATCCAATCATGTGCAAGTAAAAATGCATTTTTTTAAATTTTCCTTGCAAGTGATTGGGTATTCTTTGCAAAAGTACCTCATTTACTAAGGTTTGGAGCAACTGCCTTTAGTAAATCAACCCTTGTGTGTCTTTGTTTTTTTTTTTGTTAACCACAAATGTCTCCTTTAAGGACACTGTTTTCTTCACAGCAGACAGCCTCCTAGAAACCATTGATACTCACGGTAGGTGAAGTCTGGTGAGGAGGCTGAGACATTAGTTTGGCACCAACAGTAGCCAAAAAAAGAAAATGGTAAGATTAACAAAAAAGTTTGATGAATCGATTGAGGTGATAGTGATGGTTGCAATACAAAGCACACTTTTAATGTGGAGATCTGCTCTAAGAGAATGCTCTCCTAGGTGCCGGCCAACAAGTGCTGTACAGCATACGGCCTTGCAAGTTCAAAATTCCACAGTGTGATATATTCTTAGTGTATTGTAGTAAATTGTGTATAATTTCTTATCCTTGAACAAAACCCTTATTGTAGTTATGAGAACACAATTAAATAAATGTATGTACAGTATCTATATACCGTTATATTCAATATTTTTCAAATGTGTTTAGCAAAGACTAGGCACATTTTTATGCATACTGTACATTCATAAAAAATTTAAAAGTACAATTTACAGATTTTTTTAAATTCATTGCTAATGACAACAAACAGTTCTAGAAGATGGAAATTTTCTATAACATATACTTACAATGACATTCTACCTAATCAAGTTCAGCAGATGTACACTGTCAGCTGCTTCCTTGCGGATTCTTAGTTGCTGCCCTGAACAAATTACTTAATAAATCAAGGAGCATGTAATTTAATTAACCTGAGTCTATTTTCTTGATGTTCCCTAAATGCTATGCCCAAAGAATGATCCTTTTTCAATGTATTTGAAAGTGAACAAGACTGGTTATCTTTTCCATTTACTAAAGGGCACTGCAGTGGCTACAAGGCTTAAATACTAGTCTCTGGAATTGATATAACTGACGAAAATTGGTTGCAGAGTAATATATTCTAAGAGACACATACCAACCTGATAAGCAAAGACTGAACTGTAGCTTGGTTACAGCAAAGAATATCTATATTCGCCTGGGAATAAGCAAACACAGGTTAATCATAAGAAATTTTAAGGGCTTCTTTAATCTTACCCTTAAAAACTATTAGCCAACATTGTTGTAAATGTATTTTCTACTTACTGAATGAAGTGGGTTTAAAGTAAAATAGACTGAGCATATGTTTTAAAATGTACTCTCTAAAAAGATAATTAATAATAGCACAAGACCATGTAATGAGAAACATAGAATTAATGGATAAGTTCACCATTCAAAAAAAGAATAAATGCACATGTTTGCAGGTAATAAATGTGCATTTGTTTTTTCTTTTTTCTTTTTTTTTAACTGAAGCCTGCAGTGCATTGCACCTGTGATCAGCAGATAACAGGTACAATGTCAGGCACCTACACAATCTTCCTCCAGCTGTGTGCCCGTATCCCCATATGCGCTTTCAGTTACAAATTTAGAGGAAGAATGGGTGAATAATGAGAGTGCTGTGCAGTGAGCTCACAGCCTTATTTAGACTACAAGTATGTATTGTAGTACTCTGTAAATAAAGGATGTGGCTGTGCACAGAGCCCTACACAGCCGCACTGTTTTTAAAAAAAAATGGCAGTGGGTGCAGGGAGAAGATCCCTCACCCATTGTTACAGAGTGGGGAGTGCTGGTTGCAGGAGGTGGGTGCAAAAGAGCAAGTTACACTCTAAATTTGAGTGTAACATGTAACATGCTCCTAAAGGTGAACTTACCCTTTAAAAGAAGAGACATAATATTGGCAAAACAACTTAATTTTATCAAAAACAATAGAAACATTGAAATAAAGGCCTGATTTATTGCTCCTTAAGCAGGGCCAGGGCAAGGAAAGGTGGCAGAAGGGGCAGCATCCCCGGAAGCAATGCTATCATACAAGAAGGTGGTGGAGCACCATGTGGTAAGCAGTGCTATGGTCACATCTTGCATGATTCTGATCAGTGGCTGACAACCAGTGGGCCATGGCTTTATGTCTGCTCTGACAACTACTACCGTCACAACCAGCCAACCCTAAAAGTACACAGTGTGAGTGTGTGCAACCACCTCTCAACTATCGCCGACTCATGCACAGTGCAAACTCCATTCAAACCATGGGAAGCCAGATCAGGGGAGTGGAGAGTAGGTGCAGGATGGTCCGCTCATTCTTGGAATGATTTTCTAAAGGCTAATAGACTGTGCACTTTAGCAAGTGTAGTTGCTCCAGAGCTTAGTAAATGAGGTAAAAGTTTACTTTACAAAGAATACCCAATCAAATGCAATGAAAATTTAAAACAATGCATTTTTGCTTGAACTTGAATGGGTGATGGTAGTTAGCAGAGATCACCCTCATTTACTAAGCTCTGGAGCAACTGCAAGTGCACAGTCCAGTGGCGGCTGGTGGTATATTTTTTTGGGGGGCAGCAAACAATCCACCCAATGCCACCACCCCCTGGTCGGTCAGGTCACAGGCTCAACCCCCCCAGTCGGTAGGTCAGTCAGTTACCAGCCCCACACTTACCCCATCTGGGTTGCAGGCAGCACTTCCTCTGGGTGGCGGTCAGCAGCTTCACCCTGCGTCTCCTCCTCCTGGTGCTTCACGGTGACTTCTCCTGCATCTCCTCCCTTCTTCTCCTCGGCGGCCAATAGTATCACTTCTCCTCTCGGCCAATCGGGTGACAGGTCTCAGGACTTGCTTCCTGATTGGCCAGGTGGAGAATCAGGAAGACAATAGTGAATATTAATTTGCAATAGTGAATGTCACACAACTGAGTGGTCTCGGGGAGGCGCCCCTGCATCCCGTATGGACGGGCCACCACTGGCACAGTCTATTTGCCTTTAGTAAGTCAACCCCCCTATGTCCAGTAATAGCAGTGGGGGAGAGACATTCTGCATCCTTGCCCGGGGAGCTGGATGAACTTGTCCTTCCCCTTAGTCATCTGTCTTGTGAGCAGATATCACACAGCAAGCTTGGGGGAAGAAAAACTGAAAGATACAGTTTGCCTAAATTGTGTCAGCACACCTAGAACCAACCAGTAAAAGAGTAGAGCAAACTGTTCATCTAGCCTATTTGAAATTTATTTCTATAGCTGGCCATACATGGGCCAGAAGGTTGAAAAGAAAAAAAACTGACCTGATTCCCCATCCATGCATTAAATGTGGATGGGGAACTTCCCCACTGTATAATTGTATTCTGACAGTGTGGATACTTCCCCATTGTCAGAATACACAGATCAGCACTGCAGCCAGTTGCCTGCAGGATTGTTCGAGAGAGAATATACCGACAGGGTTTCTGGTCAGAAGTCAGTCGGTAGATCAACCTCTGTTTAACCACAGTGGCCACATGTAGATCAAAATTTGACTGGTCCCTGCTGAATCAGCCGAATTTTGATCCATGTATGGCCAGCTTTAGTGTATAGACTTAAGTTAAGTATGTAGTAAACTCTTTCAGCATAAAAAAAAAACACACACAATGTGCAGGAACAGCAGAATGGGAATCACAGGATTAAAATGATAAGATATCGGGGGTGATTTACTAAAACCAGAGAGTGCAAAATATGGTGTAGCTGTGTATGGTAGCCAGTCAGCTTCTAACTTGTTCAGTAAAGCTCTGACAAAAAAAAAAAAACCTGGAAGTTGATTCATTTCTATGCACAGCTGCACCAGAGTTTGCACTCTCCAGTTTTAGTCAATCAAGCCCATCCTGGACCACCATCTATGTATATTGGCTTTGTGAAAAATCAGCCCTGTTAGTAAAATGTGTACTTTCTTTTCCTCCATCAAATTAAATAAGAACAGGGCAATAATATCTCAGCAATCACTGCTTCAAAATGCTCTTGGGTGATTTTTTCCCATTAAAATAATTTAATGAGACTAATCACTTACTCAACAATCTCCTACAGTATTACTGTAAAGCAATTTTTGTGTTTTTTTTTTCAGTTTCTGAGATTAGCATTAGTCATAGGTTTACTGCCTCCTAGGTGTTTAACTATCAGTTAATAAATGGCATTGCAAAAGCATTCAAATACTCTGTGAACCCCCCACCTCCTCTAGGTGTTGCCTTGAAATGAACGTTTTTGTGCCTTTAAAATGTATTCATCAAGAAACAAAAAATACAGTATATAAATCCACTTTGTATACACCAAATACCTTTGCAAAACCCCAGATATTACCTTGCAAAAGTCACAGTGACACCAACACCGTCCTGATTGCTGAGCTGTAAGAGGGGCCCTTCAGATTCCACCCACTACAGTTTGCCTACAGAAAACTCCCGGAAGGGCAGATACAAGACCAGTCATCCTGCACAAGGAAAGAGAACAGCAGTGACCGGTCTTTATTACAGAAAGCTACTGTACAGAGGCAAAGTTGGATTACTGCAGAGATCTGGAAGAAATACAAGCACACCAAGATTTAAATGAGCATGCACATAGCTCTTGTATTCAGAAATGTGTCCCTTACCTAGAACAAGCATGCAAATAAGGATGTCTGCCTTTGCTTTGACCCTGCAGATATACATACTTGTTCTAGGTCAGTGATTTAACCACTTCCCCTGTGGAGCATTCTTTATCAATTTTTTTTGCACAATCTTAAGATATCCATTTTTGGCTAAAATATTACCTAAAACCCCAAGAACATTAGATGTTTGTCAACATAGAGGCCTTAGTATAAAAAATATTGCAAACAAAGGCGCTTGACCATGAATGCTAAAAGTTTATTTATTAAGCATTAGCTAAAACTTACACGGATGCCTTGGACTACAGTGGAGGAGGTGAGGGGGAATCCACAGACTGTCACAGCACAGATCAGGGGGAAACAGTGGGCTAGGTGGTGGTGGGCCAGAGCAGGATGCATGCAGGCAAGCTGTCTGACGGCCAGTGTGGGATGTGATTATCCCGACACCAAGGAGACTGGTTCAAGGCAAAGATGGAATGTAGAAGCCTGCAGCACTGGACAGCAGGGGTGGCTGAGATTTCGATGACCAACACACCTGAATAGGAGGCTGAAAGCCAGGGGTATTAACCACCAGAGAAGCCGATCCTCAAGCCACGGCTGCAGTGTATCCTCACACACACTGACAGTTGCTCATCCCTCGCAACCTTTTTGCAGCCACTTCATGTTCATGAATAATTCCTTCCAGCAGTCCACTGTGAGTGCTTGAGTTAGTGTCTAATGGCACTTTTGTTTTTAGTATAAAAATATGTAGTTGCTATCTATATTTTCAGGAAAAACAAATACACCAATGTGAATTTTAGTGCACAAAAACACAATTTAAACCTAATTTTTTTTAATAAATAAAGAATGAGGCAGTGCCTAGTAAATAGATACCAAATATGTCAAGCCTCAAAACTGCATGTACCCGTGAAGTGGCAAAAAATGATGGTACCTAAAATTATTAAATGATTTTACAGCTCATAAGTATAGGGTTAACTGTAAATAAGGGACCTAGAATTATTGATATCACTCTGGCATGCTAACAACCCCCCTATGTGATGGCAGGTTTTCTTTATAGATATTGTTTTATAAATTTTATAGATAAGCTTTGTTGAAAAAAAAAACTGGAAGCTATTTGGTTTCTATGCAGAGATGCACCAGATTTTGCACTCTCCACTTTTAGTAAATCAACCCTTGTATGTTCAGCTTGGTGAGTGAGGTAAAGCTCTGCTGACTTAAATCATAAAATCAAGTGTTAGCACAAAATCAGTTGTCATTTTTCTTGCACATGACTGGGTATTGAACTTTCACCACATTCACTAAGTTAAGTGAAAATTCCCTTTTCAAATTGAACATGCTCTATTCTGTTACTAAATCAACCCCAGTATGTTTTTTTAGATAGACTGGAGTTTCCAATACAGACCAATAACTACATTAAACCTAATTTTTAATACAGTAGTGAAATTGTGTTTTACCTTTTTGAATATGACAGCAACAAATTCTCAACTAATGAACATGCATAAAATACAGACACACTGGGGTTGATTTACTAAAGGAAAAGAGACTGTACACTTTGCAAAGTGCAGTTGCACTCTGTGGGAGCAGTTGCCCCAGAGCTTAGTAAATGAGGAATCCAATCATTTGCAAGCAAAAAGGCTGTTTTTTAAATTTTCCTTGCATGTGATTGGGTATTCTTTGCAAAGTGAAGCTTTACCTCATTTACTAAGCTCTGGAGCAACTGCACTTGCAGAGTGCAATTGCACTTTGCAAAGTGCACAGTCTATTTGCCTTTAGTAAATCAACCCCAGTGTTTATACTACACATAAACAATTTGTTAAAGCCTAGCTGCATCCGATTTTTTGACAGGTTATGGAAGAGTCTTCCTCTAGAAGTGCTGTATGTACTGTGTACTTGTATACTTTTTAGGTTTACTATGCTGCTGTTTAGGGAAGAATTAGGGCTCATTTACACTTGCTATGACTTTAACAGAATTAAAAGCTCCTACCACTTCCACATGCATTTTAGTTTAGCTTATAGTACCCTCGTTCAGCATATCCCAAGCCTATAAGTATCCTCATTCAGCAGATCCCCTGCTCAGTTGTACCCCCAGCTCTGCTGATGCCCCATTTAGTAGTACCCTCAGCTCTGCTGATCCCCCACTCTGTTGTAACCCCCAACTTTGATGATCTTCTGGTTTGCTGATTCTCCTCTCTCTCTCTGGTCCCTGCTCACCTCACGCTATATTGTTCCCACGCTGCTCGCTACATGTGACATCTGCTAGTTTCTCTTGCTCCATCCTCCCAGTTCTGCTGCTTCTCTGCCACTAAGTCCTCTCTCTTTGGTCCCTGCTCACCTTCTACTATAGCGTTCCCATGTTGCACACCATGTGTGCCATCTGCTAGTTGCTCCGCTCCAGTCTGGACCCTTCTCATCTTCTTGCTGCTCCACCCTGCACACCAGACGTGACATCTGCATAAGACACTTATATACACATGAACCGGAAGTGACTGCCGAGGATGTTTTTTCAGTTTGTTTGTTAGTTTCCCAGTGCAGCCTGGTATATCTCATACCTGCAATATCTCCAAAGACAATGTGAAGCTAGCACTGAGTAAAAGCCCTTCAAAAACTTCAAGAGATGTAAGCGAGTGTTGTAATAGACTTCTATGGAGGCTTTGGGGGTGGTTTGAAGCAAACTTTCTAAGTAAAGCAAAGCAAACACGGCAGTGTAAACAGGACTGTAAGGTAACCATTTTATTTAGAGAAGGGTGCTTTGACTGGCATTCAGAGTGCTTTAAAAAAGTGTGTCCAATGCCACATTATGAAGCAAGAGTAAACAGGACTTCAACGTTTCTGTGTGGTTTTTATTCCTGCCTGTGACCATATTGGAGTGAATTTCCCTTACTATCAGTGATAAATAATGGGGTTGTGGTTGTATCAGAAACAATGAATCAGACTGAGACAGAAGTACAGTTAAATCACACTTGTTTAATAATAATAAAAAAAGTAAACAGAGTAAACATAGTCAAAACATAGCCAGAGTTCAGGAACCGGAACGGATGGTTAGACAAGCCAAAAAGTCAGGGAGCCAGAGAACAGCGTAGTAGAACAGCAAGCAGGATCTGGAGTCAGAAAGAATGTCAGCCAAGCAAGTCTTTAACAGGAACAAAGGAGAGTATCTCTAGAGATGTGACCAAGGTGAAGGCAGAGACCATCTGGACTGAACGGCTTAAGTAGGCAGGACTGACAAGCAGGATATCATCAACAGGTGAGTCACTGTGGAGAGATAGGAGCTGGCAATTAGCCGACAGCTGAGCGGCCAGCTCAGAGAAGGAAGGGCTGAGCCCAAACCTGACAGGTTGCCACTTGGACAAAAAAGCATGGAATGCAAAAAATTATCATGGAAAAAATAAAAACTGTTAGACATTTAAGAATATGTAGAACACATCCATGGCAACACATCCATGGCAGCAAAAGGGTTAAAGTCCATTTAACATTGCCATACAGTTATGCAGTCAGATAGCCATTGTAGTAACAACTTCTATACTCATGGTCCTACTCTATTTAATGCAGCAGCTGTGGAGGGTTTATAAATAGGGATGATCCCGATGTTCGAGCCAAATGTAAGTTCGACTTGAACATGGGGTGTTCGCCCGTTTGGCGAACAGTGAACAATATGCTGCGTTCACGGCAGATTCGAAAGCCACAGAATGCTGTTAAAGTCTATGGGGCACTAACATGAAAAACCAAAAGTGCTAATTTTAATTTGGATTAAATGGATTTTGGGGGGGACCCCAACGCAATTTTAAAAAAAAATTGACGCAGGGTTCCCCTTAATATCCATACCAGACCTGAAGGGCCTGGTATGGATTTTGGGAGGACACCCACACAATTTTTTTTTAGATTTGGGTGTGGGGTTCCCCTTAATATCCATACCAGACCCAAAGGGCCTAGTAATGGACTGGGGGGGACCCATGACGTTTTTATCAATGATTTTCATCTATATTGCCAGGACACGACAATACATTACAGCCATGTGTAGTTTTAAATTACATTTTTTCCTTAAGGCCCCTTTCACACATGCGGACAGTATGTCCGTATTTCATCCATCCGTTTTCGGATGAAATACGGACATACATGCATCCCTATGGGATAGCGGGTGTCAGCGGATGTACATCCGCTAACACCCGTTGTTGTCCAGCTCCGCTCTCGTCCTATTCTGCGGACGGAAGAAAATCCTATTTTTCTATCCGTCTGCAGAGCGGATCGGAGGAACACGGACAGACGGTCCGTGTTCCTCCGATCCCCCATAGGGGAGAGCGGAGATCTGACAGGGTGGTCCCTGCACAGTGTGCGGGTCCCGCCCTGTCATCTGCCTGCTCAGCTGGGGAAAACGGAGCGATCCCCGCTGAGCAGCAGATAAACACGGGGCGGATCAACACGGATCCGTCCCGTGTGAAAGGGGCCTTAGAAATGTCATTTTGCTGTGGTATTGTTCTAAACACGGAAAAAATGCATTACTTTGCAGGCATACTATAGACACCCCTCAGGCACGATATTTAAAGGAATATTTCATTTTTATTGTTTCACTTTAAGCATTGATAAAATCACTGCTTCCGAAAAAATTGACTTTTTTAAAACTTTTTTTGCATTGATACATGTCTCCTGGGGAAGGACCCGGGTCCCCAAACACTTTTTATGGCAATAACTTGCATAAAAACCTTTAAAATGAGCACTTTTGATTTTTCATGTTTGTGTCCCATAGACTTTTATGGTGTTCATACAAATTTTTTGCCTGTTCGCAAGTTCTGGTGCGAACCGAACTGGGGGATTTCGGCTCATCCCTATTTATAAACATGACACTGCAGTTCATTAAATGCCTGATTAAGGACTCTTGCACCTGGGAAACTGAGCTCATTCAGCGTAAATGCTGGCTTCTTTCTGCTGCCCGGGAAGGCCAGTTGCAGTGTACAGCCCCCTACAGACATGAATGGTTGTGTTGCTATACTTGGGTATACGCTGGTCCTATTAGAGTGCAGGCATATGCAAAAATTTGAAATCTTTCTATTTTTGCATTTTCTTAATACGCTATATTTGTACACTTAAAATAAGCTGGCATTTATGTTGAACAGGCTCAACCAACCCCATGTATGAGGCCAAAGACCCAATGCTTTCAGTAATGTAACATACCGCCCACCTTCTTTACATAACAAGTTTATGTACATAATCTTATGCTGAGGGGTGTGGCTGTCACTCAGCTCTTCCAGCACAGTATATTGCAGGATGGGAACTGAAAGCAGAGAAAATATATTTTAAGGATTTTCAAAGTAAAAATAAATCACAAGTCATAGCAAGTAGGGGCACAGGATAAAACAATAGAGAAATAAAAAGGTAACTTCAATTGAGCTTTAAGACTTGCAACAATGTATTTTTTTCTGAATGGTGGGGCTGGCAGGTATTAAACAAGCCCAGAGAGAATCAGCAGCACAGATTCAGTTCTTTTACTCAAATTTACTTTTAAACCACATTTGCATTTTATTCATTTATTCTTCGAAATTCTTGACCTACTACATAGACATAAATATGAGCAGGCCCCAAGGGGTATTTTGTACACACCACCTTACAGCATTACACATTTACATTTGTAAGTTATTTTGTTAACTGTGTGTACTATTACCCTTTCGTTTTCATACATCACATGATTCCAAATTTTGACTATGCCAAAATACATCTGCATCTGTTAGTAACAAGTTATTGTTGTTATTCTTCACTGCGGAACTACATTAAACACAAACAAAAGCTTTCAACTCATAATAAGATTTGTATTTTTGAAAATGCGAGGTGACATACTTTGCTTTGCATAGTGTCTGACTGTCTGTGATATTCTAAGGTCATTATCGCATAACATATCAAACAGATTTCTGTTGTCTTACATTAGCAGCTGGATATATCTAGACTCTAGGGTTCGGAAATAAAAATCTCATGTAATAATGTAAAACTAGTAAAGCCCCAGTGTGTGCCTATAATGATGATCACCCTATTCTTTTACGGATTTGGTTTTCTGGTAGGATTATATTACAATGTTGAAACACTTTGGGGTTGATTTACTAAAACTAGAGTGCAAAATCTAGTGAAGCTCTGCATAGAAAACAATCAGTTTTGAGGTTTAATTAAACAAAGCTTAATTAAACAAGCTGACGTTCAATGTGACTGAAGTGGCTACCATGCACAGCTGCACCAGATTTTGTGCTTTCCAGTTTTAGACCCCACTTTTCAGGCATTTTAGCACTAGAAATAAATAGCCTCTGAAAAGCACCTCCCATTCATTTGCATAAGTACTTTCACACTCAGGCAGTGCGCTGGTGGGACGTTAGAAAAAGTCCTGCAAGCAGCATCTTTGGGGAGGGTTTGGAGCACTGTAAAAAAGCGCTCCAAAAATGCCCCTGCCCATTGAAATGAATGGGCAGCGATTCCGAAACGGCTTAAAAGTGTTTCAGAAGCACTGCAAAATGTGTGTTTTTTGGCCCCGCTAGCGCTCGAAAGCGCAGCAAAACCACCACTAAAGCACCGCAAAAATGACCGGTGCTTTAGCGTGGTTTTAGCAGCACTTCAGTGTGTAAGGGGTCTTAGTAAATCAATCCCTAAGCCTAGGTTCACATTTCTGCGGGTTAGAAATTGTGCAAGTTCAGCTGAACTTGCACGATTTCAAACCGGCAATGCAGTCCGACTTCAGGGGCGATTTGACAGACATCTATGCGGGTTCATGCACAGACGTCTATACAAATCGCCCCCGAAGTCACCAAAAGTAGTACAGAAACTACTGCACGGCAGCCCTGTGTAGTGTCTTCCGGCGTTAAGAGAGAGATAGCTGCACTTACAGTGTATTGTGTATATATATATATACATCCTAGGTGTTGTATATATATATATATATATATATATATATATACTGTATTCAGTTTAGCTAGACCCATTCCTGTTATTCTCTTCCTACTACTGACAGGCAGGCAGGTGTTTTTACAGTATTTACAGCTACCTGAAGAAAATTGCTGGTGTTCTTCTGATCCTATTAGTCCTATTAGCTACAGTATTTATAGTTAGTGTAGTGCATCCTCTGCACAGTGTGCACCTAAAGCTACCTGAAGAAAATTAGTGGTGTTCTTCTGATCCTATTAGTACAGTACCACAGGCAGCTGCAGTATTTACAAGTTAGTGTAGTGCATCCTCTGCACAGTGTGCACCTAAAGCTACCTGAAGAAAATTGGTGGTGTTCTTCTGATCCTATTAATACCACAGGCAGGCAGCTACAGTATTTACAGTTAGTGTAGTGCGTCCTCTGCACAGTGTGCACCTAAAGCTACCTGGAGACGATTGCTGTTGTTCTGCTCCTATTAATACCACAGGCAGGTAGCTACAGTATTTACAGTTAGTGTACAGTGTCCTCTGCACAGTGTGCACTTAAAGCTACCTCAAGAAAATTAGTGGTGTTCTTCTGATCCTATTAATACCACAGGCAGACAGCTACAGTATTTACAGTTAGTGTACGGTGTCCTCTGCACAGTGTGCACCTAAAGCTACCTGAAGAAAATTGGTGGTGTTCTTCTGATCCTATATTAATACAACAGGCAGGCAACTACAGTATTTACAGTTATAGGGCGTACACACAGCCGGACTTTGTTCGGACATTCCGACAACAAAATCCTAGGATTTTTTCCGACGGATGTTGGCTCAAACTTGTTTTGCCTACACACTTTCGCACAAAGTTGTCGGAATTTCCGATCGCCAAGAACGCGGTGACGTACACCACGTACGACGAGACTAGAAAAGGCCGGTTCAGAACCAAGCGCGGCACCCTTTGGGCTCCTTTTGCTAATCTTATGTTAGTAAAAGTTTGGTGAGACACGATTCGCGCTTTTTCAGACTCGTGGCTTTCAGATCGTTTTCTGCCGTTCAGTTTGTGCTTGTGGGTTTGTATCTGCTCTTCAGTGCGTGCAGTCAGTTCGTATCGGAGTTTTCTGTGTGATCTTGCCTGCTCGTTGCTGTTTTTCAGGTCGCTCTTCACAGGCCTTGCTGTTCTTCAGTGCGTTCTGTTACTTCGTTCTGAGCAGCCGACCGTTTTCTAGCCATGTTTCGTATGCGTACTCCTCGTAGAGTTCGTGCTGTGCGGGGGCTTGGTGTTGGGGTCCTGACCTTGACACAAGTCCAGTCCATGAACAGGGTGGGGAGGAGTTCATGGACCAAGAATTGGTTGCTTCAGCGTGACCAGTTCTCTCATATGCCTTTCCTCCGTGAGATCCGTGAGAATAATCCTGATGATTTCAGGAACTTTCTCAGGATGACGGACCCCGTATTTCACCGTTTGTTGGCTTCGCTGACCCCCTATATCAGCAGGCAGGATACCTGCATGAGGCAAGCCATCACTCCGGAGCAGAGGTTGGTCGCTACCTTGCGGTATTTGGCCACAGGGAGAAGTCTGCAGGACTTGAAGTTCTCGACAGGCATCTCCCCCCAGGCTCTGGGGATCATTATCCCAGAGACCTGTTCTGCCATCATCCAGGTCCTACAGAAGAAGTATATGAAGGTAAGATTTTTATCCTTTTATATCACATTTTATTGTATTGAATGTTTGCTAATATATTGTATTTCTTTCCTCATTCCCTAATTACCATGATTGTAATATGCTGTGAATGTCCCCTTTGTCCTCATGCATGCTGGATTTTTATGTAATTATTATTTTATGTCCTTCATACATATTTGCCCTTCAATAACCTCCATAGCATGGTGTCTCCTGGCCCTATATTCACCTCATGTAGTCACTTAACAATGTATTTTATCAGCTCCATAGTAGTGCTTTACCCCAAACACCCCCTAAAATGTTTGGAAATGTTATTTTTGATTTAAATTCAGGCAGAGTGGCAGAGGCTTTTTTTTGTGGTGTCCCCAAATAATTTTTAGTAACCCTCCCTCCCCCAACTGCTAAGTCAGCTGATCCCAATTCTCTATCATCAATCATCTATCTGCTGACTTTGTCAAACCCATACACACTATACCCACCTCTTTACTGGTCAGATTTATGCTTGAATTTCGCAAAGCATGTAGTGCAAGGGCCAGCCTGTATACTTTCCAATGGTACTGTTTAAAGTTTTTGTATCCTATTATTATCTTGATAGGTAATAGCAGAATATCCAAATGTCCTCAAATGTGTACAGTGTGTATTTATATCTTTGTATTATGACACTTCTTACCTGTCCAGTGGTCTGCCAATAGTGTAACTAAGGAGGGGTTGTTCCAAGTAATACCCTGTATTTAGGCATTCATCTCTCAATGAAGTGAAGAGGGTTACCTGTCCAAGAGTTCCCCCCCTTATAATGTTAGAAATGGCCCATGAGAGGGGGGGAGGGGGAATATGATAAATCCCCCTTAATAAATGCTATCTGGAGGTAGCCCCAGAATGTTTGTGTCTAATCTGCTTGCCATGTTTCTGTGAAAAAATAGTAATGTTTATTGTTTTTTCCTCAACAGTTTCCTTCCACGCCACAGGAATGGCAGACTGTGGCCTCCCACTTTGCCCAGCGGTGGAACTTTCCTAACTGCGGAGGGGCAATTGATGGGAAACACGTCCACATCGTCCCACCACCCAACTCGGGGTCATACTATTATAATTACAAGGGGTTTAATAGTATAGTGATGTTGGCGGTGGTGTCGGCTAATTACGACTTTCTGTATGTGGACGTGGGGAAGAATGGCCGGATGTCCGATGGTGGAGTCATCGCCCAGACGGAGTTCTACAGGCGTCTCCAGAATGGCAGCTTGGACTTGCCAGCTCCAGAGGACAATGTGGAAGGTCTCCCATTTGTGTTCGTTGCTGATGAAGCGTTTGCGCTGGGGGACCACCTGATGCGGCCATTCCCGATGAGGACCCTCACCCCGGAACAGAGGGTTTTTAATTACTGGCTGGCCAGAGCCCGAAGAGTGGTGGAGAACACATTTGGAATCCTGGCCAGCCGGTTCCGACTATTTCTGACACCCATCCATATGGCGGAGTATAAACTGAACCATATAATACTGGCGTGCTGTGTTCTCCATAATTTTTTAAGAAAACATTCTGCCAACTATGCTGGCTCAGTTGGGCCTGAGGCCGGAATCCTACATCCAACAACACTGACGGCACTTGAAAGCGGCCGTCCTGGCTTGCCCTCCCTGAGTGCCCGTGATGTCCGGTTACGATACCTGGAGTTCTTTGCGGGTAGGGGGGCTATCAATATGCCAGACAATATGTGAAGCCTTTTTATAATAAAAAAAACAAAAGAAATTCTTGGTGGACATTTACTGCTTGTGTTTGTTTTAGCTGACCCTGACAGAAATGTGTGGAGTCCAGAAAATGTCGTGATTGTGTAACCTTATACAAAGCACTGTTGGCTGTTATTTACTAAATGCAAAAACACATTTCACTACAAGTGCACTTGCAACTGCACTGAACCTGCACTTGTAGTGCAAAGTGGATTTGCCCTTAGGAAATAACCCCCATTTTTGCATAAAACAGCTATTACATCACCCCAAAAGTGTTGTAGTGTTGAGACAATAATCCACACATTCTTGAGTAAGCCACTTTTTTTATATCGGCACTAGGGATGAGCTTCGTGATCGAGTCGAACCCATGTTCGACTCGAACATCGGCTGTTCGATCGTTCGCCGAATTGCGAATGATATGGGCCGTTCGCGCCAAATTCGTGTGGCGTGTCACGGCCCATAATTCACTACGGCATCGCAGTGCATTGCTTGCTGATGATTGGCCAAGCATGCACTATGACCCGCATGCTTGGCCAATCACAGCGCCGCCTTAACAGAGAGCCATAATTGGCCAAAGCCAAGGAGGCTTTGGCCAATTATGGCTCAGGGGATTTAGTAGACGCCCCACACTATATAAGGCCGCCTGCACGGCGGCCCTGTGCAGTGTGTTCCGGTGTGCTTAGAGAGAGAGAGACAGTGTCATTTCATTTGAGTTAGCTAGATTAGGCAGGACAGTCAGTCAGTTAGCTGCACTTAAAGTGTATTGTGTATATATATGCATCCCAGGTGTTGCATATATATATATATATACACTGTATTCAGTTTAGCTAGATCCGTTCCTGTTATCTTCTAGACTATTTATATTTAGTGCAGTGCGTCCTGCTCACAGTGTTCAGCTAGATCCGTTCCTGTTATATTCCTACTGACAGGCAGGCTTGTCTTGTTACAGTATTTTGAAGAAAATTACTGGTGTTCTTTTGATCCTATTAGTACCACAGTCAGGCAGCTAGACTATTTACATTTTGTGCAGTGCGTCCTGCTCACAGTGTTCAGCTAGATCCGTTCCTGTTATCTTCTTACTGACAGGCAGGCTTGTCTTGTTACAGTATTTTAAAGAAAATTACTGGTGTTCTTTTGATCCTATTAGTACCACAGTCAGGCAGCTAGACTATTTACAGTTAGTGCAGTGCGTCCTGCCCACAGTGTTCTGCAAAACCTACAAGTAAGTGGGGTGCGTCCTGCTCACAGTGTTCAGCTAAACCTACAAGTTAGTGGGGTGCGTCCACCTCACAGTGTTCAGCTAAACCTACAAGCTAGTGGGGTGCGTCCTGCTCACAGTGTTCAGCTAGATCCATTTCTGTTATCTTCTTACTGACAGGCAGGCTTGTCTTGTTACAGTAAATACAGCTACCTGAAGAAAATTGCTGGTGTTCTTTTGATCCTATTAGTACCACAGTCAGGCAGCTAGACTATTTACAGTTAGTGCAGTGCGTCCTGCTCACAGTGTTCTGCTAAACCTACAAGTTAGTGGGGTGCGTCCACCTCACAGTGTTCAGCTAAACCTACAAGCTAGTGGGGTGCGTCCTGCTCACAGTGTTCAGCTAGATCCGTTTCTGTTATCTTCTTACTGACAGGCAGGCTTGTCTTGTTACAGTAAATACAGCTACCTGAAGAAAATTGCTGGTGTTCTTTTGATCCTATTAGTACCACAGTCAGGCAGCTAGACTATTTACAGTTAGTGCAGTGCGTCCTGCTCACAGTGTTCTGCTAAACCTACAAGTTAGTGGGGTGCGTCCTGCTCACAGTGTTCAGCTAAACCTACAAGTTAGTGGGGTGCGTCCACCTCACAGTGTTCAGCTAAACCTACAAGCTAGTGGGGTGTGTCCTGCTCACAGTGTTCAGCTAGATCCGTTCCTGTTATCTTCTTACTGACAGGCAGGCTTGTCTTGTTATAGTATTTTAAAGAAAATTGCTGGTGTTCTTTTGATCCTATTAGTACCACAGTCAGGCAGCTAGACTATTTACAGTTAGTGCAGTGCGTCCTGCTCACAGTGTTCTGCTAAACCTACAAGTTAGTGGGGTGTGTCCTGCTCACAGTGTTCAGCTAAACCTACAAGTTAGTGGGGTGCGTCCACCTCACAGTGTTCAGCTAAACCTACAAGCTAGTGGGGTGCGTCTTGCTCACAGTGTTCAGCTAGATCCGTTCCTGTTACCTTCTTACTGACAGGCAGGCTTGTCTTGTTACAGTATTTTAAAGAAAATTACTGATGTTCTTCTTACTGACAGGCAGGCTTGTCTTGTTACAGTAAATACAGCTACCTGAAGAAAATTGCTGGTGTTCTTTTGATCCTATTAGTACCACAGTAAGGCAGCTAGACTATGTACAGTTAGTGCAGTGCGTCCTGCTCACAGTGTTCTGCTAAACCTACAAGTTAGTGGGGTGCGTCCACCTCACAGTGTTCAGCTAAAGCTACCTGTAGAAGGTTGGTGGTGTTCTCATACTACAGGCAGGCAGTTGATTTTGCTAGCTGCAGTATCAGTACATATATATATATATATATATATATATATATATATATATATATATATATCCCAGCTTAGTGCAGCTACAGGCCATTAGTATGTCTGGAAGGCCAAGAAGGAGAGGCAGACAGTCACAAGCCAATAAGAGAGGGCAAGCAGGCTCTGTGTCTAGTGCTGGTCGTGGAGACGGTGCATCCTCATCAGCACGTGGCCATGGGACACGCTTGGCCTTTTTTTCGGCAGCTGGCCATGTTGAGCCGCAACATGCGGAAGACTTGGTCGAGTGGATGACCAAGCCGTCCTCATCCTCCTCATCCTCTCTCACCCATGCCCAGGGTACTTTGTCTGGCAAAGCAGCGGCCTCTTCCCTCGGCTCAATGTCATCAGTGACTCCTTCCCTAGCCCCACCATGTCCTCCTGAGGAGTCCCTCAAACTGTTTGACCACAGTGTTGGGTACATGCTCCAGGAGGATGCCCAGCGTTTGGAAGGCTCTGAAGATGATACTGAGCTCGATGAAGGCAGTAACACGAGCACGGACAGAGGGGGTGCCCAAGAAGGACAGCAATCTGGCAGTCATGCTCCCCCTGCTGCAGCATACTGCCAGGTTTGCTCCAGTGATGAGGAGGGAGGGGATGATGAGGTCACTGACTCAACGTGGGTGCCTGATAGGAGAGAGGAGGAGGAGGTGGCACATCACCAACGAGGCAGGATGCCCTCCAGGGGCCAGCCTAAGGGCAGCACATTGACTGCATCACACCCCAAAGCTCCACATGTGCAGGGCGCTGCAGTCTCTGCGCGTTATTCAAAAAGTTCTTTGGTGTGGGCCTTTTTTGAGACGAGTGCATCAGATCGCACCGCTGCTATTTGCAACATATGTCTCAAGTGTATCTCGCGTGGCCAAAACATCTCCCGCTTGGGTACCACATGCTTGACCAGACATATGTTGACCTGCCATGCAGTTCGTTGGCAAGCGTATCTAAAAGACCCACACCAAAGAACAAAGAGGACCTCTGCTTGCTCCTCATCAGCTGAGATTTCCAACCCCACTAGACCTTCAGTCCTCTCTGAGACCTGCACTGAGAGGAATGAAGGTGTAGAATTAGGTGTGTCACAGCCACGTACTTGTGGGCAATCTGATTTTGGTACACCGACGTCAGATTGTACCAGGCAAATTTCCCTGCCCCAGCTGCTGCACCGCCGAAAGAAGTTTGCTCCCAGCCATCCACATGCCCAACGGTTGAATGCTAGCTTGGCAAAATTGCTAGCACTTTAACTGCTGCCTTTTCAGTTGGTAGACTCTGCCCCCTTCCGTGAGTTTGTGGAATGTGCGGTTCCTCAGTGGCAGGTACCCAAACGCCACTTTTTCTCACGGAAGGTGATTCCGGCTCTCTACCAGCATGTGGAAGGCAATGTCCATGCCTCGCTGGACAGGGCGGTCAGCGGTAAGGTGCATATTACCGCTGACTCATGGTCCAGCAGGCATGGACAGGGACGTTACCTAAGTTTCACGGCGCATTGGGTGACTCTGCTGGCAGCTGGGAAGGATGCAGGACAAGGTGCAGTAGTGTTGGAGGTTGTTCCGCCACCACGCCTCCAAAATGCTAATGATTGTGACACACCTCTCTCCTCCACCCCCTCCTCTTCTTCTTCCTCCATGGCCTCTTCCTCGGAACCAGCGGTGCTCCGTAGTCGTTCAAGGGGCTACGTAAGTACGCAGGCCAAAAGATGCCATGCGGTGCTTGAGCTGGTGTGCTTGGGGGACAGGAGCCACACTGGGGCAGAGGATCTGTCAGCTCTGCAGGGGCAGGTTCAGAGGTGGTTGACGCCACGCCAACTTAAGGCAGGAATGGTGGTTTGCGACAATGGCACCAACCTCCTCTCTGCCCTCCGACAGGGACAAATGACCCATGTGCCCTGTTTGGCTCATGTCCTTAACTTGGTGGTGCAGCGGTTCTTGGGCAGGTACCCGGGCTTACAGGATGTCCTAAGGCAGGCCAGGAAAGTCTGTGTGCATTTCTGCCGGTCATATAATGCCAGTGCTCGGCTGACGGACCTCCAAAAGGAGTTTAACCTGCCCAAGAACCGCCTAATCTGTGACATGCCCACCAGGTGGAACTCAACGTTGGCCATGCTGCAGCGGCTGCACACGCAGCAGAGGGCCATCAATGAGTACCTGTGCGACTATGGCACCAGGACAGGGTCAGGGGAGCTTGTTTTTTTTTCCCCACGCCAGTGGGCCATGATCAGGGATGCATGCACTGTCCTGTCACCATTTGAGGAGGCCACGAGGATGGTGAGCAGTGACAGTGCATGCATCAGTGACACTGTCCCCCTTGTCCACCTGTTGGAGCACACGCTGCGTGGAATAATGGACAGGGCACTTGAGGCAGAACAGAGGCAGGAAGAGGAGGACTTCCTTAGCTCTCAAGGCCCCCTTTATCCAGACAGTGTTCCTGCGTGCCCGCCGATCACACAGGAAGAGGACGAGGAGGAAGAGGAGGAGGAGGAGGAGGAAGATTGTGTCAGTATGGAGGTGGAGCCTGGCACTCAGCATCAGCAGCAGTCTTTAAGGGATCAGTCCCAAGAAACACATGGACTTGTACGTGGCTGGGAGGAGGTGGCTGCGGACCATGTCGTCCTTAGTGACCCAGAGGACTCCGGACCGAATGCCTCAGCAAACCTACGCTGCATGGCCTCCCTGATCCTGCAAAGCCTGCGTAAGGATCCTCGTATTCGTGGTATCAAGGAGAAGGACCAATACTGGCTGGCAACCCTCATGGATCCACGTTACAAGGGTAAGGTTGCGGACCTTATCTTGCCATCGCAGAGGGAGCAGAGGATGAAACATCTTCGGGAGGCCTTGCAGAAAGGTCTGTGCAACGCGTTCCCAGAGACTGGGAGGTTACAAACTCCTGTTTCTGGACAACGTGTTGCTGAGGCTTCGGTCAGTCAAAGAAGGAGCGGTGGAGAAGGTGGCCGTCTGAACGATGTGTTCAGACAATTTTTTGGTCCGCAGCCCCAAGGTATGATCGGTTCCAGCAACCATCGCCAGCGTCTGTTTTACATGGTGCAGGAATACCTAGGGGCAAGATCAGACTTGGACACCTTTCCCACCGAAAATCCTCTGGGTTACTGGGTCTTGAGGATGGATCATTGGCCAGAGCTTGCACAGTATGCAATTGAGCTACTGGCCTGTCCTGCATCCAGCTTTCTTTCGGAACGCACATTCAGTGCTGCTGGAGGCGTGGTAACCGATCACAGGGTGCATCTGTCCACTGACTCGGTCGATCGACTGACCTTCATAAAAATGAATGAGTCTTGGATCACCACCAGCTACCAAGCACCTGATGCTGATGTAACCGAATAATTTTTTTTGAAATCTCAGATCCCTTCAAAGACTGCCTATGCTGATGCTGAGTGACTATCCCTGAGTAATTATCCTCTTCCTCCTCAATCATCACGCTGATAGCTTGTAAGAACATTTTTGGTTCTGGGTGCCACGTTCGAGTCCCATAGACGTCAATGGGGTTCTAACGTTCGTGCGAACTTTCGGTCCGTTCGCAGGTTCTGGTGCGAACCGAACCGGGGGGTGTTCGGCTCATCCCTAATCTGCACAATCACATGTGCATTTACCAAAGGTTTTTAAAACAAACCAACATGTTTGTTGTATAACAATATTTGCAATAGCATTATCAAAAATCGAAATATCAATTTCAGATAAAACAGGCCTGTGTAAAACCAACAAGAAAGCCAAAAAACTTGAACTTACAAAGTTCACATTAGGTAAAACCTGAAGGCTATATCAGACATCAGTATTTAGGAACTGGGTTTGATATAGCGTTCAGCTGGGGGGAAATCACCCCTGGAAAAGCCAAATTTGGAAGATGCACACCAATTTACGAATGTCAACATGTGCTATCTGCCATCAGGGGGGATCAAGGGACGTGTTTTGGGGGAGCAAGCCCTTCCTCGACACGACTTTATAATTGAGGAAGGGGTTGCACCCCCAAAACGCATCCATTGATCTCCCGTGATGGCAGATAGCACATGTTGGCACACCGTGTGCATCCTCCAAATTTGGCTTTTCTAAACATTGCAAAAAATTTAAAAATATTGAACCACAATACAAAAAGTGATTTTGTGGGGTTTAAATTCGCCCCAAAACATCAATGATGTTATTATTTTTTTTAATAACATCATTGATTTTTTGCAGGATGTTTTGCAGTTCGGCATTACACCCCATGATCTCCCCGATCAGGATCTGGGCACTTTCAGAAGTAAAGCGTTGGGGATCCACAACCTCACGATCACCTAAAAAGAGATAAAAAAAAAAAATAGGTCTCAAAAATCTGCCACCATCCATCTCGTTTACCTGAGCCTGTGGTCGCAGACACTCACCTGTTGTGGTGCCAATCTCCACCACATCTTCTTCTTCCTCCTGCTCTTCTTCATTTGGGAGTATTTCACCTTCTTCCATAGGTGGGGGGTCTGTGGTCTCCTCGAATGAGGGGTGTCCTCCGAGTCTTTTCTCCCCTATATAAAACAAAAATGGTCTAATTAGTTGGGATTTCATTCTAGTAACAAACCCATCTACACAAACAAATATTTGGCATCCAAGTAGGCCCAAAAAAAATGTGTGAAAATGCATATGGCCTAAACAATGGTGTTCTAGAGGCCGAAAGAAAAATGTTGGATACAAACAAATAATGGGCCCATGAACATTAAAGTTGCCCTTTTAAACGTTACAATTAATAAAAGCATATGGAGCAGAACGAACGGAATAAAGACAGAAAGAATAGGAAAACAGCACAACTACTTACTTTTTTGCAGCACTCTCCGGATCTTTCGGTACTGCTCTGGCTCTCTCAACTTCAGGTCCGACCACCGCTTCCTGAGCTGATCTTTAGATCTTCGTACCCCAAATTCCTGTGAAGGCTTTTGACCACTTTAGCAATGATTTTGGCCTTTCGGATGTTGGGGTTGGGGTAAGGCCCATATTTTCCGTCATAGTCGGACTTCCTCATGATGTCGACCATCTCCAACATCTCCCCAAAGGACATATTTGTGGCCTTAAAACGTCTCCTTCTGGATCGGGACGTGTCTGGATCCGGGCTTTCCTCCTCCTCGTTGCTAGAATTAGCATGCACCTGCTGTAACTCCGCCATGTGCTCTTCACCCACTGCACCGAACGAAAAGGGACGGGGAATAGACTAGAAAGAACGTCAGGGGCGGGCGGAGTTACACGCATGCGCAGTGTGTATAAAGCGTAACACGCGTGCGTATTACGTACGATCTGTGAGCGGAGGAAGGAGTATTGGACGCGCCGATCGTAAGAACGAAGGTAAGAGACAAACTTGTGCCTATACTGGTTCTAGATTGAGACCTATATTGTAACAAGATTAGGAGAGTTTTGTCTGACATTAGGCTTTGTCTTGTGTTGTGTCTTGCAGTGAACATGGATATCTTAGTGAAAGACAATGACTTCATGTCAGTATTCATAGATATCTTAAGGGAGCTGCCCTGTCTGTGGGAGATTAACCACCCCCATTTCAAGAACCAAGCAAAGAGGAAGGCAGCACTGGTGCAATTGTGTGAAATTGTGAAGCAGGTGATCCCCACGGCAAACATCACCTATTTAAAGATATTAATTGGTTGCCTGAGGAGCACATATCTAAGGGAGCACAAGTCCTGGATTCACAGAGATCCAGAGCAGCAGATGACATCTATGTCCCCAGGATGTTGTACTACGACAGGCTGCACTTTCTGGCAGGCCAGGCTGAACCCAGGCCATCCCTCTCAAGTCTTCCTTCCACGCTTCCTTCCCCCCCGGCTGAGGCTTCTGACGCCCAACCTAGGCCTTCCAGGCAGCAACATGTGGAGAAGCCCAGATTGAGCCAGGTATAGCATTCCTCTAAATATTTCTGCTTGTCCAATCAATGATGTTAACTAGATGTTAGTTGGGAGTACTAATTTAGGATTGGGATTGATGAAGCAACAACTAAAACCATGTCCTTTTTTCATACACAGGGAAGTCTCAGCCAGGAGGTGGCTGGGCCGAGCCGGCTGGCTGATCTGCTGGTCCCTCCACCCCCCCTGAAAAGAGAAAGTAAGTGGCAGTAGGAGGAGTGCCCTAGAGGAGGCTGCTATAGGATTCTTTTGGAGGGCTACAGAGGTCCTGGGAGCACCCCACACCATGGAGGAGAACATTGCTTGCTTCATTGCATATAAAATGCAGAGGATGGAGAAGGGCCAAAAAGTCATGTGTGAGGCCCTCATATCGGAGGCTCTGGAGAAAGGTATGAGGGGCCAAATTACACCACAGACACACCTTCGCGATGGTCCTCCTCCTCCTCCTGCAGGTCCTCCTCCTCCTCCTCCCTCTCCTCCAGGTCCCCCCAGTCCTCCTCCAGGTCCTCCCAGTCCTCCTCCTCCTGCAGGTCCTCCTCCTCCTCCTTCTCCTCCTCCTCCTCTAGGTCCTACTCCTCCTCCTGCCACATCTCCAACTGCACAGCCACAGCCCGGAATGAAGCGTGGAAGGAAGACCAGACAGTGATTGCCCTGGGTTCAGTCTGGTCGGCCAAAAGATGCAGCCTCTTGTGGTACCACAGCCTGGGGACACAGATGTCATCTGCTGCTATCTGGATCTCTGCGAATTCTGGACCAGACTGCCCTCCCTTACATATGGACTCCTCAGGCCACCAATTTTGATGTTGAAGAATTGATGTATGCCGTGGGGGTCCCAGGCTTCGCTAATTTCTCATGTTGATCCAGTGTTGCCTTCCTCTTTGTTTGGTTCTGATCCCTTAATAAAGGATTTTTGTTTGGAATTATACTCTCCTATGTGTTTTACTTCAAAAAGGACAGTTGGTTTGTGAGGATTCAGGTACATTTCAAATATACAATGTGAAATGAACAAGGGACACCAACACCAAACAATCTCCTTGAGATTAAATAATAAAAGATATCAATGGTGTTGGGGTAACTTGACACACAAAACACACCCAAAAATATTCTGGAGTAAAAATAAAAATAACATTGAACAAAGATCAGCCTTGGAAAAAATCCAAACATTAAATAAAAAAAAAGGCTTAAAATCCAAAAAAACAAAAAAAAAAAATTATAAAACTGTCAGATGTGACAACTAATAACAATATATTCAGGGAATCCCACTAAAAAAACACAAATCAAACTTTGTGAGAAGTGTGTGTGAATATGAGCAGCAAAACAACTTAATTCTTGTCACATTATAAAGAAGAAGAGAGTGCGCTGTATTAAACCATTTTTAACATTGCAGCGTGACGAAAGTGTTGTATCCATTGCGAACGCTAAGTTTACCAGAACAAGCTGTCCCGTCTCGGAATTTCTTCTGAGCATGCGTGGCACTTTGTGCGTCGGAACAGGCCACACACGGTCGGAATTGATGCGATCGGATTTTGTTGTCGGAAAATTTTATCTCCTGCTGTCCAACTTTGTGTGTCGGAAAATCCGATGGAAAATGTCCGATGGCGCCCACACACGGTCGGAATTTCCGACAACACGCTCCGATCGGACATTTTCCATCGGAAAATCCGACCGTGTGTACGGGGCATTAGTGTACTGTGTCCTCTGCACAGTGTGCACCTAAAGCTACCTGAATAAAATTGGTGGTGTTCTTCTGATCCTATATTAATACCACAGGAAGGCAGCTACAGTATTTACAGTTAGTGTACTGTGTCCTCTGCACAGTGTGCACCTGAAGCTACCTGAATAAAATTGGTGGTGTTCTTCTGATCCAATTAATACCACAAGCAGGCAGCTACAGTATTTACAGTTAGTGTACTGTGTCCTCTGCACAGTGTGCACCTAAAGCTACCCGAAGACAATTGCTGGTGTTCTCATACTAATAATACTACAGGTAGGCAGTTGATTCTGCTAGCTGCAGTATCAGTATATATATACATCTCAGCTTTGTGCAGCTACATCTCACTGCAGGCCATTAGTATGTCTGGAAGGCCAACAAGGAGAGGCAGACAGTCACAAGCCAATAAAAGAGGGCAAGCAGGCTCTGTGTCTAGAGGCAACAGTGCTGGTCATGGAGACGGTGCATCCTCATCAGCACGTGGCCGTGGGACACGCTTGTCCTTTTTTTCGGCAGCTGGCCGTGTTGAGCCGCAACATGCGGAAGACTTGGTAGAGTGGATGACCAAGCCATCCTCATGATCCTCATCCTCTCTCACCCAGACTCAGGGTACTTTGTCTGGCAAAGCAGCTGCCAATTCGGCCTCTTCCCTCGGCTCAATGGCATCAGTCACTCCTTCCCTAGCCCCACCATGTCCTCCTGAGGAGTCCCCCGAACTGTTTGACCACAGTGTTGGGTACATGTTCCAGGAGGATGCCCAGCGTTTTGAAGGCTCCAATGATGGTATCCAGCTAGAGGAAGACAGTAACGTGAGCCCAGAGAGAGGGAGTGCCCAAGAAGGACAGCAATCTGGCAGTCATGTTCCCCCCCAGCTGCAGCATACTGCCAGGTTTGCTCCAGTGAAAAGGAGGGAGGGGATGATGAGGTCACTGACTTCACGTGGGTGCCTGATAGGAGAGAGGAGGATTGGAGGAGGAGGCACATCACCAACGAGGCAGGATGCCCTCGAGGGGCCAGCTTAAGTGCAGCACATCGACTGCATCACACCGCAGAACTCCGCATGTGCAGGGCGCTGCTGTCTCTGCGTGTTATTCCAAAAGTTCTTTGGTGTGGGCCTTTTTTGAGACGAGTGCATCAGATCCCACCGCTGCTATTTGCAACATATGTCTCAAGCGTATCTCGCGTGGCCAAAACATCTCCCGCTTGGGCACCACATGCTTGACCAGACAAATGTTGACCTGCCATGCAGTTCGTTGTCAAGCGTACCTAAAAGACCCACACCAAAGAACAAAGAGGACCTCTCCTTGCTCCTCATCAGCTGGGATCTCCAATCCCACTATACCTTCAGTCCTCTCTGTGACCTGCACTGACAGGAACGAAGGTCTAGAATTAGGTGTGTCACAGCCAAGTACTTGGGCGCAATCTGCTATCGGTACACTGATGTCAGATTATACCAGGCAAATTTCCCTACCCCAGCTGCTGCACCGTCGAAAGAAGTTCACTCCCAGCCATCCACATGCCCAGCGGTTGAATGCTAGCTTGGCTAAATTGCTAGCACTTCAACTGCTGCCTTTTCAGTTGGTAGACTCTGCCCCCTTGCATGAGTTTGTGGAATGTGTGGATCCTCAGTGACAGGTTCCCAAACGTCACTTTTTCTCACGGAAGGTGATTCCAGCTCTCTACCAGCATGTGGAAGGCAATGTCTTGGCCTTGCTGGACCGGGCAGTCAGTGGTAAAGTTCATATTACCGCTGACTCATGGTCCAGCAGGCATGGACAGGGATGTTACTTACCTTTCACTGCGTACTGGGTGACTCTTCTGGCAGCTGGGAAGGATGCAGGACAGGGTGCAGTAGTGTTGGAGGTTGTTCCGCCACCACGCTTCCAAAATACTACTAGTGGTGATTCTGCCACACCTCTCTCCTCCACCCCCTCCTCTTCTTCTTCCTCCATGGCCTCTTTCTGTGCTGATTTGTCTTCACAACCAGCGGTGCTCCGTAGGCGTTCAAGGGGCTACGCAAGCATGCAGGCCAAAAGATGCCATGCGGTGCTTAAGCTGGTGTGCTTGGGGGACAGGAGCCACACTAGGGCAGATATTCTGTCAGCTCTGCAAGGCAAGGTTCAGAGGTGGTTGATGCCACCCAGCTTAAGGCAGGTATGGTGGTTTGTGACAATGGCACCAACCTCCTCTCTGCCCTCCAACAGGGACAACTGACCCATGTGCCCTGTTTGGCTCATGTCCTTAACTTGGTGGTGCAGCAGTTCTTGGGCAGGTACCGGGCTTACAGGATGTCCTGAGGCAGGCCAGGAAAGTCTGTGTGCATTTCTGCAGGTCATATAATATCAGTGCTCAGCTGGCTGACCTCCAAAAGGAATTTAACCTGCCCAAGAACCGCCTAATCTGTGACATACCCACCAGGTGGAACTTAACGTTGGCCATGCTGCTGCGGCTGCACATGCAGCAGAGGGATATCAATGAGTACCTGTGCGACTATGGCACCAGGACAGGGACAGGAGAGCTTGTTTTTTTCCCCATGCCAGTGGGCCATGATCAGGGATGCATGCACTGTCCTGTCACCATTTGAGGAGGCCACAAGGATGGTGAGCAGTGACAGTGCATGCATCAGTGACACTGTCCCACTTGTCCACCTGTTGGAGCACACGCTGCGTGGAATAATGGACAGGGCACTTGAGGCAGAACAGAGGCAGGAAGAGGAGGACTTCCTTAGCTCTCAAGGCCCCCTTTATCCAGACAGTATTCCTGCGTGCCCACCGATCACAGAGGAAGAGGAGGAGGAGGAGGAAGAGGAGGATTGTGTCAGCATGGAGGTGGAGCCTGGCACTCAGCATCAGCAGCAGTATTTAAGGGATCATTTACAGTCCCAAGAAACCCATGGACTTGTACGTGGCTGGGAGGAGGTGGCTGCGGATCATGTCGTCCTTAGTGACCCAGAGAACTCCAGACCCAATGTCTCAGCAAACCTACACTGCATGGCCTTCCTGATCCTGCAAAGCCTGCGGAAGGATCCTTGTATTCGTAGTATCAAGGAGAGGGATCAATACTGGCTGGCAAGCCTCCTTGATCCACGTTACAAGGGTAAGGTTGTGGACCTTATATTGCCGTCGCAGAGGGAGCAGAGGTTGAAACATCTTCGGAAGGCCTTGCAGAAAGGTCTGTGCAATGCGTTCCCAGAGACTGGGAGGTTACAAACTCCTGTTCCTGAACAACGTGTTGCTGAGGCTTCGGTCAGTCAAAGAAGGAGCAGTGGAGAAGGTGGCCGTCTGACCGATGCATTCAGACAATTTTTTAGTCCGCAGCCCCAAGGTATGGTCAGTTCCAGCATCCATTGCCAGCGTCTGTTTTACAAGGTGCAGGAATACCTAGGGGCAAGATCTGACTTGGACACCTTTCCCACCGAAAATCCTCTGGGTTACTGGGTCTTGAGGATGGATCACTGGCCAGAGCTTGCACAGTATGCAATTGAGCTACTGGCCTGTCCTGCATCCAGCGTTCTTTCGGAACGCACATTCAGTGCTGCTGGAGGTTTTGTAACCGATCACAGGGTGCGCCTGTCCACCAACTCGGTCGATCGACTGACCTTCATAAAAATGAATCAGTCTTGGATCACCACCAGCTACCAAGCACCTGATGCTGATGTAACCGAATATTTTTTTTTGAAACGTCAGATCCCTTCAAGACTGCCTATGCTGATGCTGAGTGACTATCCTGTTATGCTGAGTGACTATCCTCTTCCTCCTCAATGATCATGCTGATAGCTTGTAAGAATATTTTTGGTTCTGGGCGCCTCCACCAGTGGCTAAGGCCCAATTTTTCAGCCCCTGTTTAACAGGGGCGTGTAATTACAATTTTTGATGCAATACTTTGCAGCAGGGCTTGTTCCTGTGCTCCAACTAGAGTATCTGTGAGGGGTTGCAGTGTTGTGGCACCAGCACCAGTGCCTAAGGCCCAATTTTTCAGCCCCTGTTTAACAGAGGCATGTAATTACAATTTTGGATGAAATACTTTGCAGCAGGGCTTGTTCCTGCGCTCCAACTAGAGTATCTGTGAGGGGTTGCAGTGTTGTGGCACCAGCACCAGAGCCTAAGGCCCAATTTTTTAGCCCCTGTTTAACAGGGGCGTGTAATTACAATTTTTGATGCAATATTTTGCAGGAGGGCTCATTCCTGAGCTCCAGTATCCAGTATCTGCGAGGGGTTGCAGTGTTGTGACACCGGTGCCTAAGGCCCAATTTTTCTGCCCCTGTTCAACAGGGACATGTAATTACAATTCTTGATCTAATATTTCACAGCAGGGCCCGTTTCTGTGCCCGCCAAGAGTAACTGTGAGGACTTACAGTGTTGTGGCACCAGCACCACCACCACCAAAGGCCCAATTTTTCTGCCCCTGTTCAACAGGTGCATGTAATTACAATTCTTGATCTAATATTTTACAGCAGGGCCCGTTCCAGCTCCCACCAAGAGTAACTGTGAGGACTTACAGTGTTGTGGCAACACCACCACCACCAAAGGCCCAATTTTTCTGACCCTGTTCAACAGGGGCATGCAATTACAATTCTTGATCTAATATTTCACAGCAGAGCCCGTTCCTGTTCCCACCAACAGTAAATGTGAGGGCTTACAGTGTTGTGGAAACACCAACACCTAAGGCCCCAATTTCTGCAGAGTATATAGGGCAGGCCCCTACTTTCAAACATCCAACTTACAAACGACTCCTACTTGCAAACGGAAGGAGACAACAGGAAGTGAGATGAAATCTACCTCTAGGAAGAGAAATTCTCTCCTGTAAGAGTTAATATGTGAAAAACGTGTCTCCTCTCCACTGATGCTTTATCACCAATCCTTGTTTCACTAATAACCCCAAATTGTCAAAAAACATTTGTCATTGGGACAGAAAGTGAGGTAAAATCTTCTGAAGAGGTGCACAGACAGCAAAACAAATGTCATAGGAGTGATAACCCTTCCCTATGTTTTCCAAAAAGCTTAAAAATTGATTTTTTGGCCAGAGCTACACTTTAAAAATGTACCAGTTCAAAATTACAAACATATTCTACTTAACAACAAACCTACAGTCCCTGTCTTGTTTGCAGCGCCTGTATACTGCTGTTCAGAGGGCCTTGGGGCCCCACGCCTTTCCTTTTTTTAATTTGGGTGCGGGGTTCCCCTTAATATCCATACAAGACCCAAAGGGCCTGGTAATGGATTGGGGGGGTACCCATGCCATTTGTCTCACTGATTTTAATCCATATTACCGGGATCGGACATTACATTAAAGCCGTAAGCAGTTTTAAATGACTTTTATTACTTTAACCACTTCCATACAGGGCATTTTCACCCCCTTCCTGCCCAAGCCAATTTTCAGCTTTCAGCGCTGTCACACTTTGAATAACAATTGCGCGGTCATACAACACTGTATCCAAATGAAATTTTTATCATTTTTTCCCCACTAATAGAGCTTTCTTTTGGTGGAATTTGATCACCCCTGCGTTTTTTATTTCTTGCGCTATAAACAAAACAAGAGTGACAAGTTTGAAAAAAAATACAATATTTTTTACTTTTTGCTATAATAAATATCCACATTTTTTTTTTAAACAAATTTTTTCCTCAGTTTAGGTCGATACATATTCTTCTACATATTTTTGGTAAAAAATATCGCAATAAGTGTATATTTATTGGTTTGCGCAAAAATTATAGCGTCTACAAAATAAGGGGATAGATTTATAGCATTTTTATTATTAATTTTTTTTTTACTAGTAATGCCGGCGATCTGCAATTTTTATCGTGACTGCAATATTGCAGCGGACACATCGGACAATTTTGACACATTTTTGGGACTATTCACATTTATACAGCGATCTGTGCTATAAAAATGCATTGATTACTGTATAAATGTGACTGGCAATGAAGGGGTTAACCAGGAAGGGGCGCTGTAGGGTTAAATGTGTTCCTAATGAGTGATTCTAACTGTGGGGGGAGGGGATTCACAAGGGGAGGAGACCGATCGGTGTCTCTCTGTACAAGGAACACACCATCGGTCTCCTCCCATCTGACAGGACGTGGATCTGTGTGTTTACATACACAGATCCACGGTCCTGCTCGGTTACCAGGCAATCGCGGGTGCCCGGCGGACATCGCGGCTGCCGGGCAGTGCACCGGGACCCGAGTGACGCGACGGGCGCGTGCCCCCTAGGGATCCTGGAAGGCAGCTGCACCGTCCGCTGTCATATGATGGTGGGCGGGCAGCAAGTGGTTAAAAATGTCATTTTGTGCAGGGACTGTTCTAAGCATGGGAAACACGTGCCACTTTACAGGCATACTATAGACAGCCCCCAGGTACGATATTTTTAAAGGAATATTTCACTTTTTTTTTTCACTTTAAGCATCATTAAAATCACTGCTCCCAAAAAAACGGCCATTTTTAAAACTTTTTTTTGCATTGATACATGTCCCCTGGGGCAGGACCCGGGTCCCCAAACCCTTTTTAGGACAATACCATGCAAATTAGCCTTTAAAATGAGCATATTTGATTCTGAACGTTCGAGTCCCATAGACTTCAACGGGGTTCTAACGTTCATGCAAATTTTCGATTCGTTCGCAGGTTCTGGTGCGAACCAAACTGGGGGGTGTTTGGCTCATCCCTACTGGAGATACAGTATATATAATTGTTTAGGCCCCATGCACACAGATGCTTTTAGGCATCTAATGTAAGTTGCAGGTATATTTCTGTGCCCATTCATTAGCATTGGCAGCTATACACTACCAGTGTGTGGGTATATGCTGTTTGAGGTCATACATATGTGTTTACAGACAACTCCTCAGACTGAAATCTTATTTAACCAAGCATATGGGAAATGCTTTGAGAAAAAAGTTTCTTGTTCTAACTTATCTTTATAAAACCTTTTGGAAAAACTGATAAAAGTGATAAAGTGACAGCTGAGGTTCCAGGGGCGCTTTCTGGCTCATGGAAGCAGAGGAATTGAAATAAGAGAGTAAGGGTTGCAACTGCTGTCAGAGAAAGGATGGACTATGAATATGTAGATCAATCTTTGCACTCAGCTCTGAAATGGAAAGAGGACTGCTGCAACGAAATTATCCTGAATAATGGTCTATTCAATTGTGCTAAGTTAATAGTGCTCTGTCCCTTTTAATAATAACTGCACCAAAAAAAATGAATACCTGTTGCTCATACATAAATGAATATAAAGTGATAAAACATTTCAATATGTATAATAAATAATACATATACGCATGTACATGACTGTGTTAAGAGTGCACTGTCCCTTTAAGTAATGACCAAAACCCAATATTCAATCACTCAGTGCCCATACATGAATAAGTAAATAAATACAACATATAACCCAATTCATATGTACAATAAGTAATACATGTACACAATACTTCAAATAAAATGTTCTGAATAATAAACTTATTTTAAAAAGCTTAGAATAACCATAAAGTCCATAATACATTCCAATAAAGTGCTCTGTGCTCAAAAAACTTCCTTAAAGTTGCACCAGTGCAAACAAGGTGCTCCTTAGGCTGAAAATGACTATTGCCAGACAGAGATGATCTCAAATTATGGAGATAAAATGCACTTGTTTAAAGTGGTTGTAAACCCCATTCATGAATTTTGAACTGGGCACATATAGCTGTAGTGTTTACTCTCTCTCCAAAGCTCTGAGTGCTGTGTCTTTCTGCTGCTCCATTCCTCTGACAAGCTCTCTGACTCAGATAAAAGCAGCTGGAAATTTGTGCCCAGGAGGGAACTTAGAGGTAGATAAGCAGAAAGCTTGTTTATTCAGACTGCAGCTCTGCAAGTTTCTTCGTTCCTCTGCCTATGTGATGGGGGGGGGGGTTACTTTCCTTCAATCAGCTCTCACACAGTGTATGCCCGGACTCCACACCCACTGCTGAATGAGGAAGAAAGATGTGTAACACAATGTGTACTTTCTAAAGAATGTAGAAAGGGAAAGCCTGCAGATATACATGTAAAATATATGTAGGGAGATTTGTTTCATCTCAGTGTATCATCTGCGGCTGTTCACTTCACTGGATATAGAAGAGGGTTTACATCCACTTTAATCCAAATAGAGATTGCCACTACCATAACCTCAGGTAATTAGACCACCTCTTCCATGTAAAGTACGTCATATAGAGCCACCTGTCACTAACTCCATGCCGAATGCCGCTCACCCACAGTTATATATGAGAAGCACACCTCACATGGATGGTTGCAGGATAAGGTTATGTGCTTGATCTTGGCCAAGACACCATGAAAATAAGTGTAGCTCAATACACAAGTATAAACAGCAGTTTCTAAAGTCTTAGCAAGGCAGATGTGGATTGCAGTCATGCAAAATGGCTTAGTGTTGCAGGGATGAGTGGAGTCAGTTACCTATGGCAACAGCTAGGCAGATGTGGATTGAAGTCATGCAAATTAGCATAGTGTTGCAGGGTTGAGTTACTGATGGCAACAACAAGGCATTTTGAAAAAATACAAGAAAAAAACAAATGCCATATCAAACTAGACATGATGAACTAATAATAAAAATTACAAAGTCAATAGGTAGAGCAATGGATCAATGCGTTTTTGATTCTGTTGCTTCCTCAGGATCCATGCCTTGATTAGAATATATGATATGGCTGTACAGAATAATAATCACAATATAAATCAGAATGAAAAAGCTCAACAATACAATATACAAACTCATATTAATCACAAATCAAATTGTGAAAACTATACACAAATGGTCGCTACCCAGGAAACAAAAATCCACAGGGAACCACCTCTACACCTCCACCCCAGAGCTGTAGGATTCAAGCTATGGGGGGAAGAAAATATAGACATAGGCATTGCAAATATCTCACCTCAAGCGCTATCCAATGATGAATCAAAGAGGACAAGAATGCATACATTTAAGGCTGACATCAAAATCAATCTCAGGGGTTGATATAATAGGCATCGGCAAAAGCATACAGTAAATATACATGACTAAAACATCTTGGTTTGATCAAAAAATGATGCTATATAAAGCTGTATGGTTGGTAGAAACATAACATCATACTGTATATGTAGGGACCTACCCACACAAAGAGTAAAAATTTGGTATTCACCAACATTTGCCACAGTACAACAAAAAAGCCAAAACAAAACCATCAAGAAAAATGTGCATATCAAAAAATACTGACAACTGTCTCGTAACAGATAACACTAAATGCAAACACAAAGGAGGTCTCGAATGTATGATATGCTATAACTGTAAAACAAAAGTCCATAAATGTAAAATAATGCAACTGACCAGCACACACATTATTTCCACAAAGCTATAAAATAATCTTCCCTCACCTGCCTTTCAAACATCACAGCCTCTCCAGCAACAATGTATGAATCCAGCAAAATACTATTCTAATCGACCATACTCAGGGTTGTGCGTTATAAAGTGAGAAGCTCCGCCCACATCTGGCATCTGGCATCTCTCTCCCCATGTCCAGCCAAAGACACTAGTATATCCGCTTGTCTTTATATCTATTTATATCTTAACCACTTGCCTACTGAGCACTTTTACCCCCTTCATGACCAGGCCAATTTTCAACTTTCAGCACTGTCGCACTTTGAATGACAATTGCACGGTCATGCAACACTGTACTCAATCAAAATTGTTATCATTTCTTTCACACATATAGAGATTTCTTCTGGTGGTATTTAATCACCACTGGATTTTTTATTTTATGGTTGTGGAAGATGTTATAGTTGCATCAGGATTCCTACTATTACTAAAAGGGTTAAGGAATTTCAGCATCCCCACACTAACCACATATACACAATTAGGGATTTTATATCCTGCAATACAGTGGGTGTGGTATATGCGGTTAAATGCCCATGCGATTTTCCATATATTGGGCGCACCACAAGCGCTTTAAAAGATCGAATGGAGGAACATGTGAGGAACATACGGAAAGGTTTCGATAAGCACTACCTTTCGATACATTTTAAAGAGGTGCATAACAAAAGTACAGTCGGGATGCGATTTTGGGGAATAGAGGCACCTAAGAAACATTGGAGAGGTTCAAATTATACTAGGGAGATTAGCAAGCGTGAGTCGTGGTGGATACACCAGTTAGGCTCCCTCTTCCCGGGGGGGGTTGAATAAAGAATTTGACCTTAGGTGCTTCCTCAGCAATTTTTAACCCTAATGCCGCGTACACACGGTCGGACTTTTCACCTACAAAAGTCCGACAGCCTGTCCGACATACTTCCGACGTACCTTCGGCGGACTAGCGGCAGACTTTCTTACGAACGGACTCACACACACACGACCACACAAAAGTACGACAGCCTAGTACGCGGTGACGTACACCAAGTCCGACGAGACTATAAAACGGAAGTTCAATAGCCCGTACGACACCCTTTGGGCTCCTTCTGCTAATCTCGTGTTTATCTCGTGTTAGTAGAAGTTTGGTGAGAGACGATTCGCGCTTGTGAGACTCGTATTTTTCAGTTCGTTTTAACTGTTGTTCAGTCTGTGCTTGTGAGGTTTGTATCTGCTTTTCAGTGCGTTTGGTCAGTTGGCATTGAGAAATCTTTGTTTTATTGGCCGCTCGTTCCTGATTTTCAGGTCGTTCTTCACAGGCCTTGCTGTTCTTCAGTGTGTTCTGTTTAGTGCGTTCTGACCAGCCGACCGTTTTGAAGCCATGTTACCTGTACGTACTCGTCGTAGAGCTCGTGCATTGTATGTGCTTGGTGCTGTAGTTTATTCTTCAGCCCAAGACCAGTCCATGAACAGGGCGAGGAGGAGTTCATGGACCAAGAATTGGTTGCTTCAGCGTGACCAGTTCTGTCACATGCCTTTGCTCCGTGAGATCCGTGAGAATAATCCTGAGGATTTCAGGAACTTTCTCCGGATGACGGACCCCGTTTTTGACCGTTTGTTGGCTTTGCTGACCCCCTATATCAGCAGGCAGGATACCTGCATGAGGCAAGCCATCACTCCGGAGCAGAGGCTGGTCGCTACCTTGCGGTATTTGGCCACAGGGAGAAGCCTGCAGGACCTTAAGTTCTCGACAGGCATCTCCCCCCAGGCTCTGGGGATCATTATCCCAGAGACCTGTTCTGCCATCATACAGGTCCTGCAGAAGGACTATATTAAGGTAAGATATTTTTCTTTTATTAGCATCACATGTTCTTTTATGTAATCTTTGATAATGTAATGTATTTCTTGCTTCAAACACTACTTACCATCATTGCAATATAGTGTGAATGTCCCCTTTTTATCCTCACACATGCTGGAATTTTTTCCTGTTATTTTTTGTCATGCATGTATATTTTCCTTCAATAACCTCCCCAGCATGAAGTGATGGGAACATATCCACCTAGTCTACACATTTTGAATGTATTTTGTTTGAGTGTATTTAGTGTGCTGCTAATGAGCAATTATCTAGATTTCACAACCCCCCCACCCCCCCCACCTAAACTCACTCCAAATAGTGTGCTGCTAATGAGCAATTATCTAGATTTCACAACCCCCCCACCCCCCCCACCTAAACTCACTCCAAATAGTGTGCTGCTAATGAGCAATTATCTAGATTTCACAACCCCCCCACCCCCACCTTCGTTAAAATTTGCTTGAATGTTCTGTGGTGTTGATTTGTCTAAAGCAAATATATGTTGCAGTTTGCAAAATGCATGTGCACGCTACAAGTGCATTTGTTCCAGTGCTTTAGTAAATGAGCAGAAGCTCTGCTGATTTCCATCATCAAATCATATGCAAGCCTCAAAGTGTTTTCATTAATTGCCCTTGCCTGTGATTGTGTACTCCTTGCAACATGAATGCCTTTTTACATTACCTCATTTACTGTAAGCTGGTTAGCAACTGCACCTGCAGAGTGCGACAACTGCAGTCTTGTAGCCTTTTTAGTCCCTAAATTCCTGCGTGTCCTAAAAGTAATTTTTTTTAGGGATTTCACAACCCCCTAAAATGTAATCAAGGTTCCATCAGAGGGGGTGAGCAATCTGATAAGTGTGCCTTTCCATATTAGTTATTCCAGAAGAATGAAATTATTGAATGTTATACTGATGCTGGGGAATAATGTTTTTAATTGTCTAATTTTCTTGCAATGTTAGCTTCCAAATTAATTGATTTTGGTTTTCTTGTTTGATTCCCCAGTTTCCTTCAACGCCACAGGAATGGCAGACTGTGGCATCCCATTTTGCCAGCCGTTGGGACTTTCCCAATTGTGGAGGGGCTATAGATGGGAAACATGTCCACATTGTGCCACCACCCCATTCGGGGTCATATTATTTTAATTATAAGGGGTTCCACAGTATTGTTTTAATGGCGGTGGTGTCGGCACACTATGATTTTTTATATGTGGACGTGGGGAAGAATGGCCGGATGTCGGATGGAGGAGTATTTGCCCAGACGGAGTTCTGCCAGCGTCTCCAGAGTGGTGGCCTGGGATTGCCACCTGATGAGGATAACGTGGAAGGACTCCCCTTTGTCTTCATTGTCGATGAAGCCTTCGCTCTCAGCAAGCACCTCATGAGGCCATTCCCCCAAAGAACCCTCACCCCGGAGAGGAGGGTTTTTAATTACCGGCTGGCCAGAGCTAGAAGAGTGGTTGAGAATGCGTTTGGAATTCTGGCCAGCCGGTTCCGCCTGTTTCAAACAGCCATTAATTTGGCGGAATACAAACTTAATTTTATCATTTTATCATGCTGCATTCTGCACAACTTTTTAAACAAGCATTCTACCAATTATATAGGCACGGTTGGGCCTGAGGCCGGACAAATAGAAGCCAACCTTACTGGCCTGGATACTGTCCGTATTGGCTTGGCCCCCCAAAGTGCCCGTCAAGTTAGACAGCAATATGTTAATTATTTTATGGGTAGGGGGGCCATTGCAATGGGCCAGGATATATAATTTTTTACAATAAAAAAAATATTGCGGAAATCTGGCATTATATTTATTGCTTGCCTTTCTTTTGGGCTGTCTCCTAGGTTATGGTCGAGCAGTTGTAGTGCCAACTGTATTTGAATTTTAAAAATGTCTAAATAAGCTCCATTGCCACTGTAAACAACTTTTTTACAATTATAACCAAACTGATACTGAGCCTTGAAATAACAAACCACACATTTTTTAAAATCCTATAAGGAGATGTTTTTATTCATGGTTGTTATGCATTCAGTTCTGCATTTAGTATAATATGTTCATAGA